>NC_056743.1:30258618-30858618 GCF_019279795.1 Protopterus annectens
GGGATGTTGTTCTTTAAGTAATTATTGAATTGCTTGGATAATGGATGGTGCTGTCCAATTAACAGTTTAATCTGGTGCTTTAAAGAATTTAAACTGGATACATTTTGCGAATAAGGTACATGCTGTTCAGCTTAGAGTCCCTTATGAAATGTTAGAACATGCTTACAAGTATTTGAATGGTATTATTTTCTAAGATTTTGTGAGTACCTTTTACTAGAAATCCATATATTTTTAAAACAGAAAATGTATTTAGTTCTCAGTGCAGTAAAAGAACTTATAGAGCATATGGTACACCTACCAGCCCACACTTTACTCCTGTTATATCTATCTGGGCTGTCGTCCTTTAATACTTTGTATTATGCAAGGGTATGGCATACTAAATTGCAAACTGAGGGCTTTACATATTTTAATACATAGCAGGAACCTGCTTCTGTTCTGCCTGGTGCAGATGGAATAATCAAACAAGTAAAATAGAAGTCAGTGGAACCAAGAGCAGCTGGTAATGAAGTGGTTTATTAGACTCAAACAACTTTTAAAACCACTAGTAAAAACGTTTGCCTTAAACAAGGCTTCTTCAGGCATATCAAACAAAAACTACCATCTGCCATTTATATAATATCAAAGTGAGTCACATGATGATAATCAGGCTTGTTTGTGTTTCTCTTTCAGTAAGGGCTTCAAAGATACATAGCCATTCAAAGCAGGTAAAATATGTGCCCCTAAGTGTAAAATCCAATTAAATTC
Source organism: Protopterus annectens (assembly GCF_019279795.1). NCBI lineage: Eukaryota > Metazoa > Chordata > Ceratodontiformes > Protopteridae > Protopterus > Protopterus annectens. The sequence goes on from NC_056743.1 coordinate 30,259,363, forward strand.
TTCCTTTTCAGTAAAGTCATTAATATTACCCCCACGTATATTATTGTCACTTACTCTTAGAATTGAAAATTTAAAACTGTGTCCAGAGCCATTGTCTGTAATGTGTTTATGTAGTGCATTTGTAACTGTTTCTCTTTTAATTTCACAATTACCATATGCATTAAGTCTGAAGGTCTTGTTAGAAACTGGATGAGTAAAATATTTATCACAACAAATGTAACTACAAAAAGTACACATTAGGAGAGTCCAGAGAGCAGCTGTTTCTTTAGCAGAAAATTTTGATCTTTGATAATGGTCTGCCATGGAAACTGTACCATTCAATCTGCCAGCACAAACACTTTGTGCCTATCCAGTAGGATGGTCTCTTGTGGGTGGTGCACTGGCGCAGCGGTTAAAGTTGTCGCCTCACAGCAAGAGGTTCTCTGCTTCAATTCTCAGCTGGGGAGCCTTCCATGCAGTGTCTGCATATCCTCCCTGCATTCGCGTGGGTTTCCTCTGGGTATTCCGGTTTCCTCCCACATTTCAAAGACATGCGTCTGGAGTGTTTCTCCCCAGGTCACCGCTGAAAATAGGCACTGTCCTAGTTGGACTTTCTCAGTCAACAAATGATGAATAAAAAATAAATATAGGAGAGTCATCATGAAACTCTTGCAATCTTTGCCTTCTTTCTCCTGAGGAACATTCACAAATTATAGATTTTCACACTTTTCTCAATCCTATTTTTCAGGCAATTTTTCCCATCAATTCTTCTTGTATAGATTGTAACTCAGCAAGATGGATTATATGAGAGTTAGATTTCTGCTTTATTTTCTGAATTTCATCTGAATATGATTATAGAGCTGTTTCCATTTCATCTAAACTTCCATCTGTTTTCTTAATATAATGCAGCCAGGAATCCCTTATTCTCCTCACCTTGAGACAGACCTTATCTATTTTTTCTTGAATTTCCGCCTTTTCAGGATGAATATTCCTATGCGAGATAGCCACTTGTGAATATAATTGTAACAGACAGACATAAGGTGTCTCTTATTTGCAGGGACACTTCTGTCTTCTGGACTTGCCCCACCAGCTTATATTGCTTTTTTATTCTCTTCATATGCTGTCATGGGTAAGCAGATGTTGAAAAGTCACTTATTACAGAAATTCTGGGCTAAGCAATTTACAAACTTGTACTACATAAATGTGTCTGTTGGAAAATCAGGAACACACATCTTACTCGTCCAGCACCATACCCAGAAGTCTAGGATTAACTCTTTAGTATTATGCCATTTGATTGGAGGAAGGAAGTTAACTTGTAGTTGTTGCTGGATGGACAAGAAGGTCAGGTTTAGGTGAAATAAGACCATGTAATCAGCATAAAGTAAGAGAGAGAGAAGTGAAGGAGGTCAAGTGGTAGTTCATTATTGAAAATGGAAAAAAAGAATTGAGCCTGGAGGGACTCCATTAAGGAGAGGGGTGGAAGCTGAGAGAGCGTTTTGAAACTGCACAGAGAAGTACCAATTGGAAAGATAATTGTAAACTTAGGAACTGTATCTGGGCTAATTCAGATTTCAGTTAAATTATCGAAAATAATTTTATGGTCAACCAGATTGAAAGCTTTGTTGAGGTCAGTAAAGATGGCTCCATTGAGGAAGCCTTTGTCCACAGCCAGGATGATGTTATCAGTAAGTGTCCAAAGTGCAGTAGAAGTGTGCCTAACAGATCAAAAGCCATGCCATTTTTGAGGACAATATATGATACTGGAAGATGTAATGGGTGAGTTGATCGTAAACTAATTTTTCAAGGATTTTATCAAGAATGGGAAGAATAGAGATGGGATAGAAGTCAGTGGTGTGGGATCAGTTATTTTTTTAGAGGAGGGGTTTAATTGTGGCTGTTTTCCAGATAATAGGAATTATATTTTTAGTTTTGTGGAGATTTTAAATGTGAACAAGGATGGACTGTGAAGTCCTTACACAGGAATAAGAACCATGGGAGAAGATTGTCAGAACCAGCAGGTGAGTCAGTTTTTAGTTCATCAGGTAATGGTTCTATGTGTTTAGCTTTCCTTGCTTGAAATGGGAAGTGGGAATATAGAGAAGGGAAGAGAGATTACAGGAAGAGGAGGATTCTTTAATGGATTCAGGAATGGGAAGTGTACTGAAAAGGAAGCTGAAATCAACAGCTGTTTGGTAAAGTGGAATCGCTGGTATTAGCTGGATAATTAGTGCTACCTGTCAGATGTTTGACTTCTGTCCAGAATTTGTTGGGTGAGCTGAGAAGGGGTAACTGAGGCTTTTTCATAATGCAACTTTTATGTCGTCTGATTACCTGTTAAACTAGATTTTTTAGCTTAGTATAGTGTTGTGCGGAGGTTTAGGCTGGGTTGTTTTTCCAAATATGCCAGATATTGTCCCTGAGACTAAGGAGGCATTTAAGTTTGTACAAAGCCATGGGGGGTTATAGTGCCATGTAATTATAAGAAGGAGTAAGTTCTGGAGGTTATTGAGAATTTGTGTGAAGAGAATGCTGCAGTGGTTTGGGTTGGTACAAGATAGGAGAACAGCCAATGAGACTAGAATTGTCTTTGGTTTGAGAATGGTGGGTTGGGGTATGTTCGGAAAGGTTATGAAGGAGGGAGGGATTAGACAATGGTCACTGAAGGAAGGTGGCAAATGAAAATTTGAGAAATAATTTTAGGATTAGTAGTAATAATAAGATCAAGAGGTGAGCGATGAGAAAAGTTAGGGTTTTGTCTGGTGGGTTCGGTGACCAGTTTTGTGAGTTTCAAGTCATTAAGAATTTGTAAAATATTGTTTTGATTAGGGCCAAGAAGGTTGAGATCAAAGTCACCTAGTAGTAATTTTTTTTTGTTGAGGAGGTAATTTCAAGCAGAAAGGTTTTGCAGTTGGCTAAGGGAGAGGTGGTGGAGGTAAGTGACAGCAAGAAGAAGAGAAAACTTATTAGGGGAGAGGACATGTAGAAGTAGCCAGTTGGGAAGAGAGTCTGAGGTGGTATTGTTTTTGAGCTAAGTGTTGGACATTTAATTCAGATTTAAACAGCAGTCATGTTCCACCAGCAGGTCTGGAATCAGGTCTCATATCAAGATAATAGTTGTATCCAGGGAAGAAGGAAGGGTCAGTAGGTTTGAACCAAGATTATGTTACAGCTATGAAGTTAGGGTGGTGGAGGGTGAAAAAGCTGTTGATTTGTTCTGTTTTGTTTTTGATACTTTGGGCTTTAATTAGGACAGACGATGAAAGCAATGGGCCAGGGTTAGGTTCAGCGCTGCTGCGTAGGAGCAGGATGTGTATTATATGGGTGAACTTGTGGAGGAATCTGAGGAGTTTAAGGAAATGTAAGAGATGGGTTTGTAGTATAAGTAAATGAGAGTGGACGTGGCATGCAGTGAAAAGTGCATTAGGAAGGGAATATTGTTAGGAGGTTGTGCATACTTGGGTACATGAATAGGGAAGTTCAGTGGAAGTTACTGTGATAACTGTGCTGTGACAGTGCCTGTGCTGGATTCTCCATATTACACCCTTCACTTCTCAGATACTCCACAACCTCATTTTCTGTTTAACCGTACTAATTATGTTTTCTACATTCCCTCTGTTTTCTTATTTTTTGCATTGTGACATTTTTTATATCCAGGTGACTTTGTCTGATTTAACATCTCCTGCATGAAATAAATAAAAGAACTGCAACTTTTTGTGTTGATAACTAATGTTCAGCTCTCCCTCTTGTAGTACAATAGTTCTCCTCATCTTTTAAAATATTCATTTTTTTATTGTATCCATGTGTATTTATAACTACTGTCCCAGCCCTGATCAGCTTTTCTTTTTATTGATACTCAAATTCCTCAGGACAGATCTCTGTTCAGAGCTTAAACTGTACGATTTTCTGCAGGGGAGCTTTGTCAAAGTTCTAAACTTATCAGTAAGTTCAAAACCTGCAGTGGTAGGTGGTTAAGGTTGGAATGAAAGCACTATTCTTTCGAACTGTCTCATATGAGTACTTTCAATGCCAGCAAATTAGTGTTTTAAATTCAGCCTTCTAATGAACAACATAAAATCGCAAATTGTTTAAACTACATTTAGTCTACTATAAGGAATGACATTTAACCCTCTCACTTAATTGATAACTATTCAAGTTAAAAAACTTGTTTAGATTAAACACATAATTAAAATTATTGCTTTGCCTTTTAACTTTAATTTCTCCAAAGATGATAAATTTCAGCTTCTATTAGCTTTTTTTCAATGTCTGCATTGTTGTGGTTTTCAACAGTGTCAATTACTTCTTGAGATGCTGATCTAGATACAGATAAATTGTATACTGGTACTGAAAAATGACTTTCATTGTTGTTATAACTACTAAAGTTACTGTCATAAACAGTCACAACCGGCTTTCTAATGTCTTTATCAGGTTGTGTAGAAGTCTTGTTGTCATAAGTATATACCTCTATGTTACCCAGTTTATTAATATGCACAAACTTCCATTGTCATTCATAAAGACTTTCATTCTCCGAATTTTTACGTGTCATGTAGTTTTAGAGTGTATCCCTATTGATACAGTTTGGATGGAAAGGAAGTTGCCACATTTCTCAGATTTTATATAATTCATTCACTGGCCCAAATGCAGGTGCAGGTTGTTCCTTCTTCCATGGTAACTGTGCCTTTTTGGTCTTGTCTCGGAACAGCTTGTCTCTAGAAAATCTTGGTCATAATCTGTTTGGCACTCGTATTGGTTCAGACCTAAATGAAAGCTTCTCTCCCACTTTCAGCCAATCATTTTGATCTATGCAGAGGTCCTCCATACTGGTATCAGTCTCATTAATATCCTCCTTTGCCTTTATTGGTTGACTTGTTTACTTCACTACTTTTATGTTCCTTAATTGGATAACCATCCTCTTTTCTAATAATAATAATAAGAAGAAGAATCTAAAAATCTCTGGGAAAAAATTCTCCTTTCTTTTCTGTTGCTCTTTTTAAAAATTAGGAATATTGGCTAAAACCTTGCTATACTCCATTCAAATGGAACTAAATCAATCTTTAATCATGACCATAAGCAAACCATCAATCGCATTTTTAATTTACTGAGTTAGGATGAGCTTTAAAGCTAATTACTGGCATCATATATTGCAGTGTTTTTCATTTGGGATTTTGAAAATACTGAAACATTTTGGGACACTTTTTGGCTTTATACTCACTTTTAGAAACAAAGTATATTTTCAAAAAAAAATGAAAGAAGCAGTTTTTGAGAAACAGTCCTGGCATTCTAAACTTCCTTGAGATTACAAAGAGTCAGATTTGACTGGTAACCATTTGAAATGTCTGGACCCACCAGAGCATGTCCTAAAACATGGAGACTGAATGGCCAAAAAATGAACTTGCATATATTGTCTGAAATGGCCATTTCCCAGAACATACTCTGTTCTCTGAGGTGTAGTGATATCAGAGCTGTTATACGTAAGTTTGTGGGGGGTGCAGGAGGGCTTGCCTCCTGCAAAAATAGAAGTTTAGAGGATAAGAGATTTGCTTTTCTCCTGTACTTTATGTCTTTTTTGTCACTTGATGGCTCTTTGCTGTTTGAATGCTGACATTTCAATAGGAATCCAGTTTGACTAAATGACTGAAAAACTACAGCTAAAATAGTTTAGTACCACTTAGGAAAATTTCCCCTAAATGCCGTGGGCTTACCCTAATTGATAAACCACAAACCCTGACCAGCTTGAAGTGTGCAGCTGTTATGAAAAAAATAAAAAAGAATAAAGGAAAACATCTGAACTCTGACCCAATATGTACTTCATCTCCATGGCAAAAGTAACCTTAATCAACATGTTTCTACTTCCCAGGAACTGATTTTATTTCACAAATACTTGCAATTCTCTCAAACTTCTCTTCAGAAAACCTTTGGTGAAATGCAGCATTCCAGTGTAAGTACAGCATTAACTGAAGTGGTGCAGGAATAGGGAGAAGTGGGGCTAGGATATATCCTTTAAAGGTAGATATGCACATTAAGTCTGGATGTACATGCAAATGCATGTTTTCTCTTTTACTGCCTCAAAAGTGGGTGTATAACAAGTGATGTGAAGTTATTCAGTCTCGCAGTTCATTCTTACAAATGGGTTCAGAGCCAATCCCTCATCTCTGAGTCTGCCGCTTTCACAAGCTCAAGGTTTTTGAGTAGCTAGAGGCCAAGTCCCTATCCCATGATGTTCTCTGCCTCACCCCAGATCTAGTTTGCTGCTGCAACAGATCAGAGGTCGAGAGTGGAGCTCGGGCCAGTATTTTCAACTTTTCTAGATTTATTAAACATATCTCTCTATTGGAATATTACAGGAAGTGTGTGTTTTTGTTAGTTTAACCATAGGCTAGTGCTTAGCCATTTTCTTTGGTTATTTTCTCTGAGAAAAAAATTCATTTATAGAGCGGCTGCTCTTAGGCCTTTCATTGGGGGTGTTTTAGTTAGTCCCTAATCCCTTTAGAGTGTTTGTTGTTTATAACTGTTAACTTTAACTGTTCAGCTGTTTAACTGTTAACTTCTTAGTGTGTGGTTTAGTGTTTGTTATCACTGTTTAACTATTAACTTTATTAGTGTGCGGTGTTAGCCTAGCCAGTGTGTTTGTTTTGTCTAGGCAGTTAAATTCCATCAGTCATTACATTATGGCTGATCAAAAGGAGAAAGAGAGACAGAAATCAGGGGTTAAGAAATGCCCTAAATGCGGACAAAAAGTGTCCATTACTGATTCACATGTTTCTTGTGTATATTGTCTGGGTGCAGTCCATCTTCAGGAGGACAGTTCCATTTGTCACTCGTTCAGCAGCAGGGTCTTGTTAGAACATAGGAGAAAGTTAGTGGATAGAGATTTGTTGAAACCTGATTTTCAGGATTATCTTGATAAGGCTGACCAAACTTCTAAATCTTCGAAGGGATCTAAGTCTTCGAAAGCTTCTTCGGAGCCAAAATTGTTTGCTCCGAAACTGGCTGAGAAGGTGCGGTCACCAGTTCCACAGCCTTCGGAGCTGAGCAGGTCCTTCAGAGCTGGTCCCTGGTATTGGAACTGGTCTCTGAAGTTTTGAAGTCACCAATTTTACAATCGGTGGCTTCATCCATCCCTTCAAATTGTTCTTCTAGGAGCCTCTCAGATTTGGATGTGGACCGAGTGGTGCAGAGGCTCCTCCAGAACCCAGCATTAGCCAAATTATTGCCGGTTCCGGCCCAACTGACTTTGGAGCCAAAGATGTCCTTGCCTATTGTATCTGCTCCTCCCCCAAGCCGGGCCTTTGGAGCCAGAGGAGGTAGAACTGATGATCATGGAACCCTTGGAGCCGAGGCCTGTTCCAGTGCCATTGGCTGTGTCAACTCAGACTACTTTGATGGCTTTCGAGGAGTCTGGGAGCTGACACTCTCCGGTCGGCTCCAGGGTGGGGGGGGGGTCGAACTGATGGGTCGGTTCCGATCCTTCTGCTTTGAGCTTCAGCATGGATGAGCTCGGCTCCTTCCTCTGGTTCGGAGCCCACTGTTTCGGTGCCGGGGAAGTTGCCATCTTCTTCAGAACTCGCTGCTTCTTCGCATCAGAGCAGAGGGGCTTTTGATGCGATGAGGAGAGTTATGTCTCTGAAGAAACCAACTTCATCAGGGCCTATGTCCTCTTCCCCGAAAGTGCCGCATTCTGCCTCTGCATTACAGATTCCCTTAAAGCGTAGAGACGCAGAGCCTCAGGTAGCCCCATTGGATGATCCGTGTTCTACTGAAGCTCCCGCTGATGAGGTTCCCAGGAAGAAGCTTTGCAAAAGGAGGCATTTAGACTCCCTGCAGGAGTCTGTCACATCAGACACTGACTTAGTGGAGTCGGAAGGTTCCCCATGGTCCTCCTCGGAGGATATCTCTTTCGCTGATATCCTAGAGATCCTAAGACAGAGTGGTGGCTGGCAGTCCATTAACCCTACTGATGATGAGTTGGTGCTTCTGAAGGCCTTTGGGTCTCAACCCTCCACCTCCTGGTGACTCCACCCTTCAACGAATTAATGGAATTAGTTGCTCGAAGGGCGTGGGAGTCTCCTGATACTGTGGAACCTGTCCCTCGGAGGCCCAACAAGTTTATTACCTCTCCACAGGACAAATTGTTTCTTACTGAAGGAGTGTCAGTTGATGCCATGGTGGTGGCGGCGGCCACCAAGAAAGAGATGTCTGAAACTTCTTCTACTGTCCATCCTCCTAATAGAGATTCCAGGATTATGGACAGGTATGGGAAACGCATTTTTAATTCAGCGACTTTTGCTATGCAATCACTCAACTATTTGACACACTTTACCAGACTTCAGAGAGATCTCCTTAAAGAGCTTGGAGATACCCTACAGAGTACTGCAACTGAGGGCATTCCTGATAAGGTGACATCCCAGCTCAATACCCTTAATTCCATAGTTAACTCATCCATGGGTCTCATTTCATGTGCAGCTGATGGTACGAGCCAGGCAGCGGGTTCAGGAATAGCTCTTTGGAGAGATTCCTGGATGCACTTATGCTCCTTTGCGGAAGCCTTTAAGTCTTCCTTTCTTAATACCCTATTTGATGGCTCGTCCCTTTTCGGGCCTGAAGTCAAGGAGACCCTCACTAGATGTGAACAAGATGGAAAGACTCTGTTTGCCTTAGGAGTCCATTTTTCCACCCCTACTAGACCTTACCCCAATGAGCAAAAGGGAGGAAAAATGTGGTTCCGCAAGTCCCAAGGAACCTTTCAGAACAGACGCAGTGAACCCCCCTCCAGGGGCAGTAATGGAAGATGCCACCTAGGTGGTAGAGGGGGTCCGCAAAACCATGGTGACAGGGTTCAATTCTTTGGGAAGCCCTACCAGCGCTCCTGACAGGAGGCCCACCTGCCCTACTCTAGAGGCAGTTGGGGGTCGCATGTCTTTGTACGCAGACACCTGGCTAAAAATTACAAAAGACTCTTGGGTATTATATCCAGAGGATATTTCATTCCTTTCACAGAACCACCCTCCGTACGAAAGAAAATCCCAGATGTTCCACCCAGTCTCAGGGATCAAGCAACCATAGAAATTCAAAGGTTGCTAGAAAAAAGAGTCATCCAGCCAGTCCCGGTAGATCAGATAGGATCCCAAACCTACTCAACATTCTTTTTAGTTCCAAAGAAAACAGGGGACTGGAGGCCCATCTTGGACCTCCGCAAAACTCAACACTTTTGTAAAGAAAGAGAAGTTCCGGATGGTCACGCTTCAGTCGATTCTTCCATTTCTAGGAACAGACGACTGGATGTGCTCGATAGAGCTCAAGGGTGCATACTATCATATCAAAGACCATCCCGGGATCACCTGCATTTCCGGCTAGGAGCCAGTCATTTTCAGTTACGAGCACTGCCCTTTGGCCTCATGACAGCCCCCAGAGTGTTTATCAAATGCATGGCAGATGTTACAGCTCACCTGAGGCATCTAGGATTCCGAGTGTTTCCGTATCTGGATGACTGGCTCCTCACTGCCTCCACCAGGCATCAACTAGTTAAATTCCAGAGACCTCACTCTAAAATTGTGTTCCCAGTTAGGAATTACTATAAATTTTGACAAGTCTGCGTTGTCACCATCGCAGTGTATTTCCTTTATTGGAGCAGATTTAGACACCACCACCTCCATGGTAAAACTGCCCTTGGAAAGAATAGTCACACTTCGGCAACAGGCATCAGACATTCTGGCACAAAACAAAGTACCAGCCTCTCAAGTTTTAAAATTGCTAGGTACTATGGCTGCAACTCTCATAGATGATCCTCTAGGCCGCATGCACATGAGAATACTTCATTGGTTACTGTCCACCCAATGGTCTTACCAACAACTTGCAATGTTGTTCTTGATAATCATTACAGATTCATGCAGAAAGGGTCTGCAGTGGTGGTTGACCAGCCACCATGTCACAGTAGGTCGCCCATTTTTTCTTCCACACCATCAGCCACGGTGACCATGAACGCTTCTCTGATAGGGTGGGTGGGGGGTGCTTTTTTAGGGAAGAACAGCCCAAGGCACCTGGTCAGAGACAGAGTCACAATTGCACATCACTGTTCTGGAGATGAGAGCAGTACTTTTGGCGGTGCAGTACTTCCAAGACAATCTTCCTTTGGGGACGATTGCTATTCATACCGACAACATGTCAGTAGTCTGGTATATCAACAACCAAGGGGGAACCAAGTCTTATCCCCTATGTTAAGATGCCCCAAGTGTCTGGCAGTGGGCTGTATCCACCGGGTGCTTTCTGATAGTAACGCACATCCCAGGGAAATCTACCGTGATAGCGGACAAACTAAGCAGAGGTATTCTGATGTCGCAGGAGTAGTCCCTCAAAAACGAGGTAGCGGAAAGGATTTTCCGCAGATGGGGCAAGCCTTGCTGTGACCTGTTTGCATCCCCCATGAATGCCAAATGCAGAAGCTACTTTGCCCTGAATCCCCCACCAGGGGAAAACCCAAGGGACTCTCTTGTCCACGTTTGGTCCCTGGGACTCCTCTATGCATTTCCACCCAGTCCCCTAATTCCAAAATTTCTGCAGAAAGCTAAAGCCTTGGCAAGGACTGTAATTCTGATAGCCCCTTATTGGCCTCGACAGATTTGGCTCCCTTTCCTTCGAATCTACCAACTGGAGGAACCTTGGATTCTGGACCCAGTTCCAGATCTGCTGACACATTAGTCGGGGGCTCTTCATCCTTCACTTCACTCCTTCAAATTGACAGCTTGGCTGCTCCGATTTCCAAGATAGCCATGCCTTACAACCTTTCCTCGGAAGTGCAGCATATCCTTGTATCATCCCACAAGACCTCAGCCAGAAAGTTATATGACAGCAAGTGGAAGAGTTTTGCTTTATGGGCTTCTCAAAATGATATTGACCCATATATTGCCCCAATTGCTAGCATATTAGAGTTCTTGGCTAAACTTTTTAATGAAGGTGCTGCGGCAGCTACCATATGTGTACAGTTGGCTGCAATTTCTAATTTTCACCTCAGATTGGAAGGCTCAAATCTTATGTCTCACAGGTTATGTAGAGCCTTCTTAAAAGGAACCATGCATCTGAGACCACCAGTTAGACAACCTTTCACACCCTGGAACTAAATTTTGTTCTATCTAGAATTATTCTTCCTCCTTCTGAGCCTGCATCTTCCTGCCAACTAAAATTCCTGTCATGGAAAACCATTTTCTTGGTGGCAATTATGTCAGCACGCAGGGTGTCTGAAATACAGGTGTTATCCATTAAACCTCCATACTTGATTTTTCATCCTGACAGAGTGTCACTCCAGACTACTCCATCCTTCCTTCCAAAGGTATGTTCAGAGGCTAATTTAAATCAAACAATTGAAGTACCAACTTTCTTTAGTAACCACTCCCAACAAGTTGGAGTATATGTTGCATAAACTTGATGTACACAGACAACTCAGATTCTATTTAGATAGAACCAAAGAATTTAGAAAATCAGATCAATTTTTTGTCTCTCATTCAGATATCAAGAAAGGGCAACCTGTGTCAAAAGTCACTCTCTCCATATGGTTAACAGATTGTATAAAGTTCACATATTCTTCTGTGAATCAACCGCTAGAACATAAAGTGAAGGTACATTCTACAAGGGCTGTTTCTTCTTCTTCTTCAGCTTATATGGCTAGACTGCTATTAGACACAATATGTGCAGCTGCCACTTGGTCAAAACCACATACCTTCATTTCTCATTACAAAGTAGATAAGGCCTCCAGGGATAGGGCTTCCTTTGGTCCCACTGTCCTCAGGAATATACTCCCGTGAGCCAGCCAGGATAAATTGTGCTTGGCACGCTACCCATTTGTAAGAATGAACGGCGAGATTGAACAACTTCACATGAAGAAGTTATGTACTCACCATAACTTTCCATGTGAGTTGTTCATCTTGCCTTCATTCTTACATCCTTCCCCCTTCCCACTTCCAGGCTTCTCAAAGAACGAGTAAGAAATTTTAGGTCTGGCGGGTCTTTGTATGGGGTTTCTTACTCCAGCTGGAGTTACACTCATGTCATTTATGTTGTATATATTGGGAACAGCAAACTAGATCTGAGGTGAGGCAGAGAGCATCATGGGATAGGGACTTGGCCTCGAGCTACTCGAAAACCTTGAGCTTGTGAAAGCGGCCGACTTGGAGCCGATCCCTCAGCTCCGAACCCTTTTGTAAGAATGAAGGAGAGCTGAACAACTTACATGGAACTTTATGGTGAGTACATAACTTCTTTATACGGCACTTGGAAAAAGTAGAATGTGTATAACAAGTGTTATGGCACTTGCCAAAAGTAGAATACTCACATAATTTAAAGCTCACAGAACAGATAGGTTCATAGGTTCATAGGTTCATACTAGGCTATCTGCCCAAGGGCATTTATAAGAATAAAAACTATGCCTATCATTTTTCTGTGCCTCTGTCATGACACTGAAGTAATCCTGGGGTATATCATCCATTGGTCAAGATTCCTCTTGAACAAGGGGGATTTTGTTCCACAGCATAGGGAGTCTCTGGGTGATGAATCTGTCCCGTTCTATTTATAACGGTTTAAGTCTCCGCCCTTGTGGTTCTGAGGGATCTAGATTTTGAGGTGAAGCATATTCATCAAATCTGGGTTTGACATGGCCTTATATGTCAGGCACAGGTCACCTCTGAGCAAGCGGTATGAGACTGAATAAAGCTGGAGTTCTTTCAGTCGGGCAGCATAAGACATATTTTGAGACCCTTTATCCTTTTGGTGAGGAACTTTTGGGGCCTTTCAAGCTGCATCAGGTGTCTGGTCAGATACACATTGTACTCAATCATAGGTCTAATGAGTGATGGGTACAGGGGACGATGACCTCCCTTGATCTAGATGTGAATCCCTTCATGATCAGGGATACAGAAGGTTTTCCTAACTACTTTAGCAACATGAGTGTCAAACGAAGACTACTGTCAACTTGGGTCCCCAGATCCCTGATGACTTTTTCTGTGCTCAGTGGATTGTCACCTATATGGTAGCTAGGGGTAACCTTGTTTTGGGTATGACTATGCATTTTGGCGTTTAACTTCAGGCCATGGCTCTGGCACCAGTTATCCATTTCTGTGAGGCCCTTCTGGAGGATATCTGTGTCAGATGTGTTTTCGACTAAGTTTGCAGTCATCTGCAAACTTTGTCAGCCATAACCCTCCTGTGTTTGCTTGTACTTCAGAAAAGTAGATGCCGAACAAGAGTGGACCCAGGACTGAGCCCTGTGGGACACCACTTGTGACAGGCTTTGAGTCTGACATGGCTCCAGCAACTCTGACCCTGTGGGTTCAGCCAGTTTGCAACCCATCTTGTGATGTATGGGTTTACATTCAAGCTGATGAGTTTTTCGATGATACCTGAGTGGGGTATTGTGTGAAGGCCTTTGCCAGGTCGAGGTAGGCTGTATGGACTGCCTTTCCCTCATCAATGGCCTTGGTGACTGTCTCGAAAAAGTCAACCAAGTTTAAGAGGCAGGATCTGCCTTTGACAAAGCCAAACTGGGTTGGATCCAAAGTCTGCAAGTTCCCTATGTCTTTATTTATGAGTTCCATTATGATCCTCTCCATGGCTTTGCAGATAAGGCTTGTCAAGCTAATGTAATTTCCAGGGTCTGTGGAGGCTGAAGTGGGACCACAGTGCGCCACTCCTTGGAGTGCGTATCCTGAGGTGAGGCTAAGATTAAACAGCTGTCCTAACTGTGGGTTTAATTCCTCGTTGAGTTCATACACCATCGGTCCCATGGATGCTGTGTTTTGCCTTAGTGAGGGCAGTTCTCACCTGGGCGTTGGAGATGTTTGGGGGCTACAATCCTCTGGAATAGATATCTCTCCTTTTGGGGAGGGAGAAGTTTGCACTGAACCTGTCAGCCAGTATGTTAGCAATGTGTGTAGGTTCAGTAATTTTCACATCATTTTGAACTAATTCTGAGCATATCTGGGAGTTTCCTCCTAGGTTTCTAACATAGCTAAAGAAGGCCTTATGATTGTCTTTAGAGTCCTTGGCGATTTTTCTCTCAAAATTTGCCTTGGATGATTTTATGAGAGCTCTTAGTTTTTTACTTATAATGATCAAAGGTGTCTTACCTTTCAAGGATTTTGCTCTATCTTGTAGTAGCTTCCTCCTTTTGTTGTAGAGCTTGTTTATGGCTGGGGTCCACCAGACTGGACGCTTGCCTTTGGTACAGAGAGTCTTAGTTTTGTTTGGGATTGCCTGATCCATGCAGTCCTGTAGGTGCTGGTAGAAGGCATTTGTAAGTGATTCAGCGGTTTGAGTAATGTTTACCACTGGCTCAGGGGCCTTAAAGGAGACCACACTAGTTTTTAGAAGTGTGAAATCGGCTTTTGAGAAGTTTTTCACTCCCACCTTCCCTGTCCTTAACTACCAGCTATTGAGATGCATCACAAACAGCAGAAGAAATGCTCTGGGGAATGCATGGAAACATCTGAGACAATCCACAAGGTTAAGAAAAGGACAATCAAACCCTCTGCATTAACTTCTATTGTGTTGGATCCGACCCAGAAATCTTGGTCTAACTGATAACACCCCACGCTTGTAATTGTTACATTACCCTATTCACAACACCAGCAGTTATCTGCCTTCATTGAAGTTCTATTTTTTAATTAATTGTAGACTTTTTCATTAATTACAAGGCTTTGATGGAAGTAAATGTAAGTCTGAAATGTAATCACAGTTCTTAGCAAAGCAGTAGCTATATTATTCTGCCTGTGGGAACCAAAACTTTTATCGATCCAGGTAATGCTTGTGAAGTCTTGGATCAGTATTAAATGAATGCCCCTCCTGGTAGTGCTGCAGTGAAGCAGTATTTTATTGTGGCTGTTTCAGAAGAAAATGCTTGATAAACCATAGGAAGTGTCCATACATTCAGTGCAAGTGAGAGAAGCTGTTCAAGCTGTCTCTCAAAAAGAAGATGAGACATCAGGGACAGTCAAATTTGTCAACATTGTCATGGTTTTGGGTCGACATAAAGATTGAGATTGCATTATACAGACTGTAGTAGTTGCTCCTAAAATTTAGATTTTTTTGGACTGGTAGGGTGGTTGATAGCCTTCGGGTAGCTTAACATAATGGAGTTAAAACACATTTAAAATGGGCCTTAGATTATGTTTGATGTCCTTCCATTTCACTGTTGCAGTATTCATTACATTAAGGATCCCATGCCAAGAGAGGCCAGATGTCTGGCCAGTATAACAAAGGCAGTATATCAGCGTCTATATCACGTTATCAAAATTTTAGTACATCGAATCAATAAAGGTCGAACTTTATTGATCGAAGTAGTAAAATATCGTATAACATAAAAAAAAATAAATCAATAAAAAAAAAAACCTAACTAGTGTAAGCAGTGGGGCATGCCCCCCTGCACCCCCCACGTGGGGGGCTGCACCTCCCACACACCCCCTACTTAAATATACCAACTCCGAGACCACACTACATTGAGGTTAACGGAAATCTCCCCATTACGGAGATTTCTGTTTACCTGCATGATGTTCTGAACTTTCGACATTGTCGTGCCGACAGTATCGTATTCGATATTGTCAGCTTACGACAACGTGTACTAGACCCCTATGTCACATGTATGTTACTTGCATAATGGGCATAAAAGTAATGTCTGGACGTACCATCCCAAGAACTTCTTTACTACCAGTCTGAATACCATCTCTTGATCGTCAGTCTGAATGCCCATTCCTTTGCTGGTTCACCAAGCCATTGCAGAAAAGTGCCGCATTAGGGTTCTTTTTTACTCATCTTTCTTTTCTTTTTGCTTGTGAGGTTTCATGTCATCCAAGATGGTAAATGCCAGTGTGGGAGATGAATTCCCCATAAAGACTGCCATGAACAGTGTCTGTTTTGCCTTTGCATCTCGCATGAACATATATCTTGTTCCATCTATCAGGCCTTTGTACCTAAAACCCTTCATAGCAGAATCTTTTCTTTGGCACTTTATCTTGAAAACCAGCAGCTTAAGCTTCTTGCAACGAACACAGTGGAGGGGATTTCTTTCCCCAAGGGACAGCCATCAGTGAAGAAGAAGGCTAGGCTGGACTCTCCTGCTGTTCAGCCTCTGCCAGATGTCTCTCCCAAGGTGAGTGTATGCCTCGAGTTTCGCCCGGCTTTATTGTTGGATTCCTCTGCCACGATTGGGTTGGAGAGCATTGGGGATCCTACTTTAAGCACATCCAAGGAGGCATTGCAGTCGTGCACTTTGGACATTCAGGAGGAACCATGGCTGATTGTTTCTGAGGGGGTTTTCCTCAAATATTAGTCAGAGAAGAAGCCCTAGGCTGAAGGGCCTAGGGGTTTTCCTCAAATATTAGTCAGAGAAGAAGCCCTACTGTCAGTACTGAATGCTGTCCTGGGTCAGAGCCTTCCAAATTATATAAGGCGGACGTCCCACTGAAAAAAAAAGAAAATGACTAAACATATTATTCCTGCTCCTAAGGATCTGCAGAGTCAATGGTAGGCCTTCACACAGGGGCTGTTTGGTGCTTTGATGGCATTGAAACCTCCTCAGGGAGTTTTTGTTTCTGCCCCCCCCCTTGTTCCTCTACTCCCCTAAAAAGACCCTGGGTGCAGGATTCATCTGAGAAGGAGCTGGATTTGAATGAGGAATCCCTTGCATACTTTTCTGAGATTCTCTTTCCTTTGGACTGTGGATCAGAGGAAGAGGACTCTACCAGTAATGATACTTCCTTTGAAAAGATTTCTTTTTGGGACACAATCTCCAGGATGATGGAGTTCTTTAATTGGAATTGTGCTCAGGTTTCTGAGGTACATGAAAGCTATTATGATTTGCTGCAGATGGATTCTCCAAAACTTTCTGCTTTTCTTCATGTTTTAGCTGCCTTGTTGGATGCATTTTCCAGTGCTTCTAAGACTCCAGACTCTCATTCCCCTGCTCCCAGGAAACCTGATAGATTCTATAGGGGTGCCTGAGGACTGTAAATTTTTGTAAGTGTCCTTCTGCTGTCTCCTCATTGTTGTTTGTAGCTTCTGACAAGCCCTCTCATTTGCCTCCTTCTCCGAAGTTACTGCCCTCTGATAAAGATAGCAGGACCATGGAAAGGCTAGGCAGGAAGGTTTATGCCTCTGCTATCTTGGCTTTTAGGGCTGTTAATTATCAGACCCATATGTCCAGGTATTTGTTGGTTCTCCTACCCTAGGCCTGTCATTTTATGTATGATCTTCCAGACTCTGAGGGTAAAACGTTTGCCCTTTCCTTGTGAGGGACTTCCTCCAAGGTGACTCATCATTCCATCAAGTGTAGTTATGATGCAGAAAATGCTTGTTTTAGGGCTGCTGCTTTGAATTCAGTGATGAGGAGGTATTCCTGGCTTCAGCTTCAACCTTTGCCTGATGATATTAAACCTAAATTGATCGATACCCCTTTTGATAACAAACACTTGTTTGTTGAAGCTGCTGCTGCTATGTTTAAGTCCCTTCAGGATAAGGGTGAGGCTTTACAGGAACTTAAACATGTGTTTGTCTCTCCAGTGCCCAAATTTCAGACAAACTACCCAAATTAGCCAGCCTTTGTTTGCAGGCAATCTCGTCCTCCTCCTAAGGGTAAAAAGGGAGGCAAGTGAGCTCCTCCTGCTAAGACTAGTCAGACTTCTGTGTCTCAGAAGTCTCCTTTTCCAGATAAACCAGGTACTGTCTGACTATCCTATTCTTCCCAGCAACTTTTGTCTGTCTCTTCTCCTCTTTTTCTCTGTCTTGCTGTTTGGCTACACATTATTCAGGATTCTTGGCTCCTGTCCGTTATTAGCCCAGGGAATTTCATGGTTTGGAAATCCCTTCCCCTTTTTATGGGTACTCCTCAGCCCCCTCAGGGTCAACTCTCTTTCTTTCCAGAGGTGCTTCGGAACCTATTGACACAGGGTAATATTCAAGAGGTCCCAGTGTCCCAAAGGGGAGGGCATTTTACTCCAGGATGTCTCTAGTACCCAGGAAAGAGGGTACTTGGAGACCAATTCTAGACATCTCTCAGCTAAATACATTTCTGAAGTTGCCATCCTTTAGAAGGTTGTCCCTTCAGACTTTGTTCCCTCTTTTACTTTCTTAGACTTGTATGTTATCTCTGGAGCTCAAGCATGTTTTTCGCCACATCCCAATCTATCCCCTTCTCAGAAAGTTTTTACGTTTCTCTGTTGCTTCCTGGCATTTTCAGTTCACTGTTGCCTTTTGGCCTTTCTACTGTCCCAAGGTTCTTCTCCAAATGCCTTGCTCCTGTGATTGCTTTTTGCAGGCTTTAGGGGATCCAGGTTTTTCCTTACTAGGGCAACCTCCTGTTTAAGGCATCCTCTCCAGAGATCCTGTTGCAAAACCAAGTCTGGTGTTCATAATAAACTTCAAAAAGTCTCTTTTGAATCCTTCTCAAGACTGTGTTTTTCTGGGGTGCAGGGTCCAGACGATGCCTATGCTAGCATCCCTACCTCCTCTCAAGGCCTTAACACCCATTTCCTTCTTTCAAACTCTGATGCCTCTGGTCTCTGTTACAGCCAGGGAGGTTATGAAAGCTCTGGGATTCATGGCAGCCACCATCCCTAAGCTCCCTCTGGCCAGACCTTGAGAATCTTGAGAAGGTTTCAGTGGTTTCTGAAGTCATTTTGGCTTCAACATGCACATCATCTAGAATTAGTAGTTCTTCTTCTACCCTGTCTCAAGAAGGAACTTCAGTGATGGATCCAGCAGTTGTCTCTAAATCCAGATGTCCCTTTTGATCTCCCTCTTCCTTCCTAGGAACTATTCACGGACTTCAGATGTGGGATGGGGAGCAGCTATTGTCTCACTAAAGATGCAGGGGGTGTGATCACCTCTTCAACAGAAAGAACACAGTGCCAGAAAGATGAGAGCTCTTCTGCTTATGCTTCATGCTTTCAGTCCTCTTTTCTCCCCAGGACCTCTGAAGGTATTTACAGAGACAATACCTTCAGTGATGTGGTATGGAAACAAACTGAGCAGATCCTTAACTCAATCCCACAAATGGATGCTTCACAGGGATGTGTTTCTCGACATTGTCCACTGGTGGGGTACTCCTCAAATAGATATTTTTGTCCCCCCTCTGAATGGACAACTTCCTCTATTTTGTGCCAGAGTCCCAGGTCCTCTGGTATGGAAGGTGGATGCCTAATCTTTTTTATGTTTTCCCTTCCCCTCATTCCAAAAGACCTGCTCAAAATTCAACAGGATGCACCCAAATTCTTGTTGGTGACTCTCTTTTGGCTGAGACAGCATTGGTTTCCTCTACTTCTGCATTTAGCCAAGTGCATTCATCACCATTACCTCACAGGGTGGATCTACTCACACAGGACAAGGGATCTCTCATCCATCCCCACTTGTCCACTCTTCAACTGACACTGTGGGTGGTAGGATTTTGATGCCACTCTGACACCTTTTTTTCTGAAGATGAGCGTAAGGTCCTGCAGGTGGTCAGGAAACCCAATACTAGGAAGTCCTACTTATCCAAATAGAAGAGGTTTTCTGTTTTATGTTTTTCTCGTAACCTGGAACACTTTTGGTGGATGTTCCTTTGGTTCTCTCTTATCTGAGTGAATTGCTCAATGCTGGGTTGGCTTATTCTTTTGTTAAGGCCACATATCAACTGTCTCTACTTATCTGCCTTTATCTCCTCCTTTAACTTCTAGATTTGAGGCTAAACAATTCCTAAAAGGCATCCTTCATACTAGGCCTTCCAGAAAGCCTGTTCTTCCTCCCTGGGATCTTAATTTTGTTTTAGAAAAACTGACCCAGGCTTCTTTTGAGCCTGCAGCTTCAGCTTCCTTGCAACATTGCTCATAGAAGACTGTACTTTTCTTAGCCCTTAATTCTTCCACATGGGTGTCTGAGCTTGAAGCCCTTATGGCTTGTCCTTCTTTTTTGTTGTTTCATAAGGACATAGTGTTCTTGCATACTAATCCTTCTTTTATGCCCAAGGTGGTGAATGAGTTGTCACTTAATCAGTTTATTCATTTGCCCACTTTTTTCCTTCTCCACAATCTGCCATTGTGAAGGTGCTGCAAATGTTGATGTGCATAGACACCTCAATTTTATTTGGATAAGACTAAGAGTATTAGGAAATCTGGTCAGCTCTTTGTTTCCTTCCACCTTAGGTCCTTAGAATTAGCTGTATCCAAGCAAACTATCTCTTCTTGGATCTCAAAAGCTATTTTGTTTTGTTATTCCTTTCATGGTAAGAGTCTCTTTTATTCTGTTAAAGCTCATTCTTCTAGGGCTATGGTATCTTCTGGTGCTTTTTTCAAGGGTTTGGATACCAACTCTATTTTTGAGGCAGCTACCTTGACTTCTGTTTATAGATTTACCAATTATTACAAGTTGAATGAAATTTCCAGAGCTAGAGCTGGTTTTGCTAGGGTCATCATTCATGGTTTCCTAGAGGGCTCTGCTGGTCCTTCCTAATCTTTGGCACTCTCCCTAATGTAATGAATACTGCAACAGTGAAATATATCTAAACATCCTATAGCATAGGATGTTTAGATGAAGTAGTTGGTAATGTATTTCCAGGTATAGTAAAATTTTCATATGGGAGATACTATAACCTTAAGGAATTGTTGAATAAGCCCTTGTTTGCATCGAGTGAATTAGTCATGGGTTCATTTTCTTGTGGAAAATGCAAAGTTTGTCATAAAATTAGAAACATTTCAGGAGGTCTAATAAATAATAGGAAATTTTCAAGCAAAGACAGGTTTACTTGTAATTCATGTGGAGCAGTGTATGCTATAGGAAGTGGATGTGAAAAAACAAAATGGTACATAGGTTAAACTAAAAGAGTTGTTAAAGTTAGAATTCTGGAACATTTGGGTGATATTCGAAACAAGAATATTAGGAGCCCTGTAACAGATCATTTTTGTAAAGTACATGGGGGAGATGACTCTACTTTTTTCTTTAGTGTTTTGGCAAGACCTTTCCAAGCAAAAGGTTGTTAGCTAAAGCAAAAATTAAATGTGCTTGAAAGTAAAATGATTCTAAATTATGGCACTTTGACACCCAGAGGGTTAAATTTAGAGGTAGATTATATTTAAGTACATATTTAAGTAAATGTTGAAAATGTGTTATATTTTGTATAACATTTTTGTATTACAAAATGTTTTAAAATGTTAAAAATGTTATAATGTATTTATTTAAAAATATAATAATAGTTAAAATAGGAAAATGTATTTAAATAATATGTATGGGTCACTTTATTAGGTTTAAGGCAATGAGAGATTTATATTTTATATTAAAGTGTTTAGGTAGTTTATTAGTTAATTGATTTATTAATTGATAGTTTCACCTGATATAAAAGTAGAATGCATTTGGATGTATGTATCCCTGAAGGCAAAAGGCTGAGGTACCAGATGATTTTGTGGTGAAGTAAAATTAGTCTACTACCTTTGCTACATGTGTTTTTTTATTATTTTTTGAACTGAAGAGTTTTTGTAATGATCCAGATTTTAAGTAAGGTTTGACATCACTAAGTCCTGTTATATGTAAGTTGCTTTTGTCTTTTTTTTTTTTTTTTTTTTTTTTAAGGAACAACCTGTTAGGTTTGTGGTATAGGGATTGGCTTGTTTAAGCTCCATCCACATTGTTGGTCAGGGTATTGACTTTGTAGTGGATTTTGTATGGGAAGCATGCTGTGGAACCACTCCTTTTTTTCTGAGCTGTGTTATGGTAGCAGGGCGTTCAGTGGTCTGGACACATTAATGTTATAGTAAAGAACAGTGCATTTTTTTCTTTTGTGATTAATAACTTGCAGGTTGCTTATAGTGTTAAGGTACTAATTACAATGGCTGCTGGGGATGGTACTCAAGTCTGAGTGAAATGCACTCTTTTCTTGTACCTGAGGATTGCGTAGGCTTCGAGGTAAGGCAACAGTAAAGCTGGGACAGAATGAGAGGGAGGGGCTTCTAATGGGAAATAGTTTAGAAGCCTGCAAGGGAGTGGAGTGACAAAAATACAACAAACCTACAAATCCTTATAGATTATTAAAGTGCCAAAAGAGCATTGCTCAATTAAGTTTAAGGAAGATGGACATTCTAATCGGAATTATACGTTTGTATATAGTTCTTTGTGGTTAGTATTTTTTCTTAGATTTTTCTTTCAATATTCATTGGTTATAAACATTATGGTTACTTAATGTAATCTTCACATTCAGCCGTACTAACCAGAAATTAAATCTAAACTGGCATTTCTGCAACTCGAGAGATGGAAGATGCTATCTGTGATTTAACTTGTATGTAACTGTGTCACAGGATGGATTTGAAGACAGCAATGTGGAATGATAATGGACTGATTGATCTACAGAAAATATCCAAAGTTGTTGAATATATTAAGTAGACAGGCCCAGGTGTAGTGTTGCCCCAGGAAACACATCTTACCAATTTGGAACATGTGCCTCTGATATGGAGGCCCCTTGTGTAAGGTTATTATACCAGTGCCACTGAAGAGAGGAAAAGAGGAGTATCCCTTCAAGTGAAGATATTAAGAAAGGTAAAAATAAGCAGATATGTCTTAGTATTGGGAAAATGAAGTGGGAGGTGGGTAATATTTGTGAATTGTTAAATACCCCTGGGAATCCCTAATGGAGAGGTGAGGAAGTTCCTGTTAGATATTGTGGAATTTACCCAAGGCATAGGTGTTCATGGAGCTGACTGTAACTTAATATCTAACACAGAGGATGTAAATGAGGACCCAGGAGGGGCCTTTTGATTCTGAAGGCTAAAGTGTTTAACAAGATGGTTAAAATTTGGGCAGAAAGGACAGAGCATTAACCCCAGAAGGATACAGTGACTTTATGTATTATTCAGCCTAGAATGGCACCTGGACAAGATTAGACATAGTGTTTGTCATAGTAGTAGTAATAGTACTCTACTGCAAGATATGCACTCATATTAATAGCATTAGTACTTATAGTAATAGTAGTCTACTGCAAGATATGCACACACAGCCTATAGTATTATCAGATCATGCACTTATAGAGGTGCCCTTAAGATTCCCACAGGATCGGTGGGTGCCAAAGCACTGGAGACTGGCTCCCTTTTGGCTGAATAACCCACAAAAAGAAAGGATCTTGGCAGAATGGATTAGGGAGGCTCTACCATCCCCAGTAAGTGGTGAGCCAACTTTAAGCAGCTTATGGGAAGAATGCAAGTGAGGCATCAGGGAAAAAATAGTAGCCCATGGTACGAGCTTGTGGGTCCAAAGGTCAGGAGCCTTTTAGAAACAGATGTGGTTTGATAAGAGATTTAGAAGATATGGCTCTACTAAGGGGTGATGAGCATTGTGATAGGATCAACTCAATGAATAGTTGACAGATCAGCTGGATATCAACATTTCCAGGCTACAGGTAGCCATAAAGTCAACATATTTTGAAAATTCCCCTAAATTTCAGAGAAATCTTAGAGACCAGATTAAGACAACAAAAGGTTAGTAGTACTATTTTACTGTTAATAGATCCAGCAACTGGATATATGGCGAGGGAGCCAGAGAACATACAGCTAATTTCTTTTTTTTTTTTAAACAAATTTATTGATTTTCAAATACAAGCAAACAGATACATAGAATATTTTACATAAATTCAACCCTAAAAAAGAATCCAAACAAAACACAACTAAAGTATTTACAAAAATGTCCACAATTCAAAACTAGATTAAACCTTAATGTACAAAAGATGATTTCATGAACAAACTCTTTATTTAATAAAATGTTTAACTTATTCCACATATATGAAAAAGTATTTCTGATGGATCTCATTTTAATGGTCAATAATTCCAAATGACATGCTTCAGTGATAATGTTTTTAAATTCTAAGAAAGAGGGAGAAGTATCAGATTTCCAATTTCTTGTTATAACTTTACCAACAGCTACAATAGACCAAACCAGGGGATATTTATTTATTTTGTTTTTACACAGACAAGTACTGGTGTATTAAATAGAACCAGAGATTCAGATAGGGTAAAATTATCTGAAAATAAAACCTGAAGAAAGTTGTTAATATTGTCCCAATCATTTTTTAGGACTACACATTCACAAAACATGTGGGACCAGTCAGTCTTTCTTTCCATTTTACATCTCCATCATACATTCTGTCTTATTAATTTTGCCCAATATATACGGTGTTAAAATGATCTGCACATAAATTTCCAGGCAAACAATCTCCATTTAAGAAAAGTAGTAGTCAGTTTGGATGATTCTAATATGTTTTTATCTTTTTTAAATATTGAGCATTTTTATATCTAATTGTAGAATGTAATATTTCAATTTGATGTACGTTTAAAATGATAAGATTTTTAGTTAATTAGTATATACTAGATAGGTTTAGTTTTTACGTGAGTTAATATTGTTTTGTGCTTACTGCTACTTATAATTTAATCTTGGAGTAGTGAGTAGTAGTATTAATGTGTGAGTGTTTCTTTAAAGTATTCATGCAGAAGAGGTTTGTGGTGATAGGTAAAGAGTATCACCTGTTGGAATTTAGTATTTAAATGCATTTTTTAAGGTGCACTTGTAATCTGAAGAAGTTTGCTTTGGAAGCAAATGAAAAGCGCTTCATTATTCAGTATTAAAACAGAACTCAGACTTTTTTTCTGCTTGCCGTTCTTGTGTTTGTTTTGTTCATGTTTTTATCTTTATCATTAGGTAAATTGTTATTGACTGTAGAGAAATAATTCCAGTAATCCTCTGGATTACTTTTTGTTTCTTTTCTAATTATTTTATATATTTGTTAGAGTTTGCCTTTATTAGGAAATTTATGTTGTACAGATAAAATCAAATTGCTGAGTAATCTAGGGGCAGACTTTTTATAATAGGAGACATTAAGTGTAATATATTCAGAATGAACTGTCTGCAGGCTTGTATTTCCAGCCATAAATTTTTATTTAATTCAAATTCAGCTATTAAATAATCTACAGATTTCAGTTCATCATTTATCACAATCTGAAACCAGTATACTAAATTCTTATCCTTAAAAAACATTTTTGCAGGATAAGAGGAGGACATAGTTCCCTGTATAAAAGTGATAGGGGAAAGAAGGAAAAAAGCAGGCTTTATAGGCTGGGGTTTTATAAATGAGATTTCTAAAATTGTTCATAAGATGTGACATATAGTTTGATCTATATGTTTGAGGATTATATGTAGTGAGAAAAATCCGTTAGCAACCATATAAATTAATTATTTACTATTATATATGTATAATATGTTTCCATTAATAAAGATATAGATTTAAATACAGAGGAAATTAAACATAATTCCAGATCTGGTAAACCTCTTCCACCACTAGACCCATCTCTCAGATGATGAGCTAATGCCACTCTGGGTTTGTTTGGAAACCATAAGAAATTTTAAGATCAAAGAATTAAAATCCTTTATATATAAATTTTAGGGGAGGTAAAGATAATAGGTTCATAGGTAGGTACTAGGCTATCTGCCCGAGGGCATTTATAATCCTAGCCAGAGTGTGTCAGCTTTCGTCGCCCCATTGATTAACTAATTGAGCCTCTGTCAAGAAGAGGCAATGAAGTGATCCCAGGGGTGTATTTTCGGTTACCCATCCACTCGTCAAGGTTTCTCTTGAAGAGTGTTAGTGAGGGGCTCTGCCTAATGTAGTTAAGAATTTTGTTCCAAAGCATGGGGAGTCTCTGTGACAGGAATCTATCCCTCCAGCATGTTCTATTTATTGTTGTGGTGAGGTATAGCTCACTAGAGTGAGTGGCTCGCAGTGACTTGGATTTCTTTAGATGGAGCATGTCCATCAATTCTGAGTTGGACATGGCTTTGTAAGTCAGGCAGAGATCACTTCTGAGTAAGCGATATGCCACTGAGTACAGCCGGAGTTTTTCCATTCGGGCTGCATAGGACATATGTTTGAGGCCAGTAATATTCTTGGTGAGGTACTTTTGTGGTCTTTCCAGCTGTTGGAAGTGTCTTGTGAGATACATCCCAAATGGGGCATTGTACTCTATGATGGGTCTGATGAGTGACAAGTAGAGGGGCACTATAACCTCTTTATTTCTAGATGTGAACCCTTTAGTAATTAGATGAGCTACATAGAAGGATTTCCTAACTACTTCAGCAATATGATTGTCAAAGGAGAGATTACGATCTACTTGGGTCCGCAGATCTCTTATTACCTCTTCTGTATTAAGGGGGCTGCCACCTATGTGGTAATTCATGTGTATTTTGTTTTTCCCAAATGGGATGACTATGCATTTTTTGGCATTTAGCTTGAAACCATGACTTTGACACCAGGTGTCCGCCTCAGTAAGGCCCTTCTAGAGAATGTCCGTCTCAGTAAGGCCCTTTTGGAGAATGTCCGTATCAGCCGGAGAGTCAATTATGGCTCCCAGTTTGCAGTCATCGGCGAACCTGGTTAGCCATAGTCCTCCTATGTTTGCCTGTACTTCTGAGAAGTATATGCTGAACAGTAGTGGTCCCAGGATCGAGCCTTGTGGGACACCACTTATGAGTAGTTTAGAGTCGGACCTGGAGCCCGCTATTCTTACCATGTGAGTTCTATCTGTAAGACAGTTGGCAATCCATCTCATGACGTAGGGGTTTATATTCAGGCTGGTGAGATTTTCCATAATTCCCGTGTGGGGAATGGTGTCAAAAGCCTTGGCGAGGTCAAGATAGGTTGTGTGAACCACCTTCCCCTCATCTATGGCCTTGGTGACTGTCTCGAAGAAGTCAACCAGGCTTAGTAGGCATGATCTGCCCTTAACAATGCCGAACTGGGTTGGGTCAAGTGTTTGGAGGTTCCCAATGTCTTTGTTAATGAGTTCCATGATGATGCGCTCCATAGCCTTGCAGAACAGGCTAGTCAGGCTTATGGGGCGATAGTTATCAGGGTCAGTTGTGGACCTTTGTGGAGTGAAATAACCATTGTGGTGTGTCATTCTATGTGCACGTAGCCTGTGGAGAGGCTGAGGTTGAACAGTGTGTTTAGGTGGAGGGTTAGTTAGTTCTGTAGTTCATGCAAGACGCAGCCTAGGACACCATCTGGCCCCATTGACGCTGTGCTTTTGAAAGGGCTGTTTTCACCTGTGTCTCTCTGATTTCCGGGAAACTACACTTTTCCGGTATTGTTGTGGGCCCTTTTGGGGGTGAAGTTTGCACTGAATCTGTCTGCTAGGATGTTGGCAATACGAGTAGGTTCAGTATATTTTGTGCTATTTTGCACTAGCTCAGAGCATATCTGTGAGTTGCCACTTAGATTCTTGACATAGCTAAAGAAGGCTTTGTGGTTATCTTTCGAATCTTTAGCTATTTTTCTTTCGAAGTTAGCCTTGGATCTAACTATCTGATTTTACAATATATAAAATTTTTGGTAGTATTATCATTTTGATAATTGAAAGTCTCTCCTCCATTGTAAAGGGAAGTTTATTCCATGTATATAAATGATTTTTTTTTATAGATTCTAAACTCTTACCATAATAAAGATGTATTATATCTTTAATGTTTTTAGTTAATACTGTTCCTAGATATGTTGTTTGCTCCAATTGAGCTAAATGTTTGGTAAACTTCTTATAGTTATTAGAGTAAATAGGAAGTATATTTGTTTTATTGTTGTTAAAAATTAGCCCTGACTTTCTTTGAAAGTTTTCCATAGTTTTAAAGATAGCAGAGATGGAAGCATTATTTCCCTTCAAAGCGAGGAGAATAGCACAGCAAATAACTGAATTTTAGGAGTCACATTAGGATTTAAATTGAAACCCTCAACATCTTGTTCCATCCTTATTAAATTAGCCCATGGTTCTATTACTAAGGTGAAGAGCAGGGGGGATAGAGGGCAACCTTGTTTGGTCCCTTTGAGAGTTTGTATATTTTGCAAGGTGTAAGTGCCTATTTTAATGTAAGCTTGACCACCTTTATAAAGATGTGAGATAAGGTGAATGAAGTTATTAGAGAAATGTAATTCTTCCATGAGCAAGAATAGATAACCCCAATTAACAGAATAAAAAGCAGAGTTTATATCAAGCCTAATTGCTGTTAAGTTTTCTTTTAGATTTTTAGCAGACTCACTTCTTCCTACTGCGGTGGTGGTGCTGCGGTAGCGTTGTCGCCTCACAGTAAGACGTTGTCCTGTTCGATTCTCAGCTAGAGTGTCTTCTGTGTGGAGACATGCGTGAATGGGCATACCTTCATTGAAGGTTGTGCGTCAGGGCCGGCAACTCGGCACGTAAAAAATCTACTGCCAATCATTAGCGGACCAAAGTTCCGCTGTGGTGACCCCTAACCAGGAAAAGCCGAAAGACACAACAATTTCTTCCTATGTTATCATATGCATTGCTGTTTACAATAAAACCTGTTTGATCTTCATCCACCAGAGATGGTAGAAATATCTTTAATTTTTCTGGATAAATGGAAACAAACATTTTATAATCAACATTTAACAGAGAGATTGGTCTATATTAGGAACATTTAGAAGAATCCTTGTTAGGTTTTAGTATAAGAGATAGAAGAGTGTATTTCCAAGAAGGTGGACTAGTGGTGTTATCTTGAGAGAGTGAAAAAACTTTATGTAATAAGCTTAAAGCTTCTTTGGGCATTATTTTATAGATTTCAGGGGTGATTCCGTCATTACAAGGGGCTTTGTTTTGTTTTAATTTATTAATTTGATGTTGGACTTCAGTAAATGAAATAGCTTTATCTAAAAATTCGACTTGTAGTTTTGATAATTTATTATTAGTATTTTTTATAAAGGCTGTTATTTCTTCTTTATAAACTAAAACATTTGATTTCTGGTTAATTGTATTTTAAAAAATCTCTAAATTCTATTAGTATATCATGCAAGTCAGAAACATTCTTCTTTTTCTTGGGAGGGAAAATTTCATTGATATGATTAAGTTTACTAAATCTTTTGGTTTAATTGGCCAAATTATTTAGAGACTTAGAGTTGACTGAAAAGTTTATAAATTTAAATTTCTCTAAACTAATCATAGTTTTGTGATCTAATATTTCCAAATATGTATTATTTAATGCAGTAATTTCATCTTCCTTCCCTTTTTTGTTTTTATCTGTCATACTAGTAAGTTTTAACTTGTCAAGTTTCAGTTGTATCTCAATGTAGATCTTTGTCCCATAGCTTTTTTCTTATAGTACCAGTTAATGATTCTTCCATATAAATAACATTTTAATGCATACATATATATATATATATATATATATATATATATATATATATATATATATATATATATGGGTTCACTACGAAAGACCGAAAATCCACAAGACCGACGCCTGTAATCCCGAGACGAAATACCCGAAAGACGAGAAGACCGACGGACCACAAGCACGAAATTCAAAATCGCGACCAACACACATACAGTATACACATACACACAGTGTCCTCCCAAACCCAAACAAATAATCCTACACTATAGTTACACCCCCCCCACTTTAATATTCTAATTCCGAGATCACACAACCATACACACAAAGCAAACTCACACACACACACACACACACACACATACACCACAGTCACAATACACACTAACACACACTAAAGCCCCTCACAAACACACTTACACACAGATACTTACCTGAACCGCAACACCAGAAGCGCTAACTCAATATCCCTTAACATCAGGATTTTGAATTTCGTGCTTCTGATCTTTTGGAAATGTGGGGTATCGGGCTTCTGGTCTCGGTAATGTGGGCGTCTGGATTCTGAGCGTTTGGTATTTCGTAGGGGACCCATATATATATATATATATATATATATATATATATATATATATATATATACACACATATATATATATATATTTATATATATATATATATATGTATATATATATAT
The DNA here is from genome assembly GCF_019279795.1 of Protopterus annectens. Classification (NCBI taxonomy): domain Eukaryota; kingdom Metazoa; phylum Chordata; order Ceratodontiformes; family Protopteridae; genus Protopterus; species Protopterus annectens. The sequence continues at coordinate 30,289,187 of NC_056743.1, forward strand.
ATATATATATATATATATATATATATATATATATATATATGATGTGTCTGTGGCGGGATTAATAGTAATATTTTGAGTTTCAAAAGTAATAAATTCTTTAAAATCTTTTAGTTTCATTATATAAACAGGGATCCTTCTAATTTGAACATTAAACCTTGTGTTAAATTATTAAGTCAAATGTTATAGCATTATGGTCTGATAGGGGGCAGGAAGTTACATTTGTTTTACCTAAACTGTTTATCAACTCATTTGAAATGAGAACTCTATCAATTCTGGAATAAATGCCATGTCTATGAGAGAAGAATGTGAAAAAAGTGATCCTGGTTCAGTAAAATTATTAATATCTTTCAGATGATATGAATCTATAAAATCTCACAGATGTTTAACTGGAGATAAAATCCTCCTTTTACCAGAAGCATTGGTATCATCACTATCAGTTAAAATACAATTGAAATCCCCTGCTATAATAATATTACCTTTAGATAGATGTACAATTTGGTCTAAGTGTTGTTTCACTGTGTTAACCTAATTCCTGCTATCCAGTAAATATTTATAAGTGTAAATAATTTTCTATTCATTTCTATTGTAACAGAGCAAAACATTCCTTTATCATCTTTATAAACAACAATAATCCTGGGAAGAGGTAAAGTATTACTCCATAAAATAGCTACTCCTCTTTTCTTTTGAGAATGATCTGAACTAGATAATACAGTGTAAGATCTAGTATTAAGTTTAGCTATGTCTTCTTTTAAGAGATGTGTTTCTTGCAGAAAGACAAATATTTAAGTAAACTTCCCCTCTTACAAGGATTATTTAAGCCATTAATGTTGATAGAAATCCATTTTAAAATTAACATATTGGTTACTCAGAATATTTGAGATTGACCATTAATATTTTTTGTATAAAAAATGAAGTTCACTCCATCAGCAACAAAGGAACTATTGAAAAGCAATAAATCTATTGAGATCCAATTATTAATGAAATTTAAAATTGTAAGTACAATGGACATGAAAAAATTATATGAAAATGAAAGGAATTTGTAATAGTATATTGACCTAACCCCTTCCTGGAGTTACAAACTCCTAACTTGAGCAGCATTCATTAACCAAATCAACCACCCATCTAACAACAGCAGTTATTCAAACACTACCACATCAAATATTTATTTAACAAAACTACTGTAAAAGGTAATGGTCAACAACAACATTCTGGTCAGTGAATTAACTTATCAACTATACTTGAAAATTTGTGTCTGAAGGATATTGACCTAATATTATAGTAATCATTTATCAAATGACTGTTAGATTAGATTTTAAACCACAGCATTTATAAAAAGAACAAAAATAGTCATGTAACTTGTTTCACTGCAAACTGCTGCAATAAACTGTAGTAGAAAATTTAAGTATTATACCACTCCAAATGATCAAAAGAGCTAAAACTAAGTGTGATGTAATATGTTGAGAAGCATAACAGTTAGTTATATTGCAAGTTTGGTATTAAAAGTACTTATTGATCACAATGATAACATATTTTAGTAATCACATACAAACGTAATTATATTCAAATGCATAAAAAGAAAGCAGTATGATAGAATGATTAAATTATTTATTTTACATTTGTTGACCGGGCTAGTCTAACTGGATATATGTCCATTTTCAGTACAGGCCCTGGGAGATAAGCTCCAAGACATAAACAAAGAGATACAACTATAATAACAATAACAAATAGGGAAAAAAAATATTTATACAACAGTAACATATGTAGTACAGCATACAGGTTAGCATAGGATATTCAATGCGGGCAAGAATGATAACCATGTATTTCACAGGTACAATGCATTATACAGGTAAAGTCAGTAGTAAAAAAGAAGTTAATTTTGTAGTGATATTGATGAAGTATTTACTTAAAAACCAGTATCCACAGAGCATAGAAGTAATGTAATATAGAGAGAGATGATAAAATATTGTAATAGGAAGGTATAACAGTAGGTGAGAAGTAATGGATAGGGAAAGGCCAGTTTGAAAAGATAGATGACTAGTCAGGTTTGGTAAAAGGGCATAGCCAGTGTGTTTTGAGGTAAAGTTTGTCTGTTTTGGAAGAGTGGTAAAGAGGTGAGTGAGGAGAGGTCACTGGGAAGAAGATTCCAGGATTTTCCAACAGCATTAGAGAAGAGAGAATCCCCAGCTCAGTTGTTAGGTTTAGAGGTATGTACAAGCAGTTTGTCTGCTGATCTTAAGGACCTCCGATAAATAAGACATACATCATTTGTTGTCCTTTTAGCTTGAAAAATTATAAAAATTTCTAAATGGTTCTTTAAGTGAAGTTGAATATTTAGCATTGCTATAGGTTGAGAAAATATTAACAAAATATTCTCTTTGAGTATTCTCAATAAATGCATATTTTGGAATAATAAGTGTCTGGTCTCCCTCCTTTAACTCTAGTGTTATGAAAAGCCTAAGTATGTGAACTAAGAGCAAGAAACAAGAAAACAAAATTAGGTTAAGGTCACCAAATTACCTGATCAACTCAGTACAATATTTATAAAACTATGTAATAAAGTAAACTATACAACCCTAATTATAACTTTGATAAAACCTCAATACAAACTTTCAGTAATAAAGAAATATTATTAAAATACAGAATGATATTGTTACCAACTTTGTAAACAATTATTCAACAATCCTAACATTTTGTTTCATGAAGTCCAAGAAATAATAGGGAACTGTCTCTATATTTCATATTACAGAATGATATTGTTACCACCTTTATAAATTTTTATTCAACAATCCTAACATTTTGTTTCATGAAGTCCAAGAAATAATAGGGAACTGTCTATATATTTCATATCTGATAATAATAATCTTCTGGATTTCTGAACTGAACAAACAAACTGAACCATCTCCGGGACACAGAATGCAAGTTCTGCAGAAAGAAACCAATAAACTAAAAAGTATCACAAAACAAGATTTCAAAATCGACATTTACTGCTAGTATAGTATAGAACTATGTACTGACACTGTTTATAATTTGTCACTTTGCTTTTAAATATATAACCCCGATGCCTCCAGAATAATACACTTTTTTAGTTAAGTAAGCAAGATTATATTCAGTACTCATTGTACTTTCAGAAAATGTATAATCTAAAAGTGTAACTAAAGATTAGTGATAAATTGGAAGTACTACTCCAACTCAAAAATATAATGCCAAAAGGAATTATCATATTCCACAAATTCTGGCTCTTAACTATGCAACAGCAAGCAATTATAGGATGTACTGGTTCCTTGTATATAGAAGATACAGAATGTGACTGAATATAAATAAAATACAGCCTACTAGAGATTCAAGGATTATTCCCATAAATGCCTATGTCATCTCATAAGAATATGAAGGTTATGTATCCGTTCTATAACTATGTCTTCCTCCCTAATGTTTATCTTCGAGTGGTTGATGCCAGACGTGATGGTCATAACCAAGAAGTTCCTAATGTTGGGAAACATTTGCATCATATTTATCATTCACGGGAAATATACAGCTCATATACAACAAAATTAAACAAATGGTAAGCTGAATGCAAAAGTGAGGATGTTTTAGGGTAGATTTGTATGCACATGAATGCGTATGTGTGTTCCTGTGTTATGGAATTTAGTACAGACTCTGTATTAATTTAGAACCTTTCATAATGTATAAAATGAGAAATTCACTTTCTATAATGCTGCATGCATCTTCGTATTAATGTCTACTTAAACGCTTTCTTTGGTAAAACAAACCTAAGTTCACTTGGGTTACTGAGCTTTCGAGCAGAAACTTTTTTTTTTTTAAATAAACTGATTAACAAGCAGCATAGTACCTTTCATTAATGGGTTATTTATCTTTAGTACAAGAGAAGAGCCATATATTATGAAGTCACTGCCATATTGCCATATATTATGAAGTCACTGCCATATTGTGAAGGCTATGTTTCATTTTTAAAGTCTTAAACAATTTTGAATATGCCGGGCATGTATTTTAGCTCTGCTACTACCCAGAGTCATAACAGTGTTGTATTATGCGTTAAAAACACTTTTCGAGTTAAATAGCATAAACAAAATGAAAATTGTATAGTCAGGTTTAAATAAGAGATAAAGCAAGTGATACATATTGGAAGTATAACTTCTTTTACTGTGAATCAGTAGGGTCTATATTAGCTAGTCGTAGTGTCAAAAGAGCGAACACTCTTTCATCGATTGCTAATATGTGAAAAGACACGTCGACTGGCCGGTACAGCGATTTTTTTCCCAGGGAAAAAAATTGCTGGGCCTTGTCGGGGCTTTGCCGTTTCCTCCACTGTGGTGCGATCTTGGCATCTGTATATTTAAGTGGAGGAGGGATGTGGGGGCAAAGCCCGCACTTTAAACTCAAAAACGTAAAATACTACTAAAACAAAACACACACTGGAGCCAGAATAAAGCCCCCACTTTATTTTGTTTGTGGAATTTTTTTTTTTTTTTTTTGGAGCAGTGATTTTTTTCCCCTGGGGAAAAAAAAATCACTGTTCCATGTGTTCGACTTTGTGTGTTTTCAAATATTAGCAGTCGATGAAAGAGCGTTCATTCTTTTGACACTTCAGCTAAGTAATATAGACCCGAATCAGTACGTGGTCAGATTCGTCATAGCAGCATTCTTTCCTGAACTGGAGTTGACAGGTTAAAGTTCAGAGTTTATTTCCTGAAAGCTTGCACATATACAGGATCAAGGAAAACCTGTCAAGTAGCAAAACAGCTCGTGGCCAACGTTCTTGTGCAAGAAAATCAAAAGAAAAGAAAAAAAGGAAAAGTGATTCAAGCAGGAAAAGTAAGTGAGTCTTTGATTTCTAAATACCTAAGTAGGTCTCATGCTGATGACGGCAAGTCGACAGGTATCAAGAGCTTCCACATAAGTTTAAAAATATGTCACTTAACCATTATGAATGAGACCAACTGGTGCTCAGTCACTGTCTAGAACAATACAACCAATCCCATTGCAATGAGCACTAATAACGAATGCAGGTAAACCAGCTATGACAAAAAGCAAACACTCTAATTTTCTTCAAATACAGTACTTACGGTGTAAAGTAAAGCAATAATATTTCAAAATCTTTTAAGTAGGGGTCCCAAGAGTTAAGACATAATGTCCAGTGTGTGACACAGGAAATGTACAAAATGTAGGAAAAGGAGATGTGACACATCTGTACCCCAAGGAATAAAATTAGAAAACAAGATGAATTAAAAAGGAGACTGTGTTTTTAATTTCTTCTTTTGTCTGAAGATTTCCAAGTGTTATTATCCACAACTCTTTTCAAGTGAGGTGTTAGCCCATTCCATATCCTGTATTTTGTCAAGTATTTTATTGGTTTTGTTATATGTCACAGCTGATTCCAAGTCGTCAAAGGCTTTGGGACCATCTTGCAAGAATACCTTCAGTCTAGCTGGAAATAGGAGATGGGATTTTACTTGACATTTTTTTAGTTCCTTAATCAGAGACAAAAAAAAGTTTCCGGTCAGAAATAACAGCAGGTGAGTAGTCATTATCAAAATGAATATTGCTGTCATTTATTTTGATAGGTGTCTTGGACCATGCTGTTTTAAGGACCAGTTCTTTGTCCTGGGAGGAAAGGAATCTTACTATTACAGTTTTAGCTGAGGTATTTTTATTAGTCATAGAAGAAACTAGGGATCTGTGCACTCTTTTGATACCGTAGGATAGAGCCTCAGGAAGATCAAGTACTTTAGGTAACCACGTTGTTAAAAAACTCATCATGTTATTACCGGCTGTTTTATCTGGTAGTCCAAGGATTCTAATATTATTTCTGCGTGACCTGTTTTCTGGATCATCAATTTTAGATTGAAGTAAAGTATTCTGTTTCAATACGAAATCAGTATTATTTTCTCCTTCATTTCATTTCATTTAGAGCTTGTTCAGTTCCAGTGATCCGAGATTTCTGTTGCTGTTAGTCTTCATGAATAATCTCCATCAGTTTTGAGCACTTCTCCTTGAAGTTATCTAGTTTTGAGTCCAGTCTGTCTAATAGATAACTCCTGAATGTTTGAAAGCAAAGACTGTAGTTCTTTTTTGAATGTAGATTCTTGAGAATTAGTCTTGGAGAAGCTCATCTTCATAGCCAGGTGATGAGAAATATTTTGAGATTCTTTTTGACAGGAAAAAAATAAAAATGCAGATAAAATTTTTAGATACAATCCTAAATGATACTAAATAGTATTAAAGTATAAAAAATCTTACTAGGATTGTTTGAAATAAAAAATCCTGTCATAAGTAAGCTGAAGTGGCAGAGCTGAAGAAAACAGCTGTTAACTAGAGCACATCTTGGCTACCCCTCCCCCCCCAAGGTTAATTTCTGAAGCCTACTTTAAAAATCCACTGCCAATCATGAGCGGGCCGGAGTTCCGTTGTGGCGACTCATAACCGGGAAAAGCTGAAAGAGTTAACACCAAGTAGAATTTTACCACTAGTACTGCTGAATGTTCAACTTGTTAAGAGGTGAAGGAATGACAGAAAAACAAGCTTGCTACCAGTGTCCGTGTATTGGCACCATGCTTGCAGTTTGCCTATTTGTCCAATGTATGAGATAAGGAAATAATGTTTCTGGAAAAAAAAATTCTAAACACTTCCAAAACTAAAACTATGCTGTTTGGCATCTCCAGAAACATCAGAATAACTCTCAGTCACTTCTTATCCATGATCATCTTGACTGCCACAATGATCATGTCGTCTCCTTCATATATCTTATTTGGCTTTTGATTCCGCACTGAACTTTCACTTTTACCTAGAACAAATCTGGATGCAAATAAATTCCCTCCTATTGTGGTCCTATAAAAGGTTTTGTAGGCGCTCTAGTTCATTTATACCTGTTAGTGCAACAGTTATTAATGCATTTCAGAATATCTGTGAGCAACAAATACGTAGATTGTTTGACCAACCTGTTGTTAAAAAGTACTATAGTCTAACTTTAGAGGAGCAAGATTCATTACTTCGACTGTCTATTAACCCTAATGTGATCATAAAGCAAGCTGACAAAGGTGGTGCTATTGTACTAATGAACTAAAATGACTACGTACGTTCTATGACTTATTGTTTTGGCAGAAGGATCCAGAACTTACCTTAATTGTTTTTATAGATCAAACACTAAAGAACACATTAAATTCTCTAGAATACATCTTAAAGGATTTCTGGGACTTTTTAGTGAAGTTTAAGCAAGGTTCATTTGAAGAAAATGATTTACATTGAAAACTTTGAAACTGCAACCGTCGACTGGTATGTGGTCAAATGGCAGTTTTCAAGTCAGCAGAATAACAAATCAAAATGTATCGACTACACTACAGTGAACAGGTAGTGCAGTTCGAGTATTTGAGTTCGACATTGTGCAGGGAGATCGCGGCTCAGTGAGGAACAGGGTATTAGCCCATTTCCTCAATGCAGTGCGATCTTGGAGTTGGTATATTTAATGTGGAGGGGGTATAGCAAAATACTAGAATTAACGTACCATTGACTGTAGAGTGTTGTTGTTGTGTCTTTCGGCTTTTCCTGGTTAGGGGTCGCCACAGCGGAACTCCGGTCTGCTAATGATTGGCAGTAGATTTTTACGTGCTAAGTTGCCAGCTCTGATGCACAACCTTCAACGAAGGTACGCCCATTCACACATGTCTCCACACAGAAGACGCTCTAGCTGAGAATCGAACAGGACAACGTCTTACTGTGAGGTGACAATGCTACCGCAGCACCAACACAGCAGTCACTGACTGTAGAGTGTAACGATACTTTAGAGTGTAATGGTACTTTAATGTGCATAGCAGGAGGTGAGTGACGTCACCTGCTGCTATGTCGAATACATCAAACTACAGATTTCAATGTATTCATTTTCCCATTGGTTGCTGTTTTGGAATTCTGAATTGACCATTTCAGGTCGACATTCTGAATGGTCGACCGAAGCGGATTCATCATTTCAATAGTAAACTGAAGAAAACTACATTTTTTTAACAATAGATGTGATAGATTTATTTCTGTGTATCCCTCACAGTCAAGGATTGGACCTATTTTGAGCAGCCTTATTAGAACTTACCCAGTTAGGCAACCATACCATTCATTTTCTGACAGATTTGCTAGAAAAAGCTCTCGACAATAACTGTATTTTTTTCAAAAGCGAATATTTTAAGCAGATACAAGGGGTGGTCACTGGCTCAGCATGTACCCCTATAAATGCTAATTTACTTATTTACGTGTGGGAGAGGGAATTTGTTTGGAAACTCAGTCTAATCTAGTGGAGACTATATTTCCAATTTTTGGATGATGTCTTCATTTTATGGGTAGACACAGACCAAGAGATTATTACATTTTATCAGTCATATTAACAGCACTACTGATGTTCTGAAATTTACCTTTAATATTAGTAAAGACAAAGTTAATTACTTGGATGTATGTATTATAAAACAAATTCTGTTCTGAAAAGTATGAGTCGGACATCCATAGAAAGGATACTTTTTTCTAGCAGCTATTTACATTTTAGCCCCTGCCGTTCACATGCCAGTAAAAGGGTGTGATTAAAGGACAATTGGGTAGGGCAGCAAGAATGTGCTTGAATTTAGATTTATTTATAGAGGAACGTGACTAGTATGCACCCGAGGTAAAAAATGTTATATTTAATAATTGGAATTTGTTTAAAATTTACTCCAAAGTACACCAGATAGTAGGTCCTAAACCACTATTCACCTACAAAACAGAGAAGAGTCTCAAATTTATATATGAACATTCAGCAAGTGCCCACACATTTAACAGCACTACAGGGGCATGGAAATGTGGAACTTGCAGACAATATGAGTATTTATTACAAGATGAGAATTGTATGTACAGCAACAAAAGATTAGGTTGGTTAAAGGAAATTGTACTACCAAAGCGGTAATTTATGTTGCCGTATGTTCTGGATGCAACTATTTCTATGTAGGGAAAACAGAATGTAGTCTTTGTAAACATATTTACGAACGCAACTACAACATTTCCAAGAAAAATGTACATAGTTCTTTGTTTAAACACACTTTGGTGTGTCCTAACTATAAAAAAAAAATTCTTTTGGTATTTTGGAAGGTATCCCAACAAATGTAAGAGGGGAAGACTGGGGAACATATTTAGAAAACAGGCAACTCAGATGGCAATTAAAGCTAAATGCCTTAAGTTCTCCAGGCATAGACAAACAAGTTTCCGTGCTTGCTGTACTCAAGTTTAAAGCTTCAAAATTATGATTACAAGTACTGTTGAGGCAATGCTTTTCAGAAATGTATAGATTTTTTATGAGTGAAAGAATGATTTATTATATTTTTTGAGTACACCTTGTAGTTATTTTAAGAGTTTATTGTTTACATTTTAACAGTAATGCATTTTTAACATGATATTTGACTACTGCATTTTTAAATGTATTCATTGTTGTTTAAGTCACATGATAATTAGTTTTACTATTTAAACCATCAGTTTGAATGAAGTAATGATTCTGAAGCCGTCCTATATGCAGTAAGGATGAAAGCGCTTAACCTACATGTGCTTTCAAGTTGTTTTACTATTGTATTCGTTAAAACCTTTGTTTTGATACTACTTCTGGTGGTCCATTCGTTATGGATTTGTTTGGAACTTTCAGCATTATGGGATTCACTACGTGAGCCTGTATTTTTGAGTTCTGCCAACACATGGACTTTGTTATAGGAGGGAGAAATAAGGCAGGCATGTTTAAATGCAGTAGATGTAAGGTTTGTGTAAGGGTTAAGATTATCTCTGTCTGTAAGATTAAAGGTAGGAAGTATGTTGCTGATGACTATTTCAACTGTTGTTAATGTGGGGTAGTTTATATAGTGGGATAATGTTGTGCTGTTCTTCGCCTAAGGATCCTGTGGATGTCTCTACCTTGGATGGGTCCAGAGCCGCTGAGCAGGCACCAGCTTCCGAGGAAGTACTCTGCACTACCGATACTCGACACAGACCAACAGATTCCTTCGCGTCTTCAGTTGTTTCAAAAACTACCGAGTTTCTAAGGACCAGGGTATGAAGCACACCCAAAAAACCGATGACCCAAGCTCAGGCACCTGCTTCCTTGTCTCAGTCTCAAATGCTTAAAATGGCAGAAGACCTTACAATGCTTATCAGAGGAAGCCAGGCTACCCCTTCCAAAAGCAAAAGAGACTTGTCCCCACTAGTTTTATCTGAACAGAGTTCGATGACTCTGATGCCTCTGAATATGAAGATATGCAACCCCTCTCTGCTTATGAGGATTCTGATGCAGAGGAATCCATCCCTTCAGCCTCTCCACCCGAGGACTTTACCTTTGGGGAAACCCTACATACCTTAAGGGAGCATTTCCAATGGGAATGTCAGGACTATCCTCAGTCAAAAAAGAGACTCAGGGAATTCTTAGATCTTCCACAGAACAGACCCCTGGCCATCTCTCCTGTCCTGGATGTTGTGGATGATGTTTTTATGGAATCCATTCTGATCTCTAACACCCTCCCTCCTGCTCCCAGGAAACTGGACAGGTACTATAGAGTCCCTGACTCTCAGAAATTTCTTTTCAAAAATCCTACTGCTGACCCCGAGGTCATCGCTCAAGGACCTAAAGGAATCAAAGCACAAGCAGGGAAAGAAGATATTTTTTGTTTGAGGAGTTCCATGGTGTATTGCTGATATTTCAGCATATGGAACTGATAATTTAATGCTCTAATAGCAAGATTAGCAGAGGTGTATACTTTTTTACCCCATCTGCCTAAAGCTCGGGAATCCCTATCTGAGGGGGTGGGATTCTTAGCTGAAGTTGCTTTGATTCCTTTAGGTCCTTGAGAGATGACCTCGGGGTCAGCAGAAGGATTTTTGAAAATAAATTTCTGAGAGTCAGGGACTCTACAGTACCTGTCCGGTTTCCTGGGAGCAGGAGGGAAGGTGTCAGGGATCAGAATGGATTCCATAAAAACATCATCCACAACATCCAGGACAGGAAGGATGGCCAGGGGTCTGTTCTGTGGAAGATCTAAGAATTCCCTGAGTCTCTTTTTTGACTGAGGATAGTCCTGACATTCCCATTGGAAATGCTCCCTTATAGTAAGTAGGGTTTCCCCAAAGGAAAAGTCCTCGGGTGGAGAGGCTGAAGGGATGGATTCCTCTGCATCAGTATCCTCATAAGCATAGAGGGGTTGCATATCTTCATATTCAGAGGCATCAGAGTCATCAGACTCCTGTTTAGATAAAACTACTCGGGACAAGTCTTTTTTTCTTTTGGAAGGGGTAGCCTGGCTTCCCCTGATAACCATTGCAAGGTCTTCTGCCATTTTAAGCATTTGAGACTGAGGCAAGGAAGCAGGTGTCTGAGCTTGGGTCATCGATTTTTTGGGTGTGGTTCATACTCTGGGCCTTAGAAACTTGGTAGTTTTCGAAAGAACTGAAGATGCGAAGGAAGTCGTCAGTCTGTGCCGAGTATCGGTAGTGTAAAGTACTTCCTCGGAAGCCGGTGCCTGCTCACCGGCTCCGGACCCATCCAAGGTAGAGATATCCACAGGATCCTTAATCGAAGAAGAGGCTCGCGGCATACCAGACTCCAAGGGTCTCAGTAGCACCCTGTAAATCCACAGAAGCGGGCATCAGGGGCTGCGAAAGCACCTCATTGAAGACCGCAGAACTGACGACTAGCTTAACAGAAGCATTGTTGGCAGTTTTGGACCTGTCCAGTCTGTCTCTGTCTTTATCCTTATGTTTTTTCGGAAGATCTGTTGTTGGATGGCTTACTGAAGCCATATCGGAATTTGAGGGCTAAGATCGAAAATATCTAGCTACAATAAGGGCCTGATGATGTATAGTTCTGGTGTTAAAGCACAAAGCGACAGCGGGGGACGTCGTGATCTGGGCCTAGACAAGTGATGCAGTAAGAATGACGGTCTTGGTGTGGTATTTGCTTTCCACAGGCGAGACAATTATTAACTTTTTCTTACATTGGTTAGAACAAGAAAAAAGGATCCCCAACAGGGTACTTAGCTTTAGAAGACTTCAACTTCCGTTCGGAAATGAAAAACTCAAATGTGATGACTGCAACAGTGAATACACTCAAACATCTACATTTATGGAAAGTGTACACAACTGTACTTTTCAGGGCGACTAATAATACATATATTTATCACTTGATATCACTGATTTTGAATACTGTTTTAACCAATGAGAAGGCCTATTAAGTGTACATACTCATTTACTTTTCTAGGGATTGTATAAATAGATGATACAGCACTTGCAGATCTGTTAGTACATTTTTATTCTTTCATTCCCACTTCTAAGGATTTTCTTTCTACTAATTTCATACCCCGTTAACCATTATCTCTTAACTTTTTATTGCAGGCCCTTTTAAAGCAATCGGAGCAAATCATTCCTTTATAACAGTTACCTTCCAGAAAGCTATTACTGCAACTTCATCCCCACGGCCATCCTTACTTGTTAAAGGAAACATCTATGGTATATGTTTGCATATTTTGCCACTCTGTTGTTTTGTACACTTGTACTAGAACTTGCCCAGGAATGCACACTACTGGAACCCCCCCCTTCCCTTGTCTGGGCTTCTTTTCATAGTCATTAGTACAGGGATACAGTATTTTTGATATAGGCTTTACTGTTATGCTGTAATACCTGTGATATCTTCTCCATACCTGGACAAACCAAAGTGATTGTTTCTGGCTGTTCAGTCGACTTTGGCTCAGCTCACTCCGCTTCGCCTCACTACGCTCCCCACATCCTGCCCCTATTCCCACCTGCCCCTGGATCATTCACATTTGTTTTAACCCTAACCACTCCCACTTTCACTGTCTCACCAATCAATAACATCTCTAGTATTACCTTTCATACATTCTCTATCTCACCTTAATTACCATCTCTATCTCCACCTATCTTATTTACATTTCTACTTACTTACCATTCATATATTCTCTGTCTCATCCTAATTACCATATGTAGTTCCACCTATCTGATTTACATTTCAACTTATTTTACCTACACCCTGCTACAAGGAATCCTCTACCACTAACATCATATCCCTGTCGCCATATCTCCTCTAGAGTATTATCATTGCAATTAAAGTTACCAGTTCCATACTTTACATATAAATAAACTTTTACCCTTGCTATTTGTCATAAAATGTTCCCACTTTACTGCATAATACTCACTTTCCTATCAACAACTGCTCACTTGACAACCTGTCATTTTGAACTAATCTATCCCCACACTTTTCACAAAACTACAGCTATCCACTTTCTACACAGACACTACTTGCCACTTAATATCACCAGCAATTTTTAACATTACAGATTTCCACCAAACAACTTATAGAATGCATCACCGTAAACAAAACCCCAAAATCAAGCCTTTCAAACATCACAAACATGTATCTAAATTATTACAAATATTGGTAGCCATTGCTAGTGCTATTCATTGAAAAATAAAAGGCAGCTGTTGCAAGACAAAAGCGACGCTTGGTAGATGGTAAATCCTTTGGTGGGGGCATGGTAATTATGAATCTGGTTGTTTATAATAGCAAGATGATGGAACTTTTGTATAGTGATGTCTGTCTTGAGGTGTCAAGAAATGAGATTAATATAGCATATCGTAATATTGACCTGGAATTGGAACAGCTATTATTAAATGGGCAAATTACCTTAGAAACCTATAATTATATGCTTATAAGCCATCCAAAAATACCCACAATTTTTGGCATACCAAAAATTCACAAATCCTTAGAAAACCCACCATTAAGACCAATTGTGGATGCAAAAGCCTCAAAAACTTATAGTATTGCTAAGTTCATTGACAATATGATGAAAAACTTTCTAGATTCATGTAGTCTTTGTGATTAGGGACTCATGGGACTTTCTTACTAAAGTTAAACAGGACATGTTTTTTGATAGTAACATATTAGTCACTATTGATGTTTGTGATCTCTTTTCAGTTATTCCACATCAAATTGGCCTTGAATGGTATTATGACTATTTATGTGCCAATTCAACACTTAATCATAACACCATTCTGACTTTACAAACATGTATGGAAATATTAGAGAATAATTTTGTGACCTTTGAAGGGCATCTTTTTAAGCAAAAACAGGGTGTTGCAATGGGTGCGTGCTGTGCTCCAGTGTTTGCCAACATTGTCTTGGCACAATGGGAGGACCTGTTTGTTACCAACTCGGAATTTAAGACTTCATGGGTATTGTATGGGCGTATAGTCCTGTTCTGGAAAGATAGTGAGGACAACCTAAAGAGGTTCTTCACCTATATTAATGGAACTACAAGTTTTCTTAAGTTTACTATGAATAGCAATGTAGAACTGATTAATTACTTAGATGTTACCATCAAGAAAGACTTTGAACACAATTGTTTTGTTTTACAACTATATAGGAAGCCTACCTATTCAAATTCACTATTGCATTATACAAGCGCACACCCATTGCACCAGAAAAAAGCCCTAGTTAAGGGCCAATATGTAAGACTGGCAGAATGGTGTCTGATTTTGCGTATTTTCTTAGTGAATGTGAAATATTAATAAACATCTTTTGTAAGAGGGGGTACCCTGAAACCTTTGTCATAGATATTTTTAATGAAGTTAAGACTAAAAGAATGAATGGTCATTTTCTTGCACTACTAGGGCAGGTGTCCACCAAAAGTTATAATGACAGTAAACCTTTAAATTTTGGACGGGTGCTTACTCTTACTTATACATCCAATTTTTATGACATTAAAAACATTATTTCCAAATATTGGAAAATATTTGATGTTGACCCTGAATTATCAGGTAAATTTGGTATTGAACCGCAAGTGGTTTACAAAAGAGACACTTCCCTTAAAGGATTGTTTGAAAAGCAAACATTTGACACCCACAATGGTGGTACTTTTAAATGTGGGAGGTGTGCCTAATGCCCTTGTGTTATGGACAGAGAAAAAATCAAGCTAAAAAATTTTGGATATATTTCCAGTTCAAAAAGGATGTACTGTTACACTAAAGGGGTTGTGGATTTTGCCTTGTGTAGATTCTGTGCAAGTTTCTATGTAGGTAAAACTAAGAATGCCCTAAGGTTAAGGATTTATCAACATTTATATGATATCAGAAACAAAAATGAAAAGAGTGCACTATATAAACATTTGGTTAGTGAACCTACCCATTCCTTCCTGTTCTTTATATTGGAACAGGTAGATCTGGGACCTCCTGGGGGACCCTTGAATGAGTATTTGGAGTTTGTAGAACTCAAATGGCAAATTAGGCTTGATGCCTATCATGCTCCTGGGTTAAATGATAGAATGTCTTTATCTTCTCTGTTGAAATTAAGATCTATGGTTTTTATTTAGTTATATACACTGTTTAGGGATGTTTTAAACTTTTTACATGTATTATTGTGTTATATTTGGCTTGTATTAAGTATTTGCAGCCTTGTTAATGGGGGAAATGATGTCAGTTATTTGTGATTGGGTAAGCAATGTATTTAAACAGGTGCTAATTGCAGTATTTTTGTATTCTGAGGAAGTCATCTACCAGACAAAAGCGCTTAATACTGCTGTGTTTGCTTGCACTGCTTTATCTTGGATGAACATTGTCTGTATTTTTTCTGGATTTGGAGTTTTCTGCTTATAAAGGATTTACCATCTACCAAGTGTCGCTTTTGTCTTGCAACAGCTGCCTTTTATTTTTCATTGTTTGTAAGACTCTACCTGTTTTCCTAGTGCTATTCATCCTAATCCAGGTCCTGAAAACACCACCACGTCTCTCCCTAAAGTACTAGATATATCTAATCATCCTTGCAAAGTACTAGATAGATCTGATCTTCCTTGTAAAGTACTAGATAGATCTAATCTTTCTTGTAAAGTACTAGATAAATCTAATCATTCTTGTAAAGTGCTAGATAGATCTAATCTTCCTTGTAAAGTACTAGATACATCTAATCTTCCTTGTAAAGTACTAGATATATCTAATCTTCCTTGTAAAATACTAGATAGATATAACCATTCTTGTAAAGTGCTAGATAGATCTAATCTTCCTTGTAAAGTACTAGATAGATCCAATCTTCCTTTTAAAGTACTAGATAGATCTAATCTTCCTCATAAAGGCTCTGATTTGTTCATAGGTTCATAGGTTCATACTAGGCTATCTGCCCTAGGGCATTTATAAGCCTAGCCAGAATGTGTTTGGCTTTTGCCACCCATTTTAAATTTATTTTGCTATGCCCTTTTTTGAGGTTAGTATACTGTGCCTCTGTCTAACAGTGACACAGAAGTGATACCCGGGGTAAACCTACGATCTCCCATCCATTCATCAAGATTCCTCTTGAAGAGAGTCAATGAGGGACTCTGCCTAACCTGGACTGGGATTTTATTCCAGAGTGAAGGGAGCCTCTGGGTTATGAATCTGTCCCTCCAGCATGTCCTATTTATTTCAGTGCTGAGGTTCAAGTCTCTTGAGCGCATAGCTCGATGGGATTTGGATTTTCTGAGGTGCAGCATGTCCATTAATTCCGGGTTGGACATGGTTTTATACATCAGGCACAGATCGCCTCTGAACAGGCGGTATGCCACTGAGTAGAGCTGGAGGGGCATCTGTTTGAGCCCTTTGATCCTCTTGGTGAGGTACTTTTGGGGTCTTTCCAGTTGCTACAGGTGTCTGGTAAGGTACATCCCAAAAGGGGCATTGTACTCAATTATGGGCCTGATGAGGGATGAGTAAAGAGGCACGATGACCTCCCCTGATCTAGATGTGAATCTCTTCATGATTAGGTGGGCTATATAAAATGTTTTTCTAACCACTGTGGCCACGTGGTTGTCAAATGAGAGATTGCTATCAACTTGGGTCCCCAGGTCCCTAATTACTTCTTCTGTACTTGATGGATTACCACCTATGTGGTAATTTGTGGGCACTTTGTTTTTGCCAAAAGGGATGACTATACACTTTTTGGCATTTAGCTTGAGGCCATGGCTCTGGCACCAGTTGTCTGTTTCTATGAGGCCCTTTTGGAGGATGCTTGTGTCGGCTGGAGAGTCGATTATGGCCCAGTTTGCAGTCATCTGCAACTTGGTCAACCACAGTCCTTCCGTGTTGGCCTGTACCTCCAAGAAATATATACCGAAGAAGAGAGGTCCCAGGACTGAGCCTTGTGGGACACCACTTGTAACTGGTTTGGAGTCTGACATGGCTCCTGCAATTCTAACCATGTGGGTTCTGTTCTTGAGCCAGTTTGCAATCCATCTAGTGACATAGGGGTTTATATTTAAGCTGGTGAGCTTATCTATAATGCCCGAGTGGGGTATTGTATTGAAGGCTTTTGCGAGGTCCAGGTAGGCTGTGTGGACCACCTTCCCCTCGTCAATGGCCTTGGTGACTGTTTCAAAGAAATCAACCAGGTTTAAGAGGCAGGATCTGCCCTTAACAAAGCTGAACTGGGTAGGATCCAGTGTCTGTAGGTCCCCAATATCTTTATTTATGAGGTCCATGATGATCCTTTCCATAGCTTTGCAGACCAAGCTAGTCAGGCTTATGGGGCGATAGTTTCCAGGATCCATTGAGGCACCACCTTTATGGAGAGGGACCACTGTTGCTGTACGCCACTCTTTGGGCACATATCCTGTAGTAAGGCTGAGATTGAACAGTAGTTTTATGTTTGGGTTTAGCTCTTCTTGGAGTTCATGTAGGACGCAGCCCGGGACACCGCCTGGTCCCATTGATGCTGTGTTTTTTGCTTTGGAGAGGGCGGCTCTTACCTGAGCATCTGAGATGTCAGGGGGGCAGCACTCTGCTGGGATAGATAGTTGTCCTTTTGGTGGGGAGGGGGGGGAGAAGTTTGCACTGAACCTGTCAGCTAGGATGTTGGCAATGTCTGTGAGTTCTGTGTATTTTTTGTCATTTTGGACTAATTCTGACCATATCTGGGGATTACCACCCAGGTTCCTAACATAACTAAAGAAAGCCTTGTGATTATCCTTAGTGTCCTGTGCAATTTTTCTCTCGAAGCTGGCCTTAGACAATTTTATGAGTGCCCATAGTTTTTTGCTAATACGGATCAGTGATGCCTTCCCTTTTTGGGATTTTGCTCTATCATTTAGTAGCTTCCTCCTTCTATTGTATAGTTTGTTTATGACTGGGGTCCACCATACAGAACGTCTGCCTTTGGAGGATTGGGTCTTGATTTTATTTGGGATCGCATGATCCATGCATTCCTGAAGGTGTTCATAGAATGCGTTTATAAAGGATTCTGCGGTCTGGGCCGTATTTTCCACAGGCCCGTGGGCTTTGAAGGATTCCACCTCGGTTGTGAGGAGTGTGAAATCTGCTTTAGAGAAGTTTTTCACTGTGGTTTTCTGGGCAGGGGGTGGGGTCAGGATGTGAATATCCAGTGAGATTAGTTTATGGTCTGATCTTACCAGTGAGGGATACACTTCTGGTCTGGAGCATAGAGTCCCCATGTTGGTGATGATCATGTCCAGTATGTTTTCCCCTCTTGTGGGAGTGGTAACAAGTTGTTCCATAACATTTGAGTTTATAAATTCTAGGAACCTTTGGGCTAGGATGTTGGAGATAGAGTAATGCTCCCAGTCTATGTTTGGGTAGTTGAAGTCGCCCAATATAATGGTGTTTGGAGAGACCTTCATATTTTCCAGTGTTCTCAGGAAGGCCGAGTGGGGTTCCTGGGTTTGGGAGGGTGGTCTGTAGCAGGCTATAAACTGGAAGGCAGTTTTACCCACTGTTAGTTGCACATGGATAGTCTGTGATGCTTCGTGCTTTGCCACCAACCTGGAGGTGTGGGTATCTTTGATGAATATCGATACTCCCCCTCCTTTTGTGGTTCGGTCCAAGGCCGAAAAGCATGGTATGAGGTATAACCTGGTAGTGCTGGGGTGCTCTCGGGAGCCCTGAACCAGGTTTCTGTTACTGCACAGATATCAATGTTCTCCATGCTAAGGAGAGTTGTGAGTGTGTGCATCTTGAGGTTTAGACTTCTGGCATTGAGTAGCATTACTCTTAGTTTCTTATCCCTTGTAATACCTATGGAGGTGGGCTTGTCTTTTGAGCCTTGCCTAAAAAAGGCACTATGGGGTAGCAAGAGTCTTTGCCAATATCCGAAAGCCCAGGGGTGACAGGTGCAAGCCGTCCCTAGCGAAGCATCGTGGCTTGTCGAGCATATCATCCCAAGCTGACAGGCATTGGATCCCCTTTGAATGACACCAGTACTTAAGCCAATTGTTGAAATTGATCATCTTGTCTTCATATTGTGGCATCATTCTTGGTGAGGGTAAGATGCTACTCAAGGTCAGGGTCATACCAGCCTGGGCTACATGCTCAGAGAACTCCTCTGTGTCTCTTTTCATGTAGTCCAGGGAGGTATGTCTCAGGTCATTCACACCAGCATGGACAATGACTGAGTCATATTTGTACTTGCCTTGGAGTGACCTGAGTGCTTGTGTTATGTGGCGGATCGTAGCGCCCGACAGGCTGCTCACCGTGACCCTCTCCTTGTTCAGCCTGGTGAGCGGGACGTCAGTGTGCCTCACGATAGTCACCTATTACAAGTGTATCAGGTGTGTTGTTTAGTCTTAAGGGCTGTGACTGTTCGGCACACTGGCTTTGTGAGATATGTGTTGCACGTGTTTTGTTTTGGGGTAGCGGTTGCTTGGGTGTCTGCTTTGGAGGTCTCTGCTGCTTAGGCAGATCTTTATTTAGAGCCTCCGAGTATGTTTTTGTGTGATTATGTGTTTGGTTTGCTGTCATGGTAGGTCTATGTGAGACTGGAATTGTAGTGAGTGTGGTTTCCTTCTCCTCCTGACTGGTTATGCCAGTACTGAGTTGAGAGAGCTTAGCCTCCAGTTTGGCTATATGGTTGCATCCTTGTTACTTTTAAATTTGAACTTAGAAGCATTGTCAAAGTCCAGGAACTGCATGCCACCCTATCCCATTACTCTCCCGATATTGCTGTCATGACAGAAACTTTTTTGAAGGCACATATTTTTGATAATGAAATCGCTCTACCAGGATACAACATAATTAGAGCAAACAGAAAGGAGAAAAAAGGTGGAGGGATAGCCCGTTTATTTAAGAGTACCCTTACACTGCTACCACTTAACCTTCATATATCTAATCTAAATAATACTGACTTCTTACTCACTAAACTACAGATTAACCAAAACAATTTTATTACCATTATAGCTACCTATGTCCCACCCGGCATTAACATCTATACAATACAACACATTCTCCACTCCATATTGAAATCTGTAACTCAAGAAATTACCATTATGGGTGATTTTAATAAAGACTGGACAACCTGTAATTCACATAACCCTAGCAATCACATCAGCCTCTTCATCTTCATACAACTTATTCAATCTCCTACAAGGTTAGACAAAAAATCTAACCGTAAATAAAACACACAAACGAACCTCGACACCAAAAAAAAAAAAACAATTAACTGCAGATTAGTGAAAGAACTTCTTTACTGGTGCATCTGGTACTACGGCTTACGTCTTCAAGGAATGATTAACACACCATACAGCACATGTTTTATACATCCCTAATTACATCATAAACCCATTGATTGGTTAATTAACTAATAAACTAACCAGTTCCCATTTTCTTTAAATAAAGAAATATACATATTTAAAATGACATTGCACATTCTTTAAATAACGTTATACATATTATTTGAAATGCATCTTTGTTAGAATTAACAATTTATTTTTTAGAAAAACATTCAATAGTATCCCCCAACATGTGAATATTTGTGAAACTTTTAAAATTACTTACAATTAAAAAATATATACTATATTTTCTTACCCCACATTCAAATTAATATCCATGTTTAACCCCTAGGATGTAACGTACCAAAATTTATGAAACATTTTGTTTCAAGTAACATTAACCTATTCAAAAATTCCTCTCCCTGACAAGCTATGGGCTTAGCTAACACACTGTAAGAGAAAGTGGATTCAGAGCCACCATGATGTTTCCTGAAATGTTCCACTACTGGGCTTTCTAATCTGCCTCTCCTGATGTCTCCCAAATGTTCCATGATTCGTTTTTTCACTGCCCTTTTAGTCTGCCCTATATACCACTTGACTGGAAGACATCCACAACCAATTATATAGATCACCCCACCAAGATTCACAATTATACTGGTCTCGAGCCTTATATATCCTACCATTAATGTTAACCCCATCTATGTTCCTAATCTTATCACACACATAATTCCCCTACACCAAGGTGGAAATTCAACAGAGCTCACTAATTATAGACCCCCCAGAATATTCATCCAATCGCAACTGCTCCAGTATCTTACCACCAATAACCTACTAGCAAACTCCCAACACGGTTTCAGGTTCAATCACAGTACTACAACAGCACTTCTCAGCTTCATCAGTACCATCAACCAACTCAGAAATAATGTTAAAATAATCTCTGCAGTCACATGTCCAAAGCATTTGATACAGTCTTCCACCCTAAATTATAACCTGCTCTTTCCAAACTGAACCTAAACCCCTGTGTGCTCCAGTGGTTCCAAAGCTATCTAGATGGCCACCAACAACCTGCAAAATAGCAACATGTCCCCCCCTGTCTCTTAGCATTTTTACAGATTACCTCAATTCTGCTACCCCACCATCCTCATTAATCCAATATGCAGATGAATCGTCACTTATGTGTGCTACCTCCAGAACCTAGCCCAAAAGTCCTTCTCAGGCACTGAACTGTGGCTAACAAACCATCAACTCATACTTAACCCTGTACTTTTCCGTTATCAAGGCAACAGTGTTAATGAGCGGTTTCCGTTATCGGCCAAACTTCTTTCTTGTAGTTGTAGCTAAATTCCACCCTTCTGTACTTCCAGGAAACACGTGCATTTTACTTCGGATACAAGGTTCTTTTCCAAAGAAGTACATGATGAAGTTGTATTTTAAAGCGGTGCACTTTATTAGTGATGTATAGAAATTGTAGAGTACTTCAGTGGTACATTTACCTTTGCTGGCGGTTTTGGTAATTTACGTTTTCTCTTCTGTATGTGTCTGTACTATGAAGTCGCACTTGTTTATGCCAAGTACTATTTTCATGGTTTCTTCAGAGGGGAAGGGCCTAGTGGGTACAACAGTGTGTACCAATAGCCAGTGAGAAACTTTTCTTTGGTTTGTACTCAGATTTTCATGTTACGTTTCGCATATGGCATAGGAACTGAGAGTCAACTTTTATTTGGAACAGAAGGCAGCTAGTCAACATGTCAGTGGGGCTTACTGGATTGTAAACACAGTTTGGAGTGTGTTTAGATTATTGTACTCTGTCGTTTTTTTTTTTTTTTTACAATGCTATTTCCATGAGGAAAAACACAATACATGACCGTATGTCTACTTAAAGCAATAGTAAAACAATCACTCATAGGATGAGAAGAGGCAACTATGTATTCGGACCATAGCTTAGTCTTTTATAACATTAACTTCACATCTGAGGGGATTATAGGGCCACTTAGCTAGTGTGTAGATTTGTTGGGGATGAATTTTTAGGAATGCTAGCTTACAGATGGTCAGATGGTCAGTGTATTAAATAACCACGAGGTACAAGCGTAGAAAAGTATTAACCGACAGACAATCAGCAGCAATCACTGCAAGCTCATTAGAACTGTTGCCCCGATAATGGAAAAGTACCCTTAACCCCAATAAAATAAAACTTATGATCTTCCAGCCCATAAGATCCTCTCTCTCCCTCCAACCTTTTTCTTCATCACTGCTTGTAATAATAAAATAATCACTCCTGCACCACAAACCAAACTACTAGGTGTCATCATTGATAATAACCTACTATTTGACCTACATGTATCACAAACAATTAAGAAACGTCATAAAAATAGTACATTATATAGAAACAAAAAGTATGTACCTAATACTTCTAGGGTAGCCATTGTTAGAACCCACCTCCTATCACCTCTCCTGTATGACTCCCCAATTCTCATCAACCTTAAAAAGACAAACTTAAAGTAACCAGAAACTTGCTACAACAAAATAGCTAAATTTGCCAATAACTATTCAGTTACACCCACGATTGTCAGAGCTTAAAAAAACTGTCTTGTTTATTAGAACTGCCACAGCTTTTATCCTACAATCAACTAACCGTGGCACACAAACTATTATAGCAGTCTGACAAAACTCCTGCTTTACTAAACACTCTTCAACCCCATACTACCAACCAAAACTTACCATCCTCAAATATTTCACTGCTACAGGTGTCCAAATCCAAAACAAGGCAGGTGACTCCCTGTTTTCTTAACAAGTAGCCAAAAAAATGGAACTCAATTCCTCATACCATTAGAACCACTGCCAATACCAGCCGGTTTAAAAGTGCTCGCAGAAGCTTTCATAATGCTTCGTGGCTTTGCACCTGTTCTAGTCCAGGCTAACTTGTTACAAGAAGGCCTGCTCATGCTGATCCTTCTCCCCTGACTACTTTTAAATCTTGACTCCTCTTTGTTCATGTACACTTTTCCTGCTTGCTATTAATCACATTATGTACACTTTTCTGTTGTTATGATAGCCTGATGCACTTTTTACATTGTATATTTTCTACTATCTCTATTCTTACATTGTAAAACAGAACTATGCATTGATCATATTTTATATATGTCAGCTGTAACAACAAAATATGTATTGTCATACGTGGAGATTATAACTTATGTATTTGATGTATTGTTTTTGGTAAATGTGAAGCTTTTCTCCCTGGCCCCCGCTGAAAATGGTTATTCATCCCAGTTAGACTTTCCCGGTAAATAAATGTAAAATAAAATAAATAAACCTGTACATAGTCCACTATCCTGGGATAGCAGTATTAACCTTTCATCTTTTCATTTAAATTCACCTCTCCTTAACCATTTCTGCGTCAGATCCAGATCAACACAAGTTTGTTCCAGGAGTTTTCTGTACTTACAAGTATACTTGTGCATTTTCCACATTTTTTGCCTTTTCTTGTCATCTTCACTTTGTTCTTTCTTTCTTTTGTTTTTTGGCACATTCAGTTGCTCCCAGATTTTTTGTGTGCTTCTGGTTTAATTTCCTTTCCTGCTTGACACCAGTATGCTTCTGCTAAATTAAGAAGAGGAAGTCATATTAGACTTGTTCTCCTCATGTTTTTAAACTTTCAGTTTGTGTTGATCTTGTGAGGTCAGAAGATATGTATGTAGTCCTGCGATTGCAGATCTATGCATGTAATCTATTTCGAGGAGGCCCATACCTTCTTCAGAACGGGGAATATATAATCTTGGTATACACTGATTTTCATAAATCATTTGATAAGCATGAAGCATTTTTCTTGTTTTCCTGTCCAACTGATCCATTACCTTTTGGATCCAGTCAGTCACCCCAAAACTGCAAGTAAGAACAGGAAGAGAAAATTGGTTTACAGATTAGACTTTGTTCTTAGATGTCAGGGCTGTTTTCAGTATTAATGTTAGCCCTAAAATATTCCTAAGTTTTATTCACATTTGTTCATGTTTTATAGTTGATCTTTCATCAGTTCCCCAGTATGTATACAGTCCCTCCTGCTGAAGTTCCATCATATCACATTCCAGTCCCAGACTGATATTTTTTTGGTGCTGCAGCTTTCCTGCTTTAAAGGTGGCTTTTGCACATTTATCAAGATCAAATTACATTCTTATACCATCTGAGAAAATTTTGACCACTTGCAGTTGTGCTTTCAGTTCCTCATCTAATGAACTATACAGTGTTAAATCATCCCAAAAAGAAGATGAGAAGTCTTTACACTTTGTTGTTTTCTGGGAGCCAAATTGTAACCATAACCTAATGTGTTAAGTAGACTGCTTAATGGGTTAAGGATAAGGCAAAAGAACAACAGTTACAAAGAGTCAAAAGCAAAGAAACCACAAGACCAGCAACCAAAAAACGTAAAGGCATATAAACTGAGATGTCAGAGGATTATTAAATGCTTTTTGGTTGCTGGTCTTGTGGTTTTTTGCTCTTTTTTGGATTTGTACTGTGGTTGTGTGATCAGTTACAGAGTCACTCTGGAAAAGCTCCCTTTGAATTTTTATTCCTGGGATAATAATCTGTCCTTTATTATGGCTTAGATACAGAGTGGTTTGCCACTGTTTAATGGTCACTGTAATATAATTGATGTAGGGTGAATCCTATACGTCTATAAGTACTCCTTTTTCCATGAATGTGGGATCCTGTCAAATGCTTTTTTGTAGTCTATCCATGACATACTTAGATTCTTTCCCTTTTTACAATTCTCCACTATGATTTAACAAGAAATGATCTTTTGTTCCATGTGACTTTCTTTTATTGCCCTTTTGTTCTGCTCCCATAATTGAGTTTTCTTCTAAATTACTATAAAGGCTATCAGCAACATTTCCAGTATATAGGTTGTACATCGTCAGAAGGCAAGTTATTAGTCTATAGTTTTTAGGATAGCTTGTAGGTTTACTCTTAAGGAGGAGTATTGTTTTTTTCCTGTTGTTAACTAGGTTGGCATCTGTTAAGGGTGCGCATATAAATAGTTCTTACTCAGGGCTAAATCTTTGTGTAAATATGTTTATACTTTTAGCCAGAAGTTAGGTACTGGGTCTGGGCCTGGGGTTTTCATTTAGGAGCTTTTCTTAATTTTGTTTTGATTTCTGTTGCCATTACTTTATTCCATTTCATGTCCAATACATTTGTACTTCGTAGGGTTTCTTTTACTTCTTCTATCCATTCAGCATATTTGTTATGTTCCACAGGGTCTTCATTGATATTTCTCCAAAATGCGTCTATTTCTTCATATTTTGGTGGTAGTTCTATTCCCTTTGTCTTGTTTCCAGTTCTCTGTAAAACTTTTTTGGGTCATCAGTGAATTGCTTATTTTGTACTTTTCTTTTATATTTATTTGCATATCTTCTAAGTTTTTCTGCCTGTGCTAATATCTTTAGTTTATTATTTACAATTGTGTCTAAAAGACCCTGGTCTGGTTTGATAGTGCGCGTTGCTTTTATCACATCTAACTGATTTTGTTGATCTATTCCCTCTTCTGTACTATTCTAACAGTGGCAGTTCTTGTCTTAATTGCTTATAGTTTTCTCAGTTTGATACTTCCATGACGGCATTTGGTTTCTCCCATCCTTTCCCTTATTGTCCTGTGTGTTTGAGGTAAGACTTTAACTCTAATTAATTTAACTGCATAGGAATATATCCTATTTACTTTTGTTATATCACATGAATTTCTATTTTTTATCAGACTTCTAACATCTTGGGTCTTATTGACTTTCTTTAATCTATTTCTTTCACTGATCTTAATATGTCTATCCATCTCTATTAAGTCATGCAGCTCTTCCCTTAGATCATTATCTTCTAAACTAAGGGCGCATTCTTTGTTCTCCGTTTCCTATGGACATCCTGCAGAAAGCTCCAGAATGTTTTCCTGTGACATATTCTCTTAAGCTGCATCCTGTTACTGTTTCATATGGGAACTCACTGGTCTGTTGCTCCACAATATTGAGTACGTTAGAGTTGTCAGCATTTCTTGCTCCTTCCCTTGCTGTACGACTCTAACTGAACTTTTGTACTGGTTTCCTACTGAAGGCTCCAAAGTATCTTTATATGGCAACTGATCAGATGCTTCCTGTTCCACTGGTTTCTCCTTAATTTAGAGACTCATTGTTCTATCATGCTGTGATGTTACCAGAGTTAGATTTTCTGCACTAAATACTTCACTTCACAGGTAATCCCTAACTTCAGATTCTATTTCTTTAACTTGTCCATTACTAATCATGTTTTCTATTTTCTCCTTTTTTTTTTCCTTATTTTTTGTATTGCAAAATGTTCCATATCTGGATGCCTTTGTCTGTATTTCTCTTCATATATCTTCGGTGCTGCTTTTTTGTACTGATGAGTTTTGCTTTCCTTTTGCATAAATATTACACCATACTAAATCTGTTTTTCTTTGCCGTGTCCATATTTCCTCTTCAGATGTCTCCTGCTCTTCCTGTTTCTCCTTACCTTGGGGACTCATTGTTCCCTCATATTGTGACATACCTGTGTTAGACTTTCTACTCTAAATCCATAACGTTCAGCTTCTGTTTATTTAATGTCTACTTTCGTCATCTTCTGCTCTACAGCCCCTCATTGTGATCTTATTTTTGTGTTGTGAAACGTTCTGTATCTGGTGCCTTTGCTTGCATTTCTCTTTAAATATCTTTGATAATGCTTTTTTTTCATTAGTGTAGCTTTCTCTTTTGCATAAATATTTCACTATATCAGATCTCTCTTTCTTTCCCATGTCCAGGTTTATTTTTTATACCTTTTCACAAATCTCTTGATTTTGTTCATCCTCAATCGCTTCTTTTTCCAAACATCCCAAGGTTTCTCTCTCTGCACAATGTTTTTTCAAGAATTTGTTGCATTAATGAACACAAATTTGCATTTGAAGTTTTTGACAGTTTTTCTTGTGCAAGTATTTTTCTTTCCTGTAACTACCCTCTCAATCTTTTTGTTTATCTTGTATCTGGAAACTTTGGGCTTCTTGCGTAATTTCTTTCTTATCCTCAGTAGTCCACTCTGTCGTCTTTATGTCTCTTTTTTTGGCCTGTAAGTTTTTTGTGGAGTACTACTACTACTTTCTACAACAGGGGGGGCCATCCTCCCCCTGGGCCTGGCCTAGCCCCATTGTAGGAATGTTTCCATATCTTGAGGATTCTACACTGTCATTTTTTCCAGTCCTAGCACTAGTGCACCTACTAGGACTGGCCACTTTTTTATGCTGGGTCTTTGCACCCAGCTGTATTTTTTTATTGTTAACCTATTCTGTCCAAGATGGATGTATATAAACTACAGTCTGTATATCAGTGTCATCTTGGTGAGATTTTATAAGAAGAGGGTCCACCTTATGAAGGTATACACCAAGAATTGAGCATGAATTAATTTCCACCACTACTACTCTCCTTTGGTTGCTGATTTTATCATCTCTCTGTTTGGACCCCTAACTAGTATAACTTGCTTCTTGAAGTGAAAATCATTGAAGTTGTTTTTTCTAGTTGTAGGCATTGCATCTGTTTTGTATTTGCTTTAAGCATGTTTCACTTGGCTTCAGTACAGGCCATTTGTCCCCATTGTTTTTTGTTTTTTATTTGACATTGCTGTTGATTCTTCGGTATAAGGGGATCAGGCTTTTTTTTTCTGGAGTAGAGTTCCAGAAGTTGTACCTGGCAAAATATCTGCTGACATTAGACAGAAATGTGACATGCTAGCTGCATCGTCATTGAGGATTATAGAATGCATGTGCCTTTCTATAAGGTTTACGGCTTGTCCCATGTCACTACGTCTTGAAGTAGTTGATAACATGCAGGATTTTTTCTCTTTCACCTATGGATACTTGCCAGATAAGAACATAAATAGTTAGGGATCTATTTTTCTACTAAGGGTCTCTCCCTTGTTTTTTTTGGTA
This sequence comes from Protopterus annectens, assembly GCF_019279795.1. Taxonomy (NCBI): domain Eukaryota; kingdom Metazoa; phylum Chordata; order Ceratodontiformes; family Protopteridae; genus Protopterus; species Protopterus annectens. Next base: position 30,317,660 of record NC_056743.1, read on the forward strand.
ATGTGGTCCAATATGTACTTCAGTTTGGAATTACCTCATTGTGTGTGCGGATGGATGGGGTTCTTTATTGTACCTATTGCACGTTATAATAATAATGTGGCCTGCCTTAATATTTCCCATCACACATTGTTTGTTGGCTTATTCTTTTAGTGATATCTAAGATTTTTATGCCTTAAGACTCATCACTCCATTTCTTACAGAACTGTAAACATCCTGTTCTTTCCATGCCTTAACCATTATACTCACTTAGTCAGCTGACATGGTTGCTGTTTTTTTTTTCTTTTTTTTTTTAAGGTGCTTAAATTGGCTGTTGTCTTAATTGAATAAAAAAAATCTATTTTATTTATTTATTTTATTTATTTTACATTTGTTGACTGGGAATGTCTGACTGAGCCGAAGCCCTTTTTCAGCAGAGACCCGGGGAGAAAAGCTCCATTAAATAGAAATAACATTTTGTCATTATTAACAGGTATTATACAGGTGGAATAAGGCAATCAGCTAGCAGGCTACAAGAGAATTTTTGGAGAATATACAGATTACATTTTGTTCCCAAAGATGCTGCAGGTGGATTGGACACTCTACATTGGCCAGAAGATACAGATTACATTTTGTCATAAATACAAGTATTATATATAGAATAATGTAAAGAAAAAAAACAGGTAGATAATAGTCAGAGCAGTTTTTTTGAAAGTAGTAGTTAAGAGCAACATAGGAGTAGAATGTTAAATTAACAATTAAAAACATTCAAGCATAACTGAGCTGCAGCAAAGAACTCCATATATAAAACTAATGGTAACCTGTTACATACTGTGCTAACTTGCAGATTCCTAGTAACATTACTTCATTTTCCAATGTCTGCCTCTTGGGGAAAAAAGAAACCAGAACCCGTTCCGCATCTTGTAAAACCCTTAAATGAGAATAAGCACTTGAAAACTAGGAATAACTTTTAAAATAATTGAGATACCACAAAGTCAAGTAACCAATCATCAGAGACATTTCTATCAAACCAATTTTAAAACTCAGATCTCAAAAGATATAAATTGTAACATATATAAATTGAATAAAGTTTGTATTCCTGTTTATATATTATTTGTAGGTTTTTAGGGGAGGGGTTTGGTTTAACCAATTTAAGGAATAACTTTTACTGACAACTGTAGTTACAAACTAACAAGTGGCAGTATTACTTAAATAAAGCAAACAAAACAAAATTTAGTGTCATCATAAATTCTCCCACACTGGCTGTATTCTGAGTTCTTCACTGTGACATTTTGTTAAAGAAGTTGAGCCGTGCTAGTTAACTTCATAAGTTAAATGTTCCTTATTTAGAGCAACTGCTAGCATGAAGCTGCTGTAGCCCCCCTCCCTCCCCCAAACACATATGCACACCTCTGCAGTACAGTTCTGCTGAAGTATTTATGTATAGGATGATAGGCCGGGGCAGACTGTTGTTGTATTCTGGTTTTAAAAATTCTGGTCTGCTTTCCCTTTGTCTAGAAGTTGCATGATTTTACTATCGGTGTGCCGTTGTGGGGAAAAACAGCTGCATAGGCCAGCTACCCTTATTTCTTGCTGCTGAGCCGCTCATAATGTTCAATTCTTGTGAAAAGGCTACCAGGCCATGCCGGTTTTGTCTGTGGGAGCTCATCCCCCTGTGTTAGGGAGAGTAACAACTTTGTCAACTCACATGGCCAGCTCCTTCACCTTCTCTCACAGCAGCAATTAGGGGAAAATAGGTGTGGTCAGCACCAGGTAGCAGCATTTGCGTCTGTCATGTGAACTCTAAGAAGCACAAATTGGGTTTTTGCTACACAGGAACAGGATTCATGTGCATCAGTCATCTAATATGAGTGATTTCTTCACTACACCCCCTAAAGGGCCTAGGTCAAATATTCGAAATTCCAAAATGTCGAATACCATATGTTCGAGACCATATGGTCGACGTTTGGAAGTTCGAATGTTTAATTAAAAAAAAAAGAAAGAAAGAAAGAAAAACATACACTAACAGTGCGAGCAGGGGGCAAGCCCCCCTGCACACCCCACGTGGGTGGCTGCTCTTCCCACCCCCCCTACTTAAATATACCAAATCTGAGACCACACTTCTGTGCAGAAAAGGCAAATTCTCCCATTCTGCACTGTACGGTGCCGTTAAAAGTCAGTCTTCGAACACTTGAAATGTCGATTATATGTTCTTGACCATATGATGTTCGACACTTCCAGCGTACAAAGATTTGACATAAACCCCCCCTAAAGGGCCCATCTCAATACCGAAAGATTGCCAAATTCTGGTAATAATGGCCACACAGGTAAAAAAAACACACTCTCCAAAACTACGAATACAGCATCCATGGGACCAGATGACATCCCAGGCTGTGTACTACATGAACTACAAAATGAACTGGTACCTCACGTAAGTGTCGTTTAATCATAGCCTCACCTCAGGCTTCATGCCCACTGAGTGGTGCACAGCTACAGTTATCCCACTCCACAAGGGGGGATCCACCTTGGATCCCAGGAACTACTGCCCCATCAGTTTGATGAGCCTGATCTGCAAAGCCGGAACTGTATTATCATGGAACATATAAACAAAGACATTGGCAACCTTCAAACACTGGACCCCACACAGTTTGCATTCGTGAAGGGCCGATCTTGTCTCCTGAACCTGATTGACTTCTTCGAATCAGTCTCCAGAGCCCTGGACAAGGGTAAGGTGGTCCACACAGCCTCTCTGGACCTCGCCAAGGCCTACGACACCATCCCCCACTCTGGAATCATAGATAAACTTACTAAGCTGGGCATTAATCCATATGTCATTCAATGGGTTGCCAAGTGGCTTACTGACAGAACCCAGACTGTAAAAGTAGCCAGCTCCAAATCCAGCTCCAGAGAAGTGACAAGTGGAGTACCTCAGGGTTCAGTCCTGGGACCGCTCTTGTTTGGCAACTACTTCCCTGAAGTACAGACCAACACTAAGGGACTCTGGCTAACAAAGTTCGCAGATGACTGCAAACTGGGAGCCATTTTTGAATCCCCAAATGATGTGGATATTCTACAAAAGGGCCTTACAAAAACAGATGCTTGATGCCAGAGCCAATGGGCTCAAGCTCAACGCCAAGAAATATATAGTTATCCCCTTTGGGAAAAAACATGTACCCGTGAATTACCACATAGGTGGCAGGACACTAAACACTGAAAGTGTGATAAGAGACTTAGGGACACAGGTGGACAGTGGTCTCACTTTCGATAACCACATCGCCACAGCAGTCAGGAAATCCTTCTATGTGGCACACCTCATCACTAAGGGCTTTTCATCCAGAAAAAATGAGGTCATTGTCCCACTGTACTCATCCCTCATTAGACCCATTATAGAATACAACGCCTCATTTGGTATGTACCTCTCAAGACATCTGCAACAACTGGAAAGGCCACAGAAATACCTCACTAAAAAATCACAGGCCTAAAGCAGATGTCCTGTGCTGACCATCTAAAAAAAACTCCACCTATACTCTGTTGCATATTGTTTACTCAGAGGCGATCTCTGCTTAACATACAAGGCCATGTCAAACCCAGAGCTGTTGGACATGCTACAGTTAAAGAAATCCCAATCCCTCAGAGCCACACACTCCAGGGAATCTAAACCTTGTCATCACAATGAACAAAATATGCTGGAGGGATAAGTTCCTGATCCAGAGACTCCCCAGACTTTGGAATAGACTGCCCATACATGTCAAGCAGAGCGCCTCCTTGGCCCTCTTCAAAAGGAACCTTGATGATTGGATGGGAGATAGGAAATTCACCCTGGGGATCACGTTAGTTGCCCTGCTTGACAGAGGTCCAGGGAAGTAAATACTGTGGGAAGAAATAGCCAGGGGAATTGTTATGGCTAGGCTTGTATAGGCCCTAGGGTCGCTAGACTAGTACCAACCTATGAACCTACACGTGATCTGCATGCATTGCTTAAATGTCTGTCAGAATTATTTGTAGCTGAATGGCATGAGGTAGCATCATATCCAGCAAGAGAAAATGTAGGAGTATGTTACATCTGGTTAAATGGGTGGTGGGGCTGTTCAGCAGAGTCAGGTCAGGTGGTGGCACAAATTGAACACATGAGGTTGTGACATCAACAGAACTGCTCCTTTAACACCTTGTTATGTAGCCCCTTATTACTTTTGTCTTGGGCTGTCAAAAATATGCACTAACTGAAAAGTGGATAGAAAAAAAGTACATCAGTGTCAAGTCACCTCAGGATCATGTTTCATTGTCTTTATCTCCAGAGTTTAAAGCTTTTTAGGTAATAATCCCACTCCAGAGAAATGTTTTGATTCAAAATGTTCCAAAGCAACTGGATACCAGTATACCCACAAGAACCAGACTATTATCTCTTGTCAGTTAGAAATAAATAATCCAGTCCCTACTGGGAGAGATTTTCCTAGGTCTGTCACACCAGATCCCTGGACAGAATGTAGTTTGTGCAATTTTTAGACAAAGTGGGGCTTTGCATTTGGCAATTAGCCTTGTCACTGAGTGACAGGTATATTGAATGTGTAGCCTGTTTTTTTTTTGTTTGTTTTGTTTTTTGACAGTCAACAGCCGTATGTCAACATACTTGGGCTTTATGACAAAAAGCCCTGTACATTAGTAGGTGATATCACAGAGGACTCCATGGATATGTTAAGTTCCTGACATTCTATATGTTTACATCGAGTGTTGCATTTGATGAAGAAATTGGCTCATTTATACATTAACACTCAGTATATTGCCTTGACATGTGTCCTAACACATTCAGGTCATTTCTGCACAAGACATTTTGCTATTCCTTTCCATATGGGCGACATCAGTGCTTTTAGGCTGCTGTATGTCCCACCATCGTAATTTCTTTGACTGAAGTGGATGAGCTGACTGTTATCTGTTATTTAACATTTTTACTGAAATTTTATATACAAGAAGAAACAAACTAACAAAATAAAACTACAATGTTTACACCAGTTCTCAGACTGATATAAATTGATCCTAGAAAAGAGATTAATATTTCTTTATTAAGTTCGATATTAATGTAAGTTCGGTTGTATCCAGCACTTTGATTCTTTTTTTCATTTTCATATTAACAGTAGGCATCTCTTTTTGGCATACAACTGTTAGTTATTTATAAATTCTGTAAATCAAGGAGTATCCCAATTTTTCCAATTCTTTGTTATAATTTTCCTGGCTATTGTTAATAACTTTAGAATAGTGGTCAATGTAGCTTAGGTATTTGCCCAGGTAGCATTAAACACCATCAAAAGTATAGTTAATGCAAACTTTCAAACCACAATAGTTGCAGGAAAGAATGATTTTTCCCCAAAACGTTGTAGAGCTTTACATAAACCATCTGCTTCCAGTTTGCTTTGATTATTATACCTCCAACAACCAGTGCCTTCCATTTTATATCTAATTGTGATTCTTTGTGTAGTTATTCATGACCTGTGTAGGAAGTTCTAAAATAATAATCTCCAAAATAAACATGACATTTTTTTTTCTTTTTTGAGGATGTTTTAAATTTATTTATATATTTTTGTATATTGTATTTAGAGTTGAGCAGCAAATCTGGTGCATGTAATCCCAATAGTTATCTTTGATATAACATTTGTAGTTTTTAATTATTTTTATACACTTATCTCTTATACTGATGACCACTACTAGTTTTGGACATTTCAATTTTATATTTTTCACATGATTTGTTTAGGGCACTCTGACGTCCAGCATATATGCTGTTGTCCAAAAAAAGTAAACATATTCATCCAATTTTTCTTAAACTGCTAACGAAGATGTTAAGGACGGCACACTAGATATTACTCCATTTCTTTGCAATCGCAGTTGTGTCTTTCTGACATATGTCTTACTAGAAGTGCACACCTTTATAGATAAGCCCACATCCATCTTTCTTGTAGGAAATAAATGGACATACATATTGCTGCATAACTACTGAAGGCTGTGATTAGTAGTATTTATGCTCTTAACACTTGCATATGACCTAAAACAAGAGACTGTTTTTACGTTAAGACCAAGACGTACTTTATATTGATATATGAGTAGTTTTGCTGCAGACACCAGTCCTGCTGTTCTGCCTTGGCGGTTATTTTTCTGGGTGATTCCAGACTAGCTGTATCATGCCATAGGCTGTTAAATTTCATGGTCAGGCTTGGCCTTTAGATGCTTACTGTGCCCCCTTTCCCTCCCTCCCCTACCTTTCCTCCCTGGTCTGTCTCCAAGTACTGACACAAATGATTAAGGCTGTGAGTAGCTGTTGCTTCCTTCACTCTCCAGCTGTGTACTGTGTGATTGTTAGGGAATCACTTAATCAGAGCAGTGTTCCCAGGTCACAGCTGAAAAGAGGCACCTGCGCCTATTGTGCTTACCTGGATATCAGATCAATCATGTTTTAAGCCTACCTGCTCAGAATTGCAGAGCCTTGCTGAATGATTCCTAACAAGACAATGCAAGGTAGCTTCAAAGAATGACATGGGTGTGAAGGCTCAATACCCAGCTGTCTACGCTGCATAAAACATACCCAGGTGCTCTACTCTTTAGGATGCTTTTAAATTCACCTGCTTTGCCTTAGTAGCATTTTGCAAGCCTGAAGTACAATGTAGTTGCTCTTTCATACATGTCCCAGAATGGCATTATCACTGCAAAATTTGATGGAAATTATTTGTTTAGGTTTCTTTTGTTAACATATTACTTGTTGAGGAACATGAAGGCCCATTCCAGTTTATAAGTTAACAGTGCAGAAATAGAGGCAATGCTGCCAAGAGTAAGGAGCAAAGAATGACGTAAAGTTCCTGTGGTAGAGAAAAGTGTCACAGCACAGGGACAGATCAAAATATGTCAGAAACATGACATTAATAAAGCACAGTTCTATACAATATTACATATTTAGCACAACAGAGAGTTTATGTTGTGAGAACATCAGTGAAACTGTTTGCTAAGGATCACTTATAGAATATTTAGCAAAAAATGTTACTAACTCAGATGTATTCTGATGCAATGAACCCTAATGAGTAAAAATTAAGATTTCACTGAACCATTTAATCTGACATTGGATTTTGTAAAGAGCATTTCCTTTTATCATATATATGTTTAGCACTGACAGCTTTTACTGTATTGCATGTAAAATCGCTATGTATTTATAGCTAAATGTGATGCAGCTATTTGGTCCCTGCATACCTCTCAACCTCTCAGCACAAGAAATATAGACAAAGCCAGAAAAAATGGGGGGACAAAGGCCCAAACATAGGGGAGATTTTAAATATTAGAAAGTTGCTAGTATGACAGATTTTGCATTATTCTGTATTTTTCTGAAGAATATGAAGTCTGAAACTCAAATGTCTGACATTATTTTGTGACTTCAATCCTCAGTGATTTGTCTGAAAATCACACATTTTATGAAGAACAGACCAAAAATAAGAGGTGAAAATCTGGACAGTTGAGAAGCATGGGTCCCCATATATTTATAAATTATTGTGACTGAAACACAGACCATGGTGTTTCTTCAACTTTATCATCATTGTTGACTGTTGATATATAGGGGAATATACCCTTCCCTACAAACTGTTTTATTATTACTTTTAACTTGTATGAGATAGAGTGACAATGGAGATTTTTAACTTTTTAACTATGAAGTATTTACTAAAGGTTTGCCCCAAATTACTGGCTGTTTCTGGCTCTTTTCATTCTTTAAGTATAAAAGCCTTTTTGTCCAAAACAGTTTTGCATTTTTATGTAGTCTTCAAGAAATGTTTCCAGAACACTTTTTTATGAAACACTCATAGGTTGGGCTTCTACCATCAAAAGCAAAGGACAACTGCCATCTTCAATTAATGGAAAAAAAACAATAAAATAAAAACTGACAATTTTGTCACTTTAGTGCCTCAAATTTTAAAAAAGATGACTTTCACATAGAAACATATACTTTTTTAAACAGCTCCATTGGAATACAGGTATAAAGCTCTGACTACTGCCCAGACAACCCAGGTTTGATAATCAGCTCAAGCATTTTTTGGAGCTGGTGAGGGGAAGATGAGTATCCTGGGGTGGGGCAAATTTGGACTGTCCAGTGCCACAGGCTTTTGGAGGAGGAGTGGTGACATAAAGGTCAGAGCTGGGCCGCGTGTTAAGCCTGTAAACCACTTACATGGAAGCCTTCACCTTCACCTTCACTGGGGCTGTGTGAAAGCATGTATTTGCAAGAGGAGGCATAGTGGTCATTGTTTTGAAGCAGGTTACATTTCCATAATCCAGAGGAGAAGTAAAGGCCTATAACCCAGCAGAGAGATGAATAGTCTATAATACAAGCAGGGGGGGACTGATAGTTGATTGGCACAGAGACAAAAGTACAAGGGGCAACCCCTCTCTACTTAGGTTTGAAGTAACAAACAGTAGGTGCTTATGTTTTGATAGCTTCTGTTTATTATACTGTGAAGAAAACTGAAAGCTGCTGTTTTCTTTTCACCTGACTGTTTTTGTAAATGTTGCATTTTGTCAATTTCCAAATGCCATTCCGACGTAGATTTCATCCTTACTTGAAATGGCAATATATTCATATGAAATCTTCAGGTCAGTATCTCTGGATGGTCCCATTTTTAATTGTTTTGCACAGAATAATAGCTTTATGAGAACGCAGACGGAATCTATAATATGTGCATGCCGGTTAGAATAAGTAAAATATGTGTACTTTGCTGTAGGATGTAAAACAACAGAAATTTTTTCTTAGGAAGGAGTATTATTTTGGGTTCTTAATTATTTTAAAAACTTACTAATGATATATGCATACTGTATTTATCAAACTGAAAATATGCAAAATATATACATGTTACCTATGTAGAAGACTCTGTAGGAATGAGAAGTGTACTAACTGGTTCTCTGGCAGAGTAGCTGATGCGTGGAACAGATTCCCCAATTACATTAATGAAGTACTAGTTTAGGTATTTTAAGGAAAGCTTGGACACATTATGGGAACAAGTGTTTTGGTATGTTGACAAGCTAGAAGGGCATTAATGCCAGTGCTTGAAATATTTGTATGTATGTATGTATGTATGTTTGTTTAAACGTAAGCAACAAAAACGTAACCTAATGACTGTATAAGAGTACAGAATTACCTAGTAATAAAGAACCACTTGTCTTTACCTGTATGAAATATTACGTCATGTAATCCTATCTCACCTCCATTATTACGTGTGGGTTCAGAGCCGATCCTCGACTCCGACTCGGCCGCTTTTAGAATGCCTGAAAACTTCTGATTGGCTCGTGGCTAGGAGGTATCCCATGGTGCATGAGCACATTCCCCAGATCTCATTTGCCGCGTCTTCAGTTGGAAGCTTCTTTTGGTTGGCCGTGGCTAAGTGATTCCGTTTTATTATTATTACTGCTTATTGCGAGTTTTTTGCTTCTGGTGAAGTTTTTCTGTCATAGTCTGTTGCTGACAGTCTTTATTCTGATTACCGATTTGTGTCTTTAACCGGATTTTACCTTATTGTCATTTTTAAAAAATCTCTTGGGCCTGTTGGCCGTTTGTGTGTGGTATCTCGTGAGTGTGCGTTTTTTCTTGGCTAGACCGTTTAACTTAGAGGTTCTAGTTTGTCCCTGTTTCTTTTCTTGCACTAGGTTCATTTAAGTTAGAGAACCTAGTAACCCCTTTTTTCTTTTTTATTTTATGGGTGATAGGGCTAGATCTGCTTAGTTAGAGGATTTAGTTCCTCTCTTGTTGTGAGTGTGCTGGTTTTCCTCTGCTGCCATTATGTCTAAGGAGCCTAAAGAACACAAACAGTCAGGCTTTAAAAAGTGTATTAAATGTTCGCAAAAAATGTCCATCACCGATGGACACAGCTTCTGTGTGTACTGCTTATGGGCCATACATCTACAAGAAACTTGTCTTTTCTGCCATTCTTTTAGCCCTAGAGTACTCCAGGAATGGAAGAATAAGCTGATTTTGAAAGGCATGTTGAAGCCTTCCTTCGAGGAAGACCTAGCCAGTTCTTCCTCCTCTGCTAGGTCGCATTCAACCAGGAAGGATAAGGGCAAGACCTCTAAACGGCCTTTTCCAGCCCCAACTTCTGCCTCTGAACCTCCACAGAAGTTTCCAAAATCAGAGTTGGTCTCTGTCTCTTCACAGTCTTCGGGGCCGATTGAGACTTTGGACATAGACCCTGCAGTATTGGCACCAAGTGTTTCAGCACCAGTCACTAGCGGTCCTCTTTGGAGCCGGTCAATGGATATTCCACCAGTCTCCCCTACTCTAAAATCGTCTATATTGCAGAGAACCAGGTCTCCCACACTGTCCTCCAGATCCTCCAGGAGTCTAGCTAAAGAAGACATTGAGAGAGTGGTGCTCAGGCTCCTCAAGTCATCGGCCTTGCCAAAATTTTTGTCGGCTCCGACCCATTTGGTCTCGGAGCCGACTCCTGCTACCGATTCTGCTCTCATTCCTCCTCCAACCCAGATGTGGCCTTTGGAGCTGATAGTGCCAGTACCGACTACAGTGGTGTCCTCGGCTCCAGCACCCCATGTGGTTGTCTTGGAGCCAAGTTCCACTCCGACACTCTTCGCGCCGTCCGAAGTGTCTGGGGTCCGAAGCTCTTCTGTAAGCCCCGAGGGGGACACTTGGAACCAAACTTCTTCGGTGCCGAGCCTCCCTCTTGGTGCATCGGCCTGTGTGAGCTCAGACCCTACATCATTCTCGGAAACGATCCTTTTGGAGCCATCGGCACCTACGCTCTCTTCGGAGCCAGGGCATCTTTCGGAACCGGAGAAATCGGTCTTCGTGAAGATGAGGAGCATGTTGGATAGTTCATTCACCCCACGTAGAAGTACCGATGCTATACTCCCCCAAGTGCCGACTACAGTCTCAGCATCCTCTCTTCTCCTGCATGGCAGAGACCCACAGCCTCAGGACCCCCATTTGGGTGGCCCCCAATCTTCCGAGACCTCCCCAGGTATCCCGCTGAGGAGCCCCCTCGGAAGAGATCATGTAAGAGGATGCATGTAGACTCCCCTGATGAGTCTCTCACATCTGACACTGACCTCGATGAGTCGGAGGGGTCCCCTAAGTCATCCTCTGAAGATGTCTCCTTTGCAGACATTTTGGAGATCCTCAGGCAGAGAGGCGGCTGGCCCACCATTACCCCGTCTGATGAGGAGTCAGTGTACCTGAAGCCTTATGGGTCTCAACCCTCAGCTTCATGGGTGTCTCCCCCATTTGATGAATTACTGGATCTTGTGAGTCAGAAAGCATGGCAGACTCCTGATGCCGTGGAACTGGTCCCCAGGAGGCCGAATAAATTTCTTTCTGCCCCTAAAGACAAAGAATTTTTATCCAAGGGCTTACCTGTTGATGCCATGGTGGTGGCAGCGGCCATGAAGAAGGAACTAGCAGAGACTTCTTCTTCTATCCATCTGCCCAATAAGGAATCCCAAATGATGGATAGGTACTGAAAGCGTATCTTCTCTTCAGCGGCTTTTACACTTCGATCGCTGAACTATCTATCACACTTTATGAGACTTCAGATAGATCTCCTAAAGGAGTTAGGAGATGCTCTTCAGGGTACCTCTACTGAAGCAGTCCCATCTACAGTGTCTACTCAGTTGGCTACCCTAACATCCATTGTTAACTCCTCCATGCGGCTGATCTCGTACGCAGCTGATGGTGCGAGTAGGGCGGCGGGGTCAGGAATCTCCTTAAGAAGACACTCCTGGATGTGTCTATGCAACTTTGCTGAGCCTTTCAAGTCTACATTCACTAATGCCCCCATGGACGGATCCTCTCTTTTTGGACCCAAGGTGAAAGATACCCTCACCAGGTGTGAACAGGAAGGAAAGACTCTCTCTGCCATGGGAGTCCGTTTTACCATTCCTTCTAGACCTTACCCAAAAGGTCAGAAGAGTAGTAAAATGTGGTTCAAGAAATCACAGAAACCTTTACAGGATACACAGGGTGATTCCTTCTTCAGAGGCAGGGGAGGAGGAACTAATGGTAGATGTCGTCCTAGAGGCAGAAGAGGCCCACAAAATCAGGGAGGTCGCGATTCCTTTTGTGACCATTCCTATCAGCATTCCTGATGTGGAACCTGTGCTTCTCTGGAGCCGGTCGGGGGTTGCCTGTCCTTGTACCCAGAAGCCTGGCTAAATCTCATTCGAGACAAGTGGGTGCAAGACATTATTACCAGAAGTTACTCTATACCCTTTTCCCTTCCACCACGCCCTCCCAAAAGGATCCCAGATCACAGGGATCAAGCGGCTATAGAGAGAGAAAAGCTGCTATTAAAAAGAGTCATCCAAAAGGTCCCAGCAGACCAGACAGGATTCGGAACATACTCAAGGTTCTTTTTAGTTCCAAAATGAACGGGAGACTGGAGACACATATTAGACCTCAGCAGGTTAAACGAGTATGTAAAGAAGTCCAAGTACTGAATGGTCACTCTACTATCCATACTCCCTCTCTTTGGGAAAGACAGCTGGATGTGCTCAGTAGATCTCCAGGATGCCTACTACCACATAATGATGGACAAAGCATCAAGAAGTTTTCTACAGTTCCGACTGGGAGCCAATCATTACCAGTTAGGGCGCTGCCCTTTGGTCTCACCACAGCCCCCCTGGGGTGTTCAGCAAATGCAGGGCAATAGTGACAGCTCATTTGAGACATCAGGGAATCCATGTCTTTCCATATCTGGACGATTGGCTCCTGACCGCCAACACCAGGCATCGTCTAGTTCAATCCAGAGATTCCACAATCAAGCTCTGTTCCCATTTGGGAATTTCTGTAAACTGGGAAAAATCCTCAACTTTGCCCACTCAGTCTATAACCTTTATAGGAACAAACATAGACACAGTTTCTATGATAGCCAGACTACCTACAGACAGAATACAGAATCTTGCACAGCAAGTTTACAGAGTCAAAGCGAAGGTGGTGTTGCAGCTTCTTGGAACAATGGCATCGACCATAACCTTGGTACCATGAGCAAGACCACATATGAGGATACTCCAATGACTCCTGTCATCCCAGTGGTCTTTTCAGCAGTTGCCTCTGCATCACCAGATACTGATCACAGAATCATGCAAAAAGGATCTCCGCTGGTGGATTCAGTCAGGTCATCTTACCACAGGGACTCCCTTTGTACAGTACATACCCGTTGCCACTGTGACCACGGATGCCTCTCAGATGGGGGGGGGGGGCATTTTCTAGACAGGACTGTCCAAGGCACATGGCAAGATCAAGAGGCCCATCTGCATATCAATGTCCTAGAGATGAGAGCGGTGCTTCTAGCGTTGTAAGCACTTCACGGCCTTCTCCTACTAGGGACGATAGCTTTCCATACAGACAACATGTCGTTGGTTTGGTATCTAAACAAACAAGGGGGAACCAGATCATACCCTTTATGTCGAGAGGCCCTGCGAGTTTGGAACTGGGTGATTTCTTCCTAACGCTTTCTCATTGCAACGCACATCCCGAGTCATCCAACGTGATAGCGGACAAGCTAAGCAGGGCAATATTGTTACCTCATGAATGGTCTTTGAACCAGAAAGTAACCCGTCTGATCTTCCACAAGTGGGGACAACTCTGCTGCGCTCTCTTTGCCAGCCCCATCAACACCAAATGCAGCACCTTTTTCTCCCTCATCCCCCCTCCAGGCGAGTCTCCAAGAGATGCACTCTTCCATGATTGGCCCCCGGGACTCCTTTATGCTTTTCCTCCTTTTCCACTCATCCCCAAGGTCATACAGAAAGCAATGTTATTGGGAAGCAAGATGATCCTCATCACTCCTTACTGGCCTTGTCAGATTTGGTTCCCTTTTCTCGAGCCTTACCTGTTAGACTATCCATGGACTCTGGACCCAGTGCCAGACCTCTTGACACACGTCAGGTTCTCTTCATTCCAGTCTCCACACTCTCAAACTGACAGCATGGCTGCTCCAGTTCCATCACTAGTCAGGCTTCATGATCTTTCTCCAGCTGTAACCCATATCATTACTTCTTCTCACGAGCCTTTGACGAGAAAATTGTATCACAGTAAATGGAAGAGATTTTCTATATGGGCACATAACAGAGAAGTTAATCCCATTTCTATTGTCTTAGAGTTCCTTTCAGAACTCTTTCACCAGGCTTCAACAGCTGCTACACTCCTAGTTCAGCTAGCAGCAATATCCAATTTTCATGTGGGGATTAATGATTCAAGCCTTATGTCTCACAAACTGTGCAAATCTTTTCTTAAGGGTTCCATGATGTTAAGACCTCCTGTTCAAGACCCCATTTCTCCCTGGGATCTAAATCTAGTCCTTTCTAGACTTACTTTGCCACCCTTTGAACCAGCCCATAGTTGTCAATTGAAATTCCTGTCTTGGAAGACTCTTTTTCTGGTGGCAATAACCTTAGCCAGACGAGTTTCTGAACTACAAGCCTTATCAGTTAAACCTCCATATTTAATTTTTCACAAAGACGGGGTTTCTCTCTGGACAAATCCTTCTTTTATCCTTCAAGTCTGTTCTCATTTTCACTTAAGCCAAACAATCGAGTTGCCAGTGTTCTTCCCTAATCACACCAGTAAAGCAGAGTATAGATTCCATCAATTGGATGTGCATAGGCAACTGCGTTTCTATATCCACAGAACCAAAGGATTTAGAAAATCAGAACAGCTCGTTTCCTTTGCTGAGACAAGAATGGGTTTGCCAGTTTCTAAGGTCACACTATCGAACTGGATCTCTAATTGTTTCTCTTTGATTTACACTTCTGAGGGAAAGGAGTTACCCATTAAAGTCAAAGTGCATTCTACCAGGTCATTTTCTACTTCTGCTGCCTTCCAAGCCAGGTTGCCTATTGATAATATATGTGCAGCAGCAACATGGCCTATCCATCATACCTTCATTTCCTATTATAAATTGGATTTAATTTCCAGGGATAGAGCCTCGTTTGGTTCCACAGTACTCAGGAGTATTTTCCAGTGAGCCACCAACTCAAAATGCTAGGGACGCTGTCACACACGTAATAATAGAGGCAAGATAGGGCTACATGACATAAAGAAGTTATGTACTCACCATAACGTTCCATGTATGTAGTCCATCTCGCTGAACATTATTACAAACCTACCCACCAGCCTCCTTCCTGGAGGATCTGGAAACAGTTTTTTCTACAGTGGTTTATACCATAAAGGGCACCTTTATTACACTTTATTCTTCCGGACCTTTGTCCTCTTTCTGTCTTATCCTGATACAGACTAGTAGCAAACAAGATATGGGGAATGTGCTCATGCACCATGGGATACCTCCTTGCCACGAGCCAATCAGAAGTTTTTAGGCTCCGAACCCACACGTAATAATGTTCGGCGAGATGGACTACATACATGGAATGTTATGGTGAGTACATAACTTCTTTTTCACATTTTTCTTAATGTATTATGACCCTCAGCTACAAAATGCATATAGCAGGAGATTAGGTCTTAAGACACACACACATCTTCATTTGATATACTTTACTGCATAATATTATAAACTATGCTTGAGGGGGGATTGGTAATAAGTCCAGCTATCACACAAATGTAAATATGAAGTTATGTCTGCAACCTTACATCACCGCTGTTTTATTTTGTAAAGTATTAGGTTTTGTTCCTATCCCAGGCAAATAACGGATATTAAATGTAATATTAACACACACAATCAGTGAACTTTGCAAAGGAATAAAAATCATTAGATAAACATTTCTAACATCTATAATACACTAATTATTGTTGGTTTTGACTTAAGCTTGCCCTAATGACTAGTTTCATTGTACTGCACTTTAGAGGAAATTAGTCATTTCAATTTATATGATTATTCATTTTATTTAGTACGGCGGTAGCTTTGTTACCTCACAGCAAGAGGTTCTCCCGTTCGATTCTCGGCGTGGCTTGGGAGTGCCTTCTGTGTGGCATCTGCATGTCCTCCCCCGCGGTTGGGTAGCGTTAGAAAGACATGCGTGTGTAAATGATCGTGCCTTCGTTGAAGGTTGGGCGTCGAGCTGGCACCTCGGCATTTCGTAAAAATCTACTGCCAATCATTAGCGGACCGGACTTCCACTGTGGCGACCCCTTACCGGGAAAAAAACAAAAGACAAACAAAACAATTCATTTTATTTAGTTAACATTTGCTTATGGGGAAAATGCTCCAGAGCTTGTCTTTGTAATGTGGAAGGAAACTGGAGCACCCAGATGAAACCCACACGAATGTAGCGAGGACATGCAGACTCTGCACAGAAGACATCCCAGCCAAGAATTGAACCAAAGAACCTCTTGCTGTGAGGCGACAATGCATACCGTTGCACCACTGCAACACATTTATTTATTTAACATTTACTATTCGTACAGTGTTATTTCCTTTTATTGGAGGCCATGCTAAAAAAGTAAGTTTTAAACTTCGGTCAAAGCATATCTGGATATATTAATTTTGGTGAGAAGGTCATCTAACTGTTCCTTGAGATTTTAATCCTTACTTTCCATGACATTTGTGTGTCAGGGATGTCTCTTATTGGTGTTATTTAATAGCGCATTGCTAGCTGTAATATCAAAATCGTTGTCATTTACAATATCTGAGGACTGAAATATGTAAAATATATAAAGTTTACTCAGTTGGTATTTTCCGTCACTGGCTGTTGTTTTTGCATCTTGTATTTGTTCCATCTTGTAGGGTCTCACAGTGAATATGCCACCATGTTTTCCACATTTTGGATTCTTTAATAAAACTGTTTGACCCTTATGAAAGATCTTTGTCCTAATATTGTCTCATTTTCTTTTCTGTAACAAATCCCTTCTTCTCACAGCTAGATCTGTTAATGTGTTAGTTTCTCCTAGGCTAGGTATTATGTTCCTGAAGTTATGCTTGAATCATAAGTTGGCAGGGGCAGTAACCATTATTAGATGACCTTTGCTTCCACAGACTCTCAACTTTCAAGGTATCCTTTGGCTATGCTTATGAACATGGCAGTAATATTCTTGAATCATTGAACTAAGACATTTGCTTGTGGCAATAAAATGTTTTTTTCCTGTGTAGTGTGACCTGACTATGACAAGTCTTGTTGGTTGTTAAAAGGTGGGCCGTTATCATATAGGTTCCAGCATATCATAGATTGGCCAAAACTAAAATGATAACACTATATGATGTGACTGACAGAGGATAGGATTTATAAAGGTGGGTTACAACTGTGCAGGTATGGTATATGGTAATAAAAAGGTATGGAGTGTGATCTGCCATGATTCAAGGATGTGTGAATTGCAGAGGAATATGTGTACATGTGACATGGAATTACAACTCTACCACTTTTGACGTTCTTCACTATCATCTGTACATGGACAGCTGATATGCTGCTCAGCATAATTTAGCTGAGCAACACTTAAAGGAAAGGAGACTGCAGAAAACAGTAGTTTTAAATCTGAGTTTAATTTCATATGATTTTAACATCAACGTGAAAAGTGGAATTTATGCAGTACTTTTATGACTTTTGGGAGATATCTAAACAGTCCTAAAACACCACTTTTATAATTTGTCAAAAGAAAATAAGTCTTTTCTTAAGGAAATGTCATGTGACACTGATGCCAAAATAATGGAGGCTAATAAGTGTAGGTTAGTTTTATAGAAAAATGTGACTGTGTCAGTGCAATAAAGTGCTCTCAAACCCTGTTAAATACATTAGTGTTTCTAAAACTGAGATTAACCAAACACAGACTATATTAAAAATCTGATTTATGATTTTTTTGGTCAGCGGTGCTATAAGTAGAGACCTATTTAATTCTTTCGGTGTCTCTAAATCAAAAACAGGAGCTATATTTGGAATTTGGAGGACGCACAACGGTTTAAAAATTGAGTTCTAAGTTTGTGTCTGCTGTATCTTCTTATAACAGAGATTTGTGGCATTTTTATTTAAGCAAAAATACGTTCTTAAATTAAGTCATCATTTAACAAAAACTGATTTTTGCAAATGTGGATATTTTATCATTACATACATATATTCTTCAGGATGTTGTGGTAATATTTTAGGTCTTTTATGCTGAATATTCAAATATGTCCATTCAAGATATCTATTTGGTGTGTGACTTTTCTGATATTATTTTGAAAAATAATTATTTTACTTTTCAAGGATATTATTACTGACAAATCACTAGCATTGCAATGGAGTTGTGTTTGCGCCTACTTTTGTAAATTTGGTTCTTGGATACTGGGAAAATGATTTTTTTGTATAAACTGCTTATATTTTCTGAAACATTGTTCTACTATAGATACCTTAATGATTTGTTAAAGAGGATGATGAGTCTGCTTTTGGTAAGTTTAATTGAGTCACAGTATTTTTTTAAGTTTACTTGTTCTACACGTGATAATAATATTAATTATTTAGATATAGCCCTAAAATTGATAAGTAAAGCATATATTCTAAGAATTATTTTGTAAACAAACATTTAATAATTATTTGCATGTTAAGAGCTTCATTCCTCTTGTATAAAAAGAAATGTTATACAATCACAATTAGTGTGATCATCTAGATTGTTCTAAAGATATTGATCTTCATAGTGATGTTGGAGTTAGAGTTTTTGGAAAGGAGTTACAATAAAATATTTCTCAATTACATCAAAAAGAGATAGTAGCAAATAGGAAAACAAGATACTGTCCTGTTTTATTAAGTAATGGATTATCTATATGAAGCTAAAGTAATATTTCTAATGGAATGTTTTTTCCCGTCATGACTCTAGACTATAGTATGGATTCTAGTACTTTAAAAAAAGCATCATCAGAGAAAAATGTAAAATTTTGATGGGAAATGCTGACTTAATTAATGTAGATGAAGCTCTAAGTCTGTTAATAAGAATAATGTCAATTGGAAAATATGGGTCTATATTATCTTATCGAAGAGGCATTACAGCGAATGCCTTTTCATCGACCCCTAAAGAACGAACTGCCAGATCTGCGAACAGCCAATTCAGCGATTTTTTTTCCTAGGGAAAAAAATCACTGATCCGGCCAGAAACGAAACATCATTACAAATGCATAAAAGTGGGAGGCTTCTAGGGCACCCCCTCTAACTAAATATAACAACTCCAAGATCACACTACAGTGGGGAAAGGGGCAAATTCATGCTGATGGCCAAGTGATTTTTTTTCCCCAGGAAAAAAAAATTGCTGAATCGGCCATTCGCGGAACTGGCGGTTCGTTCTTTAGGGGTTGATGAAAAGGCATTCGCTGTAATGCCTCTTCGGTAAGGTAATATAGACACAAAAATATTGGTACATAGCAATTCAGTTAAGCTTTTTTGTTCACAAAAATCCAAAGAAATGCATAAATTTAGTGGTTATAAGTACTGTAGATATATTTTCAGAGGTACATTTTTTATTAAATAAGACTTTCGGCTTTTCCCGGTTAGGGGTTGCCACAGCGGAACTCCGGTCCACTCCTGAATGGCAGTGGATTTTTATGGTTCCGAGTTGCCAGCCCAACATTTTTTATTAATGTTTAATATTGATAACATTAAAAGATGTTAGAACTGAAGAGTTCACTTGTGTTTAACGTGGTATGTTCTAGGTGTGAATGTTATCATATAGGTAAATTACTTGCATGCTTTTTAAAAGAATGTTTGAGTATGTTTTATGTCTATTATAAACAAAGATAAAAAAAATGAAATTTTCAAATACACTGAATATTGTTAATGATATAACAAGTTTTTATTCACTGTATTAGATACTGTTGATTTTGATATGAGGGATGGTGATTATGAGAGCTTAGAACTTACATGACAAATTTTGCTGAATGCCGCAGAATTTCCTGGTTTAAAGGACAATTTGCACATTAAAAATGAATTACATATGAGATCTTTGTAGTATGTATAATATATTTTACACTAAGTTTTAGTCATATAATTAATATTTTTATATATTGGTAAAATTTCTAAATTGGTTGTGTTTTAACACATGACTTTTTGGTGTGAATTTAAACCTTGTTGTTTTTAACTTGGTTGTTTTAAAGATTTCCCCAGTGTATGAACCGAAGACAGAAGCACCCGACCACATAATAAATTTACTTTATTTTTGTGTAACTGCATTCCATTCTTAATGTTCTTCTGTATTTGATTTGCGATAATGGAGTACAACACATTCATTTTAATAAATGGAGTACAAAGGTACATCCCACAGTTACATGCTGTACACACAAGCACACACTCCTCCACCTGTGTACCATGATACCCAACTCGTCCTCTCATGACATCTATTTTACATCTAGTACTTTGAATTTCTGTTATCTTTAACATTAGATAGTGTTTGTACCATTGTATTTTATTATTTTCTGTATGCATACTCTATTGACATGTACCTTTTTTTATCTCTATTGCTTTCTTGTATATTGTGAAACATATTTGTCTCTCACCTTGACTGTACCTGAAGTTGGTCAGTTTTGATCAGGGCATTACCTTGGTAAACAAACATAAATAACACTCCTGGCACTGATATCACTACACAGCTGCCAGTGTGAGTGAAAGCCCCATCAGATGTCTATGCATAATATGAAGACGTGGCTTAGAAGACTGAAATAATGAATTAATCCTGGTCATGTCTGTGGAATCACTTGTGGATGTAAAAATGTTCATCATCAAACTGCCTCACTGGCATTTTAGGTTATCTGCCAAGGTAAGCCAGAAGGGGCCAGCTTTCAAAAGCTCTGAACTCTCCCCTTTTCTCTTCCTGTGACAGCTGATTGGCTGAGCATTTCCTGAGAGGGATGTCTTCAGCTGTCACAGATGAGTGTTGTCTTTTTCTGCCATCCAATAAATCAAGTCCTCTGACTCTTCACAGGATCCGTTACTGATTTTTCTGGCTTACTGCTCAGGTATGCTCCATTTGAGGATCCCCTTTTATGCATTTTTATTATTAAATTTATTATAGTCTTTTGATGTTTATGTTTATTTAAAATATTTACTTTAATATTTTATTCTATTAGTGTTTACAGTAATTCTTGTGGGAATTTCTGCTTGCAGCGTTGTTTATTTAGCTTCTGTCTTTGACAAATACTTGTTTTTACTGTTTTTGAGGACACTCTTCAGTATCTTTCTCTGAAGAGCAGGGTGTGTGTGTGTTTGTGTGTGCAGTTAGACATTAGGGTCTGTCTTGTACAGTCAGAACCACAAATTAATCGTGTCTGTTTTTATTATTGTTGAGCAGCTTTATTTTCATCTTTTGACAGGAAAATATTATATTATATAATATACATTATTTTCTATATGCACGACTCCGCTGTGTGTTTTTAACACTGGATTGAGATTTTGCAGTAAATTAAGCTATTTGAATATACTGTGGAGATACTTAACATTATCATATGGCAGTTTAACATAGTTAAAGTGTGTGGAGCTAATTTTAACTGATTTGGCACATTGGTTGTTTTGGTGTTTGGACTTTGTGTTCTGTGAATTCCTTACCTTCTGTCAGTTATAAAAGAATACTAAACACATTTCAAACTATTTTTGTGATAACAGGACAGTTTGTCAATGTTTGGTTATGTGGGGGCATACTTATTACTAGAAACAGTGCTTATTGTGATACCTTATCCAGTACTGTCAGTCTGTTATTCAAGCTGGTGTTCTCTCCCCTGACTTGATGGATTCTAACTCTTGTGCCCCCTTGGTGCCCCCCCCCCCCCATCAAATCTGATTGCACCTAAAAAGAATCTATAAAATACAAATAGGCCTCAGTCTGCAGTTTGTGATTTATCTTTTGCCCCTTCTTTTTCTAGCGTGGCCTTAGTGACCATTGTGGAATGAGCATTAGACACATTTTCTGAGTCTGTTCTAGTACCTGATACATGTATGGGAGAACCAATCCCTTTAGGTGCAAGAGTAGCTCAGAGTAAAAGACTCCTTGCCAGACATAATACTGTGCCCCAGATATTTTATCTAGTAGTCAAGTTCCCAAGAAAAAGAAACAGAAACTTTAGATACAGCAAAAAAAATCAGATTATAGCTGTTCAGAAGGCTTATGTGGTTTCCTTGTCTAAGAGTGTTAATTCTGGTGGTCTGTTCCCATATACTTCTATGGCTCTATTGCAAGTTTGGCCAGAGACCTTTCTATTTCAAAGAATGATGAGGGATTTCTTAGCTGACAATGAGCCCAGTTACTCTGAATCTTCAGAAGGTGAATATCAGCGCAAATCCAAACACTTCTCCTCAGATGATTATTAGATTTAGTGATGTTTGTACTAGGGAGCATTCAGGAGCTACCATAGAGCTAGGCAAGGTATATGACCTTATAGAGGACAAGATCCCAGTTCTGTGGCTATCCCCTTTTTCTTACCAGCCTTGCAAGATGTTCATAAAGCTGCCTGTTGGACACCAGTATCTATTCCAGCAGTCCCCAAAACGACTCAGAGAAAGTATAGGGTCTTCTTGAATATGACAGGTCGCTTTTCTTATTTGACTTCTGATCCAGCTGTGGTCTCCCCAGCTGCCTGCTCAAATAAAAATTCCTTGGCTTCATCTAATCCAATGCCCGCTGATAAAGAGGGAAAATGGTTATATCTTCAGGGGAAAAGGATGTCTCTTTCTAGTAATCTAGCCTTTAGAATGTTAAATTATTATTATTATTATGTGGAAATTTATGTTACAGTGTGGGTACAGTCTGGATGATTTTCTTGCATCTTTACCTGCAGAATAAAAGCCTTATATGAATGAAATTGTTTCTAATTTGGCTCAGGTTTTGAAACATGCTTTGAGAGGTGTGTTGAAATGTGCATATACAGTCTCAAGTAATGCTGTTTCTTCTGGTGTATTAAAATGGTATGCTTGGTTACATAGAACTTTTCTGATAATTTAAAAGCCAGAATTTTTAATTCCCCTTTCAGTTCTGAATTAGTGTTTGAACCCTCTGTTACACAGATCTGCTGATAGCGGGTTGATGAGACAAATCAATGCACGAGACATCTAGCATGTTTCATGTAACAAGTTCTCCCCAAACAAGGCATTTTCCTTCGGGGGGCAGAACAAACAAAAATCCCAGCCAAACAAAAGTCAGAGATCCAAAAGGAAGTGGCAGGAGGATAAATCTCTGAAAGCAAACAAGAGGTTTCATTTCTAAAAAAAGATTAGCCTCCTGCAATTGAATGACTACGCCAAGTCACAGAGCACCCCCTAACTCCCTCCTGCCCTTCCTTCTTTTCCCACAGGCTCTCTCAACCCTAATACCTGGCTGCAAGAACTCTCAGACAAATGTGTTTATTTAGTTGCATTTTGTTTACCAGAAAACTCCACTGGGCCATTGAGAACCCATTTTCAGTGGAGACCAGGGGAGAAAAGCTCCTCAGTACATGAACATAAAGGGTTGAAATACAGGTTCCTATTACGTAGTCAAACTTTTACAAGTTCAAATGCTATATGGTCGAAACCATATGTTCAAACTTGTAAAAGTTCGAATACATAAAAAAAAAAAAAAAAAAAAGAAAAGAAAAAACATAACTAACTGTTGTAAGTAGGGGGCAAGCCCTCCTTCACCCCCCCTCTCTTTAAATATACCAACTCTGAGATCACACTACAGTGCGGAAAGGGAAGATTTTATGGTTCCTATTACGTAATTGAAGTTTTGAAACTTCAAACATAATAAAGTCGTACCCTTATGTTTGAAGTTTCAAAACTTCGAACACGTAAAAAAAAAAAAACAAACAAACTGTACACTTAATAGGGAATAGAAAATCCTCCCTCTTTCTGAGGAGTTCCCCCACACCCACCATACCAGACAGAGCTGATGTTCTTCTTGTTTCACTGTTGCAGTCATCACACTTGGGTTATCTTGCCAGGGGTAGCCCTCAGTCGGCCCGAATACTAGAGGCTTAGTATTTATGCGTTGGTTGCTGTAGCTGCAGGAATGACATCAGTGGTATAAAATCAGGCAGCCGACGCTGTTACATCTGTCTTTCTTGCAGAGGAGCCAGAAGCAGAAGCAGTTTGCACGATTGCCGGTCAGCCGCTACCTGAGTTTTCATTTCCGAATTGAAGTTGAAGTCTTCTAAAGCTAAGTACCCCATTGGGGATCCTTTTTTCTTGCTCTAACCGATGTCAGAAAAAGTTAATTGTCCCGCCTGTGGAAAGCAAATACCACACTGAGACTTTCATTCTTATTGCATCACCTGTTTAGGCCCAGACCACAACATCCCTCGCTGTCGCTTTTGTGCTTTGTTCAACACCAGAACTATATGTCATCGGGCCCTTATTGTAGCTCAATATTTTCACTCTTAGTCCTCAAATTCCGATATGGCTTTGGTAAGCCATCCGACTACTGATCTTCAGAAAAAAACATAAGGATAAAGACAGAGATAGACCGCACAGGTCCAAAACTGCCGCCAATGCTTCCGTTAAGCTAGTCGTCAGTTCTCCGGTCCTCAGTGAGGTGCTTTCGCAGCCCCTGATGCCCGCTTCTGTGAATTCGCAGACTGCTACCGAGACCCTTTTGGAGTCCGGTATGCCGCAAGACTCTTCTTAGACTAAGGATTCTGCCGATGTCTCTACCTTGGATGGGTCCGGAGCTGCTGAGCAGGCACCGGCTTCCTTCGCGTCTTCAGTTCTTTCTAAAACTACCGAGTTTCTAAGGCCTAGGATATGAACTACGCCCAAAAAAAAACAATGACCCAAGTTCAGGCACCGGTTTCCTTGCCTCAATCTCAAATGCTTAAAATGGCGGAAGACCTTATGCTTATTAGGGGAAGTCAGGCTACCCCTTCCAAAAGAAAAAGAGACTTGTCCCCAGTAGTTTTATCTGAATAGGAGTCCAATGATTCTGATGCTTCTGAATATGAAGATATGCAACCCCTCTCTGCTTATGAGGTTTCTGATGCAGAGGAATCCATTCCTTCTGCCTCTCCACCAGAAGATTTTTCATTTGGTGAAACCCTTCATACTTTAAGGGAGCATTTCCATTGGGAATGTCAGGACTATCTGTAGTCAAAAAAGAGACTCAGGGAATTCTTAGATTTACCCCAGCACAGACCTTTAGCCATTCATCCTGTCCTGGATGTTGTTGATGATGTTTTCATACAAAGTAATAAAGTATTGAAGCCGGGCAAATAGAGGTTGGCCTTCTCTAACCAATATTGAAATCCTGCTAAACAATGGGGAATGTTAGTATAGAGTGCCTTGACATCCAAAGTACACAATAACCATGTTGGTTCCAGTTGTACTTCAGATATGATCCTAAGAAACTCAGTTGTATCCTGAATGCGCACACGGACATGTTTTAGTAGGGGTTTTAAATACCATGTCAGAAAATTTTAAAGTGGTTCTGTCAGGGATCCTATACCAGATACGATACGTAATATACCTAAGTCTCAGTTTTTACGTACTAAGAAAATTTGTTCTCAACAGGTGGAATTTGTACACTCCCAACAGGATATGACACACAGGTTTCAAGTTAGGGGTTTTCAACATCGAGATGTATCATCTGCTAGTGATTGGGCATCTGTTCAGGATAGATCGCACTTACTTACATATAGGGATAGGCCTTCCACAGGGGAACAGGATACTATTCAATTTATTACTACCTATGGCCGTAACATTAATCTTATTAGGGATGTTGCATCTAAGCACTGGAACATCCTATTGGCCAATGATGAATGAATCATGTGCTTGGTAATCGGTGCCAGTTCTCCTATCGTAGAGGAAAAACATTGGGAGCACAATTTTCACATTATAAGCAACGGGGCAGTGAGATGTCTAAGCCACATCAACTCACCATTACAGGTGATAAGCTTTTGGGGTCATTTCCATGCGGCCATTGTAGTTTTTGCAGATATTTGTCCACATTTAAACAATTTACTAGTAAAAATTCTGGCAGCGTGTTTGACATTAAATGCTTTGGGAATTGTGGATCTGATTGGGTGGTGTATTTGGCTACCTGCACTTGCACAGCTTTTTATGTTGGGCAGACATCACGCCCCTTACGTATTAGGATGTCAGAACATTTTAGTGACATCCGCAACAACCGTTTAACTAATGCTTTATACAGATATCATACTGTACACTCCACTGCCCAGTTCCATTTTATCATTATAGACAAGATACAGGGAGATAGATCTAACAAACTAGGCTGGCACTCTATTCTAAATACTAAAGAAAAGTATTGGATTGTCAAATTAGGTGGTTTGTTTCCACCAGGGTTGAATAATCATTTATAAACAACATAAATAATATACATATGACAAATTATTCAGCTTTATGATGTCAACATATTGTATTTAATATGCCTTAATAGGTTTATTTATTTATTTTTCATCTTTATTTTTTCTATTATCTAATTATGTGATTTGATAGGAAATGACACAACAGGAAGTTTGATTGTTATTTCTATAAATTGGTGTAATGTGATGATGTGCCTATTCACTCAGGAAGGCAAGTATGCCGAAACCGGTATGATTGTTTGAATAAATTTATATACACGACTTTGGTGCTGACTCCTTGTTTGAGAATTGATCTATTTTGGCCGTTTGCATCAGCCGTACTTGCGGGTGGTTTCGTTTGTGTTCCTCAAAATAGTGTCCCAGGGAAACAAATTTTATTTCCACACTCTGCCAACCCCAAGAGGGTTCCTAGATCTTCTTCCAAACCAGTGGGCAGAGGCCAAAAAGAAAGTCCTTTCCCAGCTCTCCATGAGGGAAATACAACATGTTCCTGCAGACCAGATAGCCCAAGGTTTTTATTCCAGATTATTCCTGGTACCCATAAAAGAGGGCACCCGGTGCCAAATCCTCAACCTATCCATTCTAAACACCTTTCTGGTGATAACAAAATTCAAAATGCTCACCCTCCAGCAGCTTCTTCCTATGCTTTCCAAGGATGCTTTGTTAGCCACCCTAGACCTAAAAGAGGCTTACCTACACATCCCAATCAGGGAATCTTGCAGAAAATATCTACGTTTCAGGGCAGGATCTATGCACTTTCAGTTCTATGTGCTTCCCTTTGGCTTATCCACTGCTCCCAGAGTTTTCACAGAATGCCTGGCTCCTGCCATTGCTTTTTGCAGGCAAAGAAATATTCAAATTCACCCCTACTTAGACAATTGCCTGATTCAGGCAGACAGGAAAAGGTGTTACAGCAACTGACCTTTGTAAAGGACCTATTGACCTCCCTGGGGTACACTATCAACGAAAAGAAATCAAAACTAGTACCCACACAAAAAATTGTATTCCTGGGAGCAAGCCTGGACACAGCATCCCAGATGGAATTCCAGAAAAACAAGCCTGCCTGACAGGCTACTTCACTCCACTAGCTACCAGAACCCAGTTATCTGCAAGGAAAATCCTGCAAGCTCTAGGGTTCATGGCCTCCTGCATTCTACTGATTCCATATGCCAGACTGCATATGAGGAAACTACAATGTTACCTAAACGCCTTTAGTGTCAACACTCTCAAGACCTGGAAACTATCATACCAATGATACCTTGTCCAAGGAAAGATGTTTTAGGTGGGCAGCAGCATGCAACCACAGAAAGGGACTTGCCTCCACCCTTTTTCTTCAGCTTTGGGAATCAACCCAAGTGTGATGACTGCAACAGTGAAACAGAAAGAACATAGTACAGTTGTGTACACTTACCATAAATGTAGATGTTCGAGTGTATTCACTGTTGCAGTCCTGGTCCCCCTCCATCCCCCTTGTCTCTCTCTCTTTCTTCTTCTCTCCTTACAGGGAATTCTTGGTATTTACTTTCTACTGGTGGTGTTCTTCCACCATAACCTAGCTCCCTCTTTGGAGGCTTCTGACAGTTGGGGCAAGAAAAACTGATGTAATGGCATCGGCTGCCTGATTTTATACCACTGATGTCAGTCCTGGAGCGAAAGCAACTGGCGCAGAAATACTAAGCCTCTGGTATTTGGGCCGACTGAGGGCTATCCCTGGCAGGATAACCCAAGTGTGATGACTGCAACAGTGAATACACTCGAACATCTACATTTATGGTAAGTGTACACAACTGTTCTTTCCCCCCAGTGCTCCATCATATGGTAGAAGGCAGGGGTCATAGAACCAGTGACTTCAGTGCACAAAGGCAAAGGCTTTTACTCCTGAATCTTTTTAGTAACAAAAAAGAGTGCTCCTGGAGACCATTCCTCGATTTGTCCTTTCAAAACAACTTTGTAAAAATTCCAAAATTCAAAGTCGGTCCTAGCTCTGCTTCCATGCCATTATTTCATGGTGACTGTAGACCTCATTGATACTTATCATATTTCTATTGCTCCTAATTTCAGGACACTTTTATGCACCTGGAGTGTTTACAAAGTGTCTGGTCCCACTGGTTGCCTATTGTAGAACCCAAGTCACACAGTTCTCCTTATTTAAACAACTTAATGATTTCTGCAGATTCTGTATCAAGGTGCGTACAGTCCTTAGACAGGGTCACATCCCTTCTTTCCCACTTGATATTCAAACTGAACCTTCAAAAGTCCTTTTTCGCACCCTCTCAACAAATTGTTTTTTTTTTGGTGTAATGGGTAGAGACAGTAAAAATAATGGCATTCCTACCAGAAGACAAAGTTCTGACTTATCAGGGCATTTTCTTGGAGTTCTCTCCTCTAGATATAGCTGCACCAAGAGAGTTCCTCAAAATTCCAGGACACATTGCATCAGTGATCCTCGTGATACCACTAGCCAGACTACACATGAGAAAACATCCGGTGGTACTTGAAGAACTGTTGGATCCAGTACCTTCATCACTTGGATTACAGGGATTTGTGGAACAAGAATGGCAATGTTAGAGGGATCAACTCTTTCTGATTCCAGGACTGTCTTTGTGTCTTCAGAACCTAGTCCAATCTGTCCAGGTGGGCTCTTCAGATTTTGCATGGGGAGCAGTGTCCATAGTAGCTCAGCTGCAATTGTTGGGGTCCTCAGGACAAACCAAAGCACATAAATATAAAAAAGATGTTGGCAGTGATTCATGCCTTAGAAGTTCTTCACCAGTTATGGGCTCCATGTCCTCTTCTAGTGGTCAGAGACAACACTACTGTGATATCGTTCCTTAAGCTGGGGGTACAAGGGAATACCTTCTATGCCTGTTGGCAATGATGGCCTTGCAGCTGCTTCTACAGCACTGTCTGACTCTTCAGGCCTCATACATTTTGTCAGAGCAAAATATATTGGCAGCGAGATTAAGCAGATCTTGGGCAGACCCTCATGAGTGGAAGCTCCATGTAGATGTTTTCCAGGGCTTGATCCATATGTGGGGAACACCTCAAGTAGATTGGTTTGCTTCCTTTCAAAACTGAAAACAAAAAAAAATTCTATTGAGGCATCCTTGCAGCCATGCTTGCCATGATTGGAAGACAGACGCTCTATCTTTCTCTTGGTAGGGAATGTCCCTCTATGCATTTCCAGCTGTTCGAATAATTCGCAAGGTACTTCTAAGGATTAAAAAAAAATACCAAAGATCATTGTGGTATTTGTCTCTTATACAGTGCTAAAAAAGATTAGCCAGGCAAAGTTGCTTCTCCCTTTTACTGGAATTTTGCCTGGGGCAATTAACACCTGCTTCCTTACAGATTGGACCTGTTCACACAGCATCAGGGGCAAATGGTACACCCCAACTTAGAGCTGCATCTTACAGCCTGGATGATTCTATTTTGATACCTTTTAAGCACTTATTCCATGAGGATGTGCAACAGGTATTTAAGCAGGCAAGAAAACCTTCAACTAAAACATCTTAAAGTTTACAAGAGGAAGAGGTTTTCTGGGTGGTACCTAGCCAGTAATATGGTTCCTGAAAGGGTTTTGACCCCTTTGTTTTTTAAATAAGTGTTTGAGCTTCTTGGAGATGGTTTGGCATATGCTTCTATCAAAGTGCATCATGTGGCCATCTCAGTTTGTCTTCCCATTAATCCCCCTCTTTTGTCTCTTTTTGTAGTCAAACAGTTAATGAAAGGAATGTTGAATGCAAGACCCCCTCAAAACCAAATGTCTTCTTCCTAGGATCTCAACTTTATTCTTGAAAATTGACCTTACCTCCTTTTGAATCTGCCTGTCAAGCTGATTAACAGGTCCTTACTTGGAAGGCTGTTTTACTCATTGCTGTAACACCTGCAAAGTGAGTCTTTGAGCTACAAGATGTCATGGTGGGCCACCCTATCTGATTTTTCATAAGGACAGGATTGAGTTACATGTTAATCCACCATTCATGCCTAAAGTTGTTCCTGAATTTACCTTGAATCAAGCCATCAATCTCCCAGTGTTCTAACCTGATCCAGGAAGCAAGGGAGAAAGAAGTGCACACTTAGCTCAGGTACTACATTGACAGAACAAAGCCTATTAGGAATGCTGAACAGCTGTTTGTCTCTTATACAGTGCTAAAAAGATCAGCCGGCCCTAAGCAAACTGTTGCATGATGGTTGTCTTCTGCTATTATTTTCTGTTTCTCCCACCATGAAATCTCTTTCAGGCAAGGTTAAGGCTCACTCCACTAAGGCCTTATCCTCTTCACTGGCATATTGGAAAGGGGTGGACCCTAAAAGCATTCTAAGACAGCAGCCTGGTCCCCCTGTTCATACCTTCAAAAAGCACTACAGACTGGACTCCTTTTCAAGGTCAATTGCAGGCTTTGCTAAGACCATTTTACAAGGACTCTTGGAGCCATTTCCTTCCACCTCCCAGGTAGGCTAAGCTGTGAGAATCTACCCAAAATGCCAGTGAGGCAGTGGAGATGATGAACATAGTGCTGTTGCATAAGTCCTACTTAGCTATACTAGTTGATCTTTAAATTCCTCACTACCTCAGTGGTAGCACCAAACCATCATCCCCCAAGTTGTGCCTAGTTGAGGTGGTTTTCAACCTCTCTGATTCAGTTGTTGTTGGATTTGTTTTTTATATGGTATTACGATTGGCTGCAAATTTACTCTTTTAAGATGACTTTGGCTTCAGGTACTTTCCTCTCCTTTTTGGTAGTGAAAAAGCCTGCACACTCACTTCCTGTGACAACAGAAGGCTTCCCTCTTAGGATATGCGCATCTAATCAACTGTCACAGGAAGAAGGAGGGAGGGGCATCTCAGTTTTTGAATTTTGGCCAGTACTGGATAACTTTGGCAGATATCCCCTAATGCCACTGAGACAGTGAGGAACTCGTACAACTGTTATTGGTAAGTAGCACTTAAACAACAGTACTTTTTTCCTGCCACTAAATCTGCATTGGTCCAACATTCTCTGACAGATGCAGCTAAGGTAATATGGTAGTAAAAATGTGAAGGTCACATAACATATTCTTATACGTATACTGAATTATATTATAAATCCATTGAATCTTCTTGAGTATGTGAAGTATGAAAATACTGTGTGTTATTTTTGGATTTGTTTTAGTAGCCTGTATTTTGCATTATGTTCCTTGACTCCTAAACACCCTACACATACCATGACCTTTTCATCTCGCTACAGTTCATGCTAATAGTGTGTATCCCACAATTGTGGCTCTCACTCCTGCTGTTGGCCTTTTTTTTTATATATCCTTTGTTGATCAGGTTAGTCCCACTACGCTTCTAGCCTGTTTTCAAGGCAGACCCGAGGTGGTATCTATACTGACAGGGAACTTTCCCCTCCTCATATCAGTTGATGCCATGTTATCTTTTACATCCACCTGAGCTGCTTCTAATTAAAGCAGATGGGTGCTTGGTTTAACATATCTGTAGGATGGATGAGTGAATATAGATTGTCCAAGACTTTGCTGTGACACACACAATCTAATAACATTCTAAGTTAAATTTTTGAACAATGGTTCTCTTGGACTTTGTATAAACAGCACATCACAATTTTAGTTGTGGGGATGGCTGACTGTATTTATGAATTTGCTAGATGGTTTCTGTTGCTGGGAACCTGATGGTAGTTATCTGCATACCTCTCAACCTAGAAACATCAAAAATCTGGACAAAGGCCCATGAAAAATAGGTACAAATCTGTACACTGATTAGCATAAAACTTGCATACATAATTGTGTAACCCTGCCCACTCCAATGGGATTTTGGGATACCAATTTTCAACCACAAACTGAAGAACAGACAACCAAAATATGGCCCCAGAGTCCCCCTGCAGCCATTCCAATGTCCCATTACCTGCCTATTTCGTCCCATTTACCATAAACACTAATGTGCATACTGCTTTACTTCTGCAATGATTATTTGGATTTTATTTTACATTTTGTAGCACAAACACTAATAGACATCTGCTAAACAAAGCAATACAGTCTCACATATAGCATTAAAACTTCTCTGCCCTTGAAACTCACATTTATTGAAACAACATTGAAACTCACATCCAAAGAAAATGCATCTGACCAGTGTTGGATAAAGATTACCTTTGGGCTGTTTTCATATCATAGGCCCCTTGCGCACAAAACAAGAAACATACATGTGTTCTTTGATGCACCATCCTGACTTTATTAAATTATATTCCTTGTATAATACAGCACACTTGTTAGAGAGCATTTTAAATGTATTGCTTGAACATTCTTCCAGTAAGCAAAGAAACAAAATGCATGAACCAATAATGACAAGACTGCCCAATTCAGAACATTTTCAGAAGAAAATAGTGAACTGCATACACCCTGTTTAGCCACATTCTGGGTAAGAAGGCTGAGAACAGTAATAACAAAAAGTTCAAAATATATTCAATATAGGCAGAAGAACCATGTTTACAATACATAATGCCAACGGCAATAACATTATGCGGGTGGTTGTCACAAATATTGCTGTTTTATGAAAATGCAAATATCCATAGAAGATGGATGAAAAAAACAGTCAATTTTAGATTGGTCTCTCTCTCTCTCTCTCTCTCTCTCTCACACACACACACACACACACACACACACACACACACACACACACACACACACACACACACACACACACACACCTAAAACAGCTTTCAAATAAACTGAGCGGGCAGCTTTCAAATAAATAAACTTCCACACACACACCTGTAAACTGAGTGGACAGATTTCCCCTCTTCTTCTTTTGGCTTACCCCAGTTAGGGGTTGCCATAGCTGAACAACGGTATGCAGAATGATTGGCAGTGGAGTTTTACAGTGCCGCGTTGCCAGCCCAGTGCCCAACCTTCCACAGAAGGCACACATGCACGCACACACACATCTAGGGCTAATGTAGAGTGTCCAATACACCTACAGCATGTCTTTGGGATGTCAGTGCTCATAAAAAAGACAAGCATGGAACACTAGCATTTTTGCTTCATTGAGACTCAGACTATCTAGATTACCAATAATTATCCTAATAAAAAGCATTAGGTGCTGCATCTTTCATAACACAGGTCCACTGGAACTACTGTGCATTTGTAACCCCAGATTTATTATTATCACTAATAACGTTGGTTTAACAAAATTAAATACATGAAATAGTTAATGATGCATTTGGCGATATGCTGAAGCAAATGTTGGTAACAAACCTTCGATCTAACCTCCTAGCCATATACAGAACCAAATTTTAGTTGCTGGTGCAGAAAATAACTTATTTTGACAGGGACAGCCCCTAGATTTTTCCCTCAGATGAAAATGTCTGTCATGCCAGCATGAAAGGCCAAACCCACACTGCTTCACTTCCCACATGAATGCATAAACTACTGTATTTCATAAGCGTATCAACTGAAATTTATTTCTTATAAAGTCGGTTTGTCAAATTATACCAGAACAGCTCACACTGAAAATACACTAAGTATTAACCAAACCACGATGTAAATAAGCATTTCCATACATAAATAACCGTGTTATTGTTTTTTTTCCAGTAATTCATTGCAGTCGCGTAAATAATTGCCCATTATCTACATTATATTATATTGTGGAAACAGACTGAGGGTTGACATTGGGAAATGCATAAACAAAACTTTATTTGCAAAACGTTTTGCATTTATGGGTATAATGGAAATTACAGTTGTAAGATACTTCCAAAACTAATCAGTACACTAGCAATCTCAATGAACAATTTATAGCAAATGGTACTACTAGGCGATCTCCGACTGCTCGTTTTTAAACAAGAAATATTAACAGTGGAGGGACACTCCTTCCCTGGGCCACAATGGAGATCATTGATGAAGAGTTGAATACATCTTTGTTTTTAAGTTCATGTTGTGTTCAAATTGTAACTAGTCGTCGGACAGCTTTCAAATAACATAAACGCAATTCAGAGCGAGCAGCTTTCAAATAAATAAACTGGGCAGGCACAATTCAAGCGCAGATTTCAAATAACATAACTGCAGCAAATGCAATTCAAGCATGTTACACTTCTGGCTTTCAGGCTAGCACATAAGCATGTTTGGAAAATAAATGTAGCAGCAGCTCAGTGCTTTACCTGGAAGACCGGAATGTGTAGCTACTAGCTCAGTGTTCTTCTCGTAGCTCAGTGCTTTACCTGGAAGACCTGTAGCTCAGTGTTCAGGCTTCTCCTCTATAACTATAGCAGCTCAGTGTTTATGTTGAGGCTTTTTGTTTGTCCCGCCCCTCTTGTAAACTCAGTCACTGGGCCTAGAACAGCTCTCAGCTGAATTCCGACAAGCTGGACGAAGCTAATGTCACTGCAAATGCCTCCACGTGATGACATCAGTCAGTAAAAAAAATAAAACAAAAAAGCTGGGAAATTTGAAAATTAAGGGGTGCCACTCAGGAATCGTGGCACCCCATTATTTGGACCTCAAAAACCGGGGAACACCGAGAGATTCAGTACGGTTGACAGGTATGGTTTTCTGTGATGACAATAGAATAGTCTTTGTTGTTTACTGAGATGTAATTATAAACAGTGAGCTAGAATAAAGCCTTTTTGGGTAACTCTGTTATCTTTATGAGGGCTACTTTGTTATAGCGAGTAGCAGCTTGACACAGTAAACAGCCTTTGCGCATAATCTATATTGTCTCATTCCTCTGATGGAATCATGTTTTGCCACATACCACAGTGGAAATTGTCTTGACAAACAAAGCTGGGCCTTGTAGGCAGCTTCTGCACATTTCTTTGCAGATGTTTTGGTATGGTTAATCTTACGCATTGGATAGGCTCTTGCCATTGTGTTATATGTTTGTTTTATTTTTGACCCTGTCATATGTACCTCATTATTTTTTCACCCTGTTGATCATCTGCCTTTATCTTATGTCATGTGTTTTTGATGTCAAATGTACTTATTTTCAGTTTCACTTAGAAACAAACAAAAAAAAGGCACAGAAGACAAACTCGGTAAACAAACTGCGTTAAAGCTGGAAAAACAAAAAGACGGAGTAGCTCCTTATATAACTTGAATTAAATCAAGATCGTAGATAAATCAAACATATCAGTTTGTGAACTTCATCAGATAAAATACAGTTTTAAAATACCAGTTTAAATACATCTAACAAGCAAATCAGATTCCTTTTCCCATGACATCACTCACCCCTAGTCCTTTCAGAAGCACCCTTCATTCCACTACATTCATAAACCTTTTAAAATGTATTATTTCAATGTTTTAAAATAGCAGTATTATATTAAAATGACTTAGGAAAGCTGAAATACTGCAAAACTAGATTATATAAAAAGTTTAAATAATCAAACAATGAGAAACAAATGAATAATTAATTAAATAAAAACAAAATAAAATAATTTTACTACATTCTACTGCATCTATATTTTACATTATGTTCCCAGTGTAGCATTATCTAGCTAATGCTTTAATCCTTAAAAGGCAATAGATGGAACAGTAATCATTTAGTCCAGGCCAACTATAGACGTTTCGTTTTAACTGCCACATAAGCTCCTTTTTCTCTAAGTAAAGGTTCCAAGGTCCACCTCTTTGTCTGGCCTTAACTTTATCAATTGTCACATATCTAAAAGTATGACCAGGGAGCTGGAGTACATGTTTCGCAAGGGCATCAGTCTCTCTTTCTTAATATTATGCTCATGTTCATATATTCTATCCCTTACCCTACGTTCGGGCTTCCCCATGTTTTTATGAAATAAATCATAGGCTCTGCTCTCATCTTCAGAGTTGTGGCATAGTTGTTAAATCTAGAGACTCAGTTTTGTTTGCATTGTGGTTGTCATTTGCATTGCCTTTCACCTGGTCCAGTATAAAGTGGACAAAGTCAGAACTCCTGGAGCTCAGCTGACTGATCCATAGTCACTGTTCCCAATAGGAAATCATGGCTGGTGCAATTTCTGTTTGTGTGGTATCAGTAATTCCATTTGTGTGGGCTTTTTTCTTTTCTCATTGGTTGTGCAATTGTAGGATTTGTATATGTAAGTAAGGGAGTCTGTTAAGGTGCTTAATCAAGCAAATGTTTTGACAGTTATGCTTTGTCTCACTGAAATGTTAGAGGATTTAAACTCAGAGAAATACAGAGGAAATCCTACATTGTCACTGTTCTGCTATTTAAGTAGTGGAATGTAATAGTAATGGAATTTTGATGACCATTTTCTCTTGTAGTGTATGCATGTGACCTTTTTGTTATTTGCAGTAATTATGTAGTGCAATTCTTTGGGGCACTTCAGAATCATTCTGTAAAGATTCTGATAAATCACAATATTAAATGTCAAATTTCAAGACATTGCAATGGGGAGCCTTTAATCATTGCAGAATCTGATTGTTCCATTAGTCTTAGGGACCAGCACTATAAGGTTGCCCATTTGCTTTTTGGCTTGTGTGTCACTTTGATCTTTAAGCATTTCTTATACTTCCATTTGCACACCCTTTCTCTGTCAGGGTCAGTCCTTCATGAGGTAGAAGGTGCTACCTCCCCTCTTACCAGTACAGACATTGAAGTCTCTCTGTCTGATTTTTCTCTCTGTCTGATTTTTCTTCTAAGAAAGGCAAATAATCTTGAATTCCAGATGGCTGCCCACTGATCAACAGCTTAACTTCAGCTGTCCAAATGTAAAAACAGAAATTGAGAAACAGCAGCCAGTGATATTGTCATCTTGAATAAAATTCAGTTACTGGCTTGTAATACACTGCCTGGGTGCCTACAAAGAAGACATTTTGAGAACCTGAATGAGAATTAACCAGATTAAAACACTGCCTGGGAAGCATCCTGCAGCAAAAAACATGTAACGCTCTAGCTCTGGTCCAACAGATGGCTTCCAGTAATTTGGAGGGGAAAAAAGGTAAGTCAAATGTGCTCAGAGTTGATATTTATTAAAATAAATGAAGCAGTGAAGGAGTATGTCAAGTCAAATAACAAAAGGCTGGAAAAATGGAGGAAGCCTAAGAAGCTCTTCAGAAGAACTAATATAACTGCAAAAATCAGAAGTCAAAATAAAGAAAAGGCTAAGTATGAGACTGCTCAACAAGACCTTATTCTAAAACTGGTAGAGTTAGAAGACAGAACACGCAGAGAACCGAGAAACTGGAAGGAACAGACTGTATTAATTTTATGAAAGCACAAATAAGTAACTGGACTGGTATTCCACTACAAGATTTGTCAATTGACAGAGCACAGCATGTCTTAGTAAAGATGCAATCATACCAGCAGAAAGAGTTGATCTTGAGAAAACTGTGGCAGAAGGGCAAGTATTAAAAACTGAAAACAGAAGAGGTTTGTGGAAAATGATTATTCACTGTACACCAAGCAATATAAAAGCAAATTTATCCCAGCAATCAGGGAATGTCAAGTATCAGGTGTGAGATTCAAGTTGCTGTATCCAGCTGTCTTCAGAATATTTTTTCTTGGAGGATCGAAGTCATTTTTGCTGCAGAATGGACTAAGCGAGAAATACAAAAGTTTGTCCAACAAGGAGTGAGCCATCAATCAAAAGTTTCTTATTCTTTGGAGATAAGGCATAGAGAGACTTTGCCAGTAAAAATGCTTGAGAGACAGAAAAATGCACTGGAGTTGACTAGAAGAATCTGAAGTACCTTGGACGTGAATAGGAGTCAGAGGTTGGGAGATGTAGATGAACAGGAAGAAGACCAGCAACACTGAAGTTAGCGAATAAATGTGAGACTATAAAGCATCAGTCACATTTGTGAAATATGGTTTTATAAGAAAAAGTGGCTGGGAAAGATTGTGAATTTCTTAAAGTTGGAATACTGACAAGAGGTATACACCACTTCATGTCATTAATGTTTGGAAGGAGAGTTAAAGGAAAAAGGGAGAGAGGTGGGAAATAATAACTCTAAGTAAAACTATTTTTGTTCTTAACAGTGTTTATATAAAATATTTTATGACATCAATTGCATTTTCAGTTATTGTTGTATATGATAATGATACTAAAGTAAACAGGTGTTTTTTCATTCTCTCTGTTTTAATCTTTTAAAAAATGTAGGCATTGTGAGGTCCCCACTCCGAGCCAGTAATCAAGGAACCTGAGTCCTCACCACTGACATTGGAGAGAGATGTTCACTTGCAATATAAATGGATACACTCTATTTCCAGATGCAGACCTCTCTGCATCAAGCACAATTTCCCTTAAGAGCACACAGGGCATAAACTCAGCCAGGGTCTGGGTGTCTCTATCTGTCTCCTTCCAGGTCCCCAATAAGACTCGCCACTGGCACAGCAGTAGGTTTAGGTCCTCAACCGAGTGTCCAAGCCAAGTCCTCAGCACCCACTCTGTGAATCCAGTGCTTTGTGTTCCTGCTCCAAGTAGCTGACACTCCCACACTCTTTGAGATTTAATTTTCACACATAAATACACATCTAGGAAAGGGTGGTACAGATTTACTAGTTATGCCACCTTCTTTCCAGACTATAAGGTAGTTTCACTACCACCAGTCAGTTACTGTAAGACTCTTAAAAGGGTACCCAGTTATACTGAGTGAAATTAATATTAATGCAAATGATAATGCTGACCAAACAGCCAGGCTTTCAGGAGTGGCCAGAGTTATCATGAAATAAATATGTGCAAATACTCTCAAAACTTAAATATTTTCTAAAAAGGACCAGCCACGTTGAAAAGGTTAAATATATTTAATAATAAATAATAAAAGAACATAAATATACTAAATATTTGCAGTAAACACCGGAGTTTCAGTCATAGGAAGTATTGAAAATAACACCAATGGAAAGTTTCTCACGGTTACAGAAAAACAGTATTTCGTTAGTCTCATTATCTATTCCTGATTGACTAAAAGAATTACTGTTCCCACTTAATGAATACAGCAAGGCAAGATGGGTGAGTGGTCCTTGTTATCAGAGCCAAGACGGAATGCAGAATGCTCCTGAGACTTCAGTCTCCTCCTGTATTAAAATATCATTTCTGTACAGAATGACATCACATACATGTGGTCATCTGACTTCTGGTTCCCATGCAACCCCCACTATCACAAACTCTCCGGGTTTAGCACCTACATGTTACCATACACAGCGATAAAGCATTGCTCAGATGTGGTGCAGCTGCTAGAAGTCATAAAACCATTCCACTCTTCCTGCATTAGCTATAACCTATTCTCTAGTGCAGTCATTGCGTCACTGGCTCCCTTCAAAACTGTGAGATAACATCTTTATGGCTTTATCCCATAAAGTAATTTAATTTAAAGAATATTTTTTTCCACAGTCAGGTGGAATAACCTCCTCTCCCAGTATATCCTGTTACAATGTATACAATTAATTCAGTTAAAATAATACATGTACATTTCTTTTCCTTCCAGCAGGACACATTGTTGATGCATTTCAACTCAAGCACACCTCACAAATACATTTTCAGCACAAGCATAAGTACAAATCAGTTTGATATTCACATGACGTATAATTATTTACAAAATTCCAGCCAGCTGTGTTGGCATATTTTACAAATTAACTGCCCCACTTCTGGCATGACTGGCAGTACCTCCTTTTGTCATAGGCATTACAATGTAAAAAGAGAAGAATGGCTGGACAAAAGCATGTTTAAGGTAATAGGGTTTAATCTTGGGCTTCTGGGGTGAGGGATGGGGTGTGAAAGTGCATTGATTATTATTTTTGTAGAGATGAGATGTTTTCTCTTACTTTTGCATAGGTGAATGTCTAGATTAATGCCCTTGGTTTAATCTAATGACAAGTTTTCTTGTGAATAAAAGTATTTTTTTAAAGGACAGGCCACAATGTCATAGTTTTCTTTAGGCAATTACATATTCACAGCTGTACATTTTGATTTTATATTTTCATGGAAGCAAGCTGACTAAAGGTGAAGACAATAAACT
This sequence comes from Protopterus annectens, assembly GCF_019279795.1. Lineage (NCBI taxonomy): Eukaryota > Metazoa > Chordata > Ceratodontiformes > Protopteridae > Protopterus > Protopterus annectens. The sequence goes on from NC_056743.1 coordinate 30,357,778, forward strand.
CAGAGCTCTGGACATTGTTTACTGAGAGAATCATAATATTAAAAGGTACAAGGGCAAGTAGTTCAGTAAAAATAAAATTTGAAATTATTGGAAGTGAATAAGAGTAAGTAGCTTTTCTGGTAGCTAAGTATTGTAATGCATTTACTTAAACAGTGTATCATTTAGTTTTATTTAACGATAACCAGTGCACTTTTTCTTAAGGCTAAAAGTTAATATTTTCTGAAACACAAGACAAGAACAGAAAGCAATTAGTATTTGTAGAAGCTCAGACTGTAACTTGCTTCTTAGCATAGATATCCTTAATTTTATGTTAGGTTTTGCTTGTATGTGCAGCTGTCGATTTGGGAAAATTATTCCTATCAAGATGGTTAAACTTCATTATTTGAAGATGTACTTAGTGTTCTGTATTTTTTTAAGTTAACAGGTTATGAAGGTTTTCTTGGTGTGTGTGTGTGTGTGTGTGTGTGTGTGTGTGTGTGTGTGTGTGTGTGTGTGTGTGTGTGTGTGTGTTTTTTTTGGCAGGTTTGGAGGGTTTTCATTAAAACAAAAACAGTCTTGTAAAATGTGACATAGGTTAAAATGGAGATGACAAAAAAAAAACACTGTTTAAAAGATCAACCTACCAAACATAAGTGGATGCATGTAACACAAAAGCTGGAAATAAAAAAAGCTGTCATATATAATAGGAGGGAATTATAATTTCTTATCATAATGGCTACACTAAACATATTATTTTACAAAACAAAAAAGCAGACTCCAAGGAAAGTGCAATATACATCCCAGAAGTTTAATTTATAAGCACTTTCGTCCACTCAAAGTAAGGTGAACTTCAACATACAAAAATCTCCCTCATAGATTGTCCTTTTATAATCATTAAGTCCAGTGCCATCTTGTGATGGAAGTACTAAATTGTATATATGAAGTAATAAAACCATAAAAAATACAGTTCAAACAGATAAAATTAAAAACAAATTCCATTTGCAAAATAGTTAAATTAGAATATTGAATAAATAAAGAATTGTAGACATCCCTAATATTAAAATAAAATGAAATATCAACCACACCAAGCAATTATTCATCTTTCTGAAAAACAAAAGACTGTTGATGGACACCCTGTTGTTAATGCCCAGGGGAGGGGGGATAGTGGTGTCTAACAGTACATTTTTCAACTTAAACATTCCAATTACCCCCCCCCCCCCCGGTCAAACAATGGAACTTCCTTCATAACAAAGAAAATAATTTTCTTGAAATTTCAAAAGTCATTAGAATGTTTACATAGTTCATTACTGTTGTCCCTTTTTCTAATCAAATGTGTATGTTGGTAAACCGTGACTTTTAATTCAAGTTATAGTCTTAACATAAAATTCAGGACATGTGACACATTGTGCTAACTAGACGACTCCTTTGGTGTTGCAGTTAAATTTACCATTTGGATGGACAAGTTTTGAAAAATTCCCATCAATAACGTTCACCCCTTTTGCAATATATCTCATTGGGCACATGCACCACATTTGATGATGCCCTTAGAAGCCACATTAATGTTAAACCTGTTTTTACTACCTTTTTTTCAAAAATATTTTTTTAAATAAGTCCTTGTTTAAAAAAAGACATAGTGGGTCTGTTACCTAAAGGTAAGCCCAGACCTTTTGTTTTTTATTATAAAGTTCTGCCAGTTCCTCTGGAAGATATTTCTCCCCTCATTGGTGGCCTGGCTAAAGCCACAAACTGTGGCCCTTTTGAATAAATTCCCAGTTTCACTGTCACAAAAGGACCTTTGTTTGTCATCAGCCAACCCATTTGCCTTTCTTTCTAAATCAGGAAGGCTGTACTTCAACACTGGTCTGTAACTGTGGGACCTGGACCTGTCTTTAATGATTTCATTCTTAAAAACAATGGTCAGTTTGTATCAGCCATATTCCTGGACCTGTTCAAGGCCTTTAACATGGTCAACCACTCCAAACTCATCAATGTCCTCTCCTCCCTTAGCCACCCCACTATCACCTGGTTCCAAAGTTACCTAGCAGAACGTCAGGCTGTCCACTGGCAACAAGATCTCTCACCTCTTCGCCCTGTCAGCTTAGGGGTTCCCCAAAGCTCCAGCATTGGTCCTCTTCTTCTCTTTTTACCAACCAGCTCCACTTGGCTACACCCTAGGCCTCAGTAGTTCAGAACACTGATGATACTACCCTGATTTGCTCAGCTTCCTCTCTCAAAGACCTTCATAACATTACTCAAGATTCCTTCTTATCCGCTGAATCCTGGTTCACTAGCTCCCAACTTATCCTAAATCCCAACAAAACAAAACTTCTTCTCTTCTAACCAACCAGATACACCTCCCCATCCACAACCTTCGATATCCTCTCTAAAAATAAAACTATTATCACCCCAACAAATCATACCAAATTACTACGAGTGGAAATTAACAATAACCTGAAATTTGATATTCACATTGCCCAGACCATTAAAAAAGTTCACAAAAAACTAGATCTCCTATATAGAAACAACAGATTTCTGACAAATAACACAAAAGCTACCATTGCTAGAACCCACCTCCTCTCAACTCTCCTGTGTGAGCCCCAATCTTAACCAACCTCTGCAAGGCAGATCTAGCCCTACTCGAAGGCTGTTACAATAAAATCTCCAAGTTTGCCACTAATGCCTCATACAAGTCAGATAACTGCTCATCACTTAAGCAGCTCAAGTGGCTTGAACTCCCTCAATGTCTTCTCTTTAATCAACTTACCTTTGCCCACAAAATACTTTATCAGTCAGAAAAAAAACTGCGGTCAAAGATATCACTCAACCACATTTCTCCCCAGGACCCCTTACTCCAGCAACAAATTACTTCTACACACCACCAAAGCTAACAATTCAGCAGGTGACTCACGTTTTTCCAACTACATCTCCAAACACTGGAATAATTTAACTAACTCACTAGTAACTAACTCCTCGACACTTCAATTTAAAAATCTTCTAAAAACACACCTTAGTAACACCTGGCTCTGCACCTGCAACTCCCCTGAATAACCTGTTCCTCCTTTTCACTCTGTCATTACTCTTTCTCTACTAGCATGATCTACCACTAATGGTGGTCTCACTTTTACTGTACATAATCATTTGGTTACATCCACTAAATGTAAACAACCACTTTTTATGTAAATTACTGCTGCTCTACTTAATGTGTCTGAATCCACTATCTTGTATGCATTTGCTTCACACTTGGCTGTATTTGTTTCTCTATTGTATGTATTTGTTAGTCTTGGAGCTTTTCTGCCAGGGCCTCCACTGAAAAAGGACCTGTGTCCAGTCGGACTTTCCCAGTAAACAAATGTAAAATAAAACAAAATAAATAAAAACATCAGTAAAGTCAGTAAGGCAGTGTCTCTCTCGAAACATTTTGTTGACTTCATCCAAAAATATTGTTTCATCAGAAAAGAGATGGGACAACCTGATGAACTGCCTCTTAACCATGTTTTTCTTTTGCCACATGTGATGGAGACTGTTATAATGTAAAAGACTGTTGGAATATATCTCTTTCCTGAACACAGTAGAGGAAAAACAGTATTTTTTCCTAATAGCAACATCCAAACAAATCACCCTTATTTGCATCAAACAGCCCTTTAAAAACAAAAATGAGGTGGTGGTGTTGATGTAAATAAAAAAATCATTTAAGCTACCCAAGTCACCTGACCAAAGGATGACAGTGTCATCCAAATATCTCTGGTAGGTCCTGATATTGGTTGAGTAAACTGATGTAAAAATAAATAACTTATCCCATCACAACAAAACACTGATGCTGTGGCAACCCCCATAACCACACGTATCACTTGTTTGAAATAGATTAAAAAAACATGAAATTGTTGGTCAAAAACATTTCCATAACTTTTATTAGTAGGTTGACCCTACTTTGAGAAATGTCAGACAGATTTAATAGGGCATCATGGAAACATGATAAGCCCTCATGATGTGGGATGACCAAAAATAGATCTTTCATGTCTATCACCAAAAAATCACATCATTATCAAAGGGAATTTTATGTAATTCATTAAAAAATGCCAAAAACAACATACATTTTGTCAAAAAAATCTTTAAAGTAAAATCCACAAATTTGGCCAAGGGTTCAGTCTTAGACCCAGCCTCAGCCACAGCCACAATAGGGCTTAGTGGAGGATCCTGTATCCACTTATGTACATTGGGGATCCCAAAAATGCTTGGTATCACTGGCTTGTTTATCTTTAGATATTCATAAGTACCACTCTCCAAGCCATAATTGGTTACAGTGTCCTCCAACCAAAAATCCGTCTGAACATAGGCTATATTGATTTCATTTTTTCAGATCTCTTGTCTCTGCAGCTCTTCTCCCTTTCCCATTGTGGCTTGGTGGTGTCCAGGAGCATTATTTTACTGTTCTTTTAAGATTCTGTGAATAATCTGGCCTATTTCAACAGTGCAGAACACAAGGTTACCTACGTTCATCCAAAGCTCTAATCCAACCTACTAAAACAGACTCCGCAGTTCTACAATAAGTCATCCTCTTTATGATATAAGACCAGACCAGTTTCAACAATGCAGAACACAAGGTTACCTATGGTCAGCCAAAGCTGTAATACACCCTACCAAAACAGACTCAGTGGTTCTACAATAAGTCATCCTCTTTATATATGTTATGTCCTAACATATTCCTGCAAATATTTGTGTTAGGCTGCTCGCACATCACCGAGCCAAACTCTTCCCCATCTGCTCACTACCAACTCCACTTAGCTATTTTAACCTACCGTTACCTTCTATACTATTACCTCCTGTCCAGGTCCTTGTCTTCAGTCCTCCCGACCCCACTGTACTTACATTCATCACTTCCCACTTAATGTAGTCCTCCTGTCCTTAGGCGCTTGCTGCTGTAGTAGTATCCCATTTCAGTTAAGTCAGTGTTTGCTACCCTCCTTCCAGTTGTTCCTGTCTACCAGAGTTACACTTCGTTCAGTGGCCACTAGCTACTTCTCCTCTGTAGCAGAATTCATCACCTTACATCCCCTTCCCTTTATTACATTAGTTGCAGACTTTTTCACAGTTTCTTGCTAAAGTATTGTCCTGCTTTAACCTGCCATTACTTAAAGTATCACTGATTGTTTTTCTGCTGTATGCCGTGATCTGGTTAACACATGAAGCATTACCTGCATGCAGTATATCCATTTTACTTGCACTCTATCCTCCCATAATGCCTTGCTGCATTTAAAATTCCCTACTGGTGTTCATTGCCATCTCTTGTCTCTGTAGCTGTTCTCCTTTTCCCGTTGCGGCACAGTGGTGTCCATGAGCATTATTTTACTGCATTTTACTGTTTTTTTAAGATTCTGTGGACAATCAGAAATAAGGTATTTAATGTTGTTTTGTTTTGTTAATCCAGTTATTTCATGCAGTCTGTCTACCATGTACTGATTCACACAGAAGCTGTGTTCAGGGTTTTTATTAACTGTTTAGCTCGTTTGTACGTGCGCCTAGTACCGGAGTCAGTATATATCACTGTAGGTTTATAGGTAGATACTAGGCTATCTGCCCTAGGGCATTTATAAGCCTAGCCAGAGTGTATTTGGCTTCCGCCTCCCTATTAGATTAGCCTACTGTGCCTCTGTAAAGTAGGTCACAGAAGGTACCCTTTTAAGATTAGTTTACTGTGCCTCTGTCTAGCAGGGACACAGAAGAGATCCCAGGGGTGAATTTGCGATTTCCCATCCACGCGTCCTGATTTCACTTGAAGAGGGTCAGCGAGGGGCTATGTCTAACATGAATTGGGATTCTATTCCAAAGTGAGGGGAGCCTCTGGGAAATGAATCTGTCCCTCCAGCATGTCCTATTTATTTTTGTGCTGAGGTTTAGGTCCCTGGAGCGTGTAGCTCTAAGGGACTTGGATTTTTTGAGGTGGAGCATGTCCATTAATTCTGGGTTTGACATGGCTTTGTACGTTAGGCATAGATCGCCTCTGAGTAGGCGGTAAGCAGCTGAGTAGAGCTGGAGTTTCTTTAGTCGAGCTGCATAGGACATCTGTTTGTAGCCCATGATCCTCTTGGTGAGGTACTTTTGGGGTCTCTCCAGTTGCTGCAGGTGTCGGGTAAGGTACATCCCAAAAGGGGCATTGTATTCAATTATGGGCCTGATGAGTGACAAGTAGAGGGGCACAATGACCTCTCTTGATCTAGATGCGAACCCTTTCGTGATAAAGTGGGCTATATAGAAGGTCTTTCTAACCACTTTGGCAACGTGATTATCAAAGGAGAGTTTACTATCTACGTTGGTCCCCAAATCTCTAATTACTTCTTCCGTACTTAATGGATTACCACCTATGTGGTAATTTGTGGACACCTTGTTTTTCCCAAAGGGGATGACTATGCACTTTTTAGCATTTAACTTGAGGCCGTGGCTCTGGCACCAAGCATCCATCTCTGTGAGACCCTTTTGGAGGATGCTTGTGTCAGCTGGAGATTCGATTATGCCCCCCAGTTTGCAGTCATCTGCGAACTTTGTCAGCCATAATCCCCCGTGTTAGCCTGAACCTCAGAGAAGTATATACCGAACAAGAGAGGTCCCAGAACTGAACCCTGTGGGACGCCACTTGTAACTGGTTTGGATTCAGACATGGCACCTGCGATTCTGACCATGTGGGTTCTATCTCTGAGCCAGTTTGCAACCCATCTTGTGATATAGGGGTTGATATTTAAGCTGGTAAGCTTATTTATGATACCCGAGTGGGGTATTGTGTCGAAGGCTTTTGCGAGGTCCAGGTAGGCTGTGTGGACTACCTTGCCCACATCTATGGCTTTGGTAACTGTTTCAAAGAAATCAACTAGGTTTAAGAGGCAAGATCTGCCTTTAACAAAGCCGAATTGGGTAGGGTCCAGTGTCTGGAGGCTCCCAATGTCTTTGTTTATGAGTTCCATGATAATATGCTCCATAGCTTTGCAGACCAGACTAGTCAGGCTTATGGGGCGATCGTTTCTGGGGTCCGTTGTGGCACCACCTTTGTGAAGTGGGACCACTGTAGCTGTATGCCATTCTTTGGGTGCATATCCTGTAGTAAGGCTAAGTTTGAACAGTGACTTAATGTGAGGGTTCAGTTCTTCTTGGAGCTCATGTAAGACACAGCCTGGGACACCGTCCGGTCCCATAGATGCTGTGTTTTTTGCTTTGGAGAGGGCAGCTTTCACCTGTGCATCTGTGATGTCAGGGAGGTTACATTCAGTTGGGATAGGCATTTGCTCCTTTGGGGGGAAAGGGGGGAGAAGTTTGCGCTGAATCTGTCTGCCAGGATGTTGGCTATGTCTGTAGGTTCGGTATATTTTGTACCGTTATGCAACAATTCAGAGCATATCTGGGAGTTTCTGCCCATGTTCCTGACATAACTAAAGAAGGCCTTGTGATTATCTTTAGTGTCTAGGGCAATTTTTCTTTCGAAGCTGGCCTTTGATGATTTTATGAGGGATCGAAGTTTCTTGCTAATACTGATCAGAGATGCCTTCCCTTTTTGGGATTTTGCTCTGTCATGTAGTAGCTTCCTCCTTCTGTTGTATAGCTTATTTATGGCCGGGGTCCACCAGACCAGTCTCCTGTTTTTGGAGGAGTGAGTCTTGGTTTTATTTGGGATAGCATGATCCATGCATTCCTGCAGGTGCTCATAGAATGCATTTGTAAAGGATTCTGCGGAATGAGCTGTATTATCCTCTGGCCCAGGGGCTTTGAAGGATTCCACTTCAGTCTTGAGAAGTGCAAAGTTGGCTTTTGAGAAATTCTTTACAGTGATTTCCTTGGCTGGGGGTGGGGACAGGATATGGATGTCCAGGGGAAATTTGTTTATGGTCTGATCTTACCAATGAGGGGTTTACCTCTGGTGTGGAACATAGAGTCCCCATGTTGGTGATGACCAGGTCCAATATGTTGTTCCCTCTTGTGGGAGTGGTGACCAGTTGTTCCATTGCGTTAGAGTTTATAAATTCAAGGAACCACTGGGCGAGGGTGTTTGGGCTTGAGTAGTTTTCCCAGTCAATGCTTGGGTAGTTGAAGTTAACCAATAACATAGTTTTGGAGAGACCTTCATATTCTCCAGTGTTCTCAGGAATGCCAAGTGGGGTTCATGTAATAGGGAGGGTATTCTGTAGCAGGCTACAAACTGAAAGGCAGTTTTGCCCGCTGTTAGTTGCACATGGATGGTTTCCGATGCTTCGTGCAGTGCCACTAACCTGGAGGTGTAGGTATCTTTGATGAATATAGATACTCCCCCCTCCTTCTGTGCTTCGGTCCGAGTTTTGGGGCCGAAACGCATGGTATGAGTTATAATCTGGTAGTGCTGGGGTGCTCACAGGAGCCTTGAACCAGGTTTCTGTTACTGCACAGACATCGATTTTCTCCACACTGAGGACAGCCTCGAGTGCGTGCATCTTGAGGTTTAGACTTCTGGCATTGAGTAGCATTACCTTTAGTTTTTTTATCCTTGGCTTGTCTATGGAGGTGGGTTTGTCCTTTGAGCCTTGCCTAAAAAAGGCACTATGGGGATGGCAAGAGCCTTGGCCAGTATACGAAAGCCTAAGGGTGACAGGTGCAAGCCGTCCCTAGCGAAGCAACGTGGCTTGTCGAGCATGTCATCCCAGGCTGACAGACACTGGATCCCCTTTGAATGACACCAATACTTTAGCCAAATGACACCAATACTTTAGCCAATTGTTGAAACTGATCATTTTGTCTTTATATTGTGGCATCATTCTTGGTGAGGGCAAGATGCTACTCAAGGTTAGGGTCATACCAGCCTGGGCTACATGGTCAGAGAGCTCCTCTGTCTCTTTTCATGTAGTCCAGGGAGGTACGTCTCAGGTCATTCACACCAGCACGGACAATGATGGAGTCATACTTGTACTTGCTTTGGAGTGACCTGAGTGCTTGCATTATGTGGCGGATCCTGGCACCCGACAGGCAGCTTACAGTGACCTTCTCCTTGTTCAGTCTGGTGAGCAGGACGTCAGTGTGCCGGACAATAGAGTCCCCTATAACAAGTGTATTTGGTGTGTTGTTTGGCCTTAAGGGCTGTGACTGTGAGGCACACTGATTTTGTGAGATATGTCATTCGTGGGTATTGTTGAGGGGTGGCTGTTGCTTGGATATCTGCTTAGGAGGTCTTTGCTGTTTAGGCAGATTTTTATTTAGAGCCTCCGAGTATGTTTTTGTGTGTTTATGTGTTGGGTATGAAGATGCAATAGGTCTGTGTGAGACTGGATTTGTGGTGTGGGTGGTTACCTTTTCCTCCTGACTGACTGTGCCAGTCTTGGGTTGAGAGAGCTCTGCCTCCACTTTGGCTGTGTAACTGCATCTCTCACATGTATTAGAGTTTGTTGGAAGGAGGAGAGGGTTGTCTGTGTACATAAGGCAATTGTAACATTGCCTCAAAATTCCCAGATTCACCAGCTGGACTGGAGAGTAACCTTGAAACTGACCCTTGGACATACCAGATTAGTATAGGGAACTGTTTTTTTACTGATCAGATTAGGGAAGGAAACTGATTTTTCACTTGATCAGGAAGGACCAATCGGGACCCTAATACTTATGAGAAGTCAAGGAGGATGTAGTGCTTTAGTAGTTAGTGTTTCCTTATAAGAGATGAGCAAGTGCAGGGATTTAGAAAGTGAATAGAGTGATTACTTTGAGAGTTTGAACAGTTCTAAGGGAACTGTACTTCCATGCGAGCATATTTCCAGGCACTATAGGCTTCCATTGTCTATTCATTACTGTTTTTGTTGCATAGCCTACTAAGCTTAACTCATAGTGGGGAATAATGGCTTCGAAATTTGCCACTTAATTGGTGATAGAACTGCTACAACTGTACAGTCACCCCAGCTGTATTTTGCTTTCTGTTTGGTTCTCTGGTGCCAATATATGTATGCTTTATGGAATACATAGAGAGAATACTGTCTGCTGTCTTAGTATGTTTAGATGGAATAATGCTTGCATTCCTAACTTGCAGCATCTGTTTTTTTACACACAAATTAAACACGCTTGTTAAGGTCCTACTACTGCTTCGTTTTGCTAGCACAGTTTGTGTAATAGTATCTCAAGTAACTGCATTACTATATTTGTTGTTTTAAGTGCCTCGCTTCTTGACTATATATTGGTTATGTTCTCCACCTTTTAATTATTTTGTTCACTTCCTTCCTACTGCCAACTATTCTGTCTAACACTTATGTCCTGCTTTCCTTTCCTCTTAGTAGTAGAAAGCTCTGTCTCTAACCTGTCGCAATAAAATTCTCTCTCCACGCTCAGGCACCTCAACTCTGTCCCTCTTCCTGTCTCTCTGTCTCTCTCTCTCTGTAACCTTATGTAGCTCACATTCTTGGTGTTCTGTTCCATCTAACCTCCTCTCCTTTTCTTCCTGTTTCCTAGGATTTAAGACCTGGCCAATTTCAGCAGTGCAGAACACAAGGTTACATATGTTTGGCTGATGCTCTAATATACCCTACCAAAACGGACAGAGCGGTTCTACAATGAGTTATCCTCTTTATGTATGTTATGTCCTAACATATTCCTGCAAATATCTATAAGTGTTAGGCTGCTCGCACACCACCGAGCAGAACTCCTGCTCTACTCCTTCCCCATCTGTTCACTGCCGACTCCATTTAGCTATTCTACACCACCATTACCTTCAGTACTGTTATCTCCTCTCCTGGTTCTTGCCTTCAGTCCCCACACCGTAGCCAGCCCCACTGTACTTACATCCACCACTGTCCCACTTAATACAGTTCTTCTATCCTTAGCTGCTCACTGTTCTAGTATTGTCCCATTTCAGTTAAGTCGATGTTTGCTACCCTCCTTACAGTTGTTCCTGTCTACCAGAGCTACGCTTAGTTCTGTGGCCACTAGCTACTTCTCCTCTGTAGCGGAATTCATCACCTTACATCCCCTTTCCCTTATATTAGTTGCAGACTTTTTCACAGTTTCTTGCTAAAGTATTACCCTGCTTTAACCTGCCAGTACTTACAGTACCAATGATAGTTTTTCCTGCTGTCTGCTGTGGTCTGGTTTCAACCTGCACTGTTCGCCTTTGCTGAGGTCAGGCTGACTCTGCTCCCCTACCCTGCCCCCATAGACCAGCTGCCCCCGACTTGTCCTAAAAGCTCTAGCTAGCCACTCCCTCCAATTTACTCTACTAGTCAACTGACACTACACATCCTCCAGACCCACATATAACACTCACTATACTGCACTATAACCTCCTGCTTCCACCCTTCCTTCTTAGGTTCATAGGTGTGTACTAGGCAAATGGCCCTAGAGCCTTTACAAGCCTAGCCCATAGAAGTGCCCTGGCATCGTGCTGCCCGACGTTAGTTCCCAGTGCCTCTATCAAGTAGAGCCACTGGAGTGATCCCTGGGGTGAACTTTCTATTACCCATCCACTCATCAAGATTTCTCTTGTAGAGGGACAGAGAAGTAATCTGCTTGACATGTATGGGAAGTCTATTCCAGAGCATGGCCAGTCTCTGGGTAAGGAACCTGTCCCTCCACCATGTTCTGTTGATTGTGGTAATGAGGTTGAAGTCTCTCAAGAGTGTGGTGTGGAGGGATTTGGGATTTCTTTAGATGTAGCATTTCTAACAGAGCTGGGTCAGACATGACTTTGTAAGTCAAGCAGAGATTGCCTCTAAGTAGGCGATATGAGACCGAGAATAGCTGGAGTCTTTTGAGTCTGTCCATGTAGGACTTGTGTTTAATGCCTAGGATCCTCTTTGTGAGGTACTTCTGTGGCCTCTCCAGCTGTTGTTTGTGTCTAGTGAGGTACATACTAAATGGGGCATTATACTCTATGACTGGTCTAATGAGGGAAGAGTAGAGAGAGACGATGACCTCTTTCTTCCTGGATGCAAAACCCTTGGTAATGAGATATGCCACATAGAAGGACTTTTTGACCACAGTGGCAATGTGGTGGTCGAATGAGAGGTTGCTGTCAACCTGCTTCCCCAGATGTCTTATAACGCCTTCAGTGTTCAGTGGGCTCCCATTGATGTGGTAATTAGTGGGAACTGAGTTTTTACCAAAGTGGATGATGACACATTTTTTGGTGTTACGCTTAAGGCCATGATGGTCTCAGTAAGGCCTTTCCATAGGATGTCTGCATCACTTGGAGTTAATAATGGCTCCCAGCTTGCAGTCGTCTGTGAACTTGGTTAGCCAAAGTCCCTTTGTAATGACCTGGACTTCTGAGAAGTAGATGCAAGACAGGAGATTCAGGACCATTCCCTGTGGGACTCCACTCGTGACTGGTCGGCAGTCTGACTTGGAGTTCGCTACTTTCTGTGAGCCAGTTTGCAACCCTCCTAGTGATATAAGGGTTGATGCCTAGTTTGGTGAGTTTATCAATAATTCCCGAGTGAGGAATGGTATCAAGGGCTTTGGCCAGATCGAGGTAGGCTGTAAGCACTGCCTTACCTTAATCCACAGCCCTGGTGACTGACTCAAAGAAGTCAACCAGGTTGAGCAGGCATAATCTTCCCTTCACAAAGCCAAACTGCGTGGGGGTCCAGTGTTTGGAAAATTCTTATATCTTTGTTAGTCAGGTCCATGATGATGCGCTCCATAGCTTTACATATCAGACTCTTCAGGCTAATAGGGCGATAATTCACAGAGTCAGTAGTCGTTCCCCTTTTATGGAGAGAGATAGTGCACCATTCGGTAGGGACAAAGCCTGAGGTGAGGCTGTGACTGAACAGGGCACACAAATGTGGTGCCAGTTCGCTTTGTAGTTCATGTAGAACACAGCCAGGGATATTATCGGGTCCCATGGAAGGTGTAATCTTGCCCTTGGACAATGCAGCTTTAACCTGTGCTGCAGTAATGCTGGGTGCCTGGCATTCTTCCGGTATTGTGATTGGTCCTTTGGGGAGGAGGGGTAAAGTTGGCATTGAATCTGTCGGCCAGTAGGTTGGCAATATCTGTTGGCTCAGTATAGGAGGTACCATTGTGCAGTAACTCAGAGCAAATTTGGGTATTGCTGTTGAGGTTCTTGATATAACTATAGAAGGCTTTGTGATTGTCTTTAGTGTCTGCCCCAATTCTGCCTTCATAAGCTGGCTTTAGAGGATTTGATGAGAGAACTCAAATTTTTGTTGAGGCTATAAGGGTTTTTTTCCAGTCTTGGGACTTCACCTTTTTCTGCAACAGTTTCTTCCTTCTGTTGTAGAGTTTATTAATGGCAGGGGACCACCAGATTGGCTTCCTTTTTTTGGAAGAGAGCATTTTTGGTTCTGTTGGGTATGGCTAGTTCCATGCATTTATGTACCTGTTCTTACAGTGCATTAGTGTATGATTCAGCAGTCGTGCAGCTATTTTCCATTGGCATGAGTGTCGTGAAGTTAGCCACCTCTGTTTTGAGAAATCCAAAGTCAGCTTTGGAGAAGTTTTTCAAGGTGGTTACCTTTGCGAGGGTGTGGGTGAGATGTGGATTTCCATGGTGATTAGTTTATGGTCAGATCTGACCAGGCAGGGATTGACTATTGGTGTAGAGCAAAGGTCACCCATGTTAGTAATAACCAGTTCAAAGATTTTGCTTCCTCTAGTGGAGGTCATAATGAGCTGGTCCAGGGCATTGGAATTTATGAATTCCAGGAAGTGTTGGGCCAGTGTATTGGTTCTTGAGTAGTTTTCCCAGTTGATGGAGGGGTAGTTGAAGTTTCCTAGTAGAGTGTTGGGTTGTACCTTGATAGATTCCAGGGTGCTTAGGAACGTGGAGTGAGAGTCTAGGGACATGGTTGGTGACCTATAGCAGGTTATGACCTGGATCGCCATCTTACCCAGTGTTAGTTGTACTTGAAGTATCTCAGATGCATTATGCTGGGCTGGAGGTGTGGAATATCCTTTATGAATATGGAGACATCACCGCCTTTGGAGCTTCGGTCCATGTTTTGGGGCCAAAATGTGTGGAATGAGTTATAGCCAGGTAGTGCAGGGGTGCTTTCTGCCTCATTAAACCAGGTCTCTGTTAGAGCACAAATGTCGATGTCCTCCATTTTGAGGAGTGCTTCGAGTGAGTGCATCTTGAGATTTAGACTTCTAGCATTGAGCAGCATGACCCTCAGATATTATTTATTTATAGTTTGGAACACCACTTAAAAAAGGCACTGTAGGGGTGGCAAGAGCTTTAGCCAGTACCCAGAAATCCAGGGGTGACAGATGCAGGCCGTCTCTGGCAAAGCATCGAGGTCTGTCAGTCATGTCATTCCAATACTGGATCCTCTTAGAATGACACCACAAACTTAGCCAATTGTTGAAGTCAATTATTTTTTGTTTGTACTGAGGTATCATTCTCTGTGATGGTAGGATACTGCTCAGGGCTAGTGTCATATTTGCCTGGGCCACATAATCCGAGAGCTCCACCGCGTCTCTTTTTATGTAGTCCAGGGAGGTGCGTCTCAGGTCATTTACACCCACATGGACAATGACATACTTGTACTTGTTGTGGAGTGACCTGAGTGCGTGTGTTATGTGTCAGATTCTGGCACCTGATAGACAGCTGACTGTTACCTTCTCCTTATTCAACCTAGTGAGTGGTACATCTGTGTGCTTCACTGTTGAATCTCCTATGATTAGTGTATTAGGCAAGCTGTTTAGCCTTAGGGGCTTAGGTTGAGAGGTACACTGTTGAAGTGAGCTATGAATCTTGTGATTTGTGCTGTGTTGTGGTGGTCAAGTGTGTTTCTGTCTTTGACATATGTGCTGTTTGGATAAATCTCTGTTAAGACCCTCCACGAATAGCCATAGCCAATTACCTGCTACATATCTCTGTACCTCCCTATACTATTATACAACTTTACACATTACTCCTATGCCCATTTCCTATGCTTTCTTATTTCTATTACTTACACCCATTTTAACTATACCCACTTGTCCTTACTTCTAATACTCTCTTTCTTCCTGCAACACACTATAACCTCCATATTCCACTTCTGTCAGTCCAACCTACACCCACCTTTCCTATATAATCCCATCCAGTCTAGTTCCCCATATCATCCAACAGTCATTCTCTTCCTGCACAATGTAACACACACACAAAAAGTCTTATCATTGCACACTATTAGCATCACCCTCCTTATACTTGTCAACCTTCTAACATCTTATCAAAATCAGCTACACAACTATTGTTCCTACCACACCATAACAAATCCTCATCCCCAACAAACTGTCCACACTAACTACAAAACTGCCCCCAGCCTCTGTAACACAACTTATATAGGTTACCTCCCTCACAAATATATTCAACCCCATTAAAAATTTCATGCACTTCACAAGTACAGCAAACTCCTAAGCTCAGTAAAGCTCTGTTACACTTCACTACAAAAACTAAGTGAAAATGCTCACCCTGATCCTGGCCCCAGATGTAGCTAATAACAGCTTATCCCCCTACCTCACTCAGGTATCCCTGATTCCCCAAAATGCTCCAGACTCCTGCTATTTAACATGAATCTATGAAGCATAACTAACAAGGTCCATGCTTTTCACGTGTGTATATCCCAATAGTCCCCTGACATCACCATACTTAGCAAAACCTGAAATTAAGAACAATGAAATTCTCCCCCCAGGTTATAACATACATCTTTTTCTTCTTTCGGCTGCTCCCGTCAGGGGTCGCCACAGCAGATCAACTGTTTCCATTTCTTCCTGTCCTCTGCATCTTGCTCTGTCACACCAACCACCAGTGTCCTCTCTCACCACATCCATAAACCTTATCTTAGGCCTTCCTCTTTTCCTGTTACCTGGCAGCTTCATTCTTAGCATCTTTTTCTCAATATACTCTGCATCCCTCCTCAGCACATGTCCAAACCAACGTAATCTTGCCTCTCTGGCTTTGTCACCAAACCTTCCAACCTGGGCTGCCCTCTAATATACTTATTCCTAATCCTGTCCATCCTCATCACACCCAGTGCAAATCTTAATATCTTCAACTCTGCCACGTCAAGCTCTGACTTCTGCCTTTTTGTCAATGTCACTGTCTCCAACCCATATAACAGAGCTGGTCTCACTACCCTCTTGTAGACCTTCCCTTTCAGTCTTATTGGTACTCGTCTGTCACAAATCACTCCTGACACTCTTCTCCACCCACTCCATCCTGCCTGTACTCTCTTCTTCACCTCTCTTCCACACTCACCATTATTCTGAACTGTTGATCCCAAGTATTTAAACTCATCCGCCTTCACCAATTCTACTCCCTGCATCCTCACCATTCCTCTATCCTCCCTCTCATTCACATACATATATTCTGTCTTAGTCCTGCTGACCTTCATTCCTCTTCTCTCTAGAGCATATCTCCACCTCTCTAGGGTCTCCTCCATCTGTTCCCTACTCTCACTACAGATTACAATGTCATCTGCAAACATCATAGTCTACGGGGACTCCTGTCTGATCTTGTCTGTCAACCTGTCCATCACCAGTACAAATAAGAAAGGGCTTAAAGCAGAGCTGATCCTTGATGTAATCCCATCTCCACCTTAAACGCATCAGTCACTCCCACCGCACTCCTCACCGCTGCCACACTACCCTCATACATATCCTGTACCACTCTTACATACTTCTCTGACACTCCCGACTTCCTCATACAATACCACAACTCCTCTCTAGGCACCCTGTCATATGCTTTCTCTAAATCCACAAAGACACAATGCAACTCCTTCTGACCTTCTCTGTACTTCTCCATCAACCCTCTCAAAGCAAACATTGCATCTCTAGTGCTCTTTCCTGGCATGAAACCATACTACTGATCACTAGTCTAGATGCGATAGAAAACACAAGTGTGAATGTGGAATAGCCATAATGTATAAAGAAAATTTAAAACAAGAACTCTTTGAACCAAACACTCCTGAATTTAGTAACTTTGAAATACTATTTACCAAACTCAAAATTAACAGCAATAAAAATCTTAGAATACGAAACTACTGGTCCAACCCTCGCAAATATTTTAATAAATCAAAAACTTAAAAACAACCAAGCCTTCAAGTCATTAAAGACTCTTCCTCAATGTTATAGATACAAAGGAATTACTTGCATCTCCTTTAAATACTAACAGCAGGCCAATAAAACAGCATAAAAATCACATGGGAATAAAACAGTTAAGCAATATGTCTCTCAAAGGCCATAAGATACTCTTAGAAAACTGTAAAATTCTAAACATATATACAGCTCTTAAATTATAAATAGTTACAAAGTACTTTATATGTGTATATTAAAATAGCACAGCTCATTATAAAACTGTATATAAACAAGTAACATAAGACTGTTTTTCTTTTGGAATATAAAAAAAATAAACTTTTTTAGGACACATAACCCCAGGACTCAGTACTTCAAATAGTGTGAAACCTTTATTAAAAGAAAAACAGTGTATATGTGTGTATCGTTAACACATATGTGCTAGATTCTGGTTCATTTTCTAGTAAACTTGGTAGTGTGGGAACCAGAGTCTGATGACTGGGATGTATGTGATGTCGTTATGTAATCCAGCACTGAAATGATGTTTTATATTAGATAAGACAGAAGTATCAGAGCAGTCTGTTTTTGAAACCTGACAAAGAAGGAAGACCACTCACCCACTTCATCTTACCTTGCTCTAGTAAGTGAAACTGAATTGGAGACAGTAATTCTTTAGCTCACTCAGGAAAATATAGTGAGATTAGTTAAGTACTGTTTTTCTGTATCTGTGTGCATCTGTCCATCTGTGTTATTTTTAATATTTGCTTAATTGAAACTCTGGTGTTTATTATACATTGATATTTAGTATTTTCATGTTCTTTTATTATTTTTTATGAAATACATTTAAACTTTTTATCACGGCTGGTCTTTTAGAGAATATTTTAACCTTTGAGAGTACTCATATTTATTTGGTGACAATGTGGTCGCTCCTGAAAGCCTTGCTGCATTGGTCAAGCACTACAATTTGTATTAGTATTAATTTTACTCAGTATAATTGGTTAACCTTGTAAGAGCCTTAGAGTAGATGGCTTTGGAGTATTCTGGTGGTGGTAGAACTACCTTATAGTCTGGGCATAGTTGGTAAATCTGCCAGTCTTTCCCAGGTGTGTGTGTGTGTGAAAATCAAATCTCAGAGTGTGTGTGTGTTACCTGCCTGGGGCATGGATACAGAACACTGATTTCACAGAGAGGGTGGTGGAGGACCTGTCTTCGAGCACTCGGCTGAAGACTCAACTCTACAGCTGTGTTAATGGAGTCTTATTTGGGGCCTGGAGTGAGAGAGAGGGAAACCCAGTCCCAAGACTGTGTGTGTTCCCTGTGTGCTCTTAAGGGAATTTGTGCTTGGTGCAGAGTGGCATCTGGAAGCACTGTGTCTCTCTATTTTTTTTCCAAGTGAATGTCCCTCACTGGTGTCCATGGTGAGGATTGAGACTCCTTGATCACTGGCCCAGAGTAGGGACGTCACATATTGGTGGCAGTGGTGTGGACATTAACTGAACTTTTGTACCCTGTAGGCAGTTGTCCTTGAAGGTGTAAATACTTTCAGCAGCCACAAGGAAAACATACAGAGTTTCATTTTCACAACATTTTTATTTATTTATTGGTTAGCTTAGTTTAGTTAGAGACAGCAGGCAAAGATGTCAGCAGAGGATTATGGCAAGCTGACAAAGAACCAGTTGGCTAAGGTGTGTGAAGCCAAAGGACTGGTGCTTGCCAGCCTGACTAAAGAGGAAATTATTTCAGCCTTAGTCACAGCTGTAGCCCAGACCAGCAATCACGAGCATAACCATTCTGTTGATGGGGATTGTCAGCCCTCAGAAACAGGACGGTTCACCTTTTCCTTAGAGGACTTAAAAACCTGTCTGGAGTTAAAGAGACTTGAACCGGAGGCCATACATTTGGAATTAGAATCAGCGGAGAGACTGCGGCAGGCAAAACAGATGGAATTAGTATCAGCATAGAGACTGTGGTGTATGGATGCTGAAGAAAATGAGAAACAGCACCAACATGAAAGAGAGATACTGCCTCTTCATCAGGATTATGAAGGTAATGGGGAAGGGAATAACTGAACCCCAGAACCAATAAAGGTCAGTAAATATCTTCCATAGTTTGCAGAGGGTGATCATTTTGATAGTTTTATTCATATGACTGAAAGAGTATGTAAACAGTACAACATTGACCATGGGCTCTGGGTATGGTTCCTGACCCCCTTACTTCATGGTAAAGCTGTAACTTCTATTTCTAAATGTTCTGCTATTAATTGTTTAAGCTAGGATAAAGTAAAACAATGTTTATTGGAATGTTTTAAGTTAACACCTGAAGCTTACAGAAAAAAAAGCTTTGTGAGCATAGATGTAAGGCAGATGAAAGTGTATATAATTATATTGCTGAATTAATCACTTATTTTCATAGGTGGATGAATGGGTGTCAGGTCACCACTTTTTAAAGGCTGGCAGACCATTTGATAAGGGAAGAAGCCCTTAGCATTTTGCCTAAGGACATGAGAATCTGGTTGGCAGACTGGGAGTATAACTCTGCAGATGAGCTGGGGGGGTCACTACTTAGCAAGCAGGGAATCACTGCACCAGAAGGGGATACCCAGTGCTGCAGATGGATATAAGGGAACCTGTGATGAACAGCCTAAACCACTCCAACAGAGTCCACCAGTAACAGGGGAAGCCACTAATTCAAGTACACGGCCAGGATAAGGGGTTAGATGTTTTAAATGTAGCCAGTTGGGCATGTAGCATACAGATGTCAATGGAAGCAAGGTGGGGGAGCCAGGTGGGAATAACAGTATGCCAGTGCTAAGTTGTCTGGAGACAACAGGGGTACCAGACCATCACTAGAGTTTATATCATATCTTAGTGGATGGAAAACAGGCCACTGCTAAGAGTGACACAGCCTTTGACATAACCATTGTGAAGCATGCAGTGGTTAAAGAAGAGCAGTGCTTGCTGGGGCAGTCTACTCCAGTCAGAGATTTAGGAGGGACCCCATGCCAAATGTCTTTAGCCAGGGTTCATCTTGACTGGGAGGGTGGAAAAGGAAGCAAGCAAGTAGTTGTGTTTGAGGATATCCCTGCAGATGTCCTGATAGGGAATGATTTTGATAAGGCAGTAATTTGTCTGTGTACAGTTACACTCAGTCAGGCTTGGAGCTAGACATGTGAAGCTGGTAGCCTGGGGGAGACCCAGATAGACTCCACACCTGAAGCTAGGGCTGGTGCGGTGGCTATTTCAGGGAGGGAGGTACCCTGTAGCAGTGAGCCTGAATGTGAGCCAGAGATGCTGGTAGGTATTAATGTTCCCTTGTACAGAATGACCGCAAGGGCAGAGGTGAGTGGTACTACCCAGGCTGACAGTGAGGCATTGCTGTCAGAGGATACCAGACTTCCTGTGGAAGGGGAGCTGGGAAGGGTCACAAAGTTAGAGTTGAGACAGGCTCAGCTCTCTGACCCTGCATTACGAGGCTTGAGGGAGGTAGCTAGGGAAGCACCTGATTCGTAAAGAAAAGGGGAGTCTGTATGCTGGAACAAAGGGTTACTGTGTAGAGAATGGACCCCGAGGGAGGGCTAGAGGGTGAGGTAATACAGCAGTCGGTAGTGCCTAGAGCCTACTGTCTGGCACTTTTAGCCATAGCCCATGACATTCCTTTTGCAGGTCATACGGACAAAAAGCGTACAAAGAGACATATTATGCAGAACTTTTAGTGGCCTGGGATTGTAAGGGATGTTTACAGTTCTTATTATTAGCAAATTTGGTCCTTTAATAGTTATTTTTTAGACATTATGACTCGATGTTTACAATTCTTTTAGTAGCACATTTGGTACTTTTACTAGTTATTTTTTAAACATTGTTTCAGCTGGCGTGCACAGCTGAAAGAGCTCTCCCCCACCCCAGGCAACTATAGCTTTGTCTCTCACCACTAGGTGGCACAACTAACATTATACTTGCTATATCCTGTCCCAAATAAATCTGCCTCCCCATTGGAATTCCTGTAAAGTAAGGCTAGTACCATTTACTTGGTGAATTTTGTCCCCAGATAGATTTGCCTTCCTTTGTTGAATTACTTACACACCAAGGCCATAAAATCAGTGTTTCTACAACTATCTGGTTACACTCCTACATTTCTGCCTCTACCTCTTCCTTGCTTTCTCCTGCTTTCACTTACCTTACAGTTCCAAGGTTTCCACTTCTTACACTGATTGTTCTACTTTGCACTCATCTCTGTTGGGGGGGCCAGCCCGCTCTGTCCGCCCTCGCTACGCTTGGGCTCACTCCGCTCCTCTACCCTACACCCATTTCCACCCACCCCTGGATCACCTAGAGTTTTACAAACACTAACCAGTCCGCCTATCTATGACCCTACCTAGCCTTCCTTCCCTTTATGTACCCTCAAAAGGACCATACGTAGTACCTCATTACACCTCTCTCTCCAATGTGTCTACTATGCATTTGCACAATTTTATACAAACAAAAAATGTTTATTGTTGACCTATTGAACTATATCAATGTAAAATTGTTATTTAGCTTCTTTTTAATGCAACTTTAACTTTATGCATGTAACCCAACATATGTGAATTGTTTTGCTATAACTGCTATTATATCAATATTGTTTAAAATTGTACTTGTTTTAAAATGTATTACTGGAGCTTTTCTCCTCAGGTCTCCACTGAAAATGGGCCATAAGCTCAGTTGGACAAACCCGGTTAACAAATGTCCATAAATAAATAAATAAATAATATCTTCTCCTAATCAGCAATCACCATCCATCCACCAGTCACACCTCAATTTAACCAATGCACTATTCGTAACACTCCTCCCTCCCCTCACACAACTCATTGCAACTGTACTTAATCACTGTTCTCTAACCACACTACACCAACAACCCTCTGCCCCTAAATCTTCTTTATCACACCATCAAGCTAATCTAACATTCCAAAATAAGGAATACACGCCATGCTCTTTCTCCTGCCCACACTCTATACCCTACTGCTATCTGCGTACTAACATCCTACACTCATCTACAAATACAACATGTCCATAACCCCACACTATATTATACTAATACTGTGTCCACTCCTCACTCTCCTACCTTGCCATCTCCTCCCAACTCTACAATTACACACCTATTGCATACTTCCACTTCAAACATATAGTTGTCAGAAATACCACTAACCACTTCAGCAAACACCTTCACATACTCTCCAAACTGTCATGTAGATATGCATGTATATTATCACAGATTCTCTGTAGTGGTGATATACACCCCAATCCCCAATCTAGGGCACATACTGCACAACACACCATCATCCCTACCATTCCACCCCTTCCTTGCATTAAAACTTCAGACCTTATCATTCGTAACATGAACCTTAGAAGTCTAGTTAACAAAATCACAGACTTTCATGCAGTCATTGCACAGTACTCACCAGACATTCTTATAGAAACAGAAACATGGCTAAAACCCCATATAAGAGACCCAGACAAACTCTCACAATATTATTGCTTACACAGGTTAGACAGGATCAGGCAGAAGGGAGGCAGAGTTGCAATCTTTTACAAAGATAACCTAAGCATAGACTACCTACCCATTAAATACCCTTATGATAACAATGTTGAAGTCCTAGTAACACGGCTCAAAATCACCCCCCCCCCAAAAAAAAAAAAATATATTACCATAATTGCCACATACATACCTCCCATCAATACTCCCACTGCCATTGAGGAACTCTTAGCCTGGACAGCCTCAACCTACACCCATGAAACCATTATCACAGGTGACTTCAACTTAGACTGGAACACTTGCACTGGTGATAACCTCTTCACCTTCATAAGTCTACATGGTTTCTCCCAAACTATCCAGTTTTCCACTTAAGTAGATAAATGTAGCAAAAGGGAATCTATCTTAGACTGGTCACTTAACAGTACCACCCACAACTATCTCTTTGGATGCCTTCCAAATAATTTAAGTGACCATAGACCTATCTATTTAATCCATCATCATCTCAACCAACCCAGAGCCATAGTTTACAAAGTCGTACGGAGTAGCAAAAACTTCTCCAACGAAGCATTCTTAGACATACTTATTAAATGTAACTGGACACCACTCCATATCCAACTCGACCAGGCTGTGACATATTTCATTGACACATTTCTAGCTATTCTAAACACCTTAGCACCAACTCGTACATGTTGTGTTAAAAATAAGAGATTGCCCTGGCTACCAAAAGAAACCATTAGACTTCAAAACTAAGGGACAAAACCTGGTTTCAGTACCAGAAAATAAAAGACAATAAAACTCTGTTATGATACTAGCAGCTCTGCAATCAAAAAAAAAAAAAACTCATACTAGATAAAAAAACATATTATACATCTATGCAAAACAAATATGAAAACAATCCCAAAAAGTTCTGGCAGGCAGTTAACTTGCTCCTCCACCCAGGTGAAGCTACAACCCCAGAACCAATAACCAATAACCAAAGTGTGAGTATTGCCTCATAAGTCAACACCTACTTTATAAACACCATCCTGTTCTTATTTACAGGGAACAATTCCACCCTGCCGTCTCTTCCACCTACTGTGGAAACTAACAACAACTCTTTTGACCTCAAACCCTGTCCCAACTAACATCATAAGAACAATGCTGAAAAATCTGAAACCTTCAGCCTTAGCAGTTGACCAACTCCCCAATGAGTACCTCAGACTTTCAGCTGATGCCATAGCTTTGTCTATCTCCATTCTGGTAAATAGGTCTATAGCAGAACAGTATGTCCCAAAATTATGGAAAATGTCCTATATTACCCCTCTGCATAAAGGAGGAACATCAACAGAATTAAACAATTACAGACCCACATAGCCATCCTTTCTCCCTGTATCAGAATTCTGGAAAATATATACATGCTTAATTACTACAGTACCTGCTATCTCACAACCTTATCTCTCCCTCCCAGCACAGTTTCAAATGGAAACACAGCACCACCACAACCCTAAATAATTTCTGTAACACCTTCAACCAGCTCAGAAATCAAACCAGCAAATAGCATCAATCTTCCTAGACATGTCAGAAGTGTTCGACACTGTCTCCCATCAGAAACTCCTTAATACGCTTACCTCAGTAACCTTATCAAAGACTTCCCTCTCCTGGTTCCTAAGCTAACTTTCTGACTGACAACAAGTAGTACGATGGAAATCCAAACTCTCACCATTTCTGCCTGTCTCAGTCGGAGTCCCCCAAGGATCCATACTAGGCTCCTTCTTTTCACCATCTTCTCTAATGACCTAGCCTCATCCACAACACACACTAAAGTAGTTCAGTATGTGGACAATTCAACTTTAATCTGCTCAGCAGATACCTTATCAGACCTCCAAATAGTAATCCAACAAGCTTTTAATGATATCAAAACATATCTAAGTAAATCACTACTAATCCTCAACCCCCCAAAAATAGTTAATGCTATTTACCAGTAGCAAACAATCACCTACCACCCCTCCTTTCATCATTTCCACAGTCATCCAACCAGTTGTGCATACAAAACTCTTTGGCGTGACTGTTGACAATAAACGTATATTTCACTGATACATAGCCATCCCCATTAACTCATTACAACCAAGTGTGCTTCCAGGTGCATCTGCAGTGACCTCCTACTGCTCCTCAAGGCATCAAATATTGCTTGTTCATATTTGCATTAATAATTCCAAAACCATGCTACATACAAGGTATCAGCATATTTTATCTTCAAGTATACATGATGACAAACATTACTCTATTGATATTTGACCTCTGTCAATGAGTATTTGTTAGAACTGTAAGGTGATAACTTCATTTTTGTAAAGGCTCAAGCCACACCTACTGGAAGTTAAAGGTACACATTCAAAAGAGCTGTACTGGAGGGAATGAGTTAAGAAAGTTCATGTTAAACTTGGCTCACAGTACAGAAGCAAGACATTCCTCACTGACAATACCAGGCTAGCCATATCTAGAACCTTCTTCCTCTCTGCGCTCCTTTATGCTTCTCCCTTTTTACCAACTTAAAAAATATCAGACTTAACGAAATTGGAAATTTGCTACAACGAAATAGCCCGTTTTGCAGTCAACCTTCCCCACCAAACCCACCATTATATTGCCCTACATAAATTAAATTGACTTGCGCTAACTAACCTTCTCCATCTCTACCAACTTAAATTCTTATACAATATCATCGGCCATCCTAACAATTGCCCATCCCTCAAGGAACTTGTTCCCTACTCATGCTCATGAAGTCCAAGATCTGCAGACAGAAACTTGACCACAGTAAAACAAAGCCAACAACACTCGCTGTGAAGCCATATTTTCAAATCAGATCATGGAACTTCCTACCCCACACCCTCCAAAACGTACCTGAATCTACCAATTTCAAACTACTAATATTTGAACATCTATCCAAAAAACCTGACTGACAAGCTATATCTATAACTGTCTCACCATACTGTCCACCCCTTTCTCCCTCTCCTCAGTGTTACTACTGCTCATAAAAAAAAAAAAAAAAATTAAAGGAAATCTCATTTGTTCATAGCTATTATTGAATATGTACACAGTACTAATTTTATTATTCTCGCAGTGATCTTTACTGAAATGCTTGTGTGATTTTTTTTTTTAACTTGTATCTACTAGAAAGCAGTATTGAATACTTTTTTGTATAGACTAATTGGATGATGTCTATTCTGCATCTTACTATATGTATACTATTGTACTATATAATTATTGTATTTTGCTTATATTTCTGTGGAGCTTTTCTTCCCGGGCCTCTGCTGAAAATGGCTTCTGGCCCAGTTGGACTTTCCCGGTAAATAAATGTAAATAAATAAATCATAGGAGGTTGATAGGCTAGCATCCCCAGGGTCCTTACAAGCCTAGCCAAGTTCAGTAAAATAGGGTACTGCATGACCTGTGAGTAGTGCCAAAAAGTAGGCAAGACAGGGGACAAAGTCAAATCTCCTTTGATGCCTTTGTCTGTAATTGAGGAGCCATTTCAGAGGGTAGCTATGGATATTGTGGGGCCTCTGAGTACCCCAAATTCCACAGGGAAGAAGTATATCCTGGTGGTAATAGATTATGCTACTAGATACCCTGAGGAGGTGGCTCTGCCCTCGATCGAGGTAGAGAAGGTGGCAAATACTTTGTTAGAGATTTTCAGCAGGGTAGGTTTCTCAAGAGAAATACTAACTGACAGAGGTACCAATTACATGTCAGACCTGCTGGCTTGTGTGTGGGAGAGCTGTGGGGTAAAGCACCTAAAGACCACCCCTACCACCCCAGACTAATGGTCTTGTGAAGAGATTAAACTCTACACTAAAGACTATGCTACAGGCATTTGCAGACCAGTTTAAGAAAGAGTGGGACAAATATTTGTCCCATCTGCAGTTTGCATACAGAGATGTACCCCAGAAATCCACAGTTTCTTTTACCCTTTGAGTTGTTGTATGGGTATAGGGTGAGGGGGACTTTAGATATTATTTATGATGAGTGGGACTCTCACAAGGAGTCTGTTGTGGCATATGTCTTAAATCATTACAAGGCTTAGGGAGCTAATGGGCTTGGCCCAGGAGAACCTAGCTGGAGTCCAACAGCAGAAAAAGGTTTGGTATGACAGGAATGCTTGAGCCTGAAAGTATGCTGTGGGACAACAGGTTATGGTGCTCATTCCTGTCAGACACAATAAGCTGCAGGTAGCTTGAGAAAGACTCTTCAATGTGGTAAGGAAGGTCAGTGATGTTAACTACACGCTAGACAGCAGGTAGCGGCACAAACTGTACCATGTTAACATTATGAAGCCTTACCATGATAGTGAGGCCCTTGTGCTGAGTGTGTGCAGAGGGTGGCAGGAGGAGTCTGAGGGGGATCTATGTCTACATCAAGCCAGCCAGCAAAATGCCAACTTATTAAGGAGGAGCCTTGGGTGTTGCAGGTATATGACATGACAGTGCAGCACTGTAGTGGGGTCAGCAATGCCAATAGAGATGGGCTCTCAAAACAGGGTATGGGTTAATGTATTCCCAGACAGGCTCATTCCTCTCAAGCACAGTTTCTCCAGGGTCACTGGAAAAACTAGCTTGAGTCTTCAATGGTGAGAGAGATGTGATGGTTTGAGGTATTGCCAGTTATGCCAGGTGTAGGGCAGTGGATGTGTAACATATGCCAGCATAGCTAGCTGGTGTTTTGTAAGGAATTATATGTCATTTGTATATCAAACTAATTTGTACAGGTGCTTCTGTTGAAAATGTATTTTTAAACTGCTTGTTTTAAAAAATGTACCAACAGTGGGTCTTTATGGACAGAAAAGAAATGCATCTGTATGTCAGACTGTATTGTAGCTGTTGAAATGAATATATTTCACAGAGGATACTGGAAAAGAAGAGGTTAATGTCAGTCAATGTAACTTTGAAAAATAGTCTGAAATTAAATTACCTGGTTTAGACTATACAGATTGTATCATACAGTTTTGATTGCAGCCAGAGAAAAAAATGTCTGTGAAAACCAGGATTAGGAATCCTACTCTGTTGTCCTTAGGGGTGAACTAATTGCTACCCTGGAAGGGTGGAAGTTTTTAAATGGTTTTATAGCTTCCAGATGCTATAATACATCTTGACAAAGCTGTGTGTGTGTGTGTGTGTGTGTGTGTGTGTGTGTGTGTGTGTGTGTGTGTCTTATGTATGGTAACACATATGTGCTAGATTATGGTTCATTTTCTAATAAAGGGGGGTAGTATGGGAACCATATTCAGATGACTAGATGTATGTGATGTCATTCTGAAATCCAGCACTGAAATAATGTTTTACAGTCTCAGAGCAGTCTGTTTCTTGAGACCTGACAAAGAAGGATGACCACTCACCCACGTCATCCTTCCTTGCACTAGTAAGTGAACTAGGGGACAGTAATTCTTTAGATAGTCAAGAAAATATAGCGAGATTAGTTAAGTTTTTCTGTATCTGTGTGCATCTATCCATCTGTGCTATTTTTAATATTTCCTGTGATTGAAACTTTGGTGTTTATTATAAATAAATATTTAGTATTTTCATGTTCTTTTATTACTTATTATTAAACATATTTAAACTTTTCATTGTGGCTGGTCTTTTAGAAAATATTTTAACCTTTGAGAGTACTTGTATTTATTTGGTAACACTGTGGTTGTTCTAAAAGCCTTGCTGCATTGGTCAAACACTACCATTTGTATTAATTTTACTCAGTATAATTGGGTATCCTTGTAAGAGCCTTAGACTAGCTGGCTTTGGAGTGTTCTGCTGGTGGTAGAACTACCTTATAGTTTGGGCATAGATGGTAAATCTTTGCCAGCCTTTCCCAGGTGTGTGTGTGTGTGTGTGTGTGTGTGTGTGTGTGTGTGTGTGTGTGTGTGTGAAAATCAAATCTCAAAGAGTATGTGTGTGTCAGCTACTTGGAACATGGACACAGAGCAGTGGTTTCACAGAGAGGGTGGTGGAGAACTTGCCTTGGAACACTCAGCTGAGGATTCAACACTACCACTATGTTAGTGGGGAGTCTTATTTGGGCCCCGGAGAGAGAGAGAGAGAAGGAAACCCAGCTCCAAGACTCAGTGTGTTCCCTGTATGCTCTTAAGGGAATTGTGCTTGGTGCAGAAAGCTGCATCTGGAAATACTGTGAGTATCTATTTTTGTTCCAAGTGAATGTCCCTCACCCGTGTCCATGTTGAGGATTGAGGGTCTTTGATTACTGGCCTAGAGGAGGGGCATCACAAGGGCAGTGGAAGCATTTGCATTCCCTGATAAAATAATAAGGTTAGTTAAGAGGACATATGGGAGATTGGAGGCAAAAATTAAGGTGAAAGGGTTCCTCTCTGATAAGTTGTGTTTAAACAGAGAAACAAGGCAGGGATGTCCTCTTTCTCTATTGTTGTTTGCAATATGTTTAGAGCCATTGCCAAAGAAAATAAAGGGCTCAGACATTCAAAAATATAATTGGTATGGTAATCAAGAAAAATGTGGTATATTTGCAAGCTATATTATTTTGTACCTGATAAAACCAGAAAAGTACATCTCAGTGTTGTGGAACATGTTGAGAAAGTTTCAAGTCTTTTAAATATATAAAATGAATGAAGACAAAACAAGGGCTATATCTGTAAAATATGTACACACAAATGAAGTGGGTCTCCAATACCCATATTTATGGTGACATGATAAAATTAAGTATTTAGGAGTATGTGTTAAAATGTATTCTCTTATGGTAGTCCAGGATATGTATAAAGAGACTAAAAAGATAATATAAAAATTGAGAAACTGGAAGCTCTTGTTTATGAATCTGGGTAACGAGATACAAGCTGTGAAAATGGGATAAGCTGATACTTACAACAAGGTGATTTAGCACTACCTGATCTGAAGGGATATTTTAGAGCTACACAGTTAAGGCTCATATACCTGACACAAGCAGAAAGCTACAATTTAGTGTGGAAAGGGAAGATGATGAAGCAGGGGAAATTTTAAGAAATAAGAAGAGGGGGATTTTGGATGTAGATCCTTAAGGAGAATAACAACAGCCATACAAAATATTATATTTATAGAGTAGCAGAAAGTATTCTAAAAACTAATCCAATAGGAGAATGGAGAAAGGAGATTCTACCGATAGGGATGCCTACATTTAGTGGTACAGAGAATAGGCCAGAGGCTGCTGGAATTTACTGGAGAAAACTGGCAAAGGAACCAAAATATTGGAAGCAATTAACTGGAGAGAGAAAGTTAGAGTGGGAACAGGCAAAGAAGACATTTGGACTGCAGACTAGAGACTGCCTTTCCTATCTAGGCTCAGAAAGGGATAGGGGAGTCCTGAGTGAAAGACCTGCTCTGACAGAGTTTTATTTGAATCTGTAATAGAAGTTGCTGTTACAAAACAGATAATTAGTAGGAAATATAAAATATTGCAGAATAACTACAGGAATCATAGTTTCATAGTTTCATAGTAGTGTACTAGGCTATCTGCCCGGGGGCATTTATAAGCCTAGCCAACAGTGATGTGGCTTCCGCCACCCCGTATTATATAGTTGCGCCTCTCTAGTAGTGACACATGTGGGACCCCATTATTTAGTAAACTATACCTCTGTCTAGTAGTGACACTGAGGTGACTCCCGGGGTAAACTTGCGATCTCCCATCCATGCATCGAGATTTTTCTTGAACAGTGCCAATGAAGGGCTCTGTCTCACATGAACTGGGATCTTGTTCCAGAGTACGGGCAACCTCTGTGTTATGAATCTATCCCTCCAGCATGTCCTATTCATATTTGTGCAGAGGTTGAAATCTTTAGCTCGTGTGGTTCTGGTGGATTTGGATTTTTTGAGATGGAGCATGTCCATCAGTTCTTGGTTGGACATGGCCCTATATGTTAGGCACAAATCACCTCTGAGCATGCGGTATGCTACTGAATAGAGCTGGAGTTTCTTTAATCTAGCTGGATAAGGCACATGTTTGAGACCTATGATCCTCTTGGTGAGGTACTTCTGGGGGTCTTTCCAGTTGTTGGATGTGCCGGGTGAGATACATCCCAAATGGAGCATTATATTCAATCATGGGCCTGACAAGGGAGGAATATAGAGGTACAATGACCTCCTTTGATCTGGATGAGAATCCCTTCATGATGAGATGGGCAATGTAGAATGTCTTTCTGACCACTTTGGCAACATGGTTGTCAAAGGAGAGGTCACTATCGACTTGAGTCCCCAGGTCTCTGATTACTTCTTCCGTACTCAGTGGGTTATTGTCTACGTGATAATTTGTGGGTACTTTGTTTTTCCCAAAGGGGATGACTGTACATTTTTTGGCGTTAAGTTTGAGGCCATGATTCCGGCACCAGTTGTCCGTTTCAGTGAGACCTTTCTGTAGGATGTGTGTGTCAGCAGGTGAATCAACTATGGCACCCAGTTTGCAGTCATCTGCAAACTTTGTCAGCCATAATCCTCCCATATTTGCTTTCACATCTGAGAAGTAAATGCCGAATAAGAGTGGTTCCCAAGACTGAGCCCTGTGGGACACCACTCGTGACTGGTTTTGAGTCTGACATGGCTCCAGCAATTTTGACCTTATGGGTTCTGTTTTTTAGCCAGTTTGCTACCCATCTTGTGACATATGGATTTACATTTAGGCTGCTGAGCTTGTCTATGATGCCAGAGTGTGGTATCGTGTCAAAGGCTTTAGCCAAGTCCAAGTAGGCAGTGTGGACAGCCTTGCCCTCGTCGATGGCACTAGTGTCTGTCTCGAAGAAGTCAACCAGGTTTAAGAGGCAGGATCTGCCTTTTACAAAACCGAACTGGGTGGGATCAAGGGTCTGTAGATCCCCAATGTCGCCATTTATGAGTTCCATGATGATTCTTTCCATAGCCTTGCAGACCAGGCTGGTCAGACTTATGGGGCGGTAGTTACCAGGGTCAGTAGAATTTCCCTTTGTGGAGTGGGACCACTGTTGCTGTGCGCCAGTGTTCAGGTACATATCCTGTAGTGAGGCTAAGATTGAATAGCGTTCTTAGGTGCGGGTTTAGTTCAACTTGAAGTTCACGTAACACGCAACCGGGGATACCATCGGGTCCCATAGATGCTGTGTTTTTTGCTTTGTTGAGTGCTGATTTCACCTGTATGTCTGTGATGACAGGTAGGTTACATTCAGCAGGGAAAATTACTTCATCTTTAGGGGGTGAGGGAGGGGAGAAATTTGCACTGAACCGATCTGCCAGAATATTGGCAATGTCGGCAGGGTCAGTGAATTTTTTGTCATTGTGTACTAACTCAGAGCATATCTGAGAATTTCCTTCCAAGGTTCTGACATAATTGAAGAAGGCCTTGTGATTGTCTTTGGTATCCTTGGCAATCTTACTCTCAAAGTTTGCTTTAGATGTTTTTATGAGAGAACGTAGTTTTTTACTTGTGCTGATCAGGGAAGCCTTTCCCTTGTGGGATTTGGCTTTGTCCTGCAGTAGCTTCCTTCTTTTGTTGTACAGTTTGTTTATAGCCGGGGTCCACCAAACCGGGCGTTTTCCCTTGGTGGAGAGGGTCTTGGTTTTAGTTGGGATTGCTTGATCCATGCATTCTTGGAGATGTCCGTAGAAGGCTTTTGTGTAGGATTCAGCATTTTGGGATGTGGTTTCCATTAACCCAGTAGGCTTAAAGGATATCATTTCTGACTTAAGGAGCACAAAGTCAGCTTTTGAAAAATTTTTCACTGTAGTCTTTTGTTCTGGGGGTGTGGGTGGTATATGTACATCCAACGTGATCAGTTTATGATCAGATATTACTAGTGAGGGGTTTATATCCGGTGCAGAGCATTTGGACCCCATGTTTGTGATAATCAGGTCAAGTATATTATCTCTCCTCGTAGGAGAAGTGACCAGTTGCTCCATAGCATTTGAGTTAATGCATTCCAAGAATCTTTGGGCTAGGGTGTTAGGGCTAGAATAGTGGGCCCAGTCTATGTTGGGGTAGTTGAAGTCACCCAATATGATGGTGTTTGGTGTGACATTCATATCCTCCAGTGTTTTCAGGAATGCTCCGAGGAGGTTAGAAAAGATGGGGAAGAGAGATTGGATAAACAAATTCACAAGGAAAGTATGGGAGGAGATATGTACAGGACCCAAATATGCAGCAGCGTTTAGAAGATTCAGGATTTTTTGCTTGGAAGTGCTTATATAGGTTTTTTATGGCTCCCTATTACGCTGTTGCAGACGCAAGTTGTCGAATGCATCTTTGTCGAACTGAAAAGAGCGAAAAGGCAAAATAGCGAAGCAGCTTTTCAGTGAATTCTTTCCCTGGGAAAGAATTCATTTGGCTGTTTTCGCTACTTTGCCTTTTCAGCACTGTAGTGTGATCTCGGAGGTGGTATATTTAAGTAGGAGGGGTGTGGGGGCAAAGCCCCCCATATTATGTAATGTTTTATAGGTCCCCCCCCCTCGAAACAGCGATTTTTTTCCCTTGAAAAAAAATCGCTGTTCTGAGGTTTCAGTGTTTAAGCTTTCGCTTACATGGGGTCAATTATGTGTCGTTTGTTCTTCTGAGCGTGCGATATAATATAGACCTGTATTTTATAGGCCAAGCAGACTCCAAAGAATTTTTCCTCAGGTAGATTGCAAATGTTTGGGGTGTGTTGGGGAAGAAAGATTTAATTGGGAACATATGTTTTAGGACTGTAATGAATTGGCAGGCTTTAAAAATTCCCTACAGAGTACTTTTTCTGAAATATTGGGTGAGTAAATGGGTGTAACTAAGAAAAAAAATTTTTTTTGAGCTGGGATATAGGATCTGAATTGCCTAGATATAGTAAGGCGGCTGCCAAAAAAAAAAAAAACAGTAGAAAATGGAAATCAGAGTCTAAACTAACTGTGTTTGAAGTAGTGAATCTTGTAAAGCATAAAATTACTGGAAATGGGATCTTTAGAAAAGGGCAGGAGGAAATTGTTTAGTAAAACTCATAACTGAGGGAACAGTACATGCAGAATAACGTTTTGAAGGAGGAATGAGCTTTATGGGAAGGCAGGAATTAATCAAGTTATATAATGTTGGAGTGATGATAATCATTTAAATGTGAACATGTTAACATGTTTTTTTCTTTTATGTAAAAGTATGTTAGACTACATCTTAAGTGATAATTCAATAAAGGTATTAATAAGTAAAGTATGCAAAAAAATAAAAAAAGAAAGAGAAATCATGCCTGTATTCTGATGTGCTGGTTGCTGTTTCTGCTTTATTCTTCTTAATGTTTTTTTTTTTAATTAGTGCGTAGAACCTCCTTTTCTTCTGGTTAACGTTCCTGTATTTTAACTCAACTTGAATATCATTAATGCTGTGCTTATTATTATCCTATCTCTCAAAAATACAACCATGTTCATTTTCTTTTCTTTTTTATGTTGCTCTCTCATTGTTTCACTCTGAGTAATCATCATCCTTTCAATTCTTTTTTCTTCTCTAATTTTTTTTTCTTTAAATCTCTGCAAAGGATTTGTCCTCAGTTTTACTGTTTTCCTTACTTACAGATACCAGTTACTTAGAGCATTCTCTTAATTTAGGTTTATGATTTACCCTGACAGAAATGGACTTCGAACTCTTACCAGGTACCGTGGCTTCCTCTTTAACTACACTGCTGGAGTATTTCATATTGGTAAGCACTTATCTGCTGCCTAGAATTATTCTACATTCCTGTGGTTTTCTGTTTTATGATGACTGAAAGTTTAGAATTCTGCTGAAGTTATGCATTTCTGTACTAACTTCACTCCCTTAGAATACATGCTCACATTGAGTGATTCCTTATGTTCAGTTCTGCCAGTTATTTCTACTCCCTGCTCTGCAACACTTACAGACTGCAGTATTTTCCCAGGGTGGCCAGGGAAAGACACCTCTTGTTCAGGATGATATGCTTTCACCTCCTCCTTTATCATCCATAGTTGTCCCTAGGAAAAAGAAACAGAAAACTAGTCATTGTGACAATAAGGGGAATGTTTCTGTTAAGAAAAATGATGTTATTACCTTAGTCAGGAATGTGTTGCAAGCTTTTAAACTTAGGTGTCAAGTGCCCCATGCTGTTCCTTATTTCTCTACTTCTAGGGGTGAAGATGGGTTCTGACTTAGCGAGAGGGTGGTGTCACTTTAGGAGTCCATAGCCCAAGACTCTAATTCTTTAGGTAGTAAGTCTACATGTTAATATTTAGAGGCTTTCTCCTTTTCTGATACTGTCTGCAGACTGAAGGATGTCATTGCTTGGGAACAATTTGATGTGCCCCCTGAGTTGACAGATGTTATGATATATTAGAACAAGAAGCCCTACATTCTGCACCCATTCCTCCTATTTTGCCAGCCTTGGAGTATGCATTGAATGTTGCCTGCAATGCTCCTGATTCAAAACTGTGTGTAACTAGAAAGGCAGATAAATTGTATAAAGTCTCTCTAATATATTTCTTTTTTTGCCTCATATTTGAATCACATTCTAGATAATTTGTCTTAAGTGTCCAAGCATGCCTTAGAAAGTGGGTATGATTGTACTGATACTGTTCCTAGGATTTGTCTGGCTATATAACAAAAAGTTTTCAAAATACTTAAAAGTCAGAAATTCTGAACTCTGCTTAGACAGAGAGGTTTTATTCGGGCCTTCTGCTATGGTAAGAGATATAAAGTAACGCAGGGAGTTTCTAGGATTTTTCAGGCCTCTAAGTTATTTCACAAATTCTCTGTTCCTTTTAAAAGACAAAACAGATAAGCGGTGCCGCCTGCTAACAGACAGACACAATAGAAGAGATGGCAGGAGGGGACTAATGAAAATTCCCAAAGGAAAGCTGGTTTTTCCCAAAAATGGTCAGGTGCCTACCTCTAAATGACTATGCCAGATTCCAGGTCACCAACCTCCCCTCCTCATGTATCTCTTCCTGTTTCCCAAAAAATAATTCTAAATGTCCAGTTTTGGCATCTGATTGTTTCAAACAAATGGGTTTTGAAGTTGATTCAGGATAAGCAGGATGCAGTTGGCAGTGGGTATAAAAGCTCCCTCCTTTCAGAGAAATCCTTCCTCATCTGCCTAATTAGACTGTTTTGTCCAGTGCTCTAACATATGTTACAGACAGGAGCCATAAATCCTTTTCCTGCAGATCAAATAGCAATGGGCTTTTATTCCAGAATGTTTCATTTCCAAAAAAGGAGCACTTTTGGAGACCAGTTTTGGATCTTTTTTCTCTCAGTCTTTTTGTAAAGATTCCAGTGTTCAATATGTGGAATGTTCAAACTGTATAAGCTCTGCTCCCAGATCTTTAGATCTCAACGATGCTTGCCATCACATTGCAGTAACAAGAATGTTCAAGGTACTTCCAAGATTTTCTCTGTCTAGTTTACATTATCAGTTCTCTGCATTACCCTTACCCTTTTGGCTCTCAGCTGCACCAAGAGAGTTTACAGAGTGTCTAGCCCCAGCAGTGGCCCACTAAAAATTGCAAGGCATTCACATTTTTGCTTATTTAGAAGTATTCTCCTCACTTGTCAGGAGTATTTTACAAAGGTATCTTCCCTCCTAGAGTATCTGTGGTGGTAAACATTTAAAATGTTGGGATTTGCTAGAGTGAGTCCCAAAACATGGAGACTGAATGGCTGAAAACTGACTTACATATACTAAGTCAGAGATGGCCATTTCTTGGAATATTCCCTTTTCTCCAAGGTAGGGCAATTGGAGTTGGTATATGTAAGTTCGGGGCAGGGGGATTGGACTCTGCAAAACACAAGTTTAAAGGGGAAGAGTGATCTTCATCTTTCTCCCTTCTCCTGGGTTTTTAGTCTTTTTTTTTTTTTTGGCTTGTCGGCATTCAGCATTTCGAATCCCAAAATTTCAATTGGGAGCTGGGATTCCGAGTAAATATGCAACAATCCTTCCTTACTCTGCCACACAGGATTGTGTTTTTTTGTTGCTAAATAGACACTATGTCTCAAAAGGCTGTCCTTCCCCAGGAGTAGGTTTGTATCTGGAAGATTTCCTACATTTCTCACTATAGTCTCAAGCTGCAGCCAAAGAATTCCTCAGGATATTAGGCTTGATCGCTTCAATAAGAAAGATTCACTGTCACCTTAAAATCATGTGGACCCAACATTCTCTTACCATGAAGTTTCAAGTTCAAATTTTGGGCTTTATCATGTCAGAATTGCATTGGTGGAGAGATCAGATGGCTCACAATATAGGTCTCCCTTTTTCCTCATCCACCCCAACACAATCTGTATTAACTGATTTCTCAGAGTTTGCTTGGGATGCAGTTTCAGTGGAGGTAAAGTGAAAGGTGTGAGGAATAGTTCCCCCAGATCCAGTCCTATCACTGTAAAAGCAGTGTTGGCAGTGATTCATGTCATAAAGTGTTTGCATTATCTCTAGGAACCACATCCCTTATAGATCATGACAGATAACACCACTGTAATGTGTTACCTAAGTAGCGGGGGTACCAGGTCTTTACCCCCTGTGCTGGCTAGCAGTGATAATGTGATAGTTACCTCTACAGCATTCCATAACTCGTCACACTTCTTACATACTGTCAGAACAGAACAAAATGGCAGACAAACTAATTAGATCCTGGGCAGTCTCTCATAGGTGAAAACACGATGTAGAGGTCTTCCAGAAGATGATCCAGATCTGGTGAACATCTTATGTAAATCTATTTGCCTCCTTTCACAACATACAACTGAACAGATTCTGTTCTAGGTCCCCTTGCAAGCAGGCCTGGAAAACAGATGCTATTTCATTTCTCTGGTCAGGGATGTTCTTTTATGTATTTCCACCCTTGCCAATGATTTCAACAGTAATTCAGAAGATTCAGAAAGACTTTGCAGAAATCATCGTGGTGACTCCCTTCTTGTGGGATTGGCCAGATGCTTCCTCACAGTCTGTCTGTACTCACACAGGCTAAGGGGAGTTTGATACATCTGAAATTAAAGAACTGCAGTTGACTGCCTGGTTGGTCCAGTTTTGATACCTTTTAGGCACCTCTTTCATGAGGTCGTGCAGGTACTAAAGGAGGCAAGAAAATCTGCTACTAAAAATCATATACTGGCAAGTGGAAGGGATGGTCTAGTTAGTGCCTGTAAGGATTTTGTACAACTGGTGCTTAAACATTTGTGTTTTACTATCTTCTGGCCTATCTTATGCCACTGTAAAGGTAATTCTTGCAGCTGTTTCTGCATGTCTACCCATAGACTTCCTCCCTTTCTTCTCTGTTTATTTTTAAACAGTTTCTAAAAGGAATAAGCCTGAGACATCCATGTAAGAAGGTTCATCCTCTTGGGATCTCATTTTTGTGTTAGAAAAGCTGGTTATGTCACCATTTGAACCTGTCTATCATGCTAATATAAGGCTCATTACCTGGAAAACTGCTCTTAATGATCTGACATCTGCAAGCAAACTATCTGAATTGTATACTCTCATGGTGGGAGAAGCCTGTCTGGTTTTCCATAGTGACAGGGTCACTCTGCACACAACTCCAACTTTTATACTCACTTTTGTTCCAGAGTCCATGTTGAATCAAACCATTGAACTCCCTGTTTTCTATCCAGAATCAAAAGGAAGAAAAGATTTTACAAACACTGGATGTGTATAGGCAACTCAGGTACTACAGTGGCAGAATTAAGTCCTTTAGGAAGGCTAACCAGATCTTTGTTTCCTATTCTGAGACTGGGAAAGGTCAGCCCTTGTCTAAGCAGACATTTTCTTGGTGGTTGTCCTATGCTGTTGTTTTTTTTATTATTCCTACAATGGAAAATCCATACCAGGATGTGTTACACAACATTCTACAGCAGCCTTAGCTTCTAAGACTGCACACTGTAAAGTGGTGGCTATAAGCAGCCAGAGGGAGGATGTGGAGGAGATGAAAACTTTTGGAAGCTGGCTGGTTGCTGAATCCTTGGCAGGATGCAACTAATAGTCTCCTGCAGCAGCAAAACATTTGAGAATCTATTTTTACAGGCAAGTGTAACTTGTATAACTGTACTTTTAATTGCATAGCAATCTAACAGTACAATATTTCCAGCTTCCTTTGGGTCATTTTGAAACATTCACTCAGTTAAAGTAGTAGGCAAAGCCTTTGAAAATTTGTTAAAGGCTAGCATTTCTATCATTATATTTTAGTATTGTTGAATGTCAAAATCTGTAATCAAGTACACATTTTACATCCAATAATTAAGATCTTAGTAATTTGTTAACAGGAAATATCCAGCTATGAAACCTTTGATGTTTTCCATTAGATCTCTTTTGCAGTGGCCATTACAGTATGAGATGTATCCTGCCAAGGGTGTAACATGTCCATCCAACTTCAAAGAGTCCTTATGTGCCATACATTAGCCCTTAGCATGAGAGGATGTGCACATAAAAGAGGGAAACTCTTTTGCCATTAGTACACTTATAGGTTCATAGGTGTGTACTAGGGTAATGGCTCTGGGGCCATTACACGCCTAGCCCATAGAACTGCCCTGGCATTGTGCTGTCCGTCGTTAGTTACCAGCGCCTCTATTATGTAGAGCCACTGGAGTGATCCCAGTGTGAACTTTGTATTTCCCATCCACTCATCAAGATTTCGCTTGAAGAGGGCTAGTGAGGGGGTCTGCTTGACAGGTCTTTATTACCTTACTGAAAAGCCATAATATCGAACAACTTTTTATCGAACCATAAAAGTCTAAAGCTGAAAGTAGCAAAAACGCGAATGAGTGAATTCTTTCCCTGGGAAAGAAATTGCTAGCCCTACCACCAACTATACACTTATCTTAACATAAAGTGGGGGGCTTCTCCCCTCACACCCCCAAATGCGGGGGTTCGTGCCCCCCACAACCTCCCTAACTAAATATACCAACTCCAAGATCGCAGTACAGTGGGGAAAAGGGCAAACTTACAAGGATGGCCAAGTGGTTTCTTTCCCAGGGAAAGAATTCGCTCATTCGCATTTTCACTATTTTCATCTTTCGACTTTTAAATTTTGATGAAAAGCTATTCGATATTATGGCCTTTCAATAAGGTAATATAGACCCTTGCTTGTATGTATGGGTAGTCTCTGGTTTATGAATCTGTCCCTCCAGCATGTTTTGTTGATTGTGGTAATGAAGTTGAGGTCTCTGGAGTATGTGGTGTAGAGGGATTGGGATTTCTTTAGCTGTAGCATTTCTAACAGAGCTGGGACAGACATGGCTTTGTAAGTCAAGCAGAGATCGCCTCTTAGTAGATGATTGAGACAGAGAATAGCTGGAGTATTTTTAGTCTGTCTGTACAGGTGCCAGGTGTCTAGTGAGGTACATGCCAAATGGGGCATTATACTCTAATTGGTCTAATGAGGGAAGAGTAGAGAGAAATGATGACCTCTTTCTTCCTGGATACAAAACCCTTGGTAATGAGATGTGCCACACAGAAGGACTTTCTTATCACAGTGGCAGTGTGGTGGTCAAAGGAGAGGTTGCTGTCAACCTGTGTCCCCAGATCTCTTATAATGCCTGCAATGTTCAGTGGGCTCCCATCGATGTGGTAATTACTGGGAACTGAGTTTTTCCCAAAGGGGATGACGACACATTTTTTGGCATTAAGCTTAAGGCCATGGTTTCGACACCAGTCATTGGTCTCAGTGAGGCGTTTTCTGTAGGATGTCTGCATATCTTGGGGAGTTAATAATGGCTCCCAGCTTGCAGTCATCTACAAATTTGGTCAGCCAGACTCCCTCCGTGTTGGCCTGGACTTCTGGGAAATAGATGCCAAACAGGAGGGGACCCAGGACCAATCCCTGTGGGATTCCACTCATGACTTGTCAGCAGTCTATGTTGGGGTAGTTGAAGTCACCCAATATGATGGTGTTTGGTGTGACATTCATATCCTCCAGTGTTTTCAGGAATGCTCCGAGGAGGTTAGAAAAGATGGGGAAGAGAGATTGGATAAACAAATTCACAAGGGAAGTATGGGAGGAGATATGTACAGGACCCAAATATGCAGCAGCGTTTAGAAGATTCAGGATTTTTTGCTTGGAAGTGCTTATATAGGTTTTTTATGGCTCCCTATTACGCTGTTGCAGACGCAAGTTGTCGAATGCATCTTTGTTGAACTGAAAAGTGCGAAAAGGCAAAATAGCGAAGCAGCTTTTCAGTGAATTCTTTCCCTGGGAAAGAATTCATTTGGCTGCTTTCGCTACTTTGCCTTTTCAGCACTGTAGTGTGATCTCGGAGGTGGTATATTTAAGTAGGAGGGGTGTGGGGGCAAAGCCCCCCATATTATGTAATGTTTTATAGCCCCCCCCCCCCTCGAAACAGCGATTTTTTTCCCTTGGAAAAAAATCGCTGTTCTGAGGTTTCAGTGTTTAAGCTTTCGCTTACATGGGGTCAATTATGTGTCGTTTGTTCTTCTGAGCGTGCGATATAATATAGACCTGTATTTTATAGGCCAAGCAGACTCCAAAGAATTTTTCCTCAGGTAGATTGCAAATGTTTGGGGTGTGTTGGGGAAGAAAGATTTAATTGGGAACATATGTTTTAGGACTGTAATGAATTGGCAGGCTTTAAAAATTCCCTACAGAGTACTTTTTCTGAAATATTGGGTGAGTAAATGGGTGTAACTAAGAAAAAAAATTTTTTTTGAGCTGGGATATAGGATCTGAATTGCCTAGATATAGTAAGGCGGCTGCCAAAAAAAAAAACAGTAGAAAATGGAAATCAGAGTCTAAACTAACTGTGTTTGAAGTAGTGAATCTTGTAAAGCATAAAATTACTGGAAATGGGATCTTTAGAAAAGGGTAGGAGGAAATTGCTTAGTAAAACTCATAACTGTGGGAACAGTACATGCAGAATAATGTTTTGAAGGAGGAATGAGCTTTATGGGAAGGCAGGAATTAATCAAGTTATATAATGTTGGAGTGATGATAATCATTTAAATGTGAACATGTTAACATGTTTTTTTCTTTTATGTAAAAGTATGTTAGACTGGGTCTACTTCTAATGACCGAAACGCCGATTCGCCGACAGTGAAATAACCGACGCCAGAAAACCGACAACACACAAACCCGACAACGCGAAACACCGAACACCATAACACCGACACACTACACGTAAACAACACAGTACACTACAACACATATCCACTAGCCCTAACCCAAACCCTAACCCTAAGGTCCGACACTACCGCACACTCTCCCTACCTGCACCCTAACCCTAACTCACTTACACACCCCAAACCCCAAGCTCCGACACTACCGCACACTCTCCCTACCTGCACCCTAACCCTAACTCACTTACACACCCCGAACCCCAAACTCCGACACTACCGCACACTCACCTATCACACACCCTAACCCTACATCCCTGAGTATTGCACACTTACCTGTCCGCTCCCTACTCCTAAATCCCTCACTATCGCATACTTACCAGGTCGCGCTTACACATTCCCCTTGTCGGTCTTCCGTCTGTCGGGATTCGAGCGTGTCGGTCAACTGCGTTGTCGGTAGTTTCGTGTCGGTTATTTCCCTGTCGGCGAATCGGCGTTTCGGTCATTAGAAGGA
Source organism: Protopterus annectens (assembly GCF_019279795.1). Taxonomy (NCBI): domain Eukaryota; kingdom Metazoa; phylum Chordata; order Ceratodontiformes; family Protopteridae; genus Protopterus; species Protopterus annectens. The sequence goes on from NC_056743.1 coordinate 30,399,783, forward strand.
GACCCGTTAGACTACATCTTAAGTGATAATTCAATAAAGGTATTAATAAGTAAAGTATGCAAAAAAATAAAAAAAGAAAGAGAAATCATGCCTGTATTCTGATGTGCTGGTTGCTGTTTCTGCTTTATTCTTCTTAATGTTTTTTTTTTTTAATTAGTGCGTAGAACCTCCTTTTCTTCTGGTTAACGTTCCTGTATTTTAACTCAACTTGAATATCATTAATGCTGTGCTTATTATTATCCTATCTCTCAAAAATACAACCATGTTCATTTTCTTTTCTTTTTTATGTTGCTCTCTCATTGTTTCACTCTGAGTAATCATCATCCTGTCAATTCTTTTTTCTTCTCTAATTTTTTTTTCTTTAAATCTCTGCAAAGGATTTGTCCTCAGTTTTACTGTTTTCCTTACTTACAGATACCAGTTACTTAGAGCATTCTCTTAATTTAGGTTTATGATTTACCTGGACAGAAATGGACTTCGAACTCTTACCAGGTACCGTGGCTTCCTCTTTAACCACACTGCTGGAGTATTTCATATTGGTAAGCACTTATCTGCTGCCTAGAATTATTCTACATTCCTGTGGTTTTCTGTTTTATGATGACTGAAAGTTTAGAATTCTGCTGAAGTTATGCATTTCTGTACTAACTTCACTCCCTTAGAATACATGCTCACATTGAGTGATTCCTTATGTTCAGTTCTGCCAGTTATTTCTACTCCCTGCTCTGCAACACTTACAGACTGCAGTATTTTCCCAGGGTGGCCAGGGAAAGGCACCTCTTGTTCAGGATGATCTGCTTTCACCTCCTCCTTTATCATCCATAGTTGTCCCTAGGAAAAAGAAACAGAAAACTAGTCATTGTGACAATAAGGGGAATGTTTCTGTTAAGAAAAATGATGTTATTACCTTAGTCAGGAATGTGTTGCAAGCTTTTAAACTTAGGTGTCAAGTGCCCCATGCTGTTCCTTATTTCTCCACTAATAGGGGTGAAGATGGGTTCTGACTTAGCGAGAGGGTGGTGTCACTTTAGGAGTCCATAGCCCAAGACTCTAATTCTTTAGGTAGTAAGTCTACATGTTAATATTTAGAGGCTTTCTCCTTTTCTGATACTGTCTGCAGACTGAAGGATGTCATTGCTTGGGAACAGTTTGATGTGCCCCCTGAGTTGACAGCTGTTATGATATATTAGAACAAGAAGCCCTACATTCTGCACCCATTCCTCCTATTTTGCCAGCCTTGGAGTATGCATTGAATGTTGCCTGCAAAGCTCCTGATTCAAAACTGTGTGTAACTAGAAAGGCAGATAAATTGTATAAAGTCTCTCTAATATATTTCTTTTTTTGCCTCATATTTGAATCACATTCTAGATAATTTGTCTTAAGTGTCCAAGCATGCCTTAGAAAGTGGGTATGATTGTACTGATACTGTTCCTAGGATTTGTCTGGCTATGTAACAAAAAGTTTTCAAAATACTTAAAAGTCAGAAATTCTGAACTCTGCTTAGACAGAGAGGTTTTATTCGGGCCTTCTGCTATGGTAAGAGATATAAAGTAACGCAGGGAGTTTCTAGGATTTTTCAGGCCTCTAAGTTATTTCACAAATTCTCTGTTCCTTTTAAAAGACAAAACAGATAAGTGGTGCCGCCTGCTAACAGACAGACACAATAGAAGAGATGGCAGGAGGGGACTAATGAAAATTCCCAAAGGAAAGCTGTTTTTTCCCAAAAATGGTCAGGTGCCTACCTCTAAATGACTATGCCAGATTCCAGGTCACCAACCTCCCCTCCTCATGTATCTCTTCCTGTTTCCCAAAAAATAATTCTAAATGCCCAGTTTTGGCATCTGATTGTTTCAAACAAATGGGTTTTGAAGTTGATTCAGGATAAGCAGGATGCAGTTGGCAGTGGGTATAAAAGCTCCCTCCTTTCAGAGAAATCCTTCCTCATCTGCCTAATTAGACTGTTTTGTCCAGTGCTCTAACATATGTTACAGACAGGAGCCATAAATCCTTTTCCTGCAGATCAAATAGCAATGGGCTTTTATTCCAGAATGTTTCATTTCCAAAAAAGGAGCACTTTTGGAGACCAGTTTTGGATCTTTTTTCTCTCAGTCTTTTTGTAAAGATTCCAGTGTTCAATATGTGGAATGTTCAAACTGTATAAGCTCTGCTCCCAGATCTTTAGATCTCAACGATGCTTGCCATCACATTGCAGTAACAAGAATGTTCAAGGTACTTCCAAGATTTTCTCTGTCTAGTTTACATTATCAGTTCTCTGCATTACCCTTACCCTTTTGGCTCTCAGCTGCACCAAGAGAGTTTACAGAGTGTCTAGCCCCAGCAGTGGCCCACTAAAAATTGCAAGGCATTCACATTTTTGCTTATTTAGAAGTATTCTCCTCACTTGTCAGGAGTATTTTACAAAGGTATCTTCCCTCCTAGAGTATCTGTGGTGGTAAACATTTAAAATGTTGGGATTTGCTAGAGTGAGTCCCAAAACATGGAGACTGAATGGCTGAAAACTGACTTACATATACTAAGTCAGAGATGGCCATTTCTTGGAATATTCCCTTTTCTCCAAGGTAGGGCAATTGGAGTTGGTATATGTAAGTTCGGGGCAGGGGGATTGGACTCTGCGAAACACAAGTTTAAAGGGGAAGAGTGATCTTCATCTTTCTCCCTTCTCCTGGGTTTTTAGTCTTTTTTTTTTTTTTTTGGCTTGTCGGCATTCAGCATTTCGAATCCCAAAATTTCAATTGGGAGCTGGGATTCCGAGTAAATATGCAACAATCCTTCCTTACTCTGCCACACAGGATTGTGTTTTTTTGTTGCCAAATAGACACTATGTCTCAAAAGGCTGTCCTTCCCCAGGAGTAGGTTTGTATCTGGAAGATTTCCTACATTTCTCACTATAGTCTCAAGCTGCAGCCAAAGAATTCCTCAGGATATTAGGCTTGATCGCTTCAATAAGAAAGATTCATTGTCACCTTAAAATCATGTGGACCCAACATTCTCTTACCATGAAGTTTCAAGTTCAAATTTTGGGCTTTATCATGTCAGAATTGCATTGGTGGAGAGATCAGATGGCTCACAATATAGGTCTCCCTTTTTCCTCATCCACCCCAACACAATCTGTATTAACTGATTTCTCAGAGTTTGCTTGGGATGCAGTTTCAGTGGAGGTAAAGTGAAAGGTGTGAGGAATAGTTCCCCCAGATCCAGTCCTATCACTGTAAAAGCAGTGTTGGCAGTGATTCATGTCATAAAGTGTTTGCATTATCTCTAGGAACCACGTCCCTTATAGATCATGACAGATAACACCACTGTAATGTGTTACCTAAACAGCGGGGGTACCAGGTCTTACCCCCTGTGCTGGCTGGCAGTGATAATGTGATAGTTACCTCTACAGCACTCCTTAACTCGTCACACTTCTTACATACTGTCAGAACAGAACAAAATGGCAGACAAACTAATTAGATCCTGGGCAGTCTCTCATAGGTGAAAACACGATGTAGAGGTCTTCCAGAAGATGATCCAGATCTGGTGAACATCTTATGTAAATCTATTTGCCTCCTTTCACAACAGACAACTGAACAGATTCTGTTCTAGGTCCCCTTGCAAGCAGGCCTGGAAAACAGATGCTATTTCATTTCTCTGGTCAGGGATGTTCTTTTATGTATTTCCACCCTTGCCAATGATTTCAACAGTAATTCAGAAGATTCAGAAAGACTTTGCAGAAATCATCGTGGTGACTCCCTTCTTGTGGGATTGGCCAGATGCTTCCTCACAGTCTGTACTCACACAGGCTAAGGGGAGTTTGATACATCTGAAATTAAAGAACTGCAGTTGACTGCCTGGTTGGTCCAGTTTTGATACCTTTTAGGCACCTCTTTCATGAGGTCGTGCAGGTACTAAAGGAGGCAAGAAAATCTGCTACTAAAAATCATATACTGGCAAGTGGAAGGGATGGTCTAGTTAGTGCCTGTAAGGATTTTGTACAACTGGTGCTTAAACATTTGTGTTTTACTATCTTCTGGCCTATCTTATGCTGCTGTAAAGGTAATTCTTGCAGCTGTTTCTGCATGTCTACCCATAGACTTCCTCCCTTTCTTCTCTGTTTACTTTTAAACAGTTTCTAAAAGGAATAAGCCTGAGACATCCATGTAAGAAGGTTCATCCTCTTGGGATCTCATTTTTGTGTTAGAAAAGCTGATTATGTCACCATTTGAACCTGCCTATCATGCTAATATAAGGCTCATTACCTGGAAAACTGCTCTTAATGATCTGACATCTGCAAGCAAACTATCTGAATTGTATACTCTCATGGTGGGAGAAGCCTGTCTGGTTTTCCATAGTGACAGGGTCACTCTGCACACAACTCCAACTTTTATACTCACTTTTGTTCCAGAGTCCATGTTGAATCAAACCATTGAACTCCCTGTTTTCTATCCAGAATCAAAAGGAAGAAAAGATTTTACAAACACTGGATGTGTATAGGCAACTCAGGTACTACAGTGGCAGAATTAAGTCCTTTAGGAAGGCTAACCAGATCTTTGTTTCCTATTTTGAGACTGGGAAAGGTCAGCCCTTGTCTAAGCAGACATTTTCTTGGTGGTTGTCCTATGCTGTTGTTTTTTTTTATTATTCCTACAATGGAAAATCCATACCAGGATGTGTTACACAACATTCTACAGCAGCCTTAGCTTCTAAGACTGCACACTGTAAAGTGGTGGCTATAAGCAGCCAGAGGGAGGATGTGGAGGAGATGAAAACTTTTGGAAGCTGGCTGGTTGCTGAATCCTTGGCAGGATGCAACTAATAGTCTCCTGCAGCAGCAAAACATTTGAGAATCTATTTTTACAGGCAAGTGTAACTTGTATAACTGTACTTTTAATTGCATAGCAATCTAACAGTACAATATTTCCAGCTTCCTTTGGGTCATTTTGAAACACTCACTCAGTTAAAGTAGTAGGCAAAGCCTTTGAAAATTTGTTAAAGGCTAGCATTTCTATCATTATATTTTAGTATTGTTGAATGTCAAAATCTGTAATCAAGTACACATTTTACATCCAATAATTAAGATCTTAGTAATTTGTTAACAGGAAATATCCAGCTATGAAACCTTTGATGTTTTCCATTAGATCTCTTTTGCAGTGGCCATTACAGTATGAGATGTATCCTGCCAAGGGTGTAGCATGTCCATCCAACTTCAAAGAGTCCTTATGTGCCATACATTAGCCCTTAGCATGAGAGGATGTGCACATAAAAGAGGGAAACTCTTTTGCCATTAGTACACTTATAGGTTCATAGGTGTGTACTAGGGTAATGGCTCTGGGGCCATTACACGCCTAGCCCATAGAACTGCCCTGGCATTGTGCTGTCCGTCGTTAGTTACCAGCGCCTCTATTATGTAGAGCCACTGGAGTGATCCCAGTGTGAACTTTGTATTTCCCATCCACTCATCAAGATTTCGCTTGAAGAGGGCTAGTGAGGGGGTCTGCTTGACAGGTCTATATTACCTTACTGAAAAGCCATAATATCGAACAACTTTTTATCGAACCATAAAAGTCTAAAGCTGAAAGTAGCAAAAACGCGAATGAGTGAATTCTTTCCCTGGGAAAGAAATTGCTAGCCCTACCACCAACTACACACTTATCTAAACATAAAGTGGGGGGCTTCTCCCCTCACACCCCCAAATGCGGGGGTTCGTGCCCCCCACAACCTCCCTAACTAAATATACCAACTCCAAGATCGCAGTACAGTGGGGAAAAGGGCAAACTTACAAGGATGGCCAAGCGGTTTCTTTCCCAGGGAAAGAATTCGCTCATTCGCATTTTCACTATTTTCATCTTTCGACTTTTAAATTTTGATGAAAAGCTATTCGATATTATGGCCTTTCAATAAGGTAATATAGACCCTTGCTTGTATGTATTGGTAGTCTCTGGTTTATGAATCTGTCCCTCCAGCATGTTCTGTTGATTGTGGTAATGAAGTTGAGGTCTCTGGAGTATGTGGTGTAGAGGGATTGGGATTTCTTTAGCTGTAGCATTTCTGACAGAGCTGGGACAGACATGGCTTTGTAAGTCAAGCAGAGATCGCCTCTTAGTAGATGATTGAGACAGAGAATAGCTGGAGTATTTTTAGTCTGTCTGTACAGGTGCCAGGTGTCTAGTGAGGTACATGCCAAATGGGGCATTATACTCTAATTGGTCTAATGAGGGAAGAGTAGAGAGAAATGATGACCTCTTTCTTCCTGGATACAAAACCCTTGGTAATGAGATGTGCCACACAGAAGGACTTTCTTATCACAGTGGCAGTGTGGTGGTCAAAGGAGAGGTTGCTGTCAACCTGTGTCTCCAGATCTCTTATACCGCCTACAATGTTCAGTGGGCTCCCATCGATGTGGTAATTAGTGGGAACTGAGTTTTTCCCAAAGGGGATGACGACGCATTTTTTGGCATTAAGCTTAAGGCCATGGTTTCGACACCAGTCATTGGTCTCAGTGAGGCCTTTTCTGTAGGATGTCTGCATATCTTGGGGAGTTAATAATGGCTCCCAGCTTGCAGTCATCTACAAATTTGGTCAGCCAGACTCCCTCCGTGTTGGCCTGGACTTCTGGGAAATAGATGCCAAACAGGAGGGGACCCAGGACCAATCCCTGTGGGATTCCACTCATGACTTGTCAGCAGTCTGACTTGCAGTCTGCTACTTTCACACTGTGGGTTCCATCTATGAGCCAGTTTGCAACCCACCTAATGATATAGGGGTTGATGCCTAGTTTGGTGAGTTATCAATAACTCCTGAGTGAGGAATGGTATCAAAGGCCTTGGCCAGATCGAGGTAGGCTGTATGAACTTCCTTACCTTCATCCACCACTCTGGTGACTGACTCGAAGAAGTCAACCAGGTTGAGCAGGCATGATCTACCTTTCACAAAACCAAATTCTGTGGGATCTAGAGTTTGGAGATTCCCTGTATCCTTGTTAATTAGGTCTGTGATGATGCGCTCCATAGCCTTACATATCAGACTCGTCAGGCTAATGGGGCGATAATTTCCAGGGTCTGTAGTCGCTCCTCCTCCTTTATGGAGAGGGGTGACTGTAGCAATGTGCCATTCGGTAGTTACAAAGCCTGAGGTGAGGCTGTGAGTGAACAGAGCACACAGATGTGGTGCCCGTTCACTTTGTAATTCATGTAGAACACAGCTAGGGATGTTGTCAGATCCCATGGAAGTTGTATTCTTGGCCTTGGACAATGCAGCTTTAACCTGTGCTGCAGTAATGTTGGGTGCCTGGCATTCTTTCGGTATTGAGATTGATCCTTTAGAGGGGAAGAGAGGGGGTAAAGTTGGCACTGAATCCGTTGGCCAGTATGTTGGCAATATCTGTTGGCTCAGTATAGGAGGTACCATTGTGCAGTAACTCAGAACAAATCTTGGTATTGCCATGGAGATTCGTGATATACCTGTAGAAGGCTTTGTGTTTGTTTTTAGTGTCTGCCGCAATTCTCCCTTCATAGCTGGCTTAGGAGGTTTTGATGAGGAATCTCAACTTTTTGTTGAGACTAATAAGGGAATTTTTCCAGTCTTGGGACTTCACCTTTTTCTGCAACAGTTTCTTCCTTCTGTTGTAGAGTTTATTAATGGCAGGGGACCACCAGACTTGCTTCCTTTGTTTGGAGGAGAGCGTCTTGGTTCTGTTGGGTATGGCTAGTTCCATGCATTTATGTACGTGTTCGTACATTGTGTTGGTGTATGATTCGACAGTCATGTATCTATTTTCCATTGGCGTGGGTGCTGTGAAATTAGCCACCTCAGTTTTTAGGAGTCCTGAATCAGCTCTGGAGAAGTTTTTCATGATGGAGACCTTTGCGGGGCGTGTGGGTGAGATGTACATTTCCATGGTGATTAGTTTCTGGTCGGATCTAATCAGGGAGGAATTGACTATTGGTGTAGAGCAACGGTTGCCCATATTAGTAATAAGCAGGTCAAGGATGTTGCTTCCTCTAGTGGGGGTAAGAATGAGCTGGTCCAGGGCATTGGAATTGTGAATTCAGGAAGCGTTGGGCGAGTGCATTGGTGCATGAGTAGTTTTCCCAGCTGATTGGAGGGGTAATTGAAGTCACCTAGTATGAGAGTGTTGGGTTGGACCCTAGTAGTTTCCAGGGTGCTTAGGAATGTGGAGTGAGAGTCTTGGGACATGGTTGGGGACCTATAGCAGGCTACAACCTGAATCACCATCTTACCCACTGTTGGTTGTACCTGATGTATCTCAGATGCTTTATGCTGGGCTGCTGGTCTGGAGGTGTGCGTATCCTTTACAAATATGGAAACACCACTGCCTTTGGAGCTTCGTTCCATGTTCTGGGGCCAAAAGGTGTGGAATGAGTTACAGCCTGGTAGTGCAGGGGTGCTTTCTGCTACTTTAAACCAGGTCTCCATTGCAGCACAAATGTTGATGTTCTCCATTTTGAGGAGTGCTTCGAGTGAATATATCTTGAGATTTAGACTTCTAACATTGAGCAGCATGACCCTCAGACTGCATTTATTTGTAGCTGCTATGGTGGTAATTTGGTCTTTGGCACACCGCCTAAAAAAGGCACTATAGGGGTGGCAAGAGCCTTAGCCAGTACCCAGAAACCCAGGGGTGATAGATGCAGGCCATCTCTGGCAAAGCATTGAGTTCTGTCAGTCATGTCATCCAAGCATACAGATACTGGATCCCCTTAGAATGACACCAGAAACTTAGCCAGTTGCTGAAGTCAATCATTTTCTGTTTGTACTGTGGTATCATTCTGGGCGATGGTAGGATGCTGCTTAGGGCTAGGGTCATACCTGCCTGGGCCACATAATCCGAGAGCTCCACCATGTTTCTTTTCATGTAGTCCAGGGTGGTACATCTCAGGTCATTCACACCCACATGGACAGGGACAGAGTCATACTTGTACTTGTTGTGGAGTGACCTAAGTGCGTGTGTTATGTGTCGGATTCTGGCACCTGATAGACAGCTGACTGTTACCTTCTCCTTATTCAACTTAGTGAGTGGGACATCAGTGCGCCTCACTACTAAGTCACCTATGATTATTGTATTGGAAAAGCTGTTTTGCCTTAGGGCTTAGGTTGAAGGGCACACTGTGTAGGTGAGCTATGTGGCTTGTGGTTTGTGCTGTGTTGTGGTGGTTGACTGTGTTTCTGCCTTGGAGGTCTCTGCTGTTTGGGTAGATTTCTGTTGAGAGCCTCTGCGAACATGGGTGTGTGGTTTGTGTTTATATGTGAGGGCTGTGATGGTGGGTGTTCTAGAGGGCTATGTGTTCCATGTGGTGTGGTGCAGGTGTTGACCTTCTCCTCTTGACCAGCTATTCCAGTCTTGGCTGGAGAGTGCATTGCTTCCAATTTGGAGATATAAGGCGCATCTCTCACAAGTCTGAGTGTTGGGAGGTAAGAGGAGGGGGTTGTCTGTGTACATGAGGCAGTTGCTACACTGCCTCAAAATGCCCAAGTTCACCAGGTTAATAGGAGAAAGCACAGGAAACTGACCTTTAGACATGCCAGGAGGGATGGTCGTCATTACTTAGTACTGAAGATGTTTCCTTATAGGACGTCTAGTGTTGATAGCACTTATGTCTGCTACAATAATTGCTACAAAAAAAGCTGACGAAGTGCTGGCAAATAAGCTAATTAAAGTGCAAGAGAGAAGAGAAAGTTGAAAGGGATAGAAAAAACTGCCCAAACGGCCAATAAAGTACAATTTCAGAGCCAGAAACCACTACTCTTGATGGTAGATAGGCTACCTAGCGCTTACCACTTCCACTGATAAGCTGGAAGGCTTCCCTCTAACACAGAAGGGTCTGGTGAACTCAGAAACTTACAAAACAGTTCTGGATACAGCAAATCTGTATCTGGACTACTCTAGTAGTCTTTTTTTTTATTTTTCAGAAAAAACAGCTAACTTATAGCTGGAATACCTCAGAAAGGCTTTAGAAACGTGCAGCTGAAGCTCTGGATGTTGCAGACCTGTATTGACACTATGCTACTTAATTTTAAGGTTAAGAACTCAGTAAGAAAAAACACACAGTGAAGCCCAGATTAATCACTTATAGTCAAAAGAATCGCACTTGCAGTGTGAAACAAATACAGTTAAACACCAACGAAATGCAGTAAATGCAGTTAAACAGTAGTGAATTGCAGTAGATAGCAATGAAGTATGGTTAATCAGTAGATTGCTTTGAAAGAATAACTCACAAATCACAACAGTAACAGACAGTACTAATAAAGCAGCGATTCAGTAGAACACTATCATCAATTTAGTGAGGCTACCAACAAACAGTAATAGATACGGCAAACAGCAAAATGAAGTAGAAAGAGGTACAGTTTTTTTTTTATAGTAGAAAGTTAAGAGACAGAAAATAATGTGATAATTCAAGGTTCAGAAGCTAAAGGGGTGGGCCTTTGCTAAGTTCTCACTATGAACAGTAGAATGAGCTGATGTAACGTGACTGGGGGGGGGGGGTGTCCAGTATCAACTTTATACCAGAGGTGGGCAACTCAAAGCCACCAAGACTTAAGACCACCACAACAGCTGGGTGAGTGGCTGGGAGAAAAGAATTGTACAGATTACAGAGATACGTATTAAACAGAAGTGCAGAAGACAATTGAAAATAAACATCTCACACCAGGCCAGTAGGACAGTCTCTCTGCAGCTTAGAACAGCTTGAGCAAACAAGTATATCTTATTTAAAACACTGTCTATTAAAGGAAGAGAAATATAAACCAGCCCAATTACCCAATCGAAAAAATGATATGCAGACTTTAACCTGATTGATGGCTTTTAGTGTGAGAACAATGCATTATTTTGCCTGAGGGTGAGGGAGATGTATATCAAGTACTGGTGAGGGAAGACAGTAGCATGTTAATCATGGAGGTATAGGCTGTGGATTCAGCACCAAAGACCATAGACCCAGGTACTCCAAAAAACACATTCAGAAAACAAAACACTTGTCACCACCTTTTCACAAAAACAAATTCAGGAGGATTGGTTTAATTTTGTGCAAGGCTTTTTTAAAGTTATCTAGTCCCTTCAACCCTCTTTTCATTCCTCCCCTTCTTCCACTTTGGTTAAGAGTAAGAAACTTAGAATCTGAAGGATTGGGCTACAGCTCACTAACCGCTTTCCCTAGAACCCGTGAGTCAAAATATGATGAGACTCCTCAGATTCCCCAAACGAGGAAATCAGCTTTGGTGGTGGTATTTCCAAAATGAAACAGTTCAAGTGTTAAGGAGAAGAGGCATCAGATTCACAAAACAGAGATTATCAGCTCCTTGACATGGTTCTCTCAAAGGCTGTCACCATGCCTCCAGTTTAGCATGGTTTACAGGATGCCTTTTCCACAGCATCAGTATCTCTGGGCTCTCATTTGCAACTCCAAGGAAACCTGATTAGGTGATCTATAGTACCAGATACTCCCACGTTTCTATATAAGAGCCGTCATTACTTAGTGGATGGAAAGAGAAGTAATACAACTTTTTTTTTAATCAGTCCTGGCCCAAATGACAAGGATAGTCATGCCTTTGATATATTTGGCAAAAAAGTTTATACAACATCTCCTTTGGCCTTTAGGACAATTACTTGCCAAACCCATATGTCAGATTGCTTTTTGTTCATTTTTGCAAATGTGTACCAATTTTTGGCTTTTCTCATTATTTTGAGGTTAAAACCTTTCCTTTGAACATGATCAGGTCAGCTTTCCACGTTATTAAACACTTTCTAAAGTGTGCTTACGATGTTGTGGATGTTGTCCCAGAGCTGATGCTACTAGGACTGGTATGCATAGAAATGCATGGGTAAATTACACAATTCCAGAGCACATAAAGGCTCTGATTTTAAATACCTCTCTGAAAAAAGGATCTTTAATGTCAGTTTCTTCACCTGATGTGCTTGAGTAGCTAGGAGAAAGAGAGAGAGAGAGAGAAAGAGAAAGTAATGTAAGGGGTCAAGCAACTGGTCTTGTCACCCATTCCCAAATACCAAAGTAGTTTACCAGCCAGTTCATGGACTTTCTTTTTAAGTCTTTCTTGCAGCTTATAAGCAACATTATAAGAGAATGTCAAGGAGACATTGAAAACAAAGATGAAGGGTCTAAAGGATCTTCCTTTCAAAAGGAAAAAAAAAACTGATAACCCTTTCCTTCCCCTCAAAATTCCATCCAGTCTTTCCCTGTGTCGTCTAATTAGTAAATCAATTACTTCAGACTCACTCTTGGGTGCTAAGTATCACAGAGTGCAGATAAAGTCAACAATGGACATCCCTTCTCATTCCACTTGGGATTCTTCTCCCTTCAAGGGGCCAAATACACTATATTCCTCAAATAATTTTAAAACTTCTAACTCCGATAGTTGTAGAGCCATCACCCCCTCCCCTGGGTCAAAGACTTTTTGCTCCAGACTTTTTCCATTTTCCAGTAAAGAAGGCACTTGAATGCTCATTTTTGGCCTTTCCACCTTTCTTTTTCCAAAATTCAGAATGTTGACCATACAACCCTCTTTTCCCTCTTGTCAACCAGTGCATTTCTGATCACTCTGTACCTGAAAGTTGCTTATCTACATATCCTAATTCACAAAACTTTTTTTTTTTAAAAAATTCTTTGCTTTGGAATTCCATTTTACTCTCTGCATCCCCAAGAGTTCTTGACAAGTGTCTTTCCCTAGTAATAGTCATACATATACCCTTACCTGGATAATTTCCTGATCTCAGCATATACCATCCAGGACAGCTTGACTTTTCACCCATTCACAATCAGTCTTCTCAACAACCTAGGTTTCAAACTAAATTAAAAAAAAATCATCAGACTAGGATTCCTAGGATGTCTTTTGGACACTTCCCTGATGAAGGCTTTTCTTCCTCCAGAAAAAAATGCTTTTTTTACTATCATCATTTTCTCAGTCCCTCCCAACAAAAATGTCCACAGTAGAATTTCTAAAATGTCTCGGATTCATAGCTTCATCTGTCCTCATGATACCATTTGGCATATCCACGAGGAAGATTAAGTGGTTTCTCATGTCTGTTTGGGATCATCATCATCATCCTCTGTCTTTTCCAGTTCCTGTGCTCTGTTTTGTGAAGAAGGAACTTATTTGGTGAGCAAATTGACTCCTATTAAATCCCCATTCACCCCGAGTCCCTCTCAGTTAGTGATGCCTCAAACTCGAGTCAAGGTCCAAGGAATTTGAGACACAAGCATGTAAATCTAAAGAAAACAATGTCATTTATAAATGCTTTGAAAACACTAAGTTAGCTCTGGACTGCAGGACCTCTGTTAGTAATAACAGACAATGCTACTGTGATGTGGTACATAAACAGTGAGTGTGTGTATGTTGGTGTGGGGACAAGGTCATACCTCCTTTGTACACTAGTCGTGATTGCCCGGGATTTAGCAATTCAGCACAGCTTAACACTGCAAGATCTTATATCTCATCAGAGTAAAATATAGTGCCAGTCCCTCTAAGCATATATCCAACATAGGCAATCACAGGTGCATGCTACACTAAGAGGTCCTCCTGCAGATTGTCCACCAGTGTAAAACTCCCCATGTACATCTGTTTGCCTCCCGTCTCATCTGACAACTAAAGCAGTTTTGCTGCATGTCACCTTGCAGAAAAGGCCTGTAAAACAGAAGCATTCTTATTCCTCTGGATGGAAATGTTCCTTTATGTCTTTCCCCCTTTCCTGTAATATTCAAAGTTGCCTTAAAGGTCAGCAGTGATTTGCCAAATATCTTATTTGTTGACTCCATTTTAGCCCAGGCAGCATTGGCTCTAACCAATTCATGCTTGTGATCGGGGGTGGGGGCAGTATCCAAAAGCTTCATAAGACTGGATTGCTTACACAGGACAAGAGATCCTTGATTCATCCTAGCATTCAGGATGTCAGTCTAACTGTATGGATAATAAGCTTTTGATCCCTTTTCTCTGAGGATGTTCAGCTAGTGTTGAAGGAGACATGAAAACCTGCTAGTAGTACATCTTACTTACCCGGCTAGAAAAGATGTAGTTTGTATCAAAACAGAGAACAAGACCCATTCCAACCTGCCGCATCACCGATTCTCCAGTACTTGTATGAATTGTTCAAGTCAGGCCTTGCATACACTTCAGCTAAGATACACCTCTTGGCCATTTCATTTTGTCTGCCATTAGATCTCCACTCCCTTTTTCTTTTTTATTCCACGTTAAACAATGTTAAAGGAAGTTTTGTATATCAAGCCACCTAGAAAAAGCGTAACACCTTCTTGGGATCTAAACTTTGTTTTGGAGAACTTGGCTCTCCCTTTTTGAACCTGCAGTTAGCTGTTTTCTGAAATTTCTTCTGTCCTGCTCATTGCCTTGCAGGTCCTTATGTATAATCAACATTTTTTGATCTTTCATCATGATGTGCTGAGTGTCTCAGAACGAACCCTTCCTTTATCCCTAATGTCTTAGACTGTTCATTTCGCCCTGTTCTGTCCCTGATCCACAATCAAGGGATAATGGATTATTCATGCTTTGTATATCCACAAACCTAAAGATTTTAGAAAATATAACCAAGTACTGGTGCTTTATGATTGCAAAAAGAAAGGTCAGCCAGTATCTAAACAAACCATTTCTAGGTGGTTGTCTCTTGCTATTTAGTTTCTCTATTCTACTGATGGTAAACATCTCTCTCAAATGTTAAGGCTTTTTCTACGTGAGACACTTCTATGTCTTTTTGGAAAGGAGTGGATTCTAGATACATTGTAGAACCAGTGGGTTAGTCCTCTGTTCGCACCTTCACTAAACACTACAAGCTTGACTCAGTTTCCAGATCCAGTGCTGGCTTCACTACAGCTGTCCTTCAGGGAATCTTAGACTCTAGCCTTTCTCCATTTAATCTCTCTTCCTGAGCATTGGCAATCATCTTATGTTATGATGTCTGCAGTCTGTAATATAGCAAAACATAGTGGCAGACAGACTAAGCAGATCCCAGGTGGAAACTCAGAACAGAGGTCCAGCAGGATTTGGTCCAGATGTGGAGAACACTTCAAATAGATCTGTTCATCTCCTTTCATAACAGACATTTGGAAAAATTATATTTGAGACTTCCTTGCAGCCATGCTTGGAAGACAGAAGCATGCTTGTTCTGTTAGACAGCAGTATTCATTCACACATTTCCACTCTTTCCACCAGTAACCAAGGTAGTTCTGAAGATTCAGAAAGAATTATTAAAGAGCATTGTGGTGACCCCTTTATGTCCCAAGTAATGTTGCTTCTTCCTTTTAATGCATTTGGCGAAGGGCAGTTACCACAGTCTTCCTCATACTCTGGATCTGCTCACACACTGTTCACTCCAACTTAGAGCAGTTGCAACTGACAGCCTAGATTTTTCTACCTTGATACCTTTTAGGCACTTGTTCCATGAGGATGTGCAGTAGGTATTAAAGGAGACAGGAAAATCTTATGATGTGAAGTTGTTCAATCTAGCTGTTCATTCTTTACTGATGGGTTCGGAGCCGATCCATCGGCTTCGGTACGGATGTATGCAAAGCTCGAGGTCTTCCAGTAGCTTGAGGCCAAGCCCCTATCCCATGATGCACTGTGAATTACCTCAGATCTAGTTTGCCATTGCATCTGATTGGAGATTCCAGTGCAAGCTCGGGCCAGTACTATTTTCAAAACTTTTATATTAGCAGTTGTTTCAATAATGTTTTCTTGCTAAACTCTCTTAAATAGTTTGATAGTTAGGTAGTTTGTTTATAGCTTCTTAAAAGCTCCCCTTTCCCGTATGTGATTAGTAATATTTCATATATTGGCCTCGTGTGTTTTGGCTTAGTTTTTTCTGCTGTACTTTATAGTATATCTGCAGATATATATATATAGATATATATATATATATATATATATATATATATATATATATATATATATATAGCTTTTCCTATTGTTGGCCTTCTATATATTGGCCTTAGTTTAGTAGATAGTCTTTTTGAATATTTTAGTAGTTTACTATTCAGTTCTTATCAGGCTTATTTTTTCTGTGCATGAATTCACAGCCTAGTAGCTTACTAATATTTATAGGTTCATAGGTAGGTACTAGGCTATCGGCCCAAGGGTCTATGTAAGCCTAGCCAACAAGGTTCCCTGGCTTACCCCACCCAAGAAAGTTATTTTCCTGTGCCACTGTCAAGCAGAGACACAGAAGTGATCCCTGGGGTGTATTTCCTATTTCCCATCCACTCATTACGATTTTTCTTGAAGAGTGCTAATGAAGAACTTTGATTGACATAGATGGATAGCCTGTTCCAGAGTATGGGAAGTCTCTGGGAAAGGAATCTATCCGTCCAGCATGTCCTGTTTATTGTGGTGACAAGGTTTAGGTCCTTAGAGCATGTAGCTCAGAGGTATTGGGATTTCTTTAGGTGTAGCATGTCCAACAGCTCTGGGTTTGACATAGCTTTATATGTTAGGCAGAGATCACCTTGGAGTAGGCAATGTGATACGGAGTAAAGCTGGAGTTTTTTGAGGCGATCAGTGTAGGTTATTTGTTTGAGGCCAGTAATCCTCTTTGTGAGGTATTTCTGTGGCCTTTCCAGCTGCTGCAGATGTCTTGTGAGGTACATTCCAAAAGGGGCGTTGTACTCTATAATGGGTCTGAGTGTTGAGTAGAGGGGAATAATGACCTCTTTTTTCCTGATTGAGAACACTTTTATGATGAGGTGTGCCACGTAGAAGGACTTCCTGACTACTGTGGCAATGTGACAATCAAAGGAGAGACTACCGTCCACCTGGGTCCCAAGGTCTCTTATCACACATTCAGTGTTAAATAGATTGCTGCCTATGTGGTAGTTCATGGGTACAGAGTTTTTACCAAAGGGGATGACACTGCACTTTTTGGCATTGAGCTGGAGGCCATGGCTCTGACACCAGGCATCTGTCTCAGCGAGGCCCTTCTGTAGGATGTCCACATCATTTGGGGACTTGACAATGGCTCCTAGTTTGCAGTCATCTGCGAACTTTGTTAGCCAGAGGCCTTCTGTATTAGCCTGTACTTCAGAGAAGTAGATACCAAACAGGAGAGGTTCCAGGATGGAACCCTGTGGTACTCCACTTGTCACTGCTTTGAGGTCAGATTTGGAGTCTGAAACTTTTACAGTGTGGGTTTTGTCAGTGAGCCAGTTGGCAACCCATCTTGTGACATAGGGATTTATATCTAGTTTTGTGAGTTTAGCTATAATTCCAGAATGGGGGATGGTGTTGAAAGCCTTGGCGAGGTCAAGATAGGATGTGTGAACCACCTTACCCTCATCTACAGCTTTGGTGACTGCCTCAAAGAAGTCAATCAGGTTCAGGAGGCATGATCTGCCTTTCACAAACCCGAACCGGGTGCAACATTTTTCTTAGGCTCCTTTGTATGTGTGTGCTATTAGAGCCTATGGTATTGCTGATTATCTGCTCTGTGTTTTTCTTTAGTAGCATAATGGTGGATGACAAAGATAAACACCCAAAGTCTGGTTTTAAAAAGTGTCCAGACTGCGGCCAAAAATGTCTGTTATGGATGGACATGTAACTTGTGTTTATTGCTTGGGGTCTGTCCACTTACAGGAGTCTGGTGCCATTTGCCATTCTTTTTCTTCGAGAGTGTTGCTAGAGAAGAAAAGGAAATTGGTGGACAGGGGCTTATTAAAGCACCCCTTTCAAGAGGCTTTGAGTGACCAGGATGTGGCCAGCAAGTCTTCTAAGTCCCGTAGATCTTCTGGGGAATCTAAGGGCACTAAGCAGTCTAAGAAATCTAAAAAATTGGAGGATTCTGCAATATCGGCTCCACAGACCTCGGAGCTGACTGTCTGTTCTTTTTGGAGCCGGCCCACAGCCTTGGAGCCAGTATTTGAACTGCCTCTATCTCCATTACTTCAATCCGCACCATTGGTGCATTCTTCTAGGTCTTCTGTCAGCCTGTCAGATTTGGATATGGATCGATTGGTGCAGAAGCTTTTACAGGCACCAGTCGGCTCCGACCCAAGCGGCTTTGGAGCCAAAGACCACTACTCTGGCTTTGACTACTCCTCCTCCTCTGAGCTGTACCGGACCTTCGGAGCCAGAAGAAGGCCTGTTGATCATGGAGCCTTTGGAGTTGAGACCTGCTCCATTGTCCTCTGCTTCATCTACTCGTGACATCCTCGTCACTGAGGGTGGACTCTAGGAGCCGACACTCTCCAGTCGGATCCGGGGAGGATAGTCGGTCCGACTTGTCGGTGCCAACTCTTCCTTTCGGGGGTTCGGCTCGGATGAGCTCGGCTCCTACCTCCGGCTCGGAGCCCACGGCCTCAGTGTGGTGGGTGGTTTGGCGTTCCCTTCGGATCCATCGATTCCTTCACATCGGAGCCATGGTGCCTTCAAGACCATGAGGAGAGCCTTGTCCCCAAGACATCCTCTACTTCAGGCCATGCTTCCTCATCCCCAAAACGCCTTTGTCTGCTTCTGCTTCCATCGTCCAGGCTAGGCGTAGAAACCCAGAGCCTCATGTAGCCCCACAGGGTGCTCCCTGCTTTTCCAAGACCTCCCCAGAGGCTCCCACTGAGGAGGTTCCCAGGAAGAGATTGTGCAAGAGGAGACACTTCGACTCCCCACAGGAGTCTTTAACATCTGACACTGACTTAGATGAGTCAGAAGGGTCCCCCTCTGAGGATACCTCCTTTGCTGAGATACTCAAGATCCTTAGGCAGAGGGGTGATTGGCAGTCCAAAAGCCCTACTGAGGATGAGTCAGTTCTCTTGAAGGCTTTCGGGTCTCAACCCTCCACCTCTTGGGTGTCTCCGCCCTTCGATAAGCTCATGCAGTTGGTCTCTCAGAGGGCATGGGAGTCACCGGAGTCCATGGAACCTGTTCCTAGGAGGCCTAATAAGTTTATATCAGCTCCACCAGATAAAACCTTCTTGTCCAAAGGAGTCCCTGTTGATGCCATGGTGGTGCAAAGAGATCTCCTTAAGCAGTTGGGAGATACTCTTCAGCATACTGTAGCTGCAGGGGCCTCTGATAAAGTTGCTGCCCAGCTTGCTACCCTAAATTCTGTTGTCAACTCATCCATGTGTCACATATATGCAGTTGATGGAATGAGTAGGGCAGCGGGTACAGGAATCACTCTCAGAAGACATTCCTGGATGTGCTTGTGTTCCTTTGCGGAGCCCTTTAAGTCTTCTTTCGTAAACACCCCTTTTGATGGCTCATCCCTTTTTGGGCCTAAAGTGAAGGAAACTTTGACCAAGTGTGAACAGGAGGGAAAGACTCTGTCTGCTGTCAGAGTTCATTTCCACCCCTACTCGGCCTTATCCCAAAGGCCAAAGGGGAGGAAAAATGTGGTTCCGGAAAGTCCAAGGAGCCTTTTAGGACACACATGGTGAACCCCCCTCTAGAGGCAGAGGAGGAGGTAATAGTGGAAGACGCCGCCCTCACGGCAGAGGGGGTCCGCAACATCAGGGTGACAGAGATCACTTCTATGGTCAATCCTACCAGCGCTCCTAAAAGGAAGCCTGACTGCCCTGCTCTGGAGGCAGTCAGGGGTCTCTTATCTTTGTATCCAGATGCCTGGCAAGAAATAACAAAAGACAGCTGATACAAAGTATCACTTCCAGAGGGTACTTCATACCATTCGCCAGAAAAGTTCCGGATGGTCACTCTCCAGTCTATACTTCCCTTTTTAGGTAAAGACAATTGGATGTGCTCGATAGATCTCAAGGATGCGTACTACCACATAAAAATGGCCAGGCCATCCAGAGATCACCTTGGTTTCTGGCTGGGAGCCAATAATTATCAATTTCGAGCCCTGCCATTTGGTCTCACAACAGCCCCCAGAGTTTTCACCAAATGCATGGCAGTGGTCATGGCTCACCTGAGGCGTCTAGGATTCCAGGTGTTTCCGTACCTAGACGATTGGCTCCTTACCATCACCACCAGGCATCCACTGATTCAAGCAAGGGAATACACTCTGGCACTCTGCAATCATTTAGGCATTACAATCAACTCAGAAAAGTCTGCCTTGTCGCCATTGCAGTATATCGTTTTTATCGGGGCAGAGCTAGGCACTTCAACCACCACGCTAAGACTACCAATCAAAAGAATCTTCCTTCATCAGCATGTCAGCACATTGCTATCGAAAGACAGAGCACCAGCTTCAAAAGTTCTGGAAGTGTAGGGTTTGATGGCTGCAGCAATCCTAGCCATACCATTAGCAAGAATGCATATGCGGATTCTTCAGTGGCTGTTGTTCACTCAATGGTCTTACCAGGAACTAACAGTGGATCACACAATTCTAATCACAAGCTCTTGCAAGAAAAATCTCCAGTGGTGGTTGGCGTCTCTTCACGTAACCATAGGACGCCCCTTTGTTCTACCCCCTCCAGTAGCCACTGTGACCACGGATGCTTCCCTGATAGGGTGGGGGGCATTTTCAGGGAAAGACTGCCCAAGGCACATGGACAGTTCAAGAGTCACATTTGCATATCAATGTTCTGGAGATGAGAGCAGTACTTTTGGCATTGCAGTACTTCCAGGACTCTCTTCCCCTTAGTATGATTGCAATTCAGACAGACAATATGTCAGTAGTCTGGTACTTGAACAAGCAGGGGGTAACCAAGTCTTAACCCCTTTGCTGAGAAGCCCTCAGAGTTTGGCAGTGGTTTGTTTCCTCCCAGCGCTTTCTGTTGGCAGCGCACATCCCAGGGAGATCCAATGTGATAGCAGGCAAACTGAGCAGGGCAATCTTGTTGCCCCATGAGTAGTCCCTCAAGAAAGAGATTGTGGACAAGATTTTCTGCAAATGGGGCCAGCCTTGCTGTGACCTTTTTAACAGCCACATCAACACGAAATGCAGAAGCTACTTTGCCCTACTTCCTCCTCTGGGAGAAGCCCCGAGAGACACACTCGTACATGATTGACCTGGGAGTCTCCACTATGCTTTTCCACCAATCCCATTGATACCCAGATTTCTGCAGAAAGCAAAATCCCTGTGAAGGACAATCATTCTTATATCCCCTCATTGGCCTTGGCAGATTTGGTTCCCATTCCTTCAACATCATCTCTTGGAGGATCCCTGTATTCTGGACCCAGTTCCAGATCTTCTGACACACCCGTCGGGGGACCTCCATCCTTCTCTGCAGTCACTGCAGCTGACAGCTTGGCTGCTCCAGTTCCCCTCATAGCCAGGCTTCATAACTTCTCCAGTGAGACAAAACAGATCCTTTTGTCTTCCCATAAGCCGTCCACTAGAAGATTATATCTTAGTAAGTGGAAGAGATTTTCCATATGGGCTTCTAAGCAGAACATTGATCCTTACCAAGCCCCATTGACATCCATACTAGAATCATACCTCTCGACCTGGAAACATCAAAAATCTGGACAAGGCCCATGAAAAATAGGTACAAATCTGTACGCTGATTAATGTAAAATTTACATACATAATTAAACAACCCCACCCACTCCAGTGGAATTGTGGGATACCAACTTTGAAACACAAACTGAAGAACAGAACCAAAGTGTAGCACCAGAGCCCCCCTGCAGCCATTCCAATGTCCCATTACCTGGCCATTTCACCCCATTTACTATAAACACTAATGTGTGCATACTGCTTTACTTCCACAATGATTATTTGGATTTTATTTTTTTACATTTTATAGCACAATGCACAAACACTAATAGATATCTGCTAAACAAAGCAATACTGTCTAACAATAAACATCGACTTGGCATTAAAACTTCTCTGCCCTTGAAACTCACATTCATTGAAACAGCATTGAAACCCACACCACATCCAAAGAAAATGCATCTGGCCAGTGGTGGATAAAGATTACCTTTGAGCTGTTTTCAAATGAGAGGCCCCTTGCCCACAAAACAAGAAACATACATGTGTTTTTTTATATACATTCCTGTCTTTATTAAATTATATTACTTGTATAATACAGCACACTTGTTAGACTTAAGTTAGTGAGCATTTTAAATTTATTGTTTAAACATTTTTCCAGTATGCAATGAAACAAAAATGCATGAACCAAGGACAGAACTGCCCTATTCAGAACATTTCCATGATAACAGTCTACTTCCACACACAACTGCATTTTAAAATATATTGTTTGAACATTTTTCCAGTAGGCAATGAAGCAAAATGCATGCACCAATAATGACAAAACTGCCCTATTCAGAACATTTCCATGATAACAGTCTACTTCTACATACAATATATATATATATATATATATATATATATATATATATATATATATATATATATGTGTGTGTGTGTGTGTGTGTGTGTTGTTATGTATGTATATATGTATATAAATACAGAATCACAGTAGTGTAAGCCATAGGCCCAGCTTCTTGCACTTATTTTCAATTGGGGGGGGGGGCAAAATGCCACAAACCAAGACACATTTTAAATATTGCTTTTATAATTTTGGAAAGTTGCTTGCATAAAATGTTGTGTCACCACCATGCATTTCACTACCAAGTCTTGAACCCAGAACCCTGTACACTCCAGTCATAGTAACATTCCACTAAGCTAAATCAGCAGTTGCCTAAAAGACAGGAAGACAAACTTAAATGGCTATCATTTAGTGAATTCAGTTCTCACTTCTCACCATAGTTCTCAACCTCTTAGCTCAGAAATACAGAACAAAGCCAATAGCGGGGGAATACAGCCCCAAAATAGGGACACATTTAAAATACTGGTCTTATAAACTTAGAAAATTGCTAGAATAAAAGGTTTTGTTTTACTACTCCTGAAAAACAGAGATTTAATGAGGAACAGAACAAAAATGTGAGGCATAAATTCACAAGTGACAGTGGCTAGGGACTTTAGGCTCTTTTTACCTGAAACCAAGGTACAGTTACACACAGACACACACACAGACGCACACAGACACACACACACACACACACACACACACACACACACACACACACACACACACACACACACACATATCGGCTAAAATGCATTTGCTATGCCTGAACATCAGAAAAAAAATAAAACTCCTGTGTTGCATGCCCGAATGGCAGAAATACCTAAATGTCCTGTTAAAGTGCATTTGACCGGCTCTGCAGTAAATACGAAGTAAACACACACCCTATCTGAAAAGAAATGTTCTGCTAAAATGCATTTGGCTGTGCAGTAAATAGGAAGTAAACACCATCCTACCTGAAAAGAAATGTTCTGCTAAAGTGCATTTGGCTCTGCAGTAAATACGAAGGAAACAAACACCCTACCTAAATGTTCTGCTAAAGTGCATTTGACCGGTTCTGCAGTAAATATGAAGTAAAACCCACACCCTACCTTAAAAGACCATCAGAAAGTAAAAATCATCCTGTGTTTTGCCTTGCCTTACCTTACATTAAAAGGCTGACGACCGGAAAGTAAAGTGTTCAAAAGTAAACCCAGTAAGTCTTAGACGAGATGTGCAGAAATAAACAGAAACGGCATCCTATTCAAACAGACGCACGGCATGCTGACGGGGCTGACGTCATCGTGCACATAATGACGTCACCTCCAAAAGTGCGAAAATTTAAAAAATAGATCCAAAAAATCGGAAATAACGGGGTGTCACTCAGGAATCGTGGCACCCCATTATTGGGACCCTACAACTGGGTAAAAAACGAGTTATTTGGGACAGTTGAGAGGTCTGACTTGAATTCTTGACTATGATTTTTAATAAAGGAGTGGCAGCCGCAACAGTTCGGGTTCAGTTGGCTGCTATATCTAACTTTCATCTCGGGATTGATGGGTTAACTATCATGTCCCACAAGTTATCCAAGGCCTTTCTCAAGGGAACATT
Source organism: Protopterus annectens (assembly GCF_019279795.1). NCBI lineage: Eukaryota > Metazoa > Chordata > Ceratodontiformes > Protopteridae > Protopterus > Protopterus annectens. The sequence continues at coordinate 30,423,602 of NC_056743.1, forward strand.
TCATATGAGACCTCCAGTGAAAACTCCCTATTCTCCATGGAATCTAAATTTTATGTTGTGTCGTATAATCCTTCCCCCATTTGAACCAGCGTCATCTTGTCACCTCAAATATTTATCGTGGAAAACCATTTTTCTGGTAGCTATTACTTCGCCCGCAGAGTGTCAGAACTTCAAGCTTTATCTATTAGCCTTCCTTATTTGATTTTTCATGCTGACAGAGTATCTCTTAGGATAAACCCCTCTTTTTTGCCCAAAGTTTGTTCAGAAGCTAATATCAACAAAGTCATTGAGTTACCAGTTTTTGTCCCTAATCATTCCAATAAGTTGGAGTATATGTTAGACAAAATTGATGTTCACAGACAGCTCAGATTTTATTCGGATAGAACAAAAGATATCAGGAAATCAGACCAACTATTCGTTTCATTCTTTGAAGCCAGAAAAGGTAGACCAGTGGCTAAAACAACTCTGTTTAAATGGTTATCTGATTGTATCACCTTTGTTTACTCAGCTGCTAATATGCCTTTGCAACACAAGATTAAAGCTCACTCAACCAGAGCAGTTTCTACATCCTCTACGTTCCAAGCAAAATTGCCCATTGATAACATTTGTGCAGCAGCCACTTGGTCTAAACCTCATACCTTTATCATGCATTACAAAGTTGATAAGGCCTCCAGGGATAAGGTTTCTTTTGGGTCTATGGTTCTGAAAAATGTCCTCCCATGAGCCATCCGAGATTGATGCTACGGACCACTACCCATCAGTAAAGAATGAATGGCGAGATAGAACAACTTCACATTAAGAAGTTATGTACTCACCATAACGTTCCATGTGAGTTGTTCATCTTGCCTTCATTCTTGCGTCCCTCCCTCCTTCTCCATCCTGGCTGATAGTTGGCGTAGAGCCTGGTCTCATCCTGGTTGCTCAATTCTTCTTCCTCTCCATAGGAGGATAGCTCATTTCTATGGTTATAGTACACACAGCAAACAAGATCTGAGGTAATTCACAGTTCATCATGGGATAGGGGCTTGGCCTTGAGCTACTGGAAGACCTCGAGCTTTGCATACGACCGTACTGGAGCCAATGGCTCGGCTCCAAACTCATCAGTAAAGAATGAAGGCGAGATGAACAACTCACATGGAACGTTATGGTGAGTACATAACTTCTTATTTACCAGTGGAAGAGGTTTTCTACGTGGTACCTAACTGATATCAAAAGGGCAAGGTATGGTGTCTACCCCCTCTAGTTTTGAAATATTTGTGTGAACTACTCAACAGTGGCTTATCTTATGCCTCTATAGGTTCATAGGTTAGTACTGGGCTATCTGCCCGAAGGCATATATTAACCCAGCCACGTTGTGTGGTATTTACCGCCCCTTTAGTAGTTTCCTAGACCCTTGTACTAGCAGCTAGTACCCTTGGCCCCTATCTAGTAGTGCTGTTGGTGTGATCCCCGGTGTGAACTTTCTGTTACCCATCCACTCATCAAGGTTCCTCTTGAAGAGTGATAGTGAGGGGCTCTGTCTTATGTAGATCGGGACCCTGTTCCGTAGTAAAGGAAGTCTTTGCGAAGGGAATCTATCCCTTCAGCATGTTCTATTCATTGTTGTGTTGAGGTTTATATCCCTAGAGCGTGTAGCTCGAGTAGATTTGGTTTTGCTAAGATGGAGCATGTTCAACAATTCTGGGTTGGGCATGGCTCTGTACGTTTCTATGAAGATGCATCTTATGGTCATCTCGAATTGTTAACCCATGGATCCCCTCTTTCATCTCTTTTTGTGGTCAGACAGTTTATGAAATGAATGCTGCACATGAGACCCCCTTCCAAAACAAATTCCACCTCATTGAGATCTAAACTTTGTTTTTAAAAAATGACCTTATCTCCTTTTGAACTTGCCTTTTACTTTGATGTCTGCCAGTTGAGTCTCTGAGCTGCAAGCTGACATGGTGGGCCAACCTCAGTTGATTCTCCGCAATGACAAGGGTTATTCTATGCACTAATCCTTATTTCAACCTAAAAGTTGTTTCTGAATTCACTCTGAATCAAGCCATCAATCTCCCAGTTTTATTTCTGGAGCCTAAACACAAGGAAGAAAAGACTCTGTATACCTTGGATCTGCACAGGCAGCTCAGGTACTACCAAATCCAAATTAAGCCCTTCAGGAAAGCTGAACAGCTGTTTATTTCGTATCATGTGGCTAAGAAAGGTCAACCTGTCTCTAAGCAAATGATTCCTAATTGGTTTTCCTCTGCTGCTGTTTTTTGTTATTCCCACCATGGTAAAATGTATTCCAGGCAAGATTAAGGCACATGTCATCAGAACCTTATCCTCTTTGTTGGCATGTTGGAAAGGAGTGGACACAAGAAGCATTCTAGAGGCAGCAACTTGGTCCTTTGTTCATACATTTATAAAGTATTGCAAACTGGATTATTTCTCAAGTTCCATAGCTGGCTTTGCGGGGATCATTCTCCAAGGCCTCCTGGATCCTTATCCTTCGATCTCCCAGGTATGGTAAGCTGTAAGAATTTACCCATATACCACTGAGGCACTGTGAATGAGGACTATGGTACAGTTGTGCAAGTCCTACTTATCTGTAACAGTAGAAGTTCAAATATAGCACTGCTTCAGTGGCAGCACCCACCCACCATTCCCCTTATTCTGTATATAGTGGTACCTAACCTTGCTGTGTTGTTGAATGGCTTTATTTGTGTTGATGTTTTGGGGCAAATTGGTTGGTTTCAGTCAAATTTTGCTTCTTGTCCTCCTTTCTTTCTACTTGGCTCTAAAAGCCTGAATAACTGAATTTCTGTGACAGGGTTTAGGCTTCCCTAATGGGAAGGACTTAGCCAATCTCCTATCACAGAGAGTCAGAGAAAGGAATTCTAAACTCTGGAAAGCTACCAGGGTAGATGTTTTTGTAGGCAGAGAACCCATATGCTACTGAGTCAGTGTGAAATTCAAACATGTGCTGTTACAAGTAAGTAGGAGTTGCGAGATTGTGCTTTACCTATCCAGCAAGGTACAGGCAATTAAATAGGAATATGATATTTCGGGTCTATATTAGAACCGTGAAAGTCCTATTAAACTAATACGTAAACACAGACACATATTATGCGAACCGCGAATACACTGAACGCCCTAAACTGTGAAATTCAAAAATTAAAACTGTCATAGTTGTCCATCCCCACCACCCGCTACATACTACCTACCCAAACAAAATAAATAAACTACGTACATAACACTAACCAAAACCTTACTTCTAACCCTAAACTAAACCCTACTTCTAACCCTAAACTAAATCTTGTATATGCTATCATCTATGCACTTACCTTAACCCGCACCCTAACCTTAAGGTCCTTAACTATCACACACATACCCTAAGAAGTTATACCCAAGCAAAATAAATAATCCACACACATACACTTAACAAAACCCTACTTCCAACCCTACACTAAACCTCACATACATTACCATCTATGCACTTACCCTAACCCTAAGGTCCACAACTATTGCACACTTACCTTACGGAGCTGTACCACAGAAGGGCCAACCATGATGATTCGACATTTTGGATTTCGCGCTTCAGGATGATCGGTGTTTTCGCGGTTCGATGAATATGTGTCGACGTTTCCATATTCGGGAAAGTGTACCTTCGCGGTTTTAATAGGGAACCAATATCTCTAGTTTCCTCCCACAAGGTTCTATATTAGATCCCCTGCTCTTTAACCTCTTTGTTGTTGATCTTCATGCTGCCAGTAAACAACCCACCATAGTGCAATACTCTGATGACTCCATAATGATCTGTCAGCAAAAACAGTAACAGAACTTCAACAAATAATCCAGCATGCGTTTTCCTCTGTTGAATCTTGGCTAATTAAATCTAAACACTTACTAAATCTGAATAAAAGAAAATTAATATTATTTACTTTCATATACCTCTCATATCAAATGACATTTTTTTACCATGATCTCAACTAAGAACAATAAGATTGAACTAGTTCAATATGCCAAACTCCTAGATGTCATCATTGTTGACCAGCTGATATTTGATCATCACATTACTCAAGCCATAACGAAAATGAACTAGAAACTTTATACATCATAAAATTACTCCTCACTGACAAAACCAGACATTGTATAGCATCTGGTTACTAATTGCTTTCTCTACTATTTGCTTCCTCCATTTTCAGTAACCTGCAAGCCACATTGCTAGCAAAGCTAGAACATTACAAAACCACCAGGTTTTCTGCAATCAATCACTACTGTTCACACCCCTGTATAGTACTCAGGAAACTTAACTGTCAAGAACTACCCTACCACCTGTCTTTATCGCAACTTGCTACTATACAGAAACTCTTGCATAAATCAAACAATTATCCAACCATTAAAAAAAAAAATCATAAAACTCTATTTTCTTAAAAGATTGCTAATATCAAAAGGCAGATCTCTGCTCAACATTACAGAGTTTTACAGTTCCGCAAGAGACTCCCTATTTCAGAAATGTGAACTCCATCCCTTCAGTACTAAGAACACAGCAAGATGGACATTTATTCAAAAACAACAAAAATGTCACCTGAGAGTAAAATGGATCTGCTCCTGCATCTCACCATAATGCCAATATAGTTCATCTTTTCTCGTCTCTAGAACAAATCCTGACTCTTCTCCTTTCCTAACTTCTGATGTCTCATTATAATTTCCTCCTATTGTCACTCAACTATATCTTTCTTACTACTATCTTCCTAATGTAATTTTTCTCTCATCTTAAAATACTTTTTCACAAAAAATGATTTTACTACACCAAGGATCTATACTGAGACTGGGTGGCCATGTTGGTGCAGCAGTTAGCGTTGCTGCCTCACAGCAAGAGGTTCTCTGGTTCGATTCTCGGCTGGTGTGCCTTCTGTGCAGAGTCTGCATATCCTCCTTGTGGTCGCGTGGGTTTCCTCCGGGTGCTCCGGTTTCCTCCCACATCCCAAAAGACATGCAGTAGGTGGATTGGACACTCTAAATTGGCCCTAGGTGTGAATGTGCGCCTTCTGTGGAAGGTTGGGCGCCGGGCTGGCAACTCGACACCGTAAAACTCCATTGCCAGTCATGAGTGGACAGATGATCCGTTGTGGCGACCCCTAACTGGGAAAAGCCGAAAGAAGAAGAAGAAGGATCTATACTTAGACTACTGTATTCCCATAAAGTAAACCCACTGCTGCCCGTAAACTGTTTGTGTGTATACTCATCTACTTGTTACAAGTAAGTGACTCATACATTGCATGTGGATTCTTGTACTGTACATAATGTCGGATTTGTTTTTGCTTAGTCTCTTTTATGCTCAGTCTTATACTGTATATAATTCTCCAATTTTTGTTTAAACTTTCCTGATTTTTTTTTAATGATCGTACAACATGTGGTATGTTTCCCTGCAGGCCTCCACTGAGAGGGGGTCCAACCAAGGCAGGCTTTCCCACTAAACAAATGCAAAATAAAATGAATAAAAATAGATAAAATCAAATGCACAGTACCAATGGACAAGGTATAAGGGTAGCCTTATGCACTGGATGGTGAAACTAGGGGACTCTAATATGATAAAATTCCCAAGGACTGTCTCTCACTCATACTCTGCAGACATAGAACATGAATATAGTAAGAAATCTGATGTGGATATTGGAAATCAATTTTTTTTTTTTTCCTTGGGGAAAATGGGATGGCATGAACGATTTCCTTATCCACACAGCTAGTCAGATTGGAGAGTCCGCATACCAATATTGTGGTTGTTAGTTTGAAGTGTAGGTTTGGGCACTGGATTGTTCTAGTTGTTTAGACTTGCTGGCATACCTCTCATCTGTCTAGATCTTCACAGAATGTCCAGATTTTTGCCTCCTATTTTTGTCTGTTCCTCCTAAAATTTGTGGTTTTCTGGCAAATGATTAAAGTCGCTAAATAATGAGATACATTTTAGTTTCAGATTTCATAAACTTCAGAAAATGCATGGTAACACAAATCCTATTATTTTAGCAGGTTTCTAAATTTAGAAGAGCAGTATTTAAAATCTGTCCCTATTTTTGGACATTTGCCCCCCCACCCCCACCCCCCCCCACCACGCGCGCACACACACACACACACACACACACACACACACACACACACACACACACTCACACACATTATTTTAGGCTTTGTCCAGATTTTTTGATCTAAGAAGTTGGGATGTATACTGGATGGTAACAAGTTTTTCTCACTTGATGAATTAAAAGACATGTCGAGACACTTTGCAGAAGGTTTTTGACATATATAACATTAAAAACATTAATGATGTTGTTTGGAGTTCTTAAAAAACACAGCAAAACCTCAGCCAACTGGACAGTTTCCAGTAGTACAGGACTAATATTAGAAACAGTCCACTCCTGTAAATATCTGGGTATCCTGCTAGACCCAGCACTTTTATTTATTTTATTGCATTTGTTTACCAGGAAAGCCCATTTTCAGCTCTGACAAGAACATAGATACAGAAGTAGAAACAGTGTTACACATAGTGATTACAGTAATGTATTACAGTAATGTATACAGAATATGTACATAAAGCAGGAATTTATTTGATTTGATTACAGTAATATATGCAGAATACATGCATGAAAGCAGAAATCTAGTTGGTTTGATTACAGTAATACGTACAGAATATATACATAAAAACAGGAATTTAGTTGGTTGCCAGATGAATTCAATCAGAGAGGTATAAACAGAGATATATTAATCAGCATTATTGTACCAGTATCAACAAGTGATGAAAAAATAATAAATCTGGAGAAAGTATCATCAGTCACTAGTTGTAAAAAGCATAGGAGTTTAGTTATCATATAAGTAGAAGGAAGGGGTTAGGTTATAGAGCAGAAACATTGCCAGGAAGAGGCGAGATGATTTTTCAGTATTTGTCTGAAGGTGGTAGTGCTGCCTGTGTTTCTTATAGAAGGTGGAAGTGAGTTCCATAGTTTGGCAACGGTGAAGGAGTAGAGGAGTTGACCAGCAGATAAGGTGGGCCTTTCTACTTTTAGAAGTAGATGATTTTCAGATCATAGTTGTTTGCTGGGTTGATATTTGGCAAGTAGAGTTGAGAGAGCAGGACAGTCTGCGGGTCAATAGATTATTTTGTGCGCTGTAATTAGTTGGGTGAATGAGAGATGGTGGGGGAGTTCCAGCCAGCCTAATTGCTTCGGTGAGTTACAGTGATGGGACAAGAATTTGGCCTTGGTGGCAAATTTGGCTATTCTGTTGTAACAGAGGCTAAGAAAGTTTTGGTGCCTGTGGAGCATACTGAGCTTTTGGTGTGTTTTTTGATGTTATTGTTTATGTGTAGGTCAAAGTTAAGGTTTTCATCTATAATGATGCCTAGTAATTTAGTGTGTGGGATATTTCTGTAGTGGTATTGTCTTGGGTTTGTATAATGAAGAGTTTTTTTTATCTAGGAGAGTGGTTTTCTTTGGGGTAGAAATTACTAGTTTAGTTTTTTTTCGGATTTAGGGCAAGATGGTTGTTAAGCATCCAAGATTCAGTAGAGGTGAGGGCATTCTGGGTGATCTGCTGGAGTTCAGAGCTGGAATTTGCAGTGCATATTATTGTACAGTCATCAGCATACTGGATTAATGAGCATTGTGGGAGAGTGGAGTGAAAGTTGTTTATAAAGATGCTAAATAACAGTGGACCAAGTATGGAGCATTGGGGTACCCTTATGGAAGTACTGAGGAAGGGAGAGTAAGATTGTTGCCATTTGGTGGATTGCTGCCTATTGGAGAGATGGCTATTGGACCATTGTAGGGTGGGGAAATGCGGAGGGTAGAAAGTTTAGAGAGGAGGATAGTTTGTGAAATGGTATTGAAAGCTTTGGGGAGGTCACGGAAAAGAGAAGCAATTATTTTACCAGAATCCCATGCCTGGTTAACTGTATCAAGGAAGGAGAGGAGGGTGGGAGTGGTGCTGTGTCCTGGTCTGAAACCATGCTGAGACTGTATCAAGGAAGGAGAGGAGGGTGGGGAGTGGTGCTGTGTCCTGGTCTGAAACCATGCTGAGACTGTATCAAGGAAGGAGAGGAGGGTGGGAGTGGTGCTGTGTCCTGGTCTGAAACCATGCTGAGACTGTATCAAGGAAGGGGAGGAGGGTGGGAGTGGTGCTGTGTCCTGGTCTGAAACCATGCTGAGACTGTATCAAGGAAGGAGAGGAGGGTGGGAGTGGTGCTGTGTCCTGGTCTGAAACCATGCTGAGACTGTATCAAGGAAGGAGAGGAGGGTGGGAGTGGTGCTGTGTCCTGGTCTGAAACCATGCTGAGACTGTATCAAGGAAGGAGAGGAGGGTGGGAGTGGTGCTGTGTCCTGGTCTGAAACCATGCTGAGACTGTATCAAGGAAGGAGAAGAGGGTGGGAGTGTGCTGGACCCTGGTCTGTAACCATGCTGAGACTGTATCACGGAAGGAGAGGAGGGTGGGAGTGGTGCTGTGTCCTGGTCTGTAACCATGCTGAGACTGTATCAAGGAAGGAGAGGAGGGTGGGAGTGGTGCTGTGTCCTGGTCTGAAACCATGCTGAGTGGGTGATAGAATTTGGTTTTTAAGCAGGTTGTTGATGAGTTGGGCATGGATGCATTTTTCCAGTATTTTAGAGGGGAGTGAGAGAATTGCTATGGGTCGAAAGTTTGTGGTGTCTGTGTTGGTGCCACCTTTGTGTAAGGGGAGAATGAATGCTTTTTTCCATATGTCTGGGACAACGGATTCTTTAATCAATCTGTTAATGAGTATGCTGATGCGAAAAAGCTATAGAGTTTGCAGCTAGCTGCAGGAAGTGTGGGGGTAGATTGTCAGGGGCTAGAGTACAGGGTTTTAACTTAAGTTGCTTATGAAGTTGCTTGTATTGTAGTAGAGTTAAGGGGTCTTTGTTTTTCTTCCATGATTTCCAGATTTTATCCCTTGTAGACATGACTTCTTTGGTGAATTTTGAGAGCTAGCTTGCATGGTTATGTTTTATTTCTTTTTGGCGGGTGGATGCTTGCCTGTTTAGGATATCTAGGAATGTTTGGTTAAAGAATTCATCAACCTCATTAAGTGGTAGGGATTTGAGAGGTTCCCAATTTACTTTACAAGGGTTTCATTAAATATGGATGGTTGGAACTTAAGTCAAATTTCTGATTGATTTGTTTTGGTGTTGGCCTGGGTTTGTGGTAGTTTTACGTAGGATATATGCTGGGTGGTGGTCGCTAATGGTATTAGGTAGTATGCCTGCAGTGATGATATTGTTAGGGTGTGACACTAATATCCAGTCTATTGTGGAGCCCCAATTGTTATTTTTGTGGGGTCTGGTGATGTCTTCAGTTAGTTCGGAGAAGTTGTAAAGGTTTACGTTTTTTGAGGGGTTGTTGTGGGCAATGTCTAGCCAATCAGTGTTCACATCACCTAAGATGATGGGTTCATTATCTGTGTTTTGGGAAGTTTAGGCAAGTATGTTTTCTAATATTGGTATGTTGTTTCCTGGAGGAATATATAGAGCAATTATGCAAATGTTTTTATGGTGTTAAGTTTTAATATGGAGATTAGTACTTCTGCTGGGGAGAAGTTGGGTGTTGTTTCTGAGTAGAGAATTAATGTATATTTGCTAGGGAAGAGTACTGCTACTCCTCCTCCTCTCTTGTGGGGCCGATCGGCTCTCAGGCATGAGTAGCCTGGGGGGAGAAACTCGGTGTCTTTTACATATGATTTCAACCAGGTTTCAGTTGCTGCTATAATATCAGGGTTGTTTTGTGAAATCCACGCCTGGAGTTCAGGTATCTTGTTTCTAAGGCTTTGGAGGTTTATGGTTGATAGCATGAGAGATTTGCTAGGGCTGGGGGTGGGGGGGATGGGCCTGGGTTGGGTTGTACATCACCACACTGGGATATAATGCTTTGGCAAATTATGTGAGTTATACTTATCAGTTTTTTTCCTAAAAATGGTATAGTGGCTGGTGGTGGTGTGATAATGGGGCTGTCTTTAGAAAGGTAGAATTTTCACTTTGGATAGTACAGAGGTATTAGCTCTGAATAAGCTACGGTGGATGTCTGACTAACTTGATAAATGTGGCTTATGTGTGCTGGTTGTACAGGTAGGTGTAGGAGGTATGTTGGGTATCTGGAAAGTTGTGATTTTTGTTAGGAGCGAGAGTGTAAGTGAGAGAAGTGAGATCATAGTAAAAGTAGTGATGAACATGATGGTGGTTGAGTGCAGTGTGATAACAGAATGAATATGAGCAAGACAGTGATAGTTTAGGGGATGGAGCACTATATGACCCCCTTTAGAATGGGTGGGGAGGTAGAGTAGTTGTGAGGTATGGTATTATTATGGCTACTTAATAAGACCATATCCTTGGCAAATCAAACTAAATCAAAAGTTTAAAAAAAAAAATTACACTGTTTGGCTAGAAAAATCTCTTTATTTGCTGCTGTCCACAGACGGCGCCACCAGTGTAAAAGGTTTCCTTGTTCCATTACTCTAACAGGGCCTCCCTACTTTTGCTTTAGGCCCAAGCAAAGTTTTACTATAATTTAGACAACTTCTATACAATTTCTAATAACATCTTGATGGTTCATAATTCTTTCACCTAAACACGTGCACCACTGTCAACTTAAAAAATGGAAATAACCACTCAACACACAGAAGATCACAATCCTCCTGGGTCCACTTATCTTTAAACTGTTAAATCTGGAGATTTTCACTTTTGTTCTTAACAGTCTAGATGAAAGCACTGTCAACTGTATAATTAAGAGCTTTGTCAGTGTCTACTCCTAATCAGTAGGTGCCAAAACTAATCTGAATTGCACCAAACACGCTTTCTGTGTCTTTGCCCCCAGAATTTTAGACGTCATCCCTAACCAAGTTACACCCATTCACAACTTTAAAACATTCACTTTGACCCCCATCAGTTTCAACACGAACTTAGCCTAGTCAACTGGTCACCTCTACAAACCTTGCCATTAGACGACGCAGTTAACCACTTCAACAATACCTTCCTTACCATTCTTGATCATCATGCCCCCATGCGCTCTATACGCATGAAATTCAGGACAGCACAATGGCTTACAAGTAACACTAAACAACTTATAATAAGTAGGAACAAAGCCTGGACTAAATGGCGAACGACTAAAGACTCACTTGACCACCTCAATTACAAACAAAAAAGAAACTTGACTAAAATAGCTATCATACAAGATAAAAAAAACTTTTACACCCAATTACAGAGTTCCTCCCAACAACAACCACAAAAATTCTGGAATTCTATTAACAAACTACTTTCCCCCGGGAAAGTGGAAACTCCCAGTCCACTAGGCTCCCACCCTGACTCTCCCTTGCATACTGCAAATGCTTTCAATAACTTCTTTACTTCTACAATACTTAATCTAGCCAACCAACAAAGCCCTGACCCTGCTCTACTAGGTAACCAGAACTGCATCCCACCACCATTTCATCTTAAACCCATACCCACCTCCTATATTCTTAACCTACTTCAGAAACTTAAACCTTCTACACCCTCAGCCGACAAAATCCCAGCAGAATATCTCCAGCTAGGAGCTAAAGCTATTGCCTACCCAATCTCTATACTAATTAACAGAACCATAAAAGAAAGTACTATACCTTCACTCTGGAAAATCTCTCACATCATCCCACTCTTTAAAGGGTGTGATTCTTTTGAATACTCTAACTACCGCCCTATTGCGCTGCTATCTCCTATAGCAAAAATAATGGAGAAATGCATCCACAAACAGCTACTTAATCACCTCCTATACAATAATCTCCTAGCAAACTGCCAACATGGATTTTGTCCCTACCATAGCACCACCACAGCCTTACTAACCTTTATTGACTCCATTAATAATAACCGAAACAACAATCTTCTTTCATCAGCCTTCTTTGTAGATCTGTCAAAAGCTTTTGACATGGTGAATCACCAACTACTCCTTCATCGCTTAAAATCTCTTTCTTTTGATAGCACTGCTCTAAACTGGTTTACTTCTTATCTTCAAAATAGGAAACAAGCAGTGCTATGGAACAACAGTCTCGGAGCTTCTTCCTACCTCTCTAGGTGTCCCTCAGGGCTCCATCCTAGGTCCTCTTTTATTTTCCATCTTTATTAACGACCTACACCTTGCCACACCTCTAACTACTTGTATTCAATACGCTGATGATACCACCATCATTTGTTCTGCCTCCAACCAAAATGACTTACACGACCTCACCCAAAAAACATTTACTACAATAGAGCAATGGTTCTCTAATCACTGTCTTCTTCTAAACCCTAAGAAAACTAAACTTCTCCTCTTCTTACCTACACACCAATCCCCCTCTATTAACTTCTCTCTTACTTCAAACAATGGCACCCTTATCTCCCCTGACCAAACAACCAAACTCTTAGGCATAACTATTGACAACCAACTTAAATTTGACTTTCATATTAACTCAACCATAAAAGCAACTAATAGAAAATTAGGTTCTCTTTACAGAATCAAATCATTCTTAACTCCAGAAGCTAGAACTACCATAGCCAGAACACATCTTATCTCTACACTACTATATGCTTCCGCTATATATACTAACCTTTCCAAATATAACATCAATAAGCTTACATCAACCTACAATAACATTGCCAGATTTGCCACTGCCTCCCCATATAAAACACATCACTGCAGAAATCTCCACCTCCTAGGATGGCTAGAGCTACCCCACCTGATTCAATACTGTCAACTCTCTATAGCCCATAAAGCCCTTCACCACCCTGATTATACACCTATGCTCTCCACCCTTATTAAGCCTTACAACAACCTAAAAAGCCTTCGCTCGTCTAGTAAAATACTGATTCAAACCTCTCTATCTAAGAACACTGCAGGTAACTCCATATTTTCCAACTCAGTTGGTAAAATATGGAATCAACTTCCTCCTGACCTGACAACCCAAACCTCCATCTCACTGTTTAAAACTAAACTAAAACACTACCTTTCCAACCACTGGCTATGCTCATGCAACTACCCAACCTGATCTTTCTGCTCCTCACTACTCTTGCATACATCTTTCTTTCTCCCAGCTCTAAGCTATTCTACTAAGAAATGCTCTCTCTAATCTTGTAACTATACCCTCCTCCTTATTCTACTGCTTACTTTTAAACATCCTACTGTATCCTGTCTTATTCTACCCTTTCCAATACTCAAGCAAAAGCTCTACCTCCTGTTATCTTTATGTACTTTCCTCATATTATCATTAAAATGCCCAAAGTATGTTCTGTGCTTGAAAATTTTTTACTGTGTACATATTTTTCATGCTTTAATTTTTGATTTGTGTATTTACTTTTCCTCTCATGCGTGTAATACCTTATGTATTTTGTAAAGACTGTTTGATTATCATGCTGTTAGATAGCGGAGCTTTTCTCCTCGGGCCTCCACTGAAAATGGACATGTATCCAGTTGGACTAGCCTGGTTAACAAATGTAAAATAAATAAAATAAAATAAATTCAGACGTGAACCGAGAAATCCCATTTTCAAACAAGCACACTGTAACTGCTACCAGCCTGGGACAGCTGTCCAACCAGTTTTGTTTCTCCTGCAGTCCTGCTCTTCATTTACTAAACATTTCTTCCTCTTGGACTTTGAGCACTTATAACTACCCAGTTGCATCTCTTTCTTTCTCTTATCCGATCTTCTTCCTCCAATGCTATGTCTCTGTAACTCCTCCTACCTCACAACAGCTGCTGTGGCACAAATTCTGCATAAAGAACAAATCAGTAATTGCAATTTAATTTTATACTGTTCCCCTTATGTTCTACTTTCCTCACACACACACACACACACACACACACACACACACACACACACACACACACACACACACACACACACACACACACACACACAGTCTGGGAAACACAAGAGTTGAAACTGCCTCCCAGGCTAAAACCTGCTGTCGAGTCAAATGTACAATGATTGAACTTGTTTTGTATTGACCATCTTCTTTGTTTGGTTAGTCACTTGCTTGTATTTGCTGGCTCTCAGGGAAAAGTTTTCTGGTTGCTTCTTTTGTTTTGTGCTGTTGCTGTTGTATTTTGGCTGGAATGCTCTGAGCTGTGCCTCTGCATACTGGAGTAAGACATGTTCCACCTGACTTGATGCTACTTCTGAATCTCTTCTACACCAGGAAAGTAAAACTTTACTGCACTTGGTGTAGTTCAGTAATTTTAAACTACTGTTACAATTTTTGGAGCAATTTAATTGAAACTATTTTTAATACAAATCAACTTGTTTAGCAGGGTGTAGGGATCATCTTTGAAAGTGTTGGTAGTTACTCATGTGACAGAAGGTTCATTACTGCCATTTTCTGACCCCCAGTGACTCTCCCAGAGATGTTTTCTGGTTGGTTCTTTTGTTTCTCTTAATTGTTGTTTTTTTGCATTGCCCCATATTGAGTTGTGCTTCATACAATGCCTCAGTACTTGTAGCCGAATAATAGGTAGTGAATGCATTTTCATTTGTTCCCATCCGTCAGTAGTCCCAAACCACCATTAGCAACCTTAGCTCACAGCTGGCTTGATTGTAACCCAGACAGGACTGGCTTATGCTTCTCTTCCTTTGGCAGCTTTAATTTGCTTCTAGCTGTGCTGGAAGCATCAGTGTGCGGCATGTTGCTCTCTTGGGACCACTGATACAATTCTGGTATTGCTCACCCAGTCAGCCCTCCCTGAGCTTTCTTGTGCACTTAACCAGCTAACACTCAACAGTCTGGGCAATATGGAAGACCAGCAAACTCACTCCCCTTACATCACAAACCTTCTAGCACTTGGTATCATGAGACATTGTAATAACTGCCTTATGTTCATTTAGAACGATCTCCTACATAACACAGAAATTTATTTGTGAGAGGTGCTAATACGGAGGCCTCCCTTTCATGACAGTGAGCTTCATATCATCCAATTATCACCTCATTACCTACTCCATTGTTAAACACAGCACACAAAATATCATATGCCGATGCCGTAAAGAAATCCTTGCCAAAAAGGGTAACGCTGTCCAAGCTGCAAAATCCTTTACTAATGCACTCTATGGGCACCTACAAGAATGCATGGATCATGCTATCCCAAGCAAAAGCAAGACTCACTCCTCCAAGAAAAGGAAACCAGTCTGGTGGACCCCTGCCATAAACAAGCTATACAATAGAAGGAGAAAACTAGTACAGAAAAGAGTAAAATCCCAAGAAGGGAAGACATCCCTGATCAGTATCAGCAAGAAACTATGATCCCTCATAAAATCATCCAAGGCTAGCTTCGAAAGAAAAATTGCCAAGGACTCCAAAGATAACCAAAAGGCATTCTTTATTTATGTCAAGAATCTAAGTGGCAATGCTCAGATCTGCTCAGAGTTAGTGCAGAATGGCACAAAATACACTGAACCGACTGATATCGCCAACATCCTGGCAAACTGTTTCAGTGCAAAGTTCACCCCCCCTCTCACCCCCAAAAGGGCTCATAACCATACCAGAAGAATGTAGTGCCCCTGAAATCAGAGACATTCAGGTTAAAACAGCCCTCTCCAAAGCCAAAAACACAGCATCAATGGGACCGGTCGGTGTCCCAAGCTGCGTCCTACACGAGCTCAAAGATGAACTAACCCCTCATCTAAACACACTGTTTAAACTCAGCCTCTCCACAGGCTATGTGCCCAGAGTGGTGCACAGCAATGGTTATTCCACTCCACAAAGATGGAGCCACAATAGACCCCGGGAACTATCACCCTATAAGCCTGACTAGCTTTGTCTGCAAGGCATTGGGAACCTCCAAACACTGGACCCTACCCAGTTCGGCTTTGTTAAGGGCAGATCATGCCTCCTAAACCTGGTGGACTTCTTTGAGACAGTTACCAAGGCTATAGATGAGGGAAAGGTGGTCCACACAGCCTACCTAGACCTTGCAAAGGCCTTTGACACCATTCAACATTCAGGTATTATAGACAAGCTCACCAGCCTGAACATAAACCCCTACGTCACGAGATGGGTTGCCAACTTGCTCTCAGACAGAACCCACATGGTAAGAGTTACGGGAGGTAGGTCCGACTCTAAACCGGTTACAAGTGGCATTCCCCAGAGCTCAGACCTAGGGCCCCTCCTGTTCGGCATATACTTCTCAGAGGTACAGGCAAGCACAGGAGGACTATGGCTGACCAAATTTGCAGACGACTGCAAACTAGGGGCTATAATTGACTCTCCGGCTGACACAGACATCCTCCAAAAGGGTCTCAATGAGACAGATACATGGTGTCAAAATCATGGCCTCAAGCTAAATGCCAAAAAGTGCATAGTCATCCCCTTTGGAAAAAACAAAGTACCCACAAACTACCACATAAATGGTAGCCCCCTAAATATGGAAGATGTAATAAGGGATCTGGGGACCCAAGTAGATAGTAACCTCTCCTTTGATAATCACAGGTTAGAAAATCCTTCTATGTGGCCCACCTAATCACAAAAGGGTTTGCATCCACATCAAAAGCGATCATTATGCCCCTCTACGCATCAATCATCAGACCCATCATAGAGTACTATGCCCCATTTGGGATGTATCCTACAAGACACCTGCAACAGCTGGAAAGACCACAAAAGTACCTCACCAAGAGGATCACTGGCCTCAAACAGATGCCCTATGTAGCTCGACTGAAGAAACTCCAGCTGCACTCGGTTGCATACCGCCTACTCAGAGGTGATCTCTGTCTGACATACAATGCCATGTCCAACCCAGAATTGATGGACATGCTCCACCTAAAGAAAACCATATCCCCTCGAGCCACACGCTCTAGGGATCTAAACCTCACCACAACAATAAATAGGATGTGCTGGAGGGATAGATTCCTGTCCCAGAGACTTCCCATGCTTTGGAACAAGAATTCAATCTGCATTAGGCAGAGCTCCTCACTAACCCTTTTCAAGAGAAACCTTGACGAGTGGATGGGAAACAGAAAGTTTACCCCGGGGATCACTTCAATGGCTCTGCTGGACAGAGGCACAGGGAACTAATCTAAGGGGGCAGCAAAAGCCAACACATTCCAGCTAGGCTTATAAATGCCTTCGTGCAGATAACCTAGTACCTACCTATGAACCTAAGTGCTCAGCTCATCTGTTCCGTGCACACCTAAATCAAGAAGTCACCAACAACTAATTTGCACCAATAAACTATTCATAAAATAGCTTCTGAAAAACTGTTTTAGTGCTTGATGACAGTTGTTAGGAATACAGATTCATTACTCATTTGGCTGGACATGGTCGAGGTTGCTGTCGTCTGCCATTTCGATGCAGGATCACAGATATAACAAGGGTCCTCAAGACCCTTTCCCATGATAAGTATAACTATGACATGGTAAGGACTTGGGCCACAAAACCTTGACATATCAGATTTTTTTAATGCATGTGAGAAATGCAGGTAAGACTCTGGTTGTGAATTGAATCTTCCCTTCACCAAGAAAGATGCCCAAGTATAAAGAAGATAATTGGCATTAACAATTGCCTTAATAGCCGGTGTCATTCTAAGGGAGGGGTCAGTATGTATCAGCCTTGGATGAGATTATCAGTCACACTGCTAGTTTTCCAGTGGATGACCTGCATCTCTTATCCAGGGATCCCTGCTTTCTACCAACACCTTTGCTACCCCCTTAGGGTCTCTTTAGGTAAAGTCCATCTAATGAACTTCCCAACTTAGCAAATTCATCTATCCCTAAGTTGGACCACATTAAGGTGATTCTTAACTCCAAAATTATGAATAAAAAATTGCCTGATCCTTAGGCACTACTGCATCTTAAACATGCACATGTATGGGTAGTTACAGAGGCTTGTCATAAATGTAAAGAATCCAGTCCTTCCATATCTGTGTTTTGTGCCTGGTATGTCTTCAGTCTGTTCAAAACTGTGGTAGTGCCTGTGCCTGGTATGTCTTCAGTCTGTTCAAAACTGTGGTAGTGCCTCCATATTTGTCAGGAACCACATCTCATCTAGACTGATCCCCTGAGAACCACTATTTAATCTCCTAGAACTTCAGTTTACCATAAAAAATTTATAACATGCTACGGAACCCCATCCATGCCCTCAGATGATCATGTTTGTTTCTTAAAGGTTTTAGAAGCAATTTCTAAAAGCAACAATACCATAATCTACCATACACTCAAACAACAATACCTCTAATGTAAGATATGCCCAGAGATTTTTGGATTTGGTAAACAGGAATTCTCTGGATAAAATAGTGAATCCACTAGATGCCAAAACATTCTTGATCTGGTCCTCACAAATATTACCTCCACCTGTTCCACCCCACTAGTCTCTCTTTCACCTGTTAAGTAATATTACCTCCACCTGTTCCACCCCACTAGTCTCTCTTTCACCTGTTAAGTTGAACCTTAAACTTGTGGCATTTACTCTCAGAAACACCATACTTCCAGTAGCCAATGTTTCAATATTTAAGGACTTCAAAATGGAGAACCTTATACAATTATGTGATGAAATCTCTAAATTTCACCATGACATCACCACTGTTGACCGTGACACAGCAGACAACTTCACTAAGGAGTTGTGTGCCCACTTAGACAAATACATAGATCTAGCAATCCCAACTATAGCCAAATACAATGGGAAATTTAAAAACAGCACCCTCCTACCACCCCGGTGGCCAGCTGACATAAATATTTTTAACAGGAGAAAACTCCTTAAACTGTGCATTAAGCTAGAATTCTTCAGAATGAGGACAGTATAAAAAATATCACCAAGAAACTAATAGGCTGTATATGGACCAGTAAAGCAAGCAATGAGCAGAGATTAGCCTCTTAAGTGAAGGAGAACTATAAGGCCTTCTTCAGCTAAATTAGAAAACTAAAAAAAATAACACTCAGCATTGCTCTGAACTTTTCCCCTCAGTCTGAGCCCAGTGACATCACAAATATACTAGCAAATATGCTCACTGCAAACTTCGCACTCAGAACTCCTATTCAAACACCAATCATCTTGGAATCCCTTACACCCTCAACATATTCAAAGACCAAAAATACCAAACAATGTATCTTGGTGATTTATACAGGCTATCACCAAACCTGTCCTCATTCTTTTTATTCTAAGCTTAGCCACATACTGTATTCCTGAATCCTGGCACACTTGTGTAGTAATGCCCATCCTCAAAGACAACCCCACCATGGACCTTAGAGATTATAAACCAATCAGCCTTTATTCTGATTGATAAAGCTTTGCAGTATACCATATCTAATCTTATTATGATTTCAAGAATATCATGAGGACTGACCCACAATAACTTGGCTTCATCGAGGGAGATCATGCCTATTAAACTTTGACAGTTCTTCACGAGGCTCCTACAAGCTCAAACTAGCTAAAACGTTCAGTACCTTAGCTCATGCTGGAGTTGTAAGAAAACTATCTGCCTAAAACAAAGATCCGTATATGGTAAGATGGATAGTCAACTGACTAAAGATAGATCCCACATAGTTTGTGTGGAAGTGGCCTCTTCTAATAGTGCTGAGGTAATCTGTCGAGTCCCCTAGGGGTCTGTAATGGGTCTTCACCTGTTCGACATCTACTTTGATATCAAAGCTGATAATCAAGACTTCTGGTTAATGACATTTGCAGATGACTTCAGACGAGATATAATTGTCAAACTATCCTTTACCCGAATTAATACTTGATGTACTAATAATGGACTTAAACCGAATGATAAGCAGAGCGCCTCTTTAGCCGTCTTCAAAAGGAACCTTGACGATTGGATGGGAGATAGGAAGTTCACCCCAGGGATCACGTCAGCCACCGTGCTAGACAGGGGTCCAGGGAAGTAAATATTGTGAGAAGAAATAGCCAGGGAATTGTTATGGCTAGGCTTGTATAGGCCCTAGGGCCGATAGCCTAGTACCAACCCATGAACCTATAAAGGTATAATATTGTTTCTTTTAGAAAGCAGCAGCTACTCGCAGAATACATTGCAAATAACTGTTCTTTACTTAATGAAAATGTAGCTAGGGATTGGGACACCTGGGTTGATAGTTACCCCTCATTTGATCATCATTTTGCAACTTTAGCCAGAAAATCCTTCTGTTTAGCACAACAGTCAAAGGTATTTTGTCTTGATCTAAAGATGTTATCGTTCCCCAGTATTCAGCATTGATTGGATACATTATCAAGCACAGCACTCTGTTTCTTGATGTACCTCACTCGACATATTAACAAACTTGAAAAGCCTTAAAAGATCCTTACCAAAAACATCTCAGGTCTAAAACCCTAAGATACCAAGAGAAGGCTGGTAGCCCTTTCTTATGTAGTCTGTGTGACTCTTAAGGGTTGCTCTGTGCCTCGCTTACCATAGTCCTTGACTTCCTGTATCTCAGTAAGTCAAACAGTGCAGCTAATGGTAGAACCAGAGACCAGAACATTTACTAGCAGATAAACCAATATGATGGACAGATAGATCAATCACCCAGCACCTCTCCCTTCTCTGGAATAAAGTTCCTCTGTAGGTTAAGCATTGTGATTCGATATCTTTCTGCAGATTAATTCTGGGTGACTGAATAGGTATCCTCAGATTTACAGGGGGGCTGACAGCTTTACCCTGGCTTGGAAAAGGAAATAAAGCCCGAGAACAGGTATTAGTAAGGCATACAAGGACATTAGACTTAAATTACCTTGAAACACCTATGAATCATGTTGTTGCGTCTTTCGGCTTTTCCCGGTTAGGGGTCGCCACAGCGGAACTTCGATCTGCTAATGATTGGTAGTTGACTTTTATGTGCTGAGTTACCAGCCCTGACGCACAATCTTCAACGAAGGTATGCCCATTCACGCATGTCTCCAAGCAGAAGACGCTCTAGCTGAGAATCGAACCGGACAGCGTCTTACTGTGAGGCGACAACGCTGTATCATGCGAAAAGCAATATTTTTGTTTGTTTTCATCACTTTTATGTTTGTATTCTTGGAGCTGAGCCTAAAAAATGTTCCACTAGGATCAATGCTGTACACCAGTTAACAAATAAAAATAAAATAAAATATCACAGTTTGTGTGGGGAGAGAGGTGTTTTCTCTCTCTCTCATACAATAAAGTTGTGAATTTGGATCTGTATGATGATTTGGATAAGCTGATGCTGTTTCATGAGGAGATGCAGCATTTCTTAAGGTATATGTGATAAATCCTTCATAAAGATGTATGTACTTCATATTGATAATTTTCAGTAAATATAGTAGTGTAGGATGCTGAGTAAGGTGCAGATATTGTCCCAGTTACATGACTATCTGTGGAAACTCTCATTATGTTTCACTGACTTTGTGACCATGGACATGAGATGCTTGCTAGACTGTATTGCAATTTTAGATATTATGTTTAATAGACTTATAATACTCAATGGCTGTAAAGCCATGCCTATATTACATTTTTTGTTACCGATTTAAGAGGCCATCTAGTGCTGTTACTTATTTTTTATAAGTGTAAATAATTTAGTGTTATATTATAATTAATGTTAACAACGGCTGTCTAACACTCAGGTGGTGGTGAGGAATGCCGCCTCATTTTCCCTTGCATCGGTATCCTGTTATCCAGTGGTAAGATAACGGCAAAAAGATAGTTAAATTTGTGAATCTCTTATTCGATGAAGTATTTTAAGTCTGCAGGGAGAATGATAAAGCAATAGCTTCTTGTTGTGGAGGGGTGAAATTCCTCCTCTTCCAGTATAAACTCTTAGCCTTCCATGGTGACTTACATACTGACAAAATAGTCCTTTCTTTGTTAATTTTATTTGTAAAGCGTTGATAAAATACTTGTCTTGAGACTGATAACATAAAATATTAAGAAAATAATAGTTTTCTTGCTATATCTGCTGAGAGTAGAAGGTTACATTGAATAATTCACCTTTTGGTATTGATATAAGTTATTAGTAACAAGACCTACTTAAGCACACATCTGAATACAACCCTGAAGTATGAATTATTCTTACCCTTTATTAGAAGGTTACTAGAATGCTTGCGATGCTTAATACTGGGATGGATAATTGCAAAAAGTAGCTTCTTTTTGCGGGGGATTCCTCTTGTAGCATTTAATTCTTGCCAGTTGATAGAGACTCAGTTGTCACTGGAAGGTCACTGAAATGCAGGTTAGAGTCAGAGAAGAGCAAGAAGGGGACTGTTGCATTTTTGTCACTTTCTCCCTCTTCTATGATGTATATAGCATGGGGGGTGTGGGCTTACCACCGGTGTGCTAGGGTCTAGGGCTGTTGCAAAAAAGTGTTTATTTCACAGCTTTGGGAACATTGCCATACACATTGTAAAAGCTAATCCTATCCCTTCTGACAAATATGGAAAAGCATTTGATAAATTTGGGTAAAAAGTATTTTCCTCTTCTACTTTAGCCTTCAGAATTCTGATTTGTCAGACTCCTACATCAAAACATCTGCTTGCTTGTTTTTGAAAATGAGAAAGTTAACTGCTAATCTCTCTTCTTCAGAGATTAATGTATCTCTGAATTCTGTAATAACTTCTGTTTCTTAGGTAAACAAGCACTCCTTGAAGAGAATAAGACATTCCCTTCCAATTATAAGAAACAGAACAAACAGCCTCAGGAAGGTACATGCAAACAGAATTTAAAAAAGCAATGGCAAAGAGGCTAAGAAAAGAATAGGGGAGCCTCCCAGAGCCAAAGACTGTCCAAAATGGTTAAATGACTATATGCCCCTTCAGGTTCTTCCACCTTCCTGTCCTGGCAACCTGTCAAGGCTTTCTCAAAGTCTAGGTCTTCGTTTTCCTCAGTGGCATCAGATATCTTCAGACAAGTGGGTTCTAAGGGTCATACAAAAAGGTTACAGTTGGCAGTCAGGGTCCCTTCCTCCTTTTTAGGGGATTCCTTCTCATCAGGGGAAAACTTCTCTGTTTCTTTCAGTCCTGGAGCAAATGTCAGTTCTAGGTGTAATAAAACCAGTTCTTCCAGAACAAACAGGAAAAAGATTTTATTCAAGAAGCTTTCTGGTATCAAAGAAAGAAGGAACTTGGAGACCAGTCCATGACCTTTCCTTTCTAAACCTTCACATCAAAGTCTGAAAGTTCAAGATTTTTTCCCTTCAGTCTCTATTACCCTTCATTTCTCCTCTCATTTTTTTTCGTAATGCAGGATTTAAAAGATGCTTTCCAACCTTGCCAATTCTCAGTGACTTCAGATGTTTTATGATTTGCTGTATCGGTATTACATTTTCAGTTCTCTGTCTTACAATATGGACTATCTACTGCTCCAAAGGTGATTACAACATGTATGGCACCAGTCATAGCTCACTGCAGGTTAAAAGGCATTTGCAATTTTACATATTTAGATGGTTGCCTTGTATTTGCAGTCTGCTCTTCAAAATGTCATGAATGTCTGGTTTGGGTAAAGGATCTCTTTTTCATTCCAGGCTTCCAGGTAAACATACACAAATCTGCTCTCATTCCTTCTCACAGGGTA
Organism: Protopterus annectens; assembly: GCF_019279795.1. NCBI lineage: Eukaryota > Metazoa > Chordata > Ceratodontiformes > Protopteridae > Protopterus > Protopterus annectens. Next base: position 30,447,087 of record NC_056743.1, read on the forward strand.
GTGTTTCTGGGATGCCTTCTGAATGCATCTCTCATGAGGGATTTTCTTCCTAAGGACAACGTAGAACTTTGCAAGGAACAGTTTCTAAGTTTCTCTTACCAATCTTTGTTCTCAGCAAGGAAATATCTCAGGATTCTGCATTTCATGGCCTCTACAAGCTTCATGATTCTTCTGGCCAGACTTCACATGAAAAAAATTCAATGACTTCATAAATCTGTTTGGACCCAAGACTAACACCCACTTTCTTTTCAGATCACAGTGTTGGGGGTTGTCAAAAGGGAGTTAGTTTGTTGGGAGACTGTTTTCAATGGAACTTAGGTCTCCCCTTCTTCCTTCCATCTCCTACTCTGTCTGTATCCACAGGTGCCTCAAACTTTGTTTGGGGAGCTGTTTCCAAAGGAGTGAATATTCAGGGTCTGTGCAACAAATGGGACATGCTAAAACACACAAATGCTAAAGCAATTATATCAGTAATAAATGCTCTCAAATCTCTGAACCATCTTTGGACTCCAGGATATTTGCTAATAATAACACAACATAACAGTGATGTGGTAAATGAATAAACAAACAGGGGGAACCTGATCATACCCCTGTTGCAGAATTGCTATGGTAGCATGGAACCTAACAACTCAGCTCAGCCTTTGCCTTCAGGCTACATGCATTCCGTCAGAGTAAAAGTTTATTGCAAACAAGTTGAGTAGGACCAAGACAGACCCTCACAAATAGAAACTGTGCCAGCTGGCCATCCAAGAGTTGATCCAGCTGTGGGAAACTCCTCAAATAGATTTATTTGCCTCCATTCACAAGAGGTAGTTCAAATTCTTCTTCAGGATTCCTTGCAAACAGGCACGGAAGACAGACACCTTCTCACTCCCTGGGACAGGAATGTTGCTGTATGCCTATGACCCTTTCCACTGATGTCTAGGGTCTTTCTAAAGATTCATATGAACTCCCCAAAGGTGCTAATGGTGACTCTCTTTTGGCCCAGGCATCCGTGATCGTCCATTAGTTTGAAACTGGCCAAGGGCAATTGCCACAAGCTTCTTTGCAGAACAGATGTACTTATACAAGACCAGAGTTGTTTGATACGGGTCTATATCAGATGAACGAAAAATCCGTTCATCGAATACGTAAAGATCGAAGCTTCACGGAAATTGAAAATGGTATTGTGGGGTCTCAGTACAGTGAGGATTAGGGTATTTGCCCTTTCCTCACTGTAGTGCGATCTCAGAGCTCGAATATGCATTTAGCGGGGGGTGTGGGGAGCACAGCTCCCCACATTACCGTTTTCCGTGACGTTTCGGTCATTACGTATTCGATGAATGGATTTTTCGTTCATCTGATATAGACCCGTTTGATGCACCCCATCCTGCAACTTCTTCAGTTGACTGCATGGATAATGAGAGTTTTAATGCCTTTTATGCACCTGTGTTATGAGAATGTGCAGCATGTATTAATGGAGTCTAAGAAACCTGCTACTAGAAAATGATATGGATAAGTGGAAGACATTTTCTAGTTGGTGTGAAACTAATAACTAGGACACTTTTAATATTACTATCCTCTGGCCTTTCTAACTCTCCTGTCAAGTTCACCTCTCAGCCAAATTTGCTTATCTGCCCATGGATCTCCCCCTTTCTACCCAGCTTCAAGTCAAAACAGTTTTTTATAAGTGGTTCAAAATTATCCCTCCACCTAGAAGACAGGGGACTCCTCCTTGGGGTCTCAATTTTGTTCTAGAAAAGTTTAGAGACGTTTCAGTTTGAACCAACTCACCAGGCTGAATTGAAGTTTTTAACTTGGAAAATAGTGTTACCTATTGCTCTGGCCTCTGCAAGAAGAGTGTCCGAGTTACAAGCTCTTACAATGAGTCAGTGTTATCTCATCTTTCATAAGAATAGGATATCTTTGGGAACTAATCGTTTATGTTTAAAGTGGTTTCTGAGTTTACTTTCAGTCAAGTTATTCATTTGTCTTCCAGATTTAAAAATAAGGAAGACAGGATTTCACATACTTTGCTCACAGACAGCTGAGATACTATAATGAAAGGACTGAAACCTTCAGGAGTTTAGGTCAACTGTTTATTTCCTGTGAAGGTAGGTAAAGGGACAATCAGTGTCCAAAGGGAGAATATCCAAATGGTCATCTCATGCTGTTATTTTTGCTTTTCTCACATGACAAGTCACTTCCAGGCATGGTTTGGGCCCTTTCTGCCTTGGAAAAGGGGTTATACTAGAGGCAGCAACTTCGTCTTCTGTGCAGACTTTTACAAATCATTACAGTTTAGATTCTTTTTATAGGTCCAGAGCAGGTTTTGCTAGGACTACACTCCAGGGCCTCTTGGACTCTGACCCTTCTTTTTCCATCCTTTTTCTAAGCTCTGGTAATGTACTCGGAGCATGTTGCAGATCTCATTATAGTGCTGGCATGGTTAGTTTGATACACTTTTTTTTCTTTAAAAAAAAAAAAAAATCTCAGGATCTTCCCCGTACTACTCATTAGGGGTGCTTCCAAATTTCAAATTTGGTACCACTAAAAGTAGAAAACCATGACACTGTACATTGTACAATTGTCAGTTACAGCAGATAAATGGTTCACATATGAACAAAGTAAACATTAACATTCCCTCCAACCATGTGAACACACACTTCCCTTTCACACACACACTAGTATATTATCACAAGAGCTGTAAAGATGTCCTGTCTGGATTACTGAAATCAATTTACTTGAGTTTGTGTACATACGAAACTTAAAATGCTAAAAGTGGTTGCTCATGGTTAATCTGACAAGAGGTTCAAGTAAAGGGCACCCATCAGCGTGTGTCACACTGGAATCATCATTGCTGGGTAAAATCCTTCATTATAAGTGCTAGTGGTTTTCCTTTATTTATTAGCTATGCTGTATGCAAGCACTAGTAAAACAAGGATTGTTGAACCATACAATTTTAGACTGAAAAAATAAGTCAAAAGTGACATGTTAATCTTGCCTAGAGAATTTCCACATTGACTTCCCTGTCTGACAAAGTTTGTTTAACAGGTTAAAGTAGATACTTATCTGCAATATTTCATAAGAACAAAAACAGAAATATGTTGTGTTTCATTTACCTCGTTCCACTCACCTGCCAAACAATTGGTGTGATGCCAATTCCAGCCAAGCTGTTCTGTTACGTTAGAACAGGTGTCAGCACTCCATCTTGCATCCTGTTTATACTGCACTTCTCAGCTTGCTATTGTAGCACACGCCACCATTCTCATTATATGTCATCACCCTGAAACAGAGTCAATTTTCCGCCACATGAGAAAAAAGGAAAATCATGTCTTTCTATTAGACTCTGTATCCTGCCCTCTCCTCAAAAAAGTCCCATTTGCCTTCTGCTGATCAAAACGGCATGGACATAGTTTTCAGGACCTTCAGTTAAGGTCCCTGTTGCAGCTGCCCTTTGACCCTCCAGATAATGGAAGTATAGCATTTGTGTGCTATTAGCTACTCTGAGCTGCAGTAACTGGGTGTAATTTTACTTTCTATCTTTTTTTATTACAGTTTGAACCAGATCATGGTGTCAGCACATAAATAGTTAAGTGTGTTCACCTTCAGTGGTAGTGGGCAGATAAATTGGAGTTGCTGTTTTTTTACTTCTTTTAAGTAATGTGTATTGTCTCTGAACTGCCAATCATGTTACAGAGCATCACTGCCTTGTCTGAGCAGAAACTTGGTTACCAAACTTCATATTGCATGATTGCTTAGTCAGAATGCAAAGCAAGGGCAGGTTTATTAAAACAATAAGTTGTGAAAACATTTGTTATGACTGATTTTGATGATGAAATAAAAAACATTTAAATTCCATGAAAATAAATGTTCATTGTGGCCTTCTTGGCATATGCCTGGCTACACCCTTGTTCAGAGTCAGCTTAACTATGAAGTCATCCCCAGCAGAAATTAGGGTTCTCAGCAGAGGAGTGCAGACTTTAATTAAATGGAAGAATGGGTCAGGAAAGGTCTGCCAAAAGGAGACAAACATATTGTGGCTGACCAACTAGGATGTATAAACTCCCCCATCATTTTTGTGAAACAAATACTTAAACCAAAAGGAAAAAAGAAAGCGGTGTGATTGTAAATGAGATCCTATCAGAGGTTTCAGAAGAATGTGTAGCATTTAGTAAATGAGTCACTTGAAAAAAAAGATGGACAACAGAACCACTTCAGTCAGAAAGAACAGGAATAGATGTTAGAATAGCAAAAGTACAGAGTGAGGCAGACAGCCACCACAGGCACAGTAGATTTATAGATTTGCCCTGTGGACTAAACAGGTGTCCTGCAAAGTTGTACAGTTCATCATTCATTTTGCTTTTGCACAGGGACTCTTTTAATCATTTTGGTCTCCTCAGACCTCATCTTCTGCCCTGACCCCTGGGTCTAACAGCCGTCTTCCCACCCCCGACTTACTCTGGTATTGCTGGGGCCAATTGTGGATCTTAAGGGGGCCTTGGGGGCTCGGTTGTGTGTGCTTTCATCCAATTTTTATTGATATATATGCCCTACCGATTTCAGTCACCACACTCATTGTTTTCATCTGAGGGAACTCCCCTCTTTGGACCATGCCTTCCCTTAGGGTGTGCCATCAACATGTGTTGCCCCACCCAGGGCAGGCATGCCCATCCCTCCCTGTCACTCCATTAGTTGCCTGAGCTGCTAATCGAACCTGGATCAACTGAGCCGTAGTCAAGGCTTTATCCCTCTATGCTACTGGAGTGGCTGTGCACATAGACTATTTGACGGAGGATATAATGCTTTGGGGATAGCAGAGGGTCTGTGAGACAAGGCAGGTTGCACAGCAAGCAGCACACTGGTATGGATAGAAAAGAGAGCCAAAGTATGTGCAGCATAGCAGACTGTGTCCTGCATTCATTCAGGGAAAAACGAGAGCCAAAGTATGTGTAGCATAGCAGACTGTGTCCTGCATTCATTCAGGGAAAAACGAGAGCCAAAGTATGTGCAACATAGCAGACTGTGTCCTGCATTCATTCAGGGAAAAACGAGAGCCAAAGTATGTGCAACATAGCAGACCGTGTCCTGCATTCATTTAGGGAAAACCGAGAGCCAAAGTATGTGCAGCATAGCGGACTGTGTCCTGCATTCATTCAGGGAAAAACGGTTGATAAAGAGAAACAGCGTAACATGTGTGCATTCTGCTTTTTGATAGCACACTTGGGCCTGGCATTTTATACTGGATGACATTATGGGACACATTGTGCTCTGTGTGTCTATAAAGTGAACTTGGCATTCCAAATATTTGCCTGTTTGGGGGGAGAGGGGATAGTGAAAGAATCTGTATATGCTTTGTGACTTAGCATGCACGTGCGCTCGCGCATACACACACACACACACACACCCTTTATGTTACGCTTGTGATACATAAGTGCATCAGACAGCTCTGGTGAAATAGCTTCGGCCAGTGAGAACAATTGTAGCAACTGTAGAACAAGAGAGTAAGCTAAGCATGGAGCATGATGCTTCACAACTGTGTTTTGCTAACAACTCAGTTCTGCATTTGTTTTCATTTGGACTTTGTATATGTAATGTCACAGTTGTATGCAGTGATGAAATGTTACTGACCCTTGTTGGACTGTAGAATGTCATTACAGCCTACCTTTGCTTGTCTTATGTTAAGGGCTTTGCTGCAGGAAATGTACCATTTCAGTGGCTTATAGACAACGTGACAGCAACCCAGGAGGCTTTTGCTTGCTGTACAATTGTATATATATGTGTGTGTCTGTTTATTTATTTATACAGCTATAGGTACTTATATTCACAATTTATTGTTTGTTGTGCATATACAAAACTACCACTGCAAGTCTGATAGCTCTTGTAGCAGTGTTTCCACCCCCTGTAGCTATGTTGCAGTGCATTTTCAGAAGACAGCTTTGGTACATGTTATTGCTTTCTCTGAGCTTTGTTAGCATTGTTGTACCTCATTGGCATATGTAACAAGTAACAGCTACCTGCTTGGTACTACTCCCTTTGCTTGTCTCTGAATCAAGAACTGTGATTTTGTTTGCATTTTCCTTGCTTTACCTCTACGCATACTATGTTCATCATATTACATTAGTGTTGTATGCTGTTTATTTATTTATTTACATTTGTTAACTGGGTAATGTCCAACTGAGCCAGTAGCCCATTTTCAGCAGAGACCCGGGGAGAAAAACTCCAGACAAATTACATTACAGCAAATACAAGCAAAAAACAATTATTAAGAATGCAGTAGTTAATAAGTCACAGAACAGTAGTATAATAATCAAGGATGCTATACAAAACAGATTTCTAGGAGCATAATAATACAAATTTAGTTGTGCACACAAGTTTATCTGATATTCTAATCAGAACGTTACCCAGGAGTTGTACAGGAGCATAGCCAATTGTTGGTAAGGCGATCCCTGAGGAGAAGATTAAATTTGGGGGTATTAGAAGTGTTTAGTATGTGTTGAGGGATGGAATTCCATCTTTTGGATATCTGGTTAGAGAACAGAGAATTTCCAAAGCTATTTTTAGCCTTGGTGACTTTTAGTAGGAGTTTGTCAGAGGATCCTAGTGTACTGCAGTTAGTGTAAGGTTGAACAAAGTCTTTCAATGTAGGCCAGTTTCCAGGCTGGTGAAAGATGGAGTGGGCAATTGTTAATTGGTTCCGGGATAGTAGAGTGGGCAGTTTAATATCAGAAGAGCAGATTAAGGATTTTTAGTTCTGCAAAAGCACTCCTAGTTTTATGAGCAAAAAGTATAGTTACAACAGAGAGAAAAACAATCCACATTCTCACATCTGTATTCCCTACCAGTATTTGAAAAATAAACCACGTTATAATACGTGAAGTCTTCACCAGTGTTAGAAAAATAAGCCACATTTTCACAACTGAATTCCTTACCAGTAGTTGAAAAATAAGTCATGTGCTCACATCTGAATTCCGTACGAATATTAGAAAAATAAGCCACGTTCTCACACCTGGATTCCTTACCAATATTAGAAAAATAAGCGACGTTCTCACACCTGGATTCCTTACCAGTATTATTTTACTCCCATAACCTTGGAGCTCCTGGTTATCCACGATGCTGATTTACTCCAGCTACGAGCAGTGTGGTTTATTTTTGCAGCAGTTTTACTACAGGGGACATTATTTTTTAATTTATACCTTAAACCTTTCCCTGTCTCTAGTTGTAAATTGTACAGTTCATATTCTTGTAGAAAGCTTGCATATATGCTTTCTCTATTATGGGATGCTCACATTTTTTATATACCCATCTGGCCTCTGCTTACAAGCACTAAATTGACCTAACTCTTTCTCATAAAGCTGGCTTCTGATCACTTCATCATCATCATCATCATCATCATCATCATCATCATATACCTCGGGCTGTAGAGGTTGCAGACTGGAATGCTTTCAGACTTCCACTTTGCCACAAGACCTGTCTTCCTGTCAGGGTTTGTTCCACTTAATTTTTTCAGGTATGATCAGCTGCTTGCAGAGAAGCTCATGGAAATGACTACATGTAATTACTGGTCAGCATTCTCAATGGAGTAACAATTGTATCTAAAAGAGAGAATGCTTCCGGAACTTTTCTGCATTGTGGATGATACATTTTTGAGAGCATTCCACAGAATTACATCTGAAGCAGTTAGTTACAGGCAAAGCAGATGTTCTGTGTATTACAAAAATAAAAGATGTTCGGCCGCAGTGGTGCAACCGTTAGCATTGTCGCTTCATAGTAAGACGTTCTCTGGTTTGATTCTGGGCTGGAGCGGCTTCTGCGCAGAGTCTGCATGTCCTCCCTGCGGTCAAGTTAACTTTAAAGACATGCAGGTAGGTGTTTGTGTGTGTGTATGTGCCTTCTGTGAAGATTGGGTGCCGAGCTGGCAACTCGACACTGTAAAAATCCACTGCCAGTCAATAGTGGACTGGTGATCCACTGTGGTGACCCCTAACCAGGAAAAGCCGAAATACTTTTAGTAATTACATTTGTTAGTTTCCTCTTGTCTGTTTTTTACATGGATATTTATTCAATGTTAATCCTTTGCACCCCCCTATGAGCTTAATTATTTAAGCCACTTTAGTGAAGATGACCATCCCAGTCTGCTCACCTGAAAACCTCTGTATTTCTTCTTCCTTCCTTGCTGGTGTATTCCATAAGCAGAGGACTAGCAGTGTGTGGGATCAATGCAAACTTTATATTTTTTTCCTTACCTTCCTAGGCAGGGAAGGTAACTGCAGATTGCTCCGCTGTTGTCCCCTGGTTTCATCTAGATATTGCTCACCTTGCTGTTTTAATCTGTTTTTCTCCATTAGTGACATGCATTTTCACACTTGCCCCCTAAAATGCCTATCCCATACCCTTGTAGGTTTTGATGGTCAAGCATAATTCTCCATGGGATCTTATTTGAAGTATGGTTGCTCAGCTATCTTGGGGCCAGGAGAGACATCATTTTCTGAATTAAGCATGAGCTATTTTCAGTTTTCTAATAAGACATGAGCTGTACATGCCAAGCAGTGATTTGTAGCAGTTCTTTTCATGAGAATTTCTTGCTGGTCTAATCTGAGTGCACATTTCAGAGCCAGAATCAGGGTTTCTTTTGAAATATAAAAGTCTGTGAGATGTATTTGATCATACAGCTGGCAGACATCTTGAAAAGCCACATCAGACTATTACAAGAGAAACATGTGACTCAGAATCCCGTGGTTAGGCAGCCCTGCCTAACAGTTGAGCACCTTCTCCTCCCCAAGAAAGAGTTTCGTTATATTCCTGGGAAGCAAGGACTTTGCAGTTTGTAGTGGCTTCTACTATATTTCCTTAGACCACTTCTGAGATTTAACAAAAATGTCTAAGTATATTTTTATGGATTCTGTTTCATAAAAAAATGCTTAGTTGTTAAAGTAAGGAATTACATAGATGATGCTAGTTAGATACAGAAATCCATCTGTTTTTAACTCATGCTGCAGTTTAAAGGATTGTGTTTTCTGGTGGCTGCTTGTGATAAAAGTACCTTGTTTTAATATACTATTGTGTCAGAGAACCAGCCTGTAATGAAAATCATAATATGCAGAGATGTACCCTAAAGGTGTAGCTATTCCATAGTTTCTCTACTTCTGCATTTCTGTATTGCGGCAGTTTAAGAAGCTGACTTTGCTATTAGTTTGTCAAACAGTTTTTTTGTGAATTACTACTGTCATTGTCATAAAAGTGAAATATTTTTTTTTATATATTTTTAAAATGTCTTTTTCTTGTAATTCAGTATTAGCATTACAGATAGTTTGTATTCTATTGATGTTGTAGGGGCCTGCATTTGGAGCTCATGTCTTTGGGTAATGTGACTTTGTTGGAGGGGAAAGCTCCAAAATGCTTTTGCAGGAAGTTAAGAGAAAATTCTAAACGGCAATAATACAACTGGGTGTACACGTACCCTTTGTTTGATATCACTCTGTTTCTTCCAAGAGAATGTATGACCAGCTTAGCACATGACACTGGCATCCTCTTGCTGTTGACGGTCTCTTACACCTGTGTGGATGGCATTCATTGCAAAGTGTTTCTTTCAAGGTGGGAAGTCCCCTGGAAAATACTTAATATTATATAAAATATGGGTTGCTGATAAGTGGCCAAAAGTAAATTTTGTTGACCAGAAAAAATGTCAATACAGATGATAAAAAATCAACTTATCATACATACCAGCTCTTTTTGTGTAAGCTCATGGTACAGTGGGGGGGAATTGTTGTTCTTCCCTCACGTACATTCTCTGAGTTAGTAAATATAATTAGAAAGGGTGAGTGTGCGTGTAAACACATTTTACGTTTTGTTTTTGTGTTCAGTCGGTTGATCGTCTAGTTTTGTTTGATCACTTGTTCAATGTATGAGCATACATATATAATATATATATATATATATATATATATATATATATATATATATATATATACACATACACACACACACATACATACACACACACAAATCTTAGTATATTATAACTGATGATGAAATTGGTCAACCCACACTACATTGATAACTTCATCTAAAACCACTTTCATTGAGTAACAGTCATCTAACACCACCATCCGTAAATGTTAATAGGTTCATAGGTGGTTACTAGGCTAATGACCACAAGGGCCTTTTTAAGCCTAACCATGCACCCCAAATCTCTGACAAGTTCTGGTACCCTTGATAAGTGTAAGTAAGGGCTTGGGAGATGAAACAGTTACACGCAGGATCCTGGGAGATGAACCATTTACAGGTAATTATTTGTGATCAGGACACTACGCATACAAATATACACCAAATACAAGTAAAGCAAACGCAGACTCGCCACCTCCCATGTGTACACCTACCTAAAGGTTACTGTAATACTCATTTTACTATTTTAATGTGTGGGCTTTACCCCTGCATTGCCCTGACATATGATGGCTTTGCTCTAAAACCCTGTAGCTTAATTATACAAATTCTATGGCTGTCCAACCACAGATAAAGAAAATCTGCTGGAAATTTAACTATAATCAACAAGCAACAGGTCAGCTATAGCATAATGTAATTAATTTTACCAACAACTAAGTCTGTAGCTAGATATACACATATAGGTGCATACTTTCTCCATGGTTGTGCAGCTGTGATGAAAAGAGATACACCCTGGAAAAATAAAAATAAGTCTTGCATAACGGCAGTCACAACCTATAAATGTAAATAATTTCTCACGAAACAATGCCATCAAAACTCACCTCAACGAACCTAGAAAATAAGACATGGGCTCTGCATGGGGAGTAAGTCCAACCCTTGGTGGGAGAGAGCTGTATCAGGGCCAAATGATTCAGCTGGAGTGATGTGCAAAATTACTAACCTGCGGCTTGATAAACTGTACAACTGAGTTACTTTCAAGTAATCAAACTCTCAGGAGTTCGAGCAATTGAAAGATAGTTTGAGGAGTTTGAAAATGAACTTTTTAAAAGTTGCCAGTGTTTTGATAGGTAAGATCACGGTACAGTGGAGATTGGGGCATTTCCATTTACACATGGTATTGTGATCTCTGAGTTGGTGTATTTAAATAGCAGGGGCAGTGTTTGGTGCAGGAGGGCTTTGCCCCCTGGGGAAAAAGTTTACATTGTTTTTAATCTTTGTAATTCAATGTGTTTGTTTTATTTTATTTTATTTATTTTATTTTATTTATTTTACATTTGTTGACCGGGTTAGTCCGACTGGATAATATCCATTTTCAGCGGAGACCCGGGGAGAAAAGCTCCACATTAAACATAAATTTACATACATATAAATTTGGAAATACAATAACATTTTCAATCAAGGTCAAGCAGAGAACACCTCCATAAAAACATAGGTATACATACAGAATAATCACAAGAGAAGATATGTGAGAATCGATACAGTTGAAATATTCAGTGATATAGAGGTAACGATTATAACCTAAGAAGTAACTACATTCCACAGTAATACCCTAGGCCTTTTTGGGGCAGGCAGACCAAGAGGAGTCTGAATCCTGTGAAAGAGCAGAGATGAAGGATTTGGTGGAACTGAGCAGCTCCAATTGTGAATAGCTTGCACTAAGAGAAGACAGAGAAGCCCTTAATCAGGAGACTGTAGGGCGTAGGGGACTTTTAGGATTAGTCTGGATTAGCACATGGGCATAGCCAATGTGAGTTAAAAAACTCTTTAAGATTGTTTTTGAATTGGCTAAGCGAGGTAATAAGTCTTAGGTTATTAGGAAGGGCATTCCAGATCTTTCCTATGGAATTGGCATAAAGAGCATCCCCACCAGAGTTATTAGATCTAGTAGTTTGTACCAGAACGCTATTTGCAGATCGCAGGCAGGTAAGATTAGAGTAGGGAGTCAGAAATTTACTCAGTGAGGGGGTTTTGTCTGGTGTCTTAATTATTTTAAATGCTTCAGTGAGTTGGTGAAGTTTGAGAAGATTGGGGAGTTCTAACCAGTCAAGTTTCCTTAGGTTAAGGCAGTGGTGAGTGCGATAAGATTCACCTGTTACAAATTTAGCAATGTGATTATAGGCAACAGAGAGTTTGTTAACTTCACTTTTATTGAGGAATGAAAGTATAGGAGAGGCATATAATAGGGCGGAGAGAAGATGCGTACGAGCAATGGTTAGTTTGGTGTTAGGGGTTAGATAGTTCTTAATTCTGTACATGGAACCTAGTTTCTTATTTACTGTCTTTATGGTTTGACTAATATGCATGTCAAATTTAAGCTTGTGGTCAATAGTGACACCAAGTAGTTTGGTATTAGTGACAGGCTCAATGATGGTACCATTAATGGATTGAACGTAAAAGGCCATATTGTTAGAATGTGGAGGGTGTTGCTCTAACGGGGCAGCTAAGGTGGGGAAGAATATTAGTAGCTTAGATTTAGCTGGGTTTAAGATTAGTTTCCGTTTGGAGAGCCATTTTTCTACCATAGAAAAGCAGCGTTGGGTGGCTGTTTGGAGATCATGGAGAGAAGCATCAGAGCAGATCAGGGTAGAGTCATCTGCATATTGGATGCAGGTGGCCTTGGGGATGACTGAGTGGAGATCATTTATGAATATGGAGAAAAGAAGGGGGCCAAGTATGGAGCCCTGGGGAACTCCTATGGTGTTGGGTAGCAGTTGAGATAGCTTGTTTTGCCACTGGACAGCTTGTTGTCTACCAGAAAGGTAAGCCTTGAACCATCTAAGGGCTGGGTTATCGAGGTGTAGGGATTCAAGGGTGTGGAGCAATAGCTGGTGATTGACCATGTCGAAGGCTTTTGACAAATCAAGAAAGAGAGCAGAGGAGATTTTTTTATTGTTACGGTTACCATTGACTGAGTCAACAAAGGAAAGGAGGGCAGTAGTTGTACTATGATTGGGTCGAAAGCCATGTTGCGCTTTGGACAAAAGATTGTTTAGGGTGAGATGGTGTAAGAGTTGCTTGTGGACACATCTTTCCATGATTTTAGCTAATGGAGACAATATTGCTATAGGTCTATAGTTGGATGTTTCCGTGGAGGAGCCACCTTTATGAAGTGGAATGACGTATGATATTTTCCAAATGGAGGGGATGGTGGCCTCAGTTATAGTTCGGTTTATCAAGATTGAGATGGGATGGGCTATGACGTCTGACGCTATTTGCAGGTATTCCGCTGGGAGACGATCAGCCAATAGGGTGGTTGGTTTCAGTTTCTTCAATAAGGTTCTAATGTAGGAGGTAGATATTGGTTGTAAGTTAAAGGAGGGTAAAGATTTGCTCGTAGCAATAGATGATGAGGAGGAGGAAGAAGTTAGCTGACTGGCTAGGGACTGGATGGTCTCGGTGAAGAAGGAGTTAAAGGTATTGGCAACATCTTCAGGGTTTTTACCAATAAGTTTCTCAGGGGTAGGGGTAGTTGATTTCCCAGAGTGGAGGAGACTATTGAAACCTGCCCAGAACTTCTTAGGATTGTTCTGGTGTTTATCTTGGAGGTGACAGAAGTAGTTCTTTTTATCCCGGGTGGTGTCTGTTTTCGTTGCGTTTCTGAGTTGCTGAAATTTAATGCGATCTAGAGGTCCTTTAGTAGCTCGGCATTTGTCCCAGGCCTGATCTCTAAGTTTGATTTTTGATTTGGTTTCTCTAGATAGCCAAGGTGCTATCCGTACTTTAGGTCTGATTAGTCGGTTAGGTGCATGAGTGTCCAGTATTTTTAGGAATGTGTCATTAAATTATGTCACACTCTCATCTAGGGGTAGAGTTTTTAGTATGGACCAGTTACAGGATTTAAGTTCTGCTAGGAATTGTGCAGGGACAAATTTCTTCTTGTTTCTAACAAGTCTATATATGGGAAGGTCTGTACAGGTAAGTTTATGTTTAATTATGAAAGTGATGAGGTGGTCGCTGAGGTCATTGGGGAGGGTCCCAGTATTATATTTTTGAGCTTCTTTATTGGTAAGAATCCAGTCAATGGTGCTCTCTTTTTGTTGAGCATTTCCAACTCTAGTTGGAGAGATGATATTTTGGGAGAAACCATGTAGGTTAATGGGCAGAGGATTCATCTGAGCAGAGCATTGGGACCAGTCAATGTTAAAGTCCCCTAGTACAATGGTTTCTTGAGGGTAATTCATGACTAACCAACTTAGGGTTAGCTCTAAGGTTTCTAAGTTCTTCCCAGGTGGAATGTAAACTATAATAAGATTGATACTTTTTTGGATGTTTAGACATATCTTTAGGGCTATTAATTCAATATTAGAGACCTTGGGAGGTTGTGAAGGATTCATAATGATGTTCAGTGTGCTCCTAAACATTACAGCTATTCCACCACCCCTTTTTTTTATCCGATCGACCCTTAAAATATTATACCCTGGTGGGAGAATCTCTTCATCCCTTGTGGTTGGTTTGAGCCACGTTTCAGTTAGACACATAATGTCAGTTTTAAATCTTGACATTGAAATATATATATATATATATATATATATATATATATATATATATATATATATAGATAGATATATATGGGATTGGTAATGATCCCCGAAGGAACTTTTGACCGAAGCACAAACAGCCGGGCATAGTTCCGCGAAAGTGCATGTTACCGAAAAAGCACTTTCGCGGAAGTATGCCTGCAGCTAGAGGGAGTCATGGGGAATGACTATTGTGGAGGTCGTAGTACGGTGCGGATAAGGGAATATTCCCTTTTCCTAACTGTAGTGCGATCCCAGAGTGAGAATATTAAAGTAGGGGGGTGTGGGGGGCACAGCTCTCCACATTGGGGGTGCAAGGGGGCTTGCCCCCCCTGCATAAAAGTAGATTTATTGTTTTTTTTTAACGCACTAACGAAATCGCTTTTTCGGTGAAAGCGCTTTCGTTAAAGTGTGTTCAGTGATTGTGGATTCGGACTATTGAGCTTTCGTTCAATAGTCCTAGATCCATATATATATATATATATATATATATATATATATATATATATATATATATGTAGGAGCATAGCGCAACTTTTGTTGAACCAAACATTCATTGATCAAATATCACCTCATCAAAATATACCGGCTTTGGCAGTAAAAGATTGCAGTACAGGGGGGCTAGGGAACATGCTCCTTTACCCTTTGTAGTGTGATCTCATAGTTGGTATATATAATTAGCAGAGAGTGTGATGGGCACAGGGGTGCTAGTTTGGTTTTTGACATTTAGGTTTTGATCACTGTAAGATCAACTAATTATCATTTTGATAGAAAGCTATGCTTATACACACACACACACACACATATATATATATATATATATATATATATATAAACACACACACACACACACACATGGGCCTACTAAAAAATATCTAAACATAAAATATTGACAAAATCGATGTTATACTAGGGAAAGGTCTATGACCTTTCCCCACAGTTATGAGATCTTGGAGCTGGTATATACAATTAGCAGGAAGTATGAGAGTAAAAGGTATAAAAGATTTGAACCCAGCATAAACTAAAGCACTGCTGGCGACTCCCTGTTGTGTGAGAAAACCTATATTTTTCTTGTCTGTGATTGATAGAGCTGCTTTCTGGTACCTGTTCCATTTTTCTTCTGTTTTAAGAAATCTGCTTGATTTGATGTTTTTGTTGTATGTGAGAGGTAGACACTTAATTATCTAGGCTGCACCTTTCACGTGTTTTTTTTATTAGTTAAATTGTTTCTTGAGTTAATATTAAATACTAAGTGAAATTCTGAGCCTTTGTTTTTGACTGAAAAGATTTGAAGACTGCATAAACTAAAGCATTGCTGGTGATTCCCTGCTGGGTGAGGAAACCTACATTTTTATTAAAATGCATTTTACCGAAGCTGGCTTTGTAGCTATGTCTCTCTGTCCCGTTCTCATGAGACAGCAGAAAAAATGATCTCCTGACAACATTTCCTAAACACACATTTTCTCTCGCATATCACAAAATCATTTCTATACACACAGACTCTCTCTTTCTCTCACATCTCCCAGTTATATTTTCCTATACACAGACACACACACACACACACACACACACACACACACACACACACACACACATCTGCTGTCTCGCAAAGCCAAATTCAATAAAAACATTCTTATAATGACAGAGGGACAATATTTTACTCTTTAAGTAAAATATTGTGCCTCTGTCATTAGTGACACACAACACAGACAACACACACACGCACACACACACATACACTAGCATCTCCCAACATCATTTACTGCACACACACCCACACACACAAACACACTGTGTCTTGCTATCCCAACATTCGCTGTCTCATCGCTGTCTAGGTAAGCCAAATTCAATAAAAAACATTCTAATAATGACAGAGGGACAATATTTTACTCTCTAAGTAAACTATTGTGCCTTTGTCATTAGCGACATAAAACACACACACACTCGCATCTCCCGACATAATTTCCTACACACACACACACACACACTCGCATCTCCCGACATAATTTCCTACACACACACACACACACACACACACACACACACATACACACATATATACTCTCTCTCTCTCTCGCATCTCCCAACATTATTTTCTACACCCACGCGCACACACTCACTCTTGCATCTCCTGACGTAATTCCCCCACACACACATGCACACACACACAAACACTGTTGCATCTCCCAACATGATTTCCTACGCACACACACACTGTTATATCCCGACACCATTTCCTACACACACACACACACACAAACACGCAGTCTCTCTCTTGCATCTCCCAACATCATTTTCTACGCGCGCGCACAAACTCGCACACTCTCTCTCTCCTTCTTTCGCATCTCCTGACATCTTTTCCTACACAACACACACATACATATACACACTCTCTCGTATCGTTTGACATCACTTCCTTCATTTCCTCCACACAAACTCTCACATCCCTCAACATCATTTCCGACACACACACACACACACACACACACACACACACACACACACACACACGCGCATGCACACAAACACAGTCTCTCTGTCTCTGTCACACATCTTGAAGAAAACACAAACGGCCAGCAATAAGTTCCAATGCTTTATTCCAACAAAGAATGGACATAAAAATGCCCCAAACTGCAATCCAACATAGGTTTATCAAACCGGTTTCGGCATGAAGCCTTCCTCAGTGAAACTAAAAAGTAAATGCCAATCTAGTATAGAACACACTTAATATATAGTGTGATACATGATTAGTCAACCAATCAAGTTGTTTATTGTAATGATGGTTTATATAAAACCTTTTACTTCCCTGAATCCACACTTAATACTAATACCAAAAAAATATAATAAAATAAAATAAAAATAGCAACAATAGAGTAGTAATACTATCAGTAGTTGCCATAAAGAAAGGGGACAAAAATATGGGTAAGTATATCCAGATCATTAGTCATATAGAAATAAATGACATATCAAAGGCTTTGGATATCATATTAACCAGTCATATTAAATTCAACAAAAGTATATGATGCTAAAAAATGGTATATATGGAAAATATCTCCTATGGTCTAGGTCAAGAGAAATTAAACTATATAGAAAAAGTGCAGTTAAGCACAAAATATAGTATAATATTTTATTGTTTTATTAAATACTGATAAACATCCGTGAGCCAGTGGTATTGTGTACCAATAGGACAAC
Organism: Protopterus annectens; assembly: GCF_019279795.1. Classification (NCBI taxonomy): domain Eukaryota; kingdom Metazoa; phylum Chordata; order Ceratodontiformes; family Protopteridae; genus Protopterus; species Protopterus annectens. The sequence goes on from NC_056743.1 coordinate 30,464,717, forward strand.
AACACCCTGAAGAACTATACTTCATAAGTGATCATTAAGACCTGGAGAAAACAAGGCTCCAAGATGAATTATCCAGTATTTCTCTTTAAAAGTAAGTGCATTCTCCCAACCCTGTTGATGACTTCTGTCCCCCACTACTCGATCTATGACAGTAAACATGAAATTAGCTGTAGGGTGTTTGAGTGTATGTTGATATAAGGCATTTGTAGTTTTCTTATTCCTGATATTGCTCCTGTGTTCGCCAATCCACTGGCTCACGGATGTTTATCAGTATTTAATAAAACAATAAAATATTATACTATATTTTGTGCTTAACTGTACTTTTTCTATATAGTTTAATTTTTTTTAATATAATATAGTTTTATATAAACCATCATTATAATAAACAACTTGATTGGTTGACTAATCATGTATCACACTATATATTAAGTGTGTTCTATACTAGATTGGCATTTACTTTTTAGTTTCACTGAGGAAGGCTTCATGCCGAAACCGGTTTGATAAACTTATGTTGGATTGCAGTTTGGGGCATTTTTATGTCCATTCTTTGTTGGAATAAAGCATTGGAACTTATTGCTGGCCGTTTGTGTTTTCTTCAAGGTTGGTTGGCCTTGCAAGCTCTACATGAGGGGTATGGTGTTCCTTCTGTCACACATCTCCCAGCATCATTTCTTACACACACACACACACACACACACACACACACACACACACACACACACACACACACACACACACACACACACACGCATCTCCTGACATTATTTCCTACACACACGCACACACTCTCGCATCTCCCGACATCATTTCCTATACACACACACACTGTCTCTCGTATATCCCGATATCCGCTGTCTCGTCACTGTATCGCAAAGCCAAATTCAATAAAAAACATTCTAATAATGACAGAGGGACAATATTTTACTCTTTAAGTAAAATATTGTGCCTCTGTCATTAGTGACACACAACACACACACAACAGTCTCTCTCTCTCACATCTCCCTACAGTATTTTCTACACAGACAGGCGCGCACACACACACTCTTGCATCACCTGACATCATTTTCTACACACAAACACACACACACACACCTCCCAACATGATTTCTCACACACACACACACACACACACACACACACACACACACACACACACACACACTCTTGCATCTCCCAACAACATTTTCTACACACACACACACACACACACACACACACACACACACACACACACACACACACTCTTGCATCTCCCAACAACATTTCCTACACACACACACACACACACACACATACACACTCTTGCATATCCAGACATAATTTCCTACACTCAGTCTCTCTCTCTCACATCTCCCGACATCATTTCCCACACACACACACACACACACACACTCTCTCTCTCTCTCTCTCTCGCATCTTCTGACATAATTTCCTATGCACACACTCTCTCACATCTTCTGACATCATTTCCTATGCACACACTCTCACGCATCTCCTGACATGATTTCCTGCACACACGCACATACTGTCATATTTCCCGACATCATTTCCTACACAAACACACCTTTGCATATCCCGACATCATTTCATACACACACACACACACACACACACACACACACACACACACACACACACACACACACACACACACACGGTGTCTCTCTCGCATCTCCTGACATCATTTCCTACACACACACACACACACACACACACACACACACACACACACACACACTCATTCTCTCTCTCGCATCTCCTGACATCTTTTCCTACCAAACACACACACACATACTCGCATCTCCTGACATCATTTCCTTGAGACACACACACACAAATTCGCATCTCCTTACATCATTTCTTCCACAAACACACACAGACTCGCATCGCCATACATCATTTCATACTCACACACAAAAACACTCACATCACCGTACCTCATTTCCTACAAACACATATCGCCTATTCAACTTTACAAATTTGGTGTGTCTCTTGGCGAAAAAGGGAATAATCCTGAGAGTTTGCAAACTTGGATTTAGTACATATCGCTTTCAAGATCTGTACAAGCAAGTTTGAAGACTGCAGTTATAGCTCTCGCACTTTCAACAGATACCAAAATGTACTGACCTTCCTTGCTGTTCTTTTTGCTCTACATTCTACATTTAGGCCATCTTATATTTAACACATAAGTAACCTACAACAAATGAGAAAAGCTACTGCTGTCCTTCTCGTGTTTCTTTGAGAAGCTCTCAAGAGACAGTTTTCAGCAGTGAGAAAGTATGTTGACTTGTATAGGATTAAGGCAGGGCAGCAGGGGCACTGTTAAAGAAATTGTTACTGTTTACTTGATAACATACAGCTAAACCTGGATCAGCAAAATGTTAATCATGTAGCATCTTTTTAACTTTCTAGGTAGTCAAACAAGTTACTTTCTGCATCAGTTTGTTGACAAGACTCAGGCCTCTTGCCAATGATGGCAGAAAAAAGCAGCAAATGTAATTTAAAGGATTTTATTGCTGGACTGAAAATGTGTGGCCATAAACACCACCACAGCAAGTGGGAAATTAGAAGAAAACGGAAGACAATTTAGGAAACTAGCATTTCTGTGTAAAACGGTACACAACAGGGAGCATGTAATAATTGTTAAACAATAAGTGAAAAAGAGATCAGAGAAAAAAAAATAAAAACAAATTAAAATAAAAATACATTTTACTGCAACAGATAAGAAGAACCCTGTATATATCAGAGAAATTAGCTCTGAGTAATGCATGCAAAGCAGAACGCCCTAAAACCAGATTTAATTGGCATAAGGGCTTACTTTACTCCAGTTTCTCTGAATTGTGAAGAGAAAACAGTAATACCTTTTTATTTGAATGCTTTTTATTGAATTTGGCTTTGTGGCTGTGTCTGTCTGTCCCTCTGTGGTTCTGTCACACCATTGCAAGGCAGAGTAAAAAACACCAAGCAAAGCTAGGATTTTTATTGTGCTGTCTCACTATGCCAATTTCAATAAAAAGTAGTCTAATAATGACAGCAGGACAGTATTTTAGTCTTTAAGTAAAATGTTGTCCCTCTGTCATTAGCGAGACAACACACGCACGTGCGAACACTCTTGTCACATCTCTGTACATCATTTCCTCCATATACACACACACACACACACACACACAGCAGGATGGACTGTACTACAAACAGCCTTAAATGAGAAATACACAAACACACACACAACACACTCTCGCATCTCCCTACATCATCTCCCACACACACACACACACACACATACAGTCAGTCCTAGAAGCACAACAGTACAAGATGGAAATAACTTCGAGCTGCTCGCCGGCGAGGGACACACCTACAAAGAAGTGACAGGACCACAAAGGGACAGAGCAGGATGCACTGTACTACAAGCAGCCTTAAACAAAAACCTACATCATTTTGTATACACACGCGTGTGCGCGCGCACACACACACACACACACACACACACACACACACACACACACACACTCTCTCTCGCATCTCCCTACCCACCACAGACAATATTTTACTTAAAGACTAAACAGTAAAAAATGAAAATATAAAAGAAATATTTGTTTTAAGAACAGAATGATATTTATTGAGTGACTCTAAAAAGTGAAAAATAAGGAAGAAGAGTGAAAACTTTGCAAAGGAAATACGGACAAGCTGATTTTAGAAAACCATTCAAGGTTGTTTTTGCTAATTCCTGGTACTTCTTCTGGTACCTCATTATCACAATCAGCAAACCAAACTCTAATGCTTTTCTGAAATCAGATCATCTCTGTTTCTTTTGCAAAGTTTTCACTCTTCTTCCTTATTTTTTATTTTTTTGAGTGAATCAGTAAAAAGCATTCTATTTAAAAAAATATTTTTTCATATTTTTATTTTTTTGTCTTTGATTGATAGAGTTCTTTTCTGGTGCATGCTCCATTTTGTTTTCTGTTTTAAGAAATCTTCTTGGCCTGGTAGTTTTGTTCTTTGTGAGAGGTGGACACATATTATCTAGGCTGCATATTTCACGGTTTTTTCATTGGTGAAATTGTCTCTTGAGTGATACTGAAATACTCAGTAGCATTCTGGGCCTTTGTCTGAAAAGATTTGCAGGCTGCATAAACCAAAGCAGTGCTGGTGATTCCCTGCTGGGTGAGGAAACCTTTATTTGTTTGTCTGTGATTGATAGAGCTGCTTTCTGATATCTCTTCCATTTTGTTTTATGTTTAAAAAAATCTGCTTGGCCTGGTGTTTTTGTTCTAAGTGAGAGGTGGACATTTAAATTTTCTAGGCTGCATGTTTCACATTTTATTTTTCATTGGCTAAATTGACTCTTGAGTGATACTAATACTCAGTGAAATTCTAGTCCTTTGTCTTTGTCTGAAAAAATCTGAAGCCTGCATAAACTAAAGCACTGCTGGTGATTCCCTGCCATGTTACTCACCCACCTTCACCTTTGTTTAAAACTGGTGATTTTAAGCTGCCCACCTCTGCTGTAAATTGAGCATAATAAGCTCCTCCCTGTCTACACTGTTGCTATCCTGAATTATTTATTTGCCTTTCCTTGTGCTTGTATTGAAAAATTGCATTTTGCCTCCCATTGTCTGTTCTGCATGATCTAACTTCATTAGCTATCTAGCTGTCGGATAAAGTTGTGTATTTCTGCACTCAGCAAACAATTGTTTTTACATCAAAATAGGCCAGTGGCTTTTCCATCTAGTGTACTGGGAGGTAGTCTGGTCTGTTTAGGTTTGGGAAATACTTGATGTTTCTGAATGTAGTTTTATTGGTTGAAGGGTTTATTAATCAGCTTGTCTTGTTTTTTCATACCTTTATAAATTCTGTACAATCGAGTGTCTCTTGGCTCATTTATTCAAAGCAAAGTACCCTTATTAAATAATCTGACTTTTATAAGCTGTTTACAGTACACTGTTACATCTATATCTTTGTTTGTTTTTGGTAGCATTTCACTCTGGACACTTTTTTACTGTGCTTTTACATTAGGAGGACTGGTATTATTCATCTAGTGACAGTGGGTGTTTACCTGCTCTATCTGAGCTGGGAAATACACAAAAGGGCTCTACATTTTTTTTGCACGCTTGGAACTTGATTTGCACTGTTCTGATGCCTAGATATCATAGACTAGATTCAGACCTGCTGAATCTAGTCTGATTTTGATACACTTGAGCAGTAAACCAGCTATCTTAAATTAAGAATGGCTCCTCTAACCATTATTGAAGAAGGGTATGAATCCAGCCTTGTCTGAGCTGGAGATTGCTGGAGGAAGGTTCATTGTGTGCTTTCCTATTGGTAGATTAGCTTAAAAGTATTTTAATTTCACCTGTATTTAAGCCTCACATTTGGGTGTTGCAACAGGGGTTAGCGATGCCCTGTATAGACGCAAATGCCTTGAAACTCACTTTTTCCTGAGACATCTGTCAGTAGAACCCTCACAAGCTTCCTTACTGCGTTACAGGCACACTGAGCAGTATTGCCACACTTATCATATGTAGCCTTCAATAGAACAAACAACTTTGTTAGTCCTAGCACAACAACTGGTCAGATTAGCCCACTCACTTCCCTAATGGTACATATGGTAAAAACCTGCTAAAATGGATGGACAGTGTCCCATCATTTCACCTGCCAGCCTGATTGACATGGGCATCCTGAGGCAATATAGTAATCACCTTGTGTATACTGACAACCACTTACTGCTAAAACAAACAAATACCTTGTGTAATTACAATATGAAATTGGAATCAGTTCTCTTACATAACAACAAATAGGTTGTCAGCACACACACTTAACCTCTCACACAAAATGAGGTCATAACACACAAACCCACATATGTGGAGTACATGCTAGAAGCCAAGCAAAAGATCAGAGACCGCCCAAATATAAACCACTTGCACACACTGCTATGCAAATAGAAACCACCACACAAAATAACACATACATCAGTGTCTCAGCAAGTAAGCACCTAATGAAAAATACCTCAAAATCTAATGTCTTGGTCATGGACGATTCCATAGTGAGACACACAGATGCCCCCCCTCACCAGGCAGTACAAGGAGAAAGTCACGGTCAGCTGCTTGTTAGGTGCCAGGATCCATCAAATCACACATCAAGTCACTCAACAACAAGTACCGTTATGAATCTGTCATAGTCCATGTTCGGGTGAATGACTTGAAGAGAGACATTACTGAACTCTTAGACAGTGTCCCAGGCAGGTATGACCCTAGCCCGAAGTAGCATTCTACCTTTACCCAGGGTGATGCTGCAGTATAAACAAACAACGATTGACTTCAGCAATTGGCTTAGCTTGTGGTGTCAGTCCAGGGGGATCCAGAATCTGTCACCCTGCTTTGCCAGAAATGGTCTGCACCTGTCTCTTACAGCCTTTCAGATACTGGCAAAGGCACTTGCCTCCCCCATAGTGTCGTTTTTAGGCAATGTCATAACAACAAAATTTCTGATGTAACAAAATCCACTCAAAATAAACTCCAGGTTTTGCTGCTTAATGCTAGTAGTCTAAACATGAAACTGCACTCGCTGGAAGCACTCCTCACTTTGAAAGATGCTGATGTCTATGCAGTCACTGAGACATGGTTCATTGCTGCAGAAGGCACCCCGGCTGTGCAAGACTACAATGCCTTCCACATGTTCAGACCTCAAAATGAGAATGAAAGAACCAAATGTCCTCATTAAAGCCAAGTAGACCTTGAGACTGGTCAAACAGTATGACTGTCTTGAACTACTCCATGTCCAATTAACTATAGGTAAAAATACCCACCCACATCATTGCTAACTACAGGTCCCCCAGAATGAAGCAAGAAAAGGACACTGCCTACCTGGACTTACTGGAGTCACTTGCCATGCAGCCCAACACCTTAGTCATGGGAAATTTCAAGTATCCTTCCATCGACTGGGTGACATACATGAGCACAGATATGCTCACCCAGAGATTTCTGGACTTTGTCAATACAAATGCTCTGGAACAGATAGTCTGCACCCCCACAAGGGGCTCAAATGTCCTAGACACAGTCTCACCAGCATTGGAGGTCACTGTACTCCCCTCTGTGTGATGTCCTCCCTGGTAAGGCCGGACCATAAATCAGTCTTGTTTGAAGTAACTATTGAACCTGCTATCACCACAGGAGCAAAAAAAACAAAAAATTCTTCTAAAACAAGCTACAGCCAAATAAGCAATGGTAAAAATGTTTTATTACCCCCACACACACACACACACACACACACACAATCACAGACAACAATGACTCTTATGCAGAGGTGGACCCAAATGCCCTGTATAAACACTTAAGCAACTGTATAGCCTCAGCTGTACCTGACTGGATTATAACCAGGTCCTCCCGAAAAAAAAAAGCCACTCTGGTGAACCTCAAGTATAAACAGGTTATATAACATAAGGGAGAAACTGATATTTAAGAACCAGAAGGAACTGACTCAGCAGGAGAAGAATTCTTTCAACAGCTTGAACAAGCAAATCATAAATCTTGTAAAGTCTTCTAAAGCCAACTGAGAAGCTAAAATAGCATCCCTAACTAAGGATAATCATAAGGCATTCTTTAACTACATCCGAAATCTAAAAGGGAATCTCCAGCTATGTGCTGAACTGGTAGTAGATGGTACCACTCATGCTATATGAGGAAATTAAAAACCTGCTACCTGACAGATTTCATGCAAACTTTATCCCGCTGTCCCCGCTAGCCATACCCCAAAGCACATTTGACACCAGTCCTCTGCATAGTATCTCTAGAGATTAGTTCATATCTGCATTCTCCAAGGTCGAAAACACAGTCTCAATGGGACCAGATAGCATCCCAGGTTGCTTATTAAGCAGTCTAAAACAGGACCTAGTGGATCCACTTCGCATTCTCTTTAACCATAGCTTTAGAACTGGCTTTGCTCCAGCAGAGTGGAGAACAGCAACAGTAATCCCCTTGCACAAAGGGGGCCATCAACCAACCCTGGGAACTATAGACCCATAAGTTTAACCAGCCACATCTGCAAGGCAGTGGAAACAATCATCATGGACCTTATCAGCAAGGACATAGGTAACCTTCAGACTCTAGACTCAGCACAGTTTGGCTTCATTAAGGGTAGACCATGCTTATTAAACCTAGTAGATTTCCTCGAGAAAGTCACCAAAGCCCTTGATGAATACTGCCTGTATCAACCTAGCCAAGGCTTTTGACACAATCCCCCACTCAGGTATCCTTGAGAAACTCTCCCATCTGGGGATTAACCCTTACGTCACTAGATAGATAGCCAATTGGCTCACCGGCAGAACATATACTATCAAAGTTGGTGACTCCACCTCTGCCAGTAGACCCATCACAACTGGCATACCACAGGGATCTGTGCTGGGTCCTTTACCATTCGAAATCTATTTCTTGGAAGTCTAGGCTAAAGGAGATGGCCTTTGGCTTACCAAGTTCACTGATGATTGCAAATTGGATGCAATCACTGACTCCCCCAGTGATGTTAATATTATTACAGGAGGGTTAACACACCGAATGACTGGTGCCAAAGCCACGGTCTAAAACTAAATGCAAAAAAGTGCATTATTATCTCCTTTGGCAAACAGAATTCCCTGCTAAATTACAGTATTGAAAGCAGCCCCCTAAGTTCAAACCCAGTGGTGTGAGATCTGGGAAGATCCGGTAGATAGCAATCTGAACTTTGACCATCAAGTTTCCACAATGGTAAGGAAAGCCTTCTATGTTGCGCATCTCATAAGTAATCTAAGGAACTGCACTATTCTCGACCCCCATTAAACCCTTAATAGAGTACAATGTTCCCTTCTGCATGTACCTCACCAGATACCTGCAGCAGTTGGAGAGACCACAGAGGTTTCTCATCAAGAAAATACAGGGCCTCCAAACCATGACTTACGTACATAGACTGAAAGCCCTCTCAATGTACTCTGTATCATGTAGGCTGCTGAGAGGCAACTTGTGCCTGGCCTACAGGGCAGTCTCTGTCCCTGCCCTGATGGATATTCTACACATCTACAAGTCAAATGGCAAGAGTCACTCGCTCTAAGTATCTTAACCTAGCCTGTGACATTAACAGAACTAGCTGGGAGACCGATATATCTCCCTGATATATATATATTGTATTGGTTTTAGTTGAATATGTAATTGAATAAGTGTGTTTTTAAAATGTTGAGTGGATAGCAATTATTCATTATATGCTGAATTTGTTTGGTTGCTATTCTTTTATATAAATCAGTAGTAAATAATTAATTCATTTTGACTCTGAAGAAACTGCTAAAAAAGGCAAAAGTGCTAAGTTCTTATATTAAAGTTTGCTATAATTCCTGTGTGTGTGCCATGTTTTTAGTTTTACTTAGGTGTGTTTAACAAGCTTTGCTAAGTGCTCCTAAGATCTGGTCTTGCACCAGGAACTAACAGTGGACAGCCCTAGCTGGCAAAGAGCAGTGACAGAACATAAAACCTCTTCTAAAGCTGTCAGAACTGCACTGCTACACCTGCAAACATAAAGTATGACCAAAGTGTCCAACAGATTTTAAAAACATTAGCTCCACAGAGAAGCACTTTTGCTTGTTGTCCATAACTGTCAACTATCCCTGATTTTGCCTAATATTTTTGCCCTGTCTGTCATAAATTATATGATTTTTTGGAAAACCATTGAGGATTACATTCAGTCAAATGCCAGACATTAAAGTTTTATATTTGTTATTGTTCTGCAAATTCATGCTGAAGCAAAATCTGCTGGTGTGTTAACTTTTTAAGTGAATTAGAGCAGATATACTGTAACTTTTGTAACTGCAAACTAAACCTCAGTAAATCTGTTGTATTCCAACCAAGTTCCAATTGTCATTTATCTGATTACACATCCTGTATAATGAATTAAAAGTTAATTCAACTTAAAATATTTACATATTAAGTTCAGCCAAGACTTCTCTCTAATCTTTAGGGCCAACATAGCAATTACCTTATCAAATATAAGTAACAATATTAAAATGTGGGAGAAACTACATTTTTCCTGCTTGTCAAAAATTGCTGCTGTCTTGATTGAACATATTACCAAAATTACTATCCTGCCTGTCATCCTTCTTCCATACAATATAAGAAAAATTCTTCAAAAATAGTAACTCAACTCTGTCTAAATTAATATGGAATCCTACATCAGTAAGGACTGCTTACAATAAACTAGTATAACCAAAAGCATTTGGTGGACTAAGATTTCCTGATTTTAATCTGCACTGTCTAATAATTAACTCTAACATGTTAATCAGAATTATCCAATGTCAGGTTGCATAATCTTCTTGGCAGCCCTTATGGACAGAAATGTAGCATAGCCATATTTAAAAATATGAATGTAACATTCTGACTTTACCTGATTTGAATTTGGAAGATATAAAACAAAACTACACAATTTTATCCCCACTAGAATAAAAACACTTCAGAAACGAATAAGTCCTAAACCAGGGGTCTGCAACCTTCACTATCAAAAGAGCCATTTTGACCCCCTTCCCACCAAATAAAATTCATCTGGAGCCATAAAACCTATTTGACCTCTAAAATGAAAATAACATAATGTATACAGTTTTATATATAGTTATTGTACAATATATAAAAAAAACTATGTTTATAAGAGCAATATTTAAAATCCATCCCTTATTTTTGTTCCTTTGTTGGGATTTATTTTGGGATCGCTCAGTCGTTGTGTGTGTGTGTGTGTGTGTGTGTGGGCGCGCACGTGTGTGCCTCATACCTCTCAACCTCTTGAAAGAATCTGGACAAAGCCATAAATAATGGGAAGACAAAGGCCCAAAAAAGGGACACTTTTTAAATATTGCTCTTACAAACTTAGAAAGTTGATAAAGTAACAGTTTTTGCATTAACATAAATTTTCTGAAGTCTGAAACTCAAACATCTCTCTATATTTTCTGACTTCAGCTCTCTGTGATTTTCCAGAAAAAAAACACAATTCTATGAAAAACAGACCAAAATATGAGGCAAAAATCAGGACATTATGCAAAAATCTTAACAGTTAAGAGGTGATTGTGTATGTGTGTGGGTGTGTGCGTAAAATGCATGTTAAAAGAAACTGTTATTCGAGCAAGTTTCTACGTTTATAAAAGCAATATTTAAAATCTGTCACTATTTTTCTTCCCCCTTTATGTGTGGCTCTATCCAGATTTCGTGTGGTAAGAGTTTCAGAGGTATGGTGTTGAGGTATAGAAACATTTCAGATGATGTTGGTGTGTGTGTAAAATGCATGGTAACAGAAACCATGTTATTCTAGCAAGTTTATAAGAGCAATATTTAAAATCCCTCACTCGATCATTCTTAATGTATGTGTGTCGAGCGGCAGAGTGGCCATTATTTTTCAAAGCTACAGGGAGCCACTGCAGAAGGGTGGAAGAGCCGTGGGTTGCAGACACCTGACCTAAACCATATCCGAACTCATGTAAACCTAAACTGTAATTTTAAAATTAACAATCAAATGATAAATCTGAGTTCTTTTCTATTGCTTAAAGATGAAATTATGCGGATGTTATATCCTGTAAAACCTCTTCTTTAAAGAAATTGACATTAATTTTTAATTTATCGAAAGGATATCTTCCTATAGTAAATCAAATTAACCATTTGATACAACAGATAACATGTAACACTTAGAAAATGACTTTTTCAAAGTACTTTGGAATTCCCTTAGGTATACTAAACCCATATCAACTTCCAATAAACTTCTCAGATTTCACATAGACTAATTCATCTCTTTATTCACCCTAGTGGTTAAATGCCAACCCTGCTATTTATGATGAAGAGTTAATAAACCCTGTTCAGATCAGCTTAAAATATGTCTGCCTTAAGAAATTATTTTACACACAATTCATGATCTTTAATAATGCCTATATGACACCTGCTAGACTCCAAATTTTTTTACTAGCTTGTCAACTTGCAATGCATGTGATTTCTGTAACACTGATGCTATGGTAGTATAAACACACACACAAAATCTGAAATATTTTAAATGATAAACTAAAGAATAGGCCGTAGCACTCCCAGTTTAACTTGGTCAAACTTTATATAACACAGAATTGAAGCGATAGGAGAAACTTATCTTGGTCAGGATAAAATATATATCTATAAATTCATTTTACATAGACGTAATGATGTTACATTTCGTTCAGAGTGCTGGTCAAAAATTTTAAATTGAATTGTTTAAAAAGTTTCTTAATTTCATCAATTCTTATCCAAGTATTTTGCCGCCTTTTCTTCTTTACAGTAAGATTTTACATGCAATACCTGTATGTATAAAGTTATTAGTTGTACATTTTTGTAGTTCGTCATAGTAGGTTTTTTTAGTTTTATTTATCCTAGTTTTGCTTTCAGTTAATACTTTGTTACTTTGATTCAGTTACAAAAGATATTTGAAAAAAGCTTATGTGAATTAGAGCAATATTTGGACACTTTCCCTGATTTTGCTCATTGACCCCCCCCCCATTATTTTTGGATTTGTCCAGAATTCTTATTCAAAGACTTTGAGAAGTATGGTGCTGTCAGCCGGAAAGCACTAAATGCTTTATTTGCTTTCTAAGCCAGTAAAACATTTTGCAGTCCTACATTTTCTCTTTTTTCTTTATTACTTGTAGTATATGAAGCATTTAAAGCGCCAGTTATTACAAAGAATTGTAATCTGGTCACTGTACTTAACTTTTTATTAGGAGCTCTTGACAGAGGTGCTTAGATTCACCTCTCAAGCTTCGCTCTCCAGGTGAATTTCCTCGCTTCCATGTCTCTCACACATTTAATTAGCTGAATGATCAGAGACTCATCCATAATCCTTCATATAATATATGACAAGGATTTTTTTATGATTGAAAACTAGTCAGATTACAGGATTGTGATACCACTGGTCTGCTTTGCATAGGATAGAGGACATGTACTGCTTTGTGTCAGTAGACACCATTGCCTTAATGTGAAAACGAGTGCATACTAAGAAATAAGTAAAATAAAAGTCAAAAATTCCCTAACTTCTGATAAATGAACTCAGTTCATTGACCAGCTCCAGCTAATTGTCATCTGGACAGAATAGCAGTCAGACACATTGTTGTTTCTGTTATAGAAGCTGCTACTGACATGGACCCAATGTGAAACAAGTAAACAGCAATCCAAAACTTATTAAAATATCCAGTATGTAAATAATAATGTCTATAAAAACAAGTTTACCAAGAAATTGTGGTTCCCTTGCTGACTCCATTGGCAAAGAATGATAAAGCCGTGATTTGTGCAGCAGTGACCTGGATTTGACTAGTGGGCAGTCACTGGAAGAAGTTGCCATGTCTGAGAAGGGTGCAGTGCACCACTTGTTAGCTTACCATTCTTGGGGGGCGGCGGCTATGGATTGATCCTTGGGGTGGATCCTGACAACTTTGTTGCATTAGTTGATTTGCTTCTTCCCACTGGGTTGCATGTGTGGAAGCATGCTTGCTCAATATATCACAAGTAATTACAGAAGGCAGTGTGGCCACTGAGTGGGTGTTCGATGAATAAAACAAAAATCTCTAGCCTTAGACTGGATGATTATACCATTCTTGGTACCCCCCAGTCTCTCTTTAGATGTACATGTGGCCATTGGGGGTTCTTGCCTTTAGGGTGAAGGAATGGGTTCAGTAAGGTAACAGATGTGGAGGCTTGATGATCATTACAGGGTTGCAGACCCCCAAAGGTTTGTATAAATAACTGTATTCCATAAGCTTCACCCATAGGTTCCCAATAAACTTTACAATAGATCTGAAAGTATAATCTCCTGGTGTAGCTTGATACATTAATCATTATGTCTTCTTTGCAGTGTTGTAACACATTATTAGTGGGAACATGTAACACAGTAAGACTGTCCCCATTCTGCACCCTTCTATTAAAATTACTTCCACCAGCATGCCCGCAAAAGAGACCCTAAACAAATTTTCTGAAAAAAGTGAGAGTGCTTCACATCCTAAAAGTAAAGGCTCACCACTATAGAAGTCTCAGAGTAAGATGGATCAGTATTAGTATTGTATGAATCAGGTAATCCTGCTCCTAGCCAAGTTTAATAGGAATCGCAGTGTTTCTTGTTTCTTTGGTTCCCTTCCAAAAACAGTACTTGCATGGAAACGGTGTAATGAGAAGGCCATATCTTTGAAACAATGACTTTATGACTTAGTCTAATAACCCAAACACTGAGCCAATCTTCCTATCATTCCTGCCTTCAAAGATGTCTCCAGAATGGTTTCTCAGTATCCTAAAACATATGCACCGGCTTCCAAAAAGAGGACATAAGATCTGTTGTATCTTTTTAGAAACCATAAGGCTGGTCCAGGAATAATTGATATACGTTAGTGAAAAAAAAAAAACTCATGTTGTGGTTGCCACCCCCCAGAACAAGCAACCATTTATACTTCATGGAAAGGCCATTGTTTGTTGTAGAACTGCCCTTGCTGACGTGAGGGGAGATCCTTTGTGGTTAGGTCAGAGCGCACCCTTCCAGGGCACTTTGCTAGGTGTATGCAGGGACTAAGTCATAACAGAAAAAGTCTCAAACCACTCCAATGTCTTTTAGAATTATCACCTCTCTTGGTTGACCCTCATCCTGGTGATTGGGTATGAACAGGCCAATTGACTAGGAGGGGATTGATGCTTGACAGACAATGGAGGCTATCAAAGCAAAAAAAAAAATGTCAAAAAGCTACAAATAAAAACTTAAGACCAGTAATAGAGCAATCAAGAAAGCTTACCTAGGTAAAGGAATATTAGGCCAAGGAAGTGCCACAGAAAAAATAACAAAAATCAGAGGCTATCAAAATTCATAAAGAACGTGGAATTTTGAAGAAAAAAGATCTCTGGTATGATGAAGTATGTATTCATAAAAGAAAGTTCTGTTGACTAATAGAACCACCGCAGCTTCAAAGATATATTTTTTAACACTTTTATTAAATTATCAGTTAAGGCACAGGCAAACATACATTGGCAGAAAAGAAAACAAACCGTTTTAACATTTTTCCATTTGAAAACGATATACATCATGTATATTTCTTAACAACAATCATCAGTCCAACATTATAAAACATTGCTGAATTCTTGCCTTTCCTTAAACCTCACTCCTCCTCCTGAACACATTTCCCACAATTTACATTTACTTCTATGTAATGTACTCCTTCCCTTTTCTAAATATATCTCTTCCAGTTCTTTAATCTCATTTATAACCTTTCCTCAAATACAGTTTGTATAGATTTTGATTTTGATTTTCAAGTCATTGTTTTTCTGGCAGCCAACAGAATTAAACTTCATAAGGCCTTACTGCGTCTAGGCAATTCAGATCCTGTGTCCCAGCTCTAAAAATCATTTCCTTACTTACAGCCATTTGCTCACCCAGTATTTCTGATGGAGTAAGTACTCTGTAGGGAATTTTTTTAATTTGCCAACTTATTACACTCCCAAAACATATGTTTCCATCTACCTGTTTCTTCTCCATCACACCTCTAGCATTTGCTAGCTACATGAAAAAAAATCTTTGAAGCCCGATTGTGGTATAAAAATACCTTTGCAAACATTTCCACACAAACATCCTAAACCTTCTGGACTTTTGCATACTTGGGAGTCATACATATGTCCTTCTATTGTTTTCTTTTAAATTGCTTTTCCAGTCTCTCTCTTCCCATCTTCCCAGTCTTTACTAACCTCTTCTGATTGAGTCTTATAGTTATTATGCAATATTTAATGCCCTACTAATTATCCCTTTTTTAACTGCCACATTTGTTTTACATTCAACTACAACTTCAAAGAAATTTTAAGCTATATTCAGGCAAAGACATCTGGACAACTTTACAAAGAGAGAATAACACCACAAAAAATGAAACATATCGAGAGGAATTAAGTTCAGAGGTGTAGAAAGGCAACAAATTAAAACTAAAGTGTTAGACTGACTGACGTGAATGGTTCAATGCAGGGACTTTGATGCAGACTGTATTCCAGGATAGCAAATCAAAAAACCTCAAGCAGTGGTACTATAGGCAGAGAAGGAAACTTGTGTGAAAAATTGTACCATAAAGTAAAATTTGAGAACCTTTATTGGGAGAATTGGTTGAAATTCCATTTAGAATTACACAGCAGGGGAACAAGCAGTAATTAGAAAGCTAAGAGAATGTTTTCATCCAAGAAGAGAATAATCTATAGGAAGACCTGCTTGATCTAATAGAAATGGACAGACATTTTAAGACAGTCGAGAGAACAAGACTTTATACATTGCATAAGACCAAGAATGTTAGAAAACTGATAAAACATGCACAGTAAATGGGACCATTAAGGACAAAGCCTTAATATATTAACATGAGGAAACAGAATACACAACTATGCAGCTAAACTTGTAACAGATGAAGTTTTATCAGAAAGATGCAGAATAACAAAGAAAAAGTAGAGAATACGTAGAATGCCACCATGGAAACATTGGTTAAAGACAACTGTAAAGTCTTTAAGATAAGACATTTAGGTACTAGAAAAAAGGAATAAATTGTCAGAAACTCTTCAATAGATGTGATAAAAGAAATACACAACATCAAAAGAGATCAATATTTATTTTGAATAATCTCCAGTAATGAACTGAAAGTAGCACAATCCGAAAGACTCAGAAGGTATAAAGAAAAATATAATGAAAAATTATAAAACAAGCAATTTGTGTTTGACCCCTAAACATTTTATAGGGAATTAAAAATGAAAGTAACAATTATACTACCCAAAAAAAGAAGAGATTAATACATTTTGGAGAAATATCTCTGAAGGTTCTTTTGAACACAACACAGATGTTGAATAGATAGAAAAGTTAAAAGAAATGGGAAGAAACATAGCAGACGTGAAGAGAAGTAGCAAATGCTAAGATATAAAGAAAGGCTCTTAATTAGAAAACTTCGGGTCCAAATGTTTCACTTAACTTCGGGCTAAAGGTAATAACACCTTTGCACAATAATTTAGGATCAAGTAAAAAGAACTTGAATGTACATCCCCAAACTGATACAAGCATCATTAAGAACAAGAAAACTTTACCAGTAAACTATCCTAAGAACTACAAACCAATAACTCACCTTCAAACAACATATACATTATGTGCCAGAACTGATGCAGAGTGTATACTCATTTTAGATAAAATCTAATCAGTGATTAAAACAGTTGATTAATTTAAAGACCTGGGTATATGCGTAGATTTAGCTTTGAGTTTTTCTAATCTTATGAACCAGTTGGTTTATGATAGTTGTAGAAGTATAGGTTGCATAAAAAGATTTATAAAGTCTAGGAAATCAGAAAGTAATTGTTTGTTAGTTACATTAGACCCAAACTTGAATATGGAATAACAACATGGAAACCTCATAAGAAAACAAGCATGAGTAAATGGGAAAGAGTACAGCGGAAGTATACCAAGGGCATCCATGGATGTGAAAATATAAATTATTTTGAAAGATTAAAATATCTAAATTTGTACAGTCCCTCATATAGATATCTTAGAGGAGACCTAATCAAGGTATACAGTAAGTGAATTTGCATCATTAGTTATAGAAGAGAGGCTTATGTTATTGTTCGGAATTCCACAGATGTATTAAACAAAATAACGACACTAAATTGGCAGAGAACACTGTGCCTCACTGGCATCGTTGCTACTGAGTGAATTTTCTATATTTTTGTGAGTATAACAGAAGAAGTGCTAGTGATAGTAACAGAATTACAACTTTTGTCTGACTTTAAGAACTTGTACGGTCAGAAAACAACTTTACTGTATTTACTTTAGTGTTTAGTTGCATATTGCTTGTGGGATTTTTTCTCATAGAATTTGAATTGAGTTTTCTTTTTTTGGTTATTTTCTTTTATAATTTTTTATCCGTTTGAAGCTGAATATGGACGTTTTAAATGAGTATGCCATTAATGATTTGCTAAAACACACATATCTTGTACAGTATAATAAATGCTATGCATATTTAAAGGTAACACCTCGTAACACTGGTGATCTGTGTTCCTCATGTCAAATGCTGGGTGATTTGCTTGCTATTATTAGAAGTCAGTGTAGACTTACTGATCATGATTGCACTTGTGCAATTGGCACAACTTGGAGAACTGTTGTTACATATATTAATGACTTGACTGGTTAGGCAAAGAGCAAATAGAACACATTTAGGAAATGATGCGCCTATTATCTGTAAAGATCATTCAACCCCTATGAAACAAGACGATACCCCTGACTACTTTGAAATTTTGGATACATGTATTCAGCAATCTATGGATTCAGAGTGTTTAGAAGGAAACAAAAAAGAAAGAAAGAAAGGAAGAAGTTCAAAACAAATAAGGAAGAAAAAAACTGATAAATGTCTGTAAAGTAAAGAGAATACATACTGAAAAGGGCACAGCTTTGTTATGTAGCACAC
This sequence comes from Protopterus annectens, assembly GCF_019279795.1. Classification (NCBI taxonomy): domain Eukaryota; kingdom Metazoa; phylum Chordata; order Ceratodontiformes; family Protopteridae; genus Protopterus; species Protopterus annectens. Next base: position 30,483,165 of record NC_056743.1, read on the forward strand.
AGATTACAGGGAATGATGACATTTTTCTATCAGAACACCTTCAGTCTACAGAAAAAATGCATCATTATTCCAAAAGAGAAGGTAGAAAAAAGAGACAAGGGGCAGGTGAAAAGGAAGAAATAAAAACTCAGTGTGGAAGGATTGAAGGACATTACTGTAAGAAAAAAGAAGAGAAAAGCAGGTGTTGGCTACACGGTTCAAACTGTGGCTGTACAAAGCCAGCTGGATGAGAAGTGTATGCTTGCAAATTTAATAAACAATGAAAACAGTGGGATTAATAAGACTAATGTCGATGGAGCTCATTCCTTTGTAACAATTGATAGAGCAGATATTACTGTATTAGAAGATGAAGATTCCAGATCTGATCAGAAAAGCTATTTTTTGTAATTGGAGATTCAGTTATTAGAGAAACTGATACTTATATCTGCAGAGATGATGATGAACATCAGATAGTGTCAGGCTTCCCAGGAGCAAAAATAGAAGATGTGAGACAAACCTTAGAATGCCTTAATGTAAGGAAGTACGAATCTGTTTTTATTCATGTAGATACAAATTATCTCATCCACAAGGACTCTGTGACAGTAAGTAGGAAACTTACAGCCGTTTTAGATAGTATAGATTGTACCGGTGTTAAGACGTATTATTCACAAATCACATATAGAAAGGATAGTCAAGTCACCGTGAATGAAAAGATTTTTGGGAGTAAATACCTATATGGAAAAAATGTCCCATTGTAAAAAATGGAAATGTGTAGAGCATCCAAGCCAAGTTTGGGGCACACGTGTTGAGACAGGATGGAGTGCATTTGTTAAGATTAGAGAAGAGAATTTTTGCAGCAGATATTTTGCAATATTTGACAAAAATTAGGCAGGATTTTTGCCAGGGCAAAAATGTATCAGTTCACAGATAACAACATTTGATGCATCTCTGATGGTTGTTAATGCTAGGAGCATTAATAATAACATTTTTTATTGGAGAATTTGCTACATTCTCACAAGGTTGATGTTATTGTTTGTGAAACATGGTTAAAGAACAATGACTGAAACCATTTCTGTCAGGGTATAAATATTTTTACTGTAACAGACATTCTAACAAAAAAATCAGGTGGAGGTGTTTTGATAGGGATTAAAGATGGTTATGAGACCTGTGATTATTACATGTTCAGTAATAACACCAATACTATAGACTGTGTAACTGTGACAATAAACACAACCCTGGAACATGTAACAATTGTTGTGTATAGACCACCAAAGTCAAGTGCTGAGGACCTAGAGGAACTCATACATTTCTTGAATGAAACACAGGAGGGAAGAATAATATTAGATGGGGACTTAAATTTATCAGCAAAAGATTGGAATAATATTGATTCAGCAACATTAGTAAGGAATTTATTCACAACTTATGTTCAGGAACAACAATTGCTACAGATTGCAAAAAAAAATACCAGGACGTTATTTGTGTTCCTAAAGAAATTACTGTTACTTCAAGTAAAGTTTTACCAACGTTGATATGCAGTGATCATGAGGTTATAAGGGTTAATTGGTTGCTAGATAATTCTGCCAAATTGAAATCTAAACCAATGCACAGATGATTAAGTGAAGATTATATGGAATCAAACAATACGTAAAACTAACTGGAATGATGTGTTCAGGGGAAAAACTGCAAATGGAATGTGGAAAGTTTTGAAAGAGAAATTGTTTAAGTGCAAAAAATAAAAAAAATGTGTACCATCAGGTTCTAGGCATACAATGTGAGGGGGGATGTATTTCCATAAGAACAAGATGCCCAATTAAGGTGAGAGACAGAGAAATATAAGAAATGGAAGGGAGGTTGAACTACAACTTTGAAAACTGAAATAAGTTGGACAAACAAATTAAGCATAGTGTGAGACAAGAACAAGAACATTTTGAAGACAATTTATATAAAGATATCGAGCACAATAGGAAACCTTTCTATAGATACATAAGATGTGGAAGGAGTGAAGACATACAAATTGATAAAATTTATTCTCAGACACAACAAATTATAGATATATTTGCAAAATCTTATGCAAAAACAGTTGGCCTCATAAAGGGGGTATTAAGTTGTTCTAGTGATGTGCAGGTAATCTCAGATACTGAAATTAAATTGGATTATGTTGAAAAAGAACTGTGCAAACTGAATTCAAAGCACAGAGAGGAAATGGAATTAGTAATAATAACCTGAGGACACTTCGGCAAGAGCTTAAAGTACCATTAGACAAGAAATGTGGAAAATGCATATTTATTTATTTATTATTTTATTTTACCTTTGATTACTGGGTAGGTGTCCGGCTGGGCTGGAAGCCCATTTTCAGTGGAGATCCGGGGAGAAAAGCTCCAACAAGCAGTAAACAGTTTACATTTACAAAGAATAATTCAAACACCCAAACTTCAAAGCAGTTAGCAAAAATTAGTCAACGGTAATACAACCAACTAGTAGGAAATTGGAATTATAAGAGTTCAGTAAATATATGGATATTGAATAGAGTTAGACACAAGTTAATTTACAGCAGAATTATTGTAGAGTATACACAAGTCTGATAGACTGAACTAGTAGGCATGTTTTAATGGTGGACCCAGATTCTGATGCAAGCAAAATAATGTAGAGAGTTAGTCGGGGTTGGAGCAAGGACAGAGACAATGATTGGACAGATGTTCTCTGAGGCTTTGTTTGAATTTGTAGGTTACATTTAGATTGAGGATGTCCTGAGGTAATAGGTTCCAGGACTTGGATATTTTGTTGGAATACAGTGAGTCTCCGAAACTGTTTAGGGATTTGGTAACTTTTAGCAGGAGTTTGTCAGAGGATTGAAGGTCTCTGATGTTATTTTTACCATGAACCAGGTCTTTTAGGTCAGGGCAGTTATCTGGTTTGGTTAGGATAGGTTCATCGGTAGGTACTAGGCTATCAGCCCAAGAGCCTACGTAAGCCTAGCCAGCAAGGTTCCCTGGCTTACGCCACCCAAGAAAGTAATTTTCCTGTGCCACTGTTGAGCAGAGACACAGAAGTGATCTCCAGGGTGTATTTCCTATTTCCCATCCACTCATCAAGATTTTTCTTGAAGAGTGCTAATGAAGAACTTTGCTTGACATAGATGGGTAGCCTTTTCCAGAGCATGGGAAGTCTCTGGGACAGAAATCTATCCCTCCAGCATGTCCTGTTTATTGTGGTGACAACGTTTAAGTCCCTAGAGCATGTAGCTCGGAAAGATTGGGATTTCTTTAGGTGTAGCATGTCCAACAGCTCTGGGTTTGACATAGTTTTATATGATAGGCAGAGATCACCTCGGACTAGGCGATATGCTACGGAGTAAAGCTGGAGTTTTTTGAGATGGTCAGTGTAGGGCATTTGTTTGAGGCCAGTAATCCTTTTTGTGAGGTACTTCTGTGGCCTTTTCAGCTGCTGCAGATGTCTTGAGGTACATTCCAAAAGGGATGTTGTACTCTGTAATGGGTCTAATGAGTGTCGAGTAGAGAGGAACAATGACCTCTTTTTTCCTGGATGAGAACCCTTTTATGAGGAGGTGTGCCACGTAGAAGGACTTCCTGACTATTGTGGCGATGTGACTATCAAAGGAGAGACTACTGTCCACCTGGGTCCCAAGGTCTCTTATCACACATTTGGTGTTAAGTAGATTGCTGCCTATGTGGAAGTTCATGGGTACAGAGTTTTTACCAAAGGGGATGACACTGCACTTTTTGGCATTGAGCTTGAGGCCATGGCTCTGACACCAGGCATCTGTCTCAGCGAGGCCCTTCTGTAGGATGTCCACATCATTTGGGGACTTGACTATGGCTCCGAGTTTGCAGTCATCTGTGAACTTCATTATCCAGAGGCTTTCTGTGTTAGCCTGTACTTCAGAGAAGTAGATATCAAACAGGAGAGGTCCCAGGACGGAAACCTGTGGTACTCCACTTGCCACTGCTTTAAGGTCAAATTTGGAGTCTGCAACTTTTACAGTGTGGGTTCTGCCAGTGAGAGAGTTGGCAACCCATCTTGTGATGTAGGGATTTATACCTAGTTTAGTGAGTTTAGCTATAATTCCAGAATGGGGGATGGTGTCGAAAGCCTTGGCGAGGTCAAGATAGGCTGTGTGAACCACCTTACCCTCATCTACAGCTTTGGTGACTGTCTCAAAGAAGTCGATCAGGTTCAGGAGGCATGATCTGCCTTTCACAAACCCGAACTGGGTGAGTTCCAGAGTTTGGAGGTTACCAATGTCTCTGTTAATGAGTTCCATGATGATATGTCCCATGGCCTTGCAGACTAGGCTCGTCAGGCTAATAGGGCGATAGTTCCCATGATCAGTGGTGGCTCCCCCTTTGTGGAGTGGGATAACTGTTGCTGTGCGGCATTCAGTGGGCACAAAGCCTGATGCAAGGCTATTATTGAACATGGTGCTTAAGTAGGGAGCCAGTTAGTTCTGAAGTTCGTGTAAAACGCAGCCTGGGATGTTGTCCGGTCCCATGTATGCTGTGTTTTTGGCTTTAGAGAGTGCAGCTTTTACCTGCGTAGTTTGATTACAGGGTGGGTGGGGGGGGGGGGCAGTAAAGTTACCACTGAACCTATCTGCCAGGATGTTGGCAATATCAGTTGGTTCTGTAATTTTCGTGCCGTTATAATAACCCCAATGTACCACTATCCATCGAGATTCCTGACATAACTATAGAATGCTTTGTGGTTGTCCTTAGAATTAGTGGCAATTTTGTTTTCTTAGCTAGCTTTGGAGGACCTTATAAGGGATCTCAGCTTTTTACTGAGACTGACCAGGGAGCTCCTCCACTTATGGGATTTTACTCTCTTTTGCAACAGTTTCTTCCTTCTGTTGTACAGTTTGTTTATGGCAGGAGACCACCAGATTGGCTTCCTTTTTTTGGAGGATAGCATCTTGATTCTGTTTGGGATAGCACGATCCATGCACTTATGTAAGTGCTTATAGAGTGCATTTGTGTAGGATTCAGCAGTCGTAACTGTATTGTCCATCTGCATGGGTGTCATGAAGTTCACCACTTTTGTCTTAAGAAGCATGAAGTTGGCTTTGGAGAAATTTTTTTACCGTGGTTTCCTTAATGGTCGGTGGGGGCGGGATGTGGATATCAAGGGTGATTAGCTTATGGTTGGATCGGACCAAAGAGGAGTTGACTTCAGGTGTGGAACACCGGTCACTCATGTTGGTAATGACTAGGTCTAGGATATTGTTGCCCCTCGTGGGGGTGTGGATAAGTTGATCCAGGGCATTGGAGTTTATGAATTCCAGAAAGCGTTGAGTTAGGAGTTGGTACACTAGTAGTTTTCCCAGTTAATGGTGGGGTAGTTGAAGTCGCCCATTATTAGGGTGTTTGGTTGAACCCTGATATTTTTCAGTACATCAAGAAAAGAGGAATGGGAATCCTGGGGCATGGTGGGGCATAGTATGGGCGATGCTGAGTTCGTTGAATTGAAGAAGATTGTGTAGCTCCAACCAGTTGAGTTTTTATAGAGCTAGGCAGTGATGGTCCCTATAGGGAATGTCGGCTGCAAATTTGGCTATTTTATTATAGCATGACTCCAGGAGATTTACATCAGTCTTATGTAGATTAGTGAAGATTTGTGAGGAGTAGAGGCGGTTGGAGAGAAGAAATGACCTGCAAGTGGTTTGTCAGGAGGTTTTGGAAAGATAGGGTTTAGCTCTATAGAGCTGACCTAATTTTATATGGACTTTTTTATAGCTATTGCTGTGTGTTTGTCAAGTTTTGGTTGATTGTCGATTATGATGCCAAGGAGTTTGGTCTGTTCTATGGGTTCTATTACAGTTTGGTTGGAGGAATAGATGGTGAATGAGAGGTTACTGTTAGTGGACCTGTTTGTGGTGAAGACCATGAGTTTTGTTTTGTTTCGGTTGAGGCTGAGATTGTTTTCAGCTAGATAGGTTTCTGTGTCTAGTAGGGATTTTTGTGTTTTGTTCTGAAGTTCGGGAATGGCAGGAGCAGAGCAGATGATGCTTGTGACATGGCATCATCTGCGTATTGGAATAAGGTGGCATGCTTATTGGCAAAATGGAGGTCATTAGTGAAGATGGTGAAAAGAAGGGTCCTAGAATGGAGCCTTCTGGAACTCCTACAGAGATGGGCTGAAGGGGTGAGAGGGTGGTGGTCCATTTGGTGGCTTGTCTGTTGGAGAGGTAACTATAAAACCAGTGAAGGGGTGAAGAGCTTAAGTTGTATGAGCCAAGTTTGTTTAGGAGTTTTTGATGGCAGACAGTGTCAAATGCGTTTGACATGTCTAGAAAGACTGAGGAGACTAAGTAGTCTTTGTTTACAAGGAGGTTTACTGTGTTGATGAAGCTGATCAAAGCAGGAGAGGTGCTCTGTCTTTGTCTGAATCCATGCTGAGAGTTGGATAGTATGTTGTTAGAAAGTAGGTAATCAGGTAGCTGATGGTGGATGCATTTTTCCAGAAATATTGCTAGGGGTGAAAGGGGAACGATGGGGTGGTAGTTAGAGAGCTCCATGGATGGGCCACCTTTGTGGAGGGGTATGATATGTGAGCTTTTCCAGATGGTAGGGACATACATTTCTGCGATGGAGCGATTAATAAGACTGGAGATAGGATAGCAGATAGAAGGAGCAGCTAGCTTTAAAAATTAATTTAGGAGAAGGTTGGCAGCAGGGGAGGAGGGTTTAAATTTTGTAAGAAGTGTTTTAATGTAGCTAGTCTGGACTGGTGACAAGGAGAATGAGCTGGTGGAATTGGAGTGATTAGGGATGGATAGTGGTACATTGGGGTTATTTTGTTAGAAGGATGTTATGAAGTTGATGAAATGTAAGTTGAATTGAGAGGCTAGACTGTCTGAGTTGTTTGAGGTGGTTGGGGGTGGGGTGGAAGCTTTATCTGGTTTTAGTAGGTGGTTAAATGCTTTGCCAGAATTTTGTGGGGTTATGTGCATGTTTTTGCTGTGAGTTAAGGAAGAAAGATTTTTTTGTCTAGTAAAATCTGTTTTTTGGCTTGATTCTGTAATTGCTTAAATACAAGAAGATCCGTAGCACTTTTAGTTTGGTGGTAGGTTGACCAGGCTTTATCTCATTGCTTTAGTAATGTTTTGGAGTTTCCTGATAACCATGAGAGATGTTTGGCTTTGGTGCAAATTTTCCTGCCGGGAGCTAACCTATCAAGTATATTCAGGAAAGCTTCATCGAAATATTGGACTGCGTGATCGAGATATAGGGCTTTTAGACGGCTCCAGTCATAATTCTGGAGGAAGGAGTTAAATAGAGGGGTAGAGAAGTTTTTTTGTTGCAAATGAGTTTGAAGTTAGTATTCTTGGGGAGGTGAAGTTTCTTTCTGAGGATGAAGGTTGGAGCATGGTCGCAAAGGGTGTCTGGAAGGTAGCCTGCAGAGAATTCTGAAGAATTATTATTTATAAGAATCCAATCTAGGATGGATTGTTAGAATGTTTGTCTGTGTGGGTGGGGACTGTATGGTTTGGGTGAAATTTTAGAGGTTTATAAAATTAGAGGGGTTTTCCAATGAGCATGTAAGCCAGTCTAGGTTGAAATCATCTAGGACAATAGTTTCCTGAGTGAAGTTAATGGATATCTAGTACAGGAGGTTTTCTATTATAGTTAAGTTGTTTCCTGGGGGAGGTAAGTAGCTGTAATGGTTAGTGTTTTATGGGAGTTTATTTTAAGGCGAGTTGCTTTAAGTTCCAAGTTGGGGAGGTCTGGAGTGGTGCAGTTTATTTGTTCCAAGTTGAGGGTATCTTTGGAGAAGATGGCTACACCCCAACCACATTTTTGGGTCTGTCAAAGCAGATGATGATGTTATGTTGTCCTATTTCACCTTCATTCTTACTGGTTAGGTTTGGAGCCAAACCTTGGCTCTGACTCTGCCGTATACCAAAGCTCGAGAGCTTCTACTGGCTTGAGGCTACAACCTGTCCCAGAATGCCTAACGGCTGTTCCCCAGATCTCTTTTGCCGCTTGAAGCATCGGAATTGTCTTCGCTGGCTCAGGCTAGTAATTACCTTTATTATACATATTTTTACTATATTTTTCACAAAAACTTTCTATTACAGTCTACTATACCTTCCCAGTCCAAGTAGAGTGCTTGTGTGTGTGTTGATGTCCTTCATGGATGCATCTGCAGTCATAACAAGTGGGTTGTCCTGTCGTCAGGCAGCCCTTCAGTCGGCCGGATTCCAAAGTCCGGGTCCGGCTTCGGCTGATGTCGCACTCCACCCGACGTCATCTCTGTTGGTCTTCGGGTATAAAGGCATCAGCCGACGCCATTTTCCTCAGTCTTTCTTGCCGCGTGGCGCCCGAAGCAGAGGCTGTTCGCAAGTGCCGGTCGGTCGGATCCAGAGATTACTTCTACCGAATACTACTTCGAAGACTTCTAAAGCTAAGTACCCCGTTGGGGACTCTTTCTTGCCTCAGCCGATGTCAGAAAAAGTTAACAATTGTTTAAACTGTGGGAAACAAATACCTCATAAAGATTTCCACTCTTACTGTCTGCCTTGTTTAGGCCCAGCCCACGACGTAGCAGCCTGTTCGGCCTGTGCTTCTTTCAACCGACGAACGCTTAGGCGTCGGTCGGAGTTTGCAGAACAGTTTTTCGGTTCTGATTTTGCGTACATTATGCCGTCGGATCCTCCGACTACCCAATCTAGCAAAAAACGCAAAGATAAAGACCGACACTCGCGGTCCGCGGTTTCGGCCGAAACCATGGTCAAGCAAACCGCGAGTGTCTCGGTTTCGGCTGAAACCGAGAAAACTGAACAAAGTACAGCTGAACCTATTCCTACAACTGAGGCCCCTGCTACAGGTCTTGAAACGACTTCAGAAATTTTACCCACTACGGTGGTTGACTTATCAGACACCATCCCCTTGGATGTTTCTACCCCAGCACGTGGTGCTGCTAGGCCTCCAGCAGCCATGTCCATTAAGGCCTTCGCCAGGGCTAAAGCAGCCAAGACTACTAAAACAGTGCCTGTTAAACCACCCACATCCAGGCCCTCTTCTAGTTCTCAAATGCTTACTTTGGCAGAAGATTTAATTTCTTTAATTAGAGGATCTCAATCTCACCCAGGCAGGGCCTCTCTGCCCCAGAGAAGAGACCTAGGGCAGAGCCCCGAGCCAGTGTCCTCTGATGATTCTGCTGATGAATCAGACATAACTGACCAGCCAGAGGCTCCCTTCTCCAATTTTGAAGATTCTGATGCTGAAGAATCCATCCCAGCTGCTTCCCCACCAGAAGAATTCTCCTTTGGGAAACCTTGCATGCCATGCGAGAACAGTTCCAATGGCAGCAACAGGATTTTTCAGACTCCAGAAAAAGACTTAGGACTTTTCTGCACCTCCCACAGCACAGGCCCTTAGCTATACCCCTGTTCTCTCTGTGGTGGATGATGCTTTCAATGATGTTTGCTCCGCTCCAGATTCTTTACCCCCAGCCCCTGCCAAACCAGACAGATTTTACAGGGTGCCAGATACTCATCACCACCTTTACAAGGCTCCACTTGCAGACCCAGAAACTATATCCCAGGGCCCCAAGGCAGTAGCTGCGACCATAGCTAAAATCCCTATTCCTTCTGAAAGGGAAGCAAGGTCATTAGACAGATGGGGTAAAAAGGTCTACACTTCAGCTACTCTCTCAGCTAGAGCTTTAAACTGTCAGTTTCACATGATACAATACCAAGAGTTTATGCTGGATCAGTTAACTAAAAACTAACCACTGATGAATCTCTTGATAAGAAATATGTATTAGAGATGGTAAATAACATACAACAGGTTAGCAACCATTCCTTAAAATGTGGCTATGATGCACTGGAGGCTTCATTTAGATCAGCCATGACAGGCACAGTGATAAGAAGGCATGCATGGCTAAAGGAACAAGCTTTACCGGATCATGTTAAAGCTAAGTTGCTAGATGCTCCTATGGACAAGACAAGTTTGTTTGGTACATCTGCCCAGCAGGTTATGAAGAAAATGGAAGAAAAGGCAAAATCTGTTCAAACTGTTAAAGATTTCTTGCAGGTTCAACCCCAAGGTTTAGCAGGAACTGGCCTGCCAAAATTGGTCCTTTCCTGACTCCACAAAATTTCAAAGGGGCAGGAATAGACGTTCCAGAGGCAGAAACCAATCCAGAGGAGGTGCCTACAGAGGAAGACAGTGGCAAGGTAACAACAGAGGCACAGACACAGCCACTGCCACTACATCGACACGACCACAGTGAGTTGGCCCTAAAACCGCCTAGCAGGGAACAGATAGCAGGTGCTCTGGGCGGAAAGTTAACCTTATTTTCAAAAACTGGCACTACATAACAAAGGACAAGTGGATTTTACAAACCATAGATCAAGGTTACGGTTTCACTTCCACACTTTTCCAGTCAAAAGAGCAATGCCAAATCTACTTCCAAATCTAAAAACAGAGGCTCTACGCCAGATAATGGAGTTAGCAAACATGAGAGCTGTGGAAAGAGTGCCAACAGCAGAGCAAGGAAAGGGTTCTACTCCAGACTATTCCTAGTTCCAAGAAAGGAAAAAGTTGGAGACCAATTCTCGACCTGTCCACCTTAAATACATACATCATTGTCCCAAAATTCAAAATGCTGACCCTACAGCAACTTCTTCCCATGCTGGGCAAGGAGTCTTGGCTGGTAACTCTAGATCTCAAGGAGGCATACCTGCACGCCCCATTCGACCAATCTGCAGAAGATACCTCAGATTTCTTGCAGGATCAGAGCACTATCAATTCTCAGCATTGCCTTTTGGCTTATCTACTGCCCAGAGTATTCACAAAATGCCTGGCATCAGTAACGCCATTGCAGACTTCAGGGAATTCAAATTTACCCATACTTGGACGACTGCCTGCTACAAGGGGACAACAAAAGCAAGCTGACAACAGATTTACAAAGGGTCATTTACTTGCTACAAGCACTGGGATACACAGTCAATTTACAAAAGTCAAGGCTGATACCATCCCAAACAAGGACATTCTTGGGCTAAATTGGACACAGTAAAACAAATGGCATTCCTGACTACAGAAAAACAAAAGAACTCCTCTATACTTCTTGGCACTAACAAAACTAAACAAGTTAACAGCAAGAAAAGTACTGCAGGCCTTGGGCTTCATGGCATCATGCATAATCTTGGTTCCATTTGCCAGACTACATATGAGAAAACTACAGTGGTACCTAAAGAATTTATGGTCCCAACACAGACACAGTCTAGAAACAGAAATCCCACTAATTCCATGCTTAAAACAGGAGTTCCTATGGTGGGCTCAGGCATGCCAGTCAAACCCAGGCCTACCCTTTCGCAGATGTCAAGCAAGCCAGACCATCACAACAGACGCTTCAGACCTAGGATGGGGGGCCCACATGCTGGACAAATGCGTGCAAGGATTGTGGACACAGGATCAACTCCAACTGCACATCAACCTAAAAGAAATGCTGGCAGTAAAACTGGCAATCCAAAAGTTCAAACCATTTCTCAAAGAGGGCCAGTTGATGATAAGGACAGACAACACCACAGTCATGTGGTACATCAACAAACAGGGAGGCACTCATTCATACCCCCTATGCAGAATGACCTTGGAGCTGTGGACCCTGGCACTCAGCTACAACATCCAGTTACAGGCAATATTTGTACCAGGGAAAGACAATACCCTAGCAGACATATTAAGCAGAACCACTTCGGATGCCCACGAATGGAAGCTTCACCCGGACATCTTCAAGACCATCTCAAAGAAATGGCGAATGCCACAGATAGACCTATTCGCATCACCTCTCAATCACCAGCTCAAAAAATTCTGCACAAGGACATTCCACCCATTAGCATGGAAAGTGGATTCGCTCTCTTTCAACTGGAAAGGCCTAACAGCATATGCATTCCCGCCTCTTCCTCTGATACACAAGGTACTACTGAAAATCAAGGAAGAACGTCCAAGGATAATCCTGATAGCTCCAAACTGGCCAAGTCAGCACTGGTACCCACTACTGAGGAGCATGTCTCGGAACAATATGTGGACAATTCCCCTGATGCCCTTGATGTTAACGCAGAACAACTACAGCATCATACATCCAAACCTAAAAACCTTGCAACTGACTGCATGGAACATCACATAACAGCAGCTATTCCAGAACTTTCCCAAAGAGTTAAAGACATTATTCTTGAAGCACGCAGACCTTCAACAAGAAGGAACTATGCTGGAAAATGGAAAAGGTTTGTCATCTGGAGTACGGAAAGAGGAAAAGATGTGTCAAACATAGATATGCCTAACATTCTGGAGTATCTGGCCGAACTTCTTCATTCAGGCCTGTCCTACTCCTCCATCAAGATACATGCATCAGCTATTTCAGCAGAATACAGCCTTGATACACCTGTTTTTTCGCACCCTTTGCTCAGGCAATTCCTCAGAGGAATCAAGAATGTAAAACCTCCAAGGAAACCACCATTACCAGCTTGGGATTTAAACTTTGTGCTAGAAAAGTTGACACTAGCACCCTTTGAACCAGCAGCAACAGCAGACCTACAACACCTCACTGGTGAGATCAGATCACAAACTAATCTCGCTGGAGGTCCTCATCCCACCCCCACCTGAAATAAAAAAGACCACAGTAAAGAACTTCTCGAAAGCCGACTTCACACTTCTAAAGACTAGTGTGGTCTCCTTTAAGGCCCCCGAGCCGACGGAAAACAGTACTCAAGCCGCTGAATCACTTACAAATGCCTTCTACCAGCACCTGCAGGACTGCATGGATAAGGCAATCCCAAGCAAAACAAAGACTCTTTGTACCAAAGGCAAGCATCCACTCTGGTGGACCCCAGCCATAAACAAACTCTACAACAAAAGGAGGAAGCTACTACAAGATAGAGCAAAATCCTTAAAAGGTAAGACACCCTTGATCACTATAAGTAAAAACTAAGAGCTCTCATAAAATCATCCAAAGCAAATTTTGAGAGAAAAATAGCTAAAGACTCAAAAGACAATCATAAGGCCTTCTTTAGCTATGTTAGAAACCTGGGAGGAAACTCCCAGATATGCTCAGAACTAGTTCATAATGATGTGAAGATTACTGATCCTACAGACATTGCCAACATACTGGCTGACAGGTTCAGTGCAAACTTCTCCCCCCCAAAAGGAGAGATATCTATACCACGCGATTGCAGCCCCCCAAACATCTCCAACGCCCAAGTGAGAACTGCTCTCTCCAAAGCAAAAAACACAGCATCCATGGGACCTGATGGTGTCCCCGGCTGTGTGCTCCACGAACTCAACGAGGAATTAAACCCACAGCTAGGACAGCTGTTTAATCATAGTCTTACCTCTGGATATGTACCCAGGAGTGGCGCACTGCAACTGTGGTCCCACTTCACAAAGGCGGTGCCTCCACCGACCCTGGAAATTACCGTCCCATTAGCTTGACAAGCCTTATCTGCAAAGCCATGGAGAGGATCATAATGGACCTCATAAATAAAGACATATTTGCAGACTTTGGATCCATCCCAGTTTGGCTTTGTCAAAGGCAGATCATGCCTTCTAAACTTGGTTGACTTTTGAAACAGTCACCAAAGCCATTGATGAGGGAAAGGCAGTCCATACAGCCTACCTCGATCTGGCTAAGGCCTTTGATACAATACCCCACTCGGGTATCATTGAAAAACTCATCAGCTTAAATGTTAACCCATACATCACAAGATGGGTTGCAAACTGGCTGAGTGACAGAACCCACAGGGTCAGAGTTGCTGGCACCATGGCAGACTCAAAGCCTGTCACAAGTGGTGTACCACAGGGCTCAGTCCTGGGCCCACTCTTGTTTGGCATCTACTTTTCCGAAGTACAAGCAAACACAGGAGGGTTATGGCTGACAAAGTTTGCAGATGACTGCAAACTGGGCGCCATAGTAGAAAACACATCTGACACAGATATCCTTCAGAAGGGTCTCACAGAAACGGATAACTGGTGCCAGAGCCATGGCCTAAAGTTAAATGCCAAAAAATGCATAGTCATACCCTTCGGGAAAAACAAGGTTACCCCTAGCTACCAAATAGGTGGCAATCCACTGAGTACAGAAGAAGTTATCAGGGACCTGGGGACCCAGGTTGATAGTAGTCTGTCATTCGACACCCATGTAGCTAAAGTAGTTAGGAAGACCTTCTACATTGCCCACCTTATCATGAAGGGATTCTCATCTAGATCAAGGGAGGTCATAGTCTCCCTATACTCATCACTCATCAGACCAATGATTGAATACAATGCCCCATTCGAATGTATCTGACCCGACACTTGCAGCAGCTGGAGAGGCCACAAAGTTCCTCACCAAAAGGATAAAGGGTCTCAAACATCTGTCCTATGCTGCCCGACTGAAAGAACTCCAGCTCTATTCAGTCGCACCGCTTGCTCAGAGGTGACCTTTGCCTAACATACAAGGCCATGTCAAACCCAGATTTGATGAATATGCTTCACCTCAAAAATCTAGATCCGTCAGAGCCACAAGGGCGGAGACTTAAACCTCGACACGGCTATTAATAGGACGTGCTGGAGGGATAGATTCATCACCCAAAGACTCCCTATGCTGTGGAATAAAATCCCGGTATATGTGAGGCAGAGCACCTCGCTGGCCTTGTTCAAGAGAAATCTTGACCAATGGATGGGAGATCGCAGATATACCCCAGGGATTACCTCAGTGTCACTGCTCAACAGAGGCACAGCAAAATAATGGGTATAGTTCCCCATACTAAAGGGGTGGCTTAAGCCACAAAACTATGGGCTAGGCTTGTAAATGCCCTCGGGCAGATAGCCTAGTATGAACCTATGAACCTATGAACCTATGAACCTGTCATGGAAAACTGCTTTCCTACTGGCAATTACTTCAGCAAGGAGGGTTTCAGAACTACAGGCCTTAATGGCAGTGCAACCCTTCCTAATCTTCCACCAAGATAGAGTGTCCATGAGGACTAATCCTACATTTATGCCTAAGGTGGTATCCAGACTGTCTTTAAACCAGGCAATCCACCTACCTACCTTCTTTCCCAACCCACAAAACAGAGGGGAAAGAATACTGCATACCTTGGATGTACATAGACAGCTACGCTACTACTTGGACAGAACAAAAATAGCAGAAAGACTGACCAACTTTTGTAGCCTATGCAACAGGAAGGGAAGGAAAAGCTATTTCCAAACAGACAATCTCCAAATGGATAGGAAATTGCATACGCTTCTGTTACTCCTTCCATGGAAAACCAATTCCACAGAACATAAGACCTCACTCTACAAGGGCAACAGCCACTACCACAGCCTTCTTACGAGGAGTGGCAACCAAAGACATTATTGAGGCGGCTACTTGGACCTCCGTGCATACATTTGCCAAGCATTATAATTTGCCTCTATATTCCAGATCCCGAGCAGGGTTTGCCACTGCTGTACTGCAAGGGATCCTAAACACACCATAATCTATTTTATCCTCCTCCCTAGTTGGCTATGGTATTCTACCCACTTGTTATGACTGCAGATGCATCCATGAAGGACATAGTACAGTTTTGTACCTACCATAAATGTAGATGTCCGAACTGGATAGCATCTGCAGTCAGGATTACCCTCCCTCCATCCCTCTGTGGTACTCCTAGGGTGTTTACCCTTCTAATAGCTAGCTGTTGGGGAGTCTTTTATGGTGTATTTGTTTGTGTATATGTACATACATGCTTATTGTTGTGTTTACCTCTATCTATTTGGAAACATTGGCATCTATCCAAATTTTAGCCTGCAAGAGGGCTACTGGCATCTGGGGCAAGAAACACTGAGGAAAATGGCGTCGGCTGATGCCTTTATACCCGAAGACCAACAGAGATGACGTCGGGTGGAGTGCGACATCAGCCGAAGCCGGACCCGGACTTTGGAATCCGGCCGACTGAAGGGCTGCCTGACGACAGGACAACCCACTTGTTATGACTGCAGATGCTATCCAGTTCGGACATCTACATTTATGGTAGGTACAAAACTGTACTTTTTATTACTTGGGTGTGTCTTCGGCTGTTCTCTTTAGGGCCCTTGTTTTCCTTCTGTCCCCCTTAAAGAATCCTTTTTAGTTAGAGGATTCTTTCTCTTTAGCCCTTTTTTTCTTCAGGGCTTCTTCCCCTGTTCTTAAGGAGTCACCGTTTAAGTTAGAGGCATCTCCTCGGGTTGGAGGAGACTGTCGTTTAACTTAGAGACTTCTCCGCCCACCCCTTTCCTTTCCTAGTAAAAAAAAAAAAAAAAAACTTTTCTATTGTAGTTATTGTTATTGTTGTTGTTGCTAGTAGTTGGTTTCCAAAATGTCTAAAGAATCTGTCAAGGAGTCGAGACAATCTGGGTTTAAAAAAGTGAGATTCATGTACACAGAAAATGTCTCTAATGGACGGACACACAAGTTGTGTGTATTGTCTAGGAGCAGTCCATCTGCAGGATTCTTGCTCCATTTGTCAAGGATTTAATGCAAGGGTCCTACAGGAGAGAAAAAATAAACTTATTTTGAGGGGTTTATTGAAAGGCCCTTTTGAAGAAAGTAATCAGGTCTCAAAATTGGACAAGACAAAAAAGTCTGCTTCTTCGGCTCCGGTGTCTGAGCCATCAAGCAGCACAATGAAGTAGTGTCTTCGGAGCCGAAGGTTATAGGTTCTATCTGAGTCTTCGGAACAGTCGCGGAGCTGAAAAAGGAGTCGGTTACCGTCACTGGAACCAATACACTTGGTGCCGCAATCTCCTTTACTACAAACTATGGCAGGTAGTCACAGGTCATCGACCCATTCCTCTCGATCCTCCAGACGTTTATCGGATGATGACATAGAGCAGGTGGTGCAGAGGTTGCTGTGGACGCAGGCCCTGCCACAAATTCTTTTGAGCCCAGACCATCAGAATGTGGAGCCGACCACTGTATCTCAGATGCCACCCATTCCTCCTCTGACTTGGATGAGTTCGGAGCCAGAGTGTCAGGAAGTTGTTGTGCTGGAACCGGCAGAGCCAGTAATCACCCACGATATTTCATCTCCAATGTATGCTCCGATCTCATCAATGCTGTCTTCCATCAAGGGATCTGGGAGCCGACACTCCCTGGTCGGCTCTGAGGGGGAGAGTCGAATTGGACCCTTGTTGGAGCTGACTCTCCCACTCGGCGCTTCAGCACAGGTGAGTTCAGCTCCCACATCAGCCTCGGAGCCACCCTCCTCGGTGCCTGGGAGATCTTCCGGTACCTCAGGACTGGAGTCTCTCTCGGCCCAGGATCGCGGTGCCTTCGAGGTGATGAGCAGTGTGCTCTCCACTAAGTCTGTTCCACCTTCAGCTCCAGCCACTCTTCCCCCTAAAGGGATGGCATTTACTGCTTCATCATCCCTCCATCAGCTCCAGAGTAGAGAGTCAGTGCCCCAGGATACCCCAGTGCGTGGAATCTCCTCTTCTTCCGACACTTCCCCTAAACATCCCCCCCGAGGAGGTCCCTCGGAAGAAACAGTGTAAGAGGAAGCACATAGACTCCCCTGAGTCTGTCACTTCTGATAATGACTTAGAGGTTTCAGAAGGGTCCCCATGGTCGCCCTCTGAGGATGTCTCTTTTTCAGACATCCTGGAGATCCTTAAGCAGAGGGGCGGCTGGAAATCCCTCCCCCCTTCTAAAGATGAGTTAGTATACCTGGAGGCATTTGGCTCTCGCCCCTCCATCTCTTGGGTGTTTCTGCTCTTTGACCCGCTACTGGGTGTTGTGAGTCAGAAGGTATGGGACTCTCCGGAGACAGTGGACCCCATTCTGAGGAGGCCAAGTTAAATTCATTACGGCCCCAGAGGATAGACAGTACGTAACAAAGGGAGTTCCAATAGATGCGATGGTGGTGGCAGTGGCCACAAAGAAGGAGTTAGCTAAAACTTCTGCATCTGTCCATCCACCGAACAAGGAGTCTTGTATGATGGACAGATACGGGAAGTGTATGTTCTCCTCAGTGGCCTTTACCTAAGCTCGCTGAATTACTTATCACATTTCACCCGACTCCAGAAGGATCTCCTTAAAGAGCTGGGAGATGCCCTACAAGGTGCTACAGCCCAGGGTTTATCGGATAATATAAATTCCCAGCTTGCGACCTTAACCTGGATCACAAACCCCTCCATGAGCCTCATCTCCTGCGCAGGGCGAGCAGGACAGCAGGCACATGAATAGCTCTTGGGAGACATTCCTGAATGTGCCTTTGTGATTTTGCTGAACCCTTCAGATCTTCCGTTATTGACATCTCTTTTGATGGCTCGTCCTTGTTCGGCCGAAAGTAAAAGAGACTCTCACCAGGAGCCAGCAAGATGGCAAGACTCTGTCTGCCATCGGAGTGCATCTTTCTGCCCCTACCAGACCTTATCCTAAAGGTTAAGAGTGGAAAAATGTGGTTCCAGAAGTCCAAAGGAGCCTTGTTGGATGCTCGTGGTGATCCTTCCCCCAGGGGCAGAGGGGGGAATAACAGTGGAAGATGCCGTCCCAGCGCTCCTGAAAGGAGGCCCGACTGTCCACCTCTAGAGGCAGTCAGGGAAAGACTATCACTGTACCCAGAAGCCTGGCTGAAATTGACTCAAAACAAATGGAATACAGTCCATTATATCCAAGGTATACAACATTCCTTTCCACTGTCCACCTCGTCCGTCAAAGTCTATCCCAGAAATTCCACTCAGTCAAAGGGATCAAGCAACTATAGAAATTCAAAGGCTGCTAGAAAACAGAGTCATCCAAGAAGTCCCCGCAGACCAGATTGGATCCGGAACTTACTCAAGGTTCTTTTTAGTTCAAAAAAAGACAGGGGACTGGAGACCAATACTGGATCTCAGCAGACTAAACAAGTCGGTAAAGAAAGCAAAGTTCCAGATGGTAACACTGCAGTCTATACTCCCTTTTCTGGGACAAGACAATTGGATGTGCTCTTTAGATCTTCAGGATGCGTACTACCACATAAAGATGGACAGGCGCGCCAGAAGATTTTTACACTTCCGGCTGGGAGCCAGTCATTACCAGTTCAGAGCTCCACCCTTTGGTCTCACTACAGCCCCCAGAGTGTTTACCAAATGCATGGCAGTAGACACAGCTCATCTGAGATGTCAAGGATTCCAGGTGTTTCCATATTTAGACGACTGGCTCCTGACTGCCACAACCAAGCACCTACTAATCAGAGCCAGGGAAGCCACCATCCAGCTCTGCTCAGACCTAGGCATTACTATAAATACAGAAGAATATGGCTTGTTGCCATCACAGCATATTACCTTTATAGGTACAGATGTAAACACAAACAACATGGTAGCAAAATTGCCTCAAGAGGGAATACAAACGCTACGCAGTCAAGTATCTATCCTACTCAAAAGGAAAAAGGTACAAGCAAAATTCATCCTCAAGGTCATAGGCTCAATGGCAGTGGCAATAACACTAGTCCCACAGGCACGACTACTCATGCGTATATTACAGTGACTACTCTTCGCTCAGTGGTCCATGCAGGAATTACCCATGTCTCACAAGATTCTCATTACGGATTCCTGCACGAGTGATCTACTATGGTGGCTTCAGTCCACTCAGGTACCAATGGGCAGACTGTTTGTTCTTCCCCAACTTGTCGCTACAGTAACCAAAGATGCATCCCAGATAGGGTGGGGGGACATTATCTGGAAAAGACTATCTAAGGGGTTTGGAAAGATCATGAGTACCATTTGCATATCAGTGTCCTAGAGATGAGGGCGGTGCTTCTGGTGTTGCAAGCATTTCAGAACTCTCTTCCCATGGGGACTATTACAATTCAGACAGACAGTATGGCGGTGGTATGGTCCGTCAACAAACAGAGGGGAACCAGATCCTATCCCCTATGTCGAGAGGCCCAGAGAGTTTGGCAATGGGCAATTTCTTCTGATCACTTTCTGACGGCAATGCACATCCCAGGGAAATCCACCGTAATAGCAGACAGGCTAAGCAGAGCAATTCTCATGCCTCATGAGTGGTCCCTAAATCAGGAATTTGCGAATCAAGGTTTTCGCAAATGGCGCCAGCCTTGCTGCAACCTTTTTGCCACTCCATTCAATGCCAAATGCAGCAACTACTTTGCCCTCATTTCCCCTCCGGGAGATTCACCGAGGGATGCACTCTTTCACGATTGGCCCCCGGGACTTCTTTATGCTTTTCCCCCATTTCCATTGATTCCGAAGGTGATTCAGAAAATCAGGTCATTCAGTCGCAGGTTAATTCTCATTGCTCCTTACTGGCCTTGTCAGATATGGTACTCCTTCCTTTGGCCCCACCTTCAGGAGGACCCATGGATCCTGGACCCAGTGCTGGATCTTCTGATGCATCAGTCAGGAACGTTCCATCCTGCTCTTCAGACCCTCAAGCTGACAGCTTGGTTACTCCACTTCCAATTTTAGCCAGGCTTCCAGAATTATCCCCTGCAGTACATCACATTCTGGTTTCCTCACACAAAAAGATGACTAGGAAACTTTACGCAAGCAAATGGAAGAGGTTCTCTCGTTGGGCGGACAAAAAACACACAGATCCCTTTACAGCCCCTATACCTGCAATTTTGGAATTTCTAACTGAAGTCTTTAATCAAGGAGCAGTGACAGCCACTATTTGAGTACAATTAGCCGCTATATGAAATTGTCATGTTGGGAGACCACGGATCCAGTGTAATGTCCCATAGATTATGCAAAACTTTCCTCAGGGGTACTTTTCTGTTAAGACCACCATTAAGAGAACCTCCTCCCCGATGGGGTCTAAATTTAGTATTATCATCTTTAATCCTTCCTCCCTTCAAACCAGCATCCTCTTGTTCACTGAAAATTTTATCTTGGAAAACAGTCTTTCTAACAGCAATTACTTCAGCTAGGAGAGTTTCAGAGTTGCAAGCTTTGTCTATCTGTCCTCCATATTTGATTTTCCACAAAGATAGAGTTTCCCTCAGAACAAATCCTTCTTTCTTACCAAAAGTTTGTTCTGAAGCAAATTTAAACCAATCTATAGAATCGCCTGTGTTTTTTCCTAGCTATGGCAGCAAGGCAAAATATAAGCTTAACCAATTGGATGTGCATACACAGTTGCGTTTTTACTTCCATAGGACCAAAGATTTCAGAAAGTCAGATCAGTTGTTTGTTTCCTATTCAGAAAATAAAAAAAGGCTTGGCAGTCTCAAAAGTTACTTTGTCCAAATGGCATACTTAGACCATCACCTATGTCTGTAATTCTCATAATAAAAAAACGCCAGGTAAAGTTGAAGGACATCAACAAGTTCAAGAGGATTAGGTGCTCAAACCAAAAACCAGTAAGTGAAATAAAGCACCCAAAAGATGTATCCACCGAAAAAAAAGTTTAATAAGTTCCCCGGCAATGACATGAGGGATGTTGTATTTATGTTTTAAATTCTGTTTCAAGAAGGGGTTAAAACTTTTTACTGTTATCACATGACCTTAATTTGTTGTATTATGTGAGGGTATAAATAAGGAGGGATGTGATTGTCAGCATTTTCTGATGAAGTTGTATGATGAAAACGAATCGGTTGTGTAGCAGCGTAAAACTTTTTATTGTGGTTGCTGTGGAACTTATTAAACATTTTTTTTGGTGGATACGGCTTTTGGGTTCGTTATTTCGTTTATTAAAGTTAAAGGACATTCAACAAGAGCAGTGTCTACTTCCATTGCCTTTCAATTCAGACTTCCATTGAATTCAATTTGTGCTGCTGCTACATAGGTTAATCCTCACACCTTTATCTCTCATTACAAAGTAGATGTGGCCTCCAAGAACAGGGCATCCTTTGGTTCACCTGTCCTGAAGAGTTTACTCCCTTGAGCCACCCAAGAATAAGGTGCTAGGGACTCTGTCCCAACCAGCAAGAATGAAGGCGAGATAGGACAACATAACATAAAGAAGTTATGTACTCACCATAACGTTCCATGTTTGTTGTCCAGTATTTTGCCTTCATTCTTTCATCCCACCCACCCATTTCCCCTCCTGGAGGATCTAGAGGACTTTACAATTAGCAAATATGGTCTGATTCCCTTCTTGCCTCTTTACCTTTATGGCCAATATATTTCATAAATTTTATTTTGTGTATGTTAGCATACTCTAGGGAGTAGTCTCTAAAGCAAGATCTGGGGAACAGCTGCTAGGCATCCTGGGATAGGTTGTAACCTCCAGCCAGTAGAAGCTCTCGAGCTTTGGTATGCAGCCGAGTCAGAGCCGAGGTTCGGCTCTGAACCCAACCAGCAAGAATGAAGGCGAGATACTGGACAACAAACATGGAACATTATGGTGAGTACATAACTTCTTTTTATAGCCAGTGAGTAGGATTTCTTGATCTTTAATATGTGGCTTGAGCCAGGTTTCAGTTATGATAGCAATGTCTGGGGAGTAGAAGGCAATGGTGGTCATTGAAACCATGAAATTTATTAAGTATACTTCGTAGGTTGAAGTTGATTAGGAGAAGGTTAGATTTGTTGGATTTGGTATAGGGTGGATTGGATGAGTAGTAGTTGTGGCTGATGGGTAAGAGCGGTGGATTGGGGGTGTTTGGACCTGGGTTAGGGTGGATATCTTTGCACAGTTTGATATGAGATATATATACTTGCAAGTATAGAAAACATCTGGAAGAACATCGTGTTGATCAGAACCGAATGCAGGAATGGTTAAGGAGAGGCGAATTCAAACTAAGAGATGAAAGGTTACTATTGGCGGCCCAAGATAGTGGGGTACATACACACTGGTTTATAAAGCTCACTGAGCATGTGCGAGAAACAGACAAATGTAGGTTTTGTAAAACCAAATTGGAAGCAGTCACATACCTCATTGCTGGTAGTGACATACTAATGGCAGAAGGACTGTATACTGAAAGGCATAATAATGTGGCAAGACTGTTGCACTGGGAATTGGCACTGAAGTGGCTGAAAACACTGGAAACATCAGCCATGAAGCATCATAGAAATTGATGAAGTTTACATCACACAGGATCACTGTTTACCAACAGTTCAAAAGATAGATGCTAGAAAACTGGATATAGTGGTCCATGAAAAGAAGATTGATTGATTGATCATTGAAATCACCACATCTAGTGACTACAGTGTCTTGCGTACGGAGACGCAAAGTCATAAATTATCAGGATCTCTAGGCAGAAACGAAAGCAATGTGTAAGAAATATAACCACAGTTCCAATAGTAGTAGGAGCAATGGGTGCTATAAAAAAGAATCTACAATCGTATGTAGATATATTACCAATACATGTAACCCCATACAAATTGCAGAAGGAGTCATTACTGGACATATTGTGAATGCTGCAAAGAACAGTTTTGGCTGACATCAAATATTGAAACAATACTAATTTCTTGGACTTAAATCGTACTTTGATTCAGGACTAAACTTGCACAGTGTCTCTTATAGATATCTAAAAGGAGGTCTTATTCAGTTATATATGGTATTTAGAGACAACTACCTCTGGGTAGCCACGGTGGTGCAGCAGTTAGCGTTTTCGCCTCACAGCAAGAGGTTCTCCCTTTCGATTCTTGGCTGGAGCTCCTTCTGTGTGGAGTTGGCATACCCTCCCCGCGGTCGAGTGACATTAAAGGCACGCAGGTAGGTGCGAGTGTGAATTGGCATGCCTTCGTTGAAGGTTGGGCGTCGGGCTGACAACTTGGCACCGTAAAATCCACTGCCAATCATGAGCGGACCGGAGTTCCGCTGTGGCAACCCCTAACCGGGAAAGCCGAAAGAGACAACTACCTCTGGGAATATTTGGGGTTATCAAAAAGTAGTAGAGAATCATTAGACGACCTATGTAGAAGATTCTGTTGGAATAAGAAGTGTACTAACTGGTTCTCTGAGAGAGCAGCTGGTGCATGGAACAGACTATCAAATTACATTAAAGCAAACACTAGTTTAGATATTTGTATATTGGCAGGCTAGAAGGGCATTATCGTCAGGGCTTGAAATATTTGTATGTATGTGTGTATATATATATATATATATATATATATATATATATATATATATATATATATGTATATATATACAGTGTGTAATAATGGGTTTCTTTTAGTGCTAGGAGTAAAAAAAGCTGTACAGTGCACAGGCATTTTGGTAACCACGGTGAAAATGAAGATTTTTTTTTTTTTTTGTGTGGCAAGTTCTATTGAAGGTAATTCACCAAAACAGAAAATATGTATTATTTAGTGCATGCAACATCAGATTTACAGTTGAGTCCTATTGTTGGAATGCAAGTAATTGTGTGGCTGCTTGGTAGTACATTTGGAATACAGGTTTTCCACTGCTTTGTCATACATGTCATATTACAGGAAAGATATGGCGGTGTAATGTTATATGTCTTTGCCTCACAGACACAAGTTTTAGGGTTTGATCCTGAGCTCTGGTCATTGTGTAGAATGTATATGCTTTCTCTGTATCTATGTGGGGTTTCTGCATCTCTGAAAAACACACTGGGAGCGTCTCTCTCAGGAATGGGATGGCCCTGAGTTCAAGCCCAACCCTCATAACTGAATATGAGAGGTCTGCCAACAGAATGCACCCAGAAATGAATGGAGTCATAGTCAGCAGTGAAATTTCTAGATTGTTTCTGTTAGAGGAACAGTCACGTGAACAGTGTTAACCACACAGTGGTTTAAAAAAATGGCTGTGAGTGACTTGGTCACATTAACTAATGTTGAGGAAAGGGGCATGGGAGTTTTAACTGCTAAGTGGGTTAAGGTTCCAAACTACTCTGTTGTACACTAGTGGCTAATGGTGGGAGAGGTCTATGTGCTAGTGTTGGCCAGTGTTTCCGTGCCATTATGAACAGCAGCTTAGGATCTGTAAGCCAAATATAAATACTCATAGCTGTTTTCCAGTTGCACAGTCTTGGTTACCTGGGATTGCTCTCTTTGAGTGAAAACTAAATATAAAGCCTCCCCAAACTGAACTAAGTATTGCTGCAGCAGTATAGCTGTACTGATAGGACACACTGTAGAAGTGGATGGAATGATGGCAAGGAGGAGGCTGGATGTTCTGTGTACTCAGGAGGCAGGGTGAAGAAGGGGAATTGTGAGAGAGAGAGTCTTCTGAAAACTGCAAAGGATGTCATCAGAATCACAATAGAACAGCCTTATGATCTCAATCTGTGCTCCACAGCAAGGCTGCAATTGTGAGAAAAAGAGGACCTTCTGGTAACAGTCGCAGGTATTCCTCATCGAAGTAGAACACAATAAGCTGGTTTTGGCAGTGGGGGACCTGTACTCTCATACCAACATAGGCAGAACAGGAAATGAGTGTTGCCTAGGTCAACATGAATAATGAACAAAAGACCATTCTAGAATTCTGCCTGGCAAGTGGCTTAATGATGGCCAATACAAGATTTACCAGGACAGAAAATTGCAAGGTCACATAGTGGCTAGCATGTAACTCTGGTATAATTTATCCTCGTAAGGAAAGGGCATTAGGGTAAAATCAGAGATTACAAAGTTATCCTTTGTGAAACACTAAGTCCAACATAAATCACTGGTGGCCACAATCAGCTGCAAGATTAAAGAAGGCTCTAAGGCCGATATAGTCTAGGCTGAATACCAAAAAGTTGTCTGGAGCGAAAGCAAAGGAGTTCAGTGGCTTTATCACATCAGGAAGAAGAAGAAAAAATGGGGGAGCTGAAGATGAAGAATGTTAGCATCTCAAAACAGTATGTATGAAGAAGAAGAATAGAACAAGATATGCAGTCTAGCCAGTATGAAAATAAGGTATGCAAGGAAAGCTGGTGGTGGAATACTGTAGTCAAAGAAGTTACAAAAAAGCAGGAGTGCAGGAAAAACTGCAAGACAGAAAAGACAAACCAGGCTAAGAATAAATACTGGTTGGGTAAAAAACTTTTTCAGAGTTCTCTTACAATGGCAAAGAAAAAAGCATTAGAGACGTTCCATAATTTTCTGGAAAGTGATTTAGCAGATTACAGAAAGAAGCTGTCAGGTTGCAATGTAATAAGAGAAAGAGAAGAAAGTTGGCATGCAACATTCATAAGGAATGCCAGCAGCAACCTGCTCACCAGTCCAAAGGCTAATCAAGGTCAGATGGACATTCATAAGGAATGCCAGGAGCAGCCTGCTCACCTGTCCAAAGGCTAATCAAGGTCAGATGGACATTCATAAGGAATACCAGCAGCAACCTGCTCACCAGTCCGAAGGCTAATCAAGGTCATATGGACATTCATAAGGAATGCCAGGAGCAGCCTGCTCACCAGTTCAAAGGCTAATCAAGGTCAGATGGACATTCATAAGGAATACCAGCAGCAACCTGCTCACCAGTCCGAAGGCTAATCAAGGTCAGATGGACATTCATAAGGAATGCCAGGAGCAGCCTGCTCACCAGTCCAAAGGCTAATCAAGGTCAGATGGACATTCATAAGGAATACCAGCAGCAACCTGCTCACCAGTCCGAAGGCTAATCAAAGTCAGATGGACATTCATAAGGAATGCCAGCAGCAACCTGCTCACCAGTCCGAAGGCTAATCAAGGTCAGATGGACATTCATAAGGAATGCCAGGAGCAGCCTGCTCACCAGTCCAAAGGCTAATCAAGGTCAGATGGACATTTATAAGGAATGCCAGGAGCAGCCTCCTCACCAGTCCAAAGGCTAATCAAGGTCAGATGGACATTCATAAGGAATACCAGCAGCAACCTGCTCACCAGTCCGAAGGCTAATCAAGGTCAGATGGACATTCATAAGGAATGCCAGGAGCAGCCTGCTCACCAGTCCAAAGGCTAATCAAGGTCAGGTGGACATTCATAAGGAATGTCAGCAGTAACATGCTCACCTGCCAAAGGCTAATCAAGGTCTGATGGACATTCATAAGGAATGCAAGCAGCAACCTGCTCACCAGTCCAAAGGCTAATCAAGGTCAGATGGACATTCATAAGGAATGACAGGAGCAACCTGCTCACCAGTCCAAAGGCTAATGAAGGTTAGATGGACATTCATAAGGAATGCCAGCAGCACCCTGCTCACCAGTCCAAAGGCTAATCAAGGTCTGATGGACATTCATAAGGAATGCCCGCAGCAATCTGCTCACCAGTCCAAAGGCTAATCAAGGTCTGATGGACATTCATAAGGAATGCCAGCAGCAATCTGCTCACCAGTCCAAAGGTAATCAAGGTCAGATGGACATTCATAAGGAATGCCCTCAGCAACCTGCTCACCACTCCAAAGGCTAATCAAGGTCTGATGGACATTCATAAGGAATGCCAGGAGCAACCTGCTCACCAGTCTAAAGGCTAATCAAGGTCAGATGGACATTCATAAGGAATGCCAGCAGCAACATGCTCAACAGTCCAAAGGCTAATCAAGGTCTGATGGACATTCATAAGGAATGCCAAGAGCAACCTGCTCACCAGTCCAAAGGCTAATCAAGGTCAGATGGACATTCATAAGGAATGCCAGCAGCAACCTGCTCACCACTCCAAAGGCTAATCAAGGTCTGATGGACATACATAAGGAATGCCAGCAGCAACCTGCTCACCATTCCAAAGGTTAATCAAGGTCTGATGGGCATTCATAAGGAATGCCAGCAGCAATCTGCTTACCAGTCCAAAGGCTAATCAAGGTCAGATGGACATTCATAAGGAATGCCAGTAGCAATCTGCTCACCAGTCCAAAGGTAATCAAGGTCAGATGGTCATTCATAAGGAATGCCAGCAGTAACTTGCTCACCAGTCTGAAGACTAATCAAGGTCAGATGGACATTCATAAGGAATGCCAAGAGCAACCTGCTCACCAGTCTAAAGGCTAATCAAGGTCAGATGGACATTCATAAGGAATGCCAGCAGCAACATGCTCAACAGTCCAAAGGCTAATCAAGGTCTGATGGACATTCATAAGGAATGCCAGCAGCAACCTGCTCACCATTCCAAAGGCTAATCAAGGTCTGATGGACATTCATAAGGAATGCCAGCAGTAATCTGCTCACCAGTCCAAAGGCTAATCAATGTCAGATGGACATTCATAAGGAATGCCAGCAGCAACCTGCTCACCAGTCCAAAGGCTAATCAAGATCAGCTGGACATTCATAAGGAATGCCAGCAGCAATCTGCTCACCAGTCCAAAGGCTAATCAAGGTCAGATGGACATTCATAAGGAATGCCAGCAGCAACCTGCTCACCAGTCCAAACGTAATCAAGGTCAGATGGACATTCATAAGGAATGCCAGCAGCAACCTGCTCACCAGTCCAAAGGCTAATCAAGATCAGCTGGACATTCATAAGGAATGCCAGCAGCAATCTGCTCACCAGTCCAAAGGTTAATCAAGGTCTGATGGAAGGAATGCTTCAGGAAGCTTCTGCATGAAGAAAATTCCACAGAAGCTGTATTGCTAGATGCACAGCGTGTGATGAATGAAGGGCAATCTACTGAAGAAGATGTATGAAATGCAGTAACGATAATAATGTCAGTGAAAACAGCAGGCTCAGATGAAGTCATGGCAGATGTGATCACGATATTGGGTGCAATAGGAGAGAGAGAGAGCAGCTGAGGACAGTCAATGCAGTATGAAGAGCGAGGCCATTTGTCTTATGGCTGGAGAATAAATATTCTAGTTCCCATTTACAAGAACAAAAGGAATATTCACAACTGTGGCTAGTACAAAGATATCAAACTCCCATCACCTTGCATTATTGTGCTGAAGAGGGTGATTGACAAATAAAAATGTAGAGCTGTAGAAAGTGAGATGTGAGATGAGCAGTTCAGGATGCAGTATAGTTGACCCGATGACTGCATGAGACAGCTCATGGTGAAGAAACTGGTCATGCACAGACTTGAAGAAAACATATGACAAGGTTCCAAGAAAGCTGATTTTTTTCAGCATGATGTTTCAGAGTCTGAGAAACTTTGGTTGAGGTAATGCAGGCTATATACAGGGACCCAATAAAACAGATATGAACAGTGTTCACATTCAGAGAGTATTACCATTAGGAATATGTATGTATGTATGAATCAAGACTTCACTTCTGACCCTAGGAGAGGTATACAGTGATACTGCCAAGAGGCAAGTGTGGATAGTGGGAATGTCCTCTCATATGTGGCAGAGATTGCCAAAAATGTAAGCCATAATGTGGAATACTGAATGTGTACATGTTTACCACAATGCACAGGGGTCAATTGATGCCATGTGGCATAAGTCACTATGTCAGTGTGAAGATCAGGCCAGGTGTTGTATAGTACATCAGCAAAATAGGAGGTGTAGATGTGAGCAACAAAATGCTGAGAAGTTTTGAGTGTGTTTGAAGGCTGAAGTAGTACACAAAGCTTAATTTTCCATTTGTTAGATATGTGCTAAAATCCTTTCCATCAAATAAAAAGAAAATAAGTGTATACAACCACAATCAGTACATAGTGAAGCTCCTTTAACAGATTCAAGAATGGCACTATGATGACTTTGGATTTTAATTTTCTAGTATCAGTATTGATTTTGTTGTTTCAGGCAGACACTCCCTAGTAAGTTACCACCAACTGCTGAGAAGAAAAAGATCCTAACAAAGTTGTGTAGGGGCTGCTGTGGTGTGGCTTCACATATATGTGATAGTAGTGGTAAAAAATAAGGGCATGTATTGAAACATGAGAAACATGCCACTACTGCCCAGAGTGTAATCATACTTTGTGATGGTGCACATTTCAGAAAGTGCCACATCAAACATAGTATGGAAAACCGCGTTCATCAGAATTACCTTTCTTCTGTTATTACTCTGATAAAAGGACACATCTTTTGACATTTCTTGTATGTATGCGTGTCTCTAAAAATATTATTTTCAGAAAAATTCACAAATGACATTTCTTCTGTTTTACTTTCTTTTACAAAAAAGCAGCTATCACTAAATATGGAATAAGGTAATCTTGCCTTGTACAAATGGCGGACAGTATGCTGTGCTTCTATTCAGCAATATTTCTCTGAAATCAAGGGTGCACATAATGACAGTCTTAGATGCATTTTTTCAGACATTATGTTATGCTCCCATTCAGCGATATTTCTCTGAAATCAGGGGTGTACATAATGTCAGTCTTCGATATATTTTTTGTTTGATTGTCCGGGGGGGGATGCTCTTGAGTGTTTGATTAAGAATGCTGAAGGGTAAAGGACATATAAGCCTTTTAGAAACAACCAACAATTGTAGGGTTTCACAGGCATTTATTTTCACAGTTGTGCATGTGACAGTACACTCAGTTTTCGTTAGGGGTGTATATATAACTCCTATTCAGGTTAAAGTATGCAGCACTTGCTCAAAATAAATATTTACCAGGTTTTCATTAAATAAGGATTTAAAACTTTATTTATTTCATCAGACAAGGTGAGGTTTATTTTTTGTGTGCATTTTAACACCTTTATTGAATTATGACTTAAGACATAGGCAAACATGCATTTATGTAAAAGAAAACAAACTGATTTTAACACGATCACAGTTGCAAACATTATACATCACATATATTGATTTGTATAACTATCACCAATCCAGCATTACATAAGTTCCTCAATTCTTGCCTTCCTTTAAGCCTCACTCCTCCTCCTCTAGAACATTATTCTGCGTGCAGGTTCCTATGAGTTCCATTTTCTCTATGTAGTTTGCTCCTACCCTTTTCTTAAAGATCCCACTTCCAGTTCTTTAATCTCTGTGACAATATTCAGTACTTCAGATGGTTTAGACTTTGATTTTCTTTTTCGGCAGCCACCAGGATTAAAATTAACAAGGCCTTACTATGTCTAGACAATTCATATGCTATATCCCAGCTCAAAAAATCATTACCTTAGTACAACCATTTTCCGGTCAATATTTGTGAAAGATTACTCTGTATGGAATTTTTTAAAGTCTGCCAACTCATTATACTACAAAAACATATATTCCCAGTTAACTCTTTCTTCCCCATCTGACCTTCAACATTTGACATCTACATGGGGAAAATGTTTTTGGAGTCTTCTTGAGGTATAAAAATACCTATGCAAATATTTCCAAGCAAAAAATATTTGTTGCATTTTTGGTAGCCCTATATATATATATATATATATATATATATATATATATATATATATATATATATATATATATATGTCCTTCTGTTGTTTCCTTGTGAATTGCACATCCAGTGTCTCTTCACAATCTTTTCTACGCTCCACTGATTGGTCCTTATAGTTACTGTGCAATATTTCACTTAGGGTTCCCCTATCCCTTTCCGTTTGCCTGTACTATGAATTCATTCCCTGATAGGAAGGCATTCTGTAGCCTGCAGTCCAAATATCTAATTGTCCTCGTCCCATGCTGTTACCTTTCCCTCTCTAGTTATTTGCTGACAATACCTGGAGTCCTTTGCCAGTTTTATCCAGTACATTTCAAACACTTGTCACCTATTCCTTGTACTCCTAATTGCAGTCATCCCTACTGGCAAAATCTCCTTTCTCTATTTTCTACAGCATTCAGCTCAGAGAACACATGGTCACAACATAAGGCTGGTTGAAAGTAGGTTGGTTATGTGAAGGTCGTTTGAAGAAAATATCAGCTTTATAGACAAAGGCAGATGATTATATGACACATGTGGACATTACAGCCATATACACTTGGGTTCCTGCCTTACCCCTGCTAAAGAAGCCGTGTGGAATCCATATTAAAGAACATAATCCTGAATAGGATTTAAACGTCCTCCCCACAAAGACTGTCTACCCAACATAGTCGCTGTTGGAAACCATATACACTTGGGTTCCTGCCTTACCCCTGCTAAAGAAGCCCTGTGGAATCCATATTAAAGAACATAATCCTGAATAGGATTTAAACGTCCTCCCCACAAAGACTGTCTACCCAACATAGTCGCTGTTGGAAACCATATACACTTGGGTTCCTGCCTTACCCCTGCTAAAGAAGCCCTGTGGAATCCATATTAAAGAACATAATCCTGAATAGGATTTAAACGTCCTCCCACAAAGACTGTCTACCCAACATAGTCGCTGTTGGAAACCATATACACTTGGGTTCCTGCCTTACCCCTGCTAAAGAAGCCCTGTGGAATCCATATTAAAGAACATAATCCTGAATAGGATTTAAACGTCCTCCCCACAAAGACTGTCTACCCAACATAGTCGCTGTTGGAAACCATATACACTTGGGTTCCTGCCTTACCCCTGCTAAAGAAGCCCTGTGGAATCCATATTAAAGAACATAATCCTGAATAGGATTTAAACGTCCTCCCCACAAAGACTGTCTACCCAACATAGTCGCTGTTGGAAACCATATACACTTGGGTTCCTGCCTTACCCCTGCTAAAGAAGCCCTGTGGAATCCATATTAAAGAACATAATCCTGAATAGGATTTAAACGTCCTCCCACAAAGACTGTCTACCCAACATAGTCGCTGTTGGAAACCATATACACTTGGGTTCCTGCCTTACCCCTGCTAAAGAAGCCCTGTGGAATCCATATTAAAGAACATAATCCTGAATAGGATTTAAACGTCCTCCCACAAAGACTGTCTACCCAACATAGTCGCTGTTGGAAACCATATACACTTGGGTTCCTGCCTTACCCCTGCTAAAGAAGCCCTGTGGAATCCATATTAAAGAACATAATCCTGAATAGGATTTAAACGTCCTCCCCACAAAGACTGTCTACCCAACATAGTCGCTGTTGGAAACCATATACACTTGGGTTCCTGCCTTACCCCTGCTAAAGAAGCCCTGTGGAATCCATATTAAAGAACATAATCCTGAATAGGATTTAAACGTCCTCACCACAAAGACTGTCTACCCAACATAGTCGCTGTTGGAAACCATATACACTTGGGTTCCTGCCTTACCCCTGCTAAAGAAGCCCTGTGGAATCCATATTAAAGAACATAATCCTGAATAGGATTTAAACGTCCTCCCACAAAGACTGTCTACCCAACATAGTCGCTGTTGGAAACCATATACACTTGGGTTCCTGCCTTACCCCTGCTAAAGAAGCCCTGTGGAATCCATATTAAAGAACATAATCCTGAATAGGATTTAAACGTCCTCCCCACAAAGACTGTCTACCCAACATAGTCGCTGTTGGAAACCATATACACTTGGGTTCCTGCCTTACCCCTGCTAAAGAAGCCCTGTGGAATCCATATTAAAGAACATAATCCTGAATAGGATTTAAACGTCCTCCCACAAAGACTGTCTACCCAACATAGTTCCCACAAAGACTGTCTACCCAACATAGTCGCTGTTGGAAACCATATACACTTGGGTTCCTGCCTTACCCCTGCTAAAGAAGCCCTGTGGAATCCATATTAAAGAACATAATCCTGAATAGGATTTAAACGTCCTCCTCCCACAAAGACTGTCTACCCAACATAGTCGCTGTTGGAAACCATATACACTTGGGTTCCTGCCTTACCCCTGCTAAAGAAGCCCTGTGGAATCCATATTAAAGAACATAATCCTGAATAGGATTTAAACGTCCTCCCCACAAAGACTGTCTACCCAACATAGTCGCTGTTGGAAACCATATACACTTGGGTTCCTGCCTTACCCCTGCTAAAGAAGCCCTGTGGAATCCATATTAAAGAACATAATCCTGAATAGGATTTAAACGTCCTCCCACAAAGACTGTCTACCCAACATAGTCGCTGTTGGAAACCATATACACTTGGGTTCCTGCCTTACCCCTGCTAAAGAAGCCCTGTGGAATCCATATTAAAGAACATAATCCTGAATAGGATTTAAACGTCCTCCCCACAAAGACTGTCTACCCAACATAGTCGCTGTTGGAAACCATATACACTTGGGTTCCTGCCTTACCCCTGCTAAAGAAGCCCTGTGGAATCCATATTAAAGAACATAATCCTGAATAGGATTTAAACGTCCTCCCACAAAGACTGTCTACCCAACATAGTCGCTGTTGGAAACCATATACACTTGGGTTCCTGCCTTACCCCTGCTAAAGAAGCCCTGTGGAATCCATATTAAAGAACATAATCCTGAATAGGATTTAAACGTCCTCCCACAAAGACTGTCTACCCAACATAGTCGCTGTTGGAAACCATATACACTTGGGTTCCTGCCTTACCCCTGCTAAAGAAGCCCTGTGGAATCCATATTAAAGAACATAATCCTGAATAGGATTTAAACGTCCTCCCACAAAGACTGTCTACCCAACATAGTCGCTGTTGGAAACCATATACACTTGGGTTCCTGCCTTACCCCTGCTAAAGAAGCCCTGTGGAATCCATATTAAAGAACATAATCCTGAATAGGATTTAAACGTCCTCCCCACAAAGACTGTCTACCCAACATAGTCGCTGTTGGAAACCATATACACTTGGGTTCCTGCCTTACCCCTGCTAAAGAAGCCCTGTGGAATCCATATTAAAGAACATAATCCTGAATAGGATTTAAACGTCCTCCCCACAAAGACTGTCTACCCAACATAGTCGCTGTTGGAAACCATATACACTTGGGTTCCTGCCTTACCCCTGCTAAAGAAGCCCTGTGGAATCCATATTAAAGAACATAATCCTGAATAGGATTTAAACGTCCTGCCCACAAAGACTGTCTACCCAACATAGTCGCTGTTGGAAACCATATACACTTGGGTTCCTGCCTTACCCCTGCTAAAGAAGCCCTGTGGAATCCATATTAAAGAACATAATCCTGAATAGGATTTAAACGTCCTCCCACAAAGACTGTCTACCCAACATAGTCGCTGTTGGAAACCATATACACTTGGGTTCCTGCCTTACCCCTGCTAAAGAAGCCCTGTGGAATCCATATTAAAGAACATAATCCTGAATAGGATTTAAACGTCCTCCCACAAAGACTGTCTACCCAACATAGTCGCTGTTGGAAACCATATACACTTGGGTTCCTGCCTTACCCCTGCTAAAGAAGCCCTGTGGAATCCATATTAAAGAACATAATCCTGAATAGGATTTAAACGTCCTCCCACAAAGACTGTCTACCCAACATAGTCGCTGTTGGAAACCATATACACTTGGGTTCCTGCCTTACCCCTGCTAAAGAAGCCCTGTGGAATCCATATTAAAGAACATAATCCTGAATAGGATTTAAACGTCCTCCCCACAAAGACTGTCTACCCAACATAGTCGCTGTTGGAAACCATATACACTTGGGTTCCTGCCTTACCCCTGCTAAAGAAGCCCTGTGGAATCCATATTAAAGAACATAATCCTGAATAGGATTTAAACGTCCTCCCACAAAGACTGTCTACCCAACATAGTCGCTGTTGGAAACCATATACACTTGGGTTCCTGCCTTACCCCTGCTAAAGAAGCCCTGTGGAATCCATATTAAAGAACATAATCCTGAATAGGATTTAAACGTCCTCCCCACAAAGACTGTCTACCCAACATAGTCGCTGTTGGAAACCATATACACTTGGGTTCCTGCCTTACCCCTGCTAAAGAAGCCCTGTGGAATCCATATTAAAGAACATAATCCTGAATAGGATTTAAACGTCCTCCCCACAAAGACTGTCTACCCAACATAGTCGCTGTTGGAAAGTATGTCCTACTATTGCATTTTCTAACTGTATTCCAGGTTGTTTTACCTCCCTCCCAGGTTAACCAGCAGCCTACCCCCCCCTCCTCCTCCTCCTCCTCCTCCTCCTCTTTCCCATAGCGGATAAGGCGCTCTCTCCTACCCTCCTTTCTTCAACACTATCCCTGTGGTAACTCTCCCCTTTACCGAGATACAGCACTTTGGGAGCTCTCTGCTTGCCCTGTCTCTTGGCATTCCTGAACTTGGCCACTAGGTGGCGCCCTCTCTATCACAAACCTTAGGTTTTCCTCTATCCTCACTTAGAACTCTGCCTCCTGTTATCCCCTAATACTGTCCATACTATTCTAATCTACTACTCTGCCACTTCACTTAGCTACCATTTACTTTGTCTCATCTCCAAAACCCATCTTCCTTCCTCCCTGCACTCTACCCTATAGTCTTATTCTTACCCTTCACCATACATAGTTCTTCTCTCTTTTTCTCTGATTGTTTTACTGCCACTGGTTCTTCCCGCTCCGTTCGCCCTGCGGGCTCACTCCGCTCCCCTCCCTACCCCCAAATCCCACCCACCCCCAGGGGTCCTACCTTTATACTTCCTTTACCACACCCCACCTCACTCTGCTCCTATCACACTCACCTGCCCCACCTACACTCATTAACTCTAAACTCCTATCTTACTACCACACCCCTCTCCTCATATTCTCTTTCTAATTGCCCTTACTCACTCTTTAACATCTTATTCCTACTACTTCCAACCTTCCTAACCTCACCCCACTAAAAACATGGCTTTAATCCTTAAACTTCTTCATCTTCTACTACTCCTTAATATCCTTCTAATACACTATTCTTTTTACTTCCTATGAACATCTTAACCTTATCAATTCTCCTAATTTAGCCACACACACAACCTCCATTCTTCCTCAAGCTAAACAAACACACACTAACATCCTCTCATCATCACCCTACCTTCCCCCCCTATACCACAAACTACATCACATCAAGTCGCAAACCTCAAAACGGTTCTATCTATTACCCTCCAAAACCACAAAGACATTTCCAATCCCACAAACCCTGTTACTGTTACATGGAGATATCCACCCCAACCCTGGCCCCAGTAATCCTCTTAACCATGACCTTTCTAAACATTCTGCTGACATCTCTAGCTCACCTTTCTCTAATAACTCCCTCACTATAGCACACCTTAATATTCGTAGCATCAACAATAAAATCACACAACTCCATGCTATAATTGACTTCTATGCCTTTGATATCCTCTGTCTCACTGAAACCTGGCTTAAACCAGGCATAAAAGACAACAAAATCACCCCACCTGGCTATAGCACCTTAAGGCAAGATCGTCCTAACAAAAAGGGTGGAGGAGTAGCTTTACTTTACAAATCCCAGCTACAAGTGTCCTTAATGGACTCCCTACCTCCCTCTCTAGGTAATGCCGAAATACTCTGTACCAAACTCCAACTAAACAAAAACAAAGCCATCTACATAATATGTTCCTACATCCCTCCAGGCAATAACTTAAACACACTTGAAAATATTCTCAGTTGGGTCTCCTGCAACTTCCCTCAAGAAACTATAATCTTAGGTGACTTTAATATTGATTGGAACTCCTGCAACTCTCCCAAACCTACCTTTCACCTTAATCTCTTTAACTTTCAACAAACTATTAGCTCCCCAACTAGAATTGACAAAACAACCAATAAACAAGCAATCCTGGATTGGATATTGATTAACAATAATCCCCATTCTTATAAGACTGGAATACTCCCAGACAATATCAGCGACCATCTCCTTACCTATATCACTAAACAAAAGATAATACTCTCAAACAAGCTATTTACCGTACTATGCAATAAAACAAATTTAACTTGTCCTCCTTCCTAAATGACCTCAAGGCATGCAACTGGTCAACTCTAAAACACCTCCCACTTGACGAAGCAGTTGCCTATTTCAATACCACTTTCCTACTAATTCTACAGCAGCATGCCCCAGCTCGATTAATAAGAATAAGCTCCAAAGCTGCCCCTTGGCTTTCCAAATCAACCAAACAAACTATGCTAGATAGAAATAAAATTTGGACTAAATGGAGAACCACTAAAAACCCTGATGACCTTCTACACTTTAAACACCTTAGAAATACTACAAAAAAACTCATCCATCTTGATAAGAAAAACTATTACCTTCAATATCAACATAACCAAAATTACAACCCTAAAAATTCTGGCCCGGAATCAATAAACTTCTACATCCAGGGAATACCAAAACTCCCACACCTACTACCTTAGCACAAACTTCACCCAACATAATAGCCGATACCTTTAATAACTTCTTCTCTGAAACAGTCACCTCTTTAGCTAACACCATAACTCCCCCCCCTTCCCCTCAACACACCTCTCCTCCAAATAACACCCCCACCCTAAAATTTAGCACAGTCTCCACAGCCCACATACGTAAGTTACTCTCTCAACTTAAACCCTGCACCCCTTCAGCCGACAAACTACCAGCTGAATACCTACAACTAGCAGCATCTGAACTAGCTTACCCAATCTCGATCTTAATTAACAAAACAATAACTGAATCTACTATCCCATCCTGCTGGAAGGTCTCCTATATTATTCCCCTTCATAAAGGAGGTCACTCTAATGAACTTTCTAATTACCGACCTATAGCCCTACTTTCTCCTCTATCTAAAATTATGGAACGTTGTATTCACCAACAACTCCTAAATCACCTCTTGCAAAATAGCCTACTAGTAGACTCACAACATGGTTTTAGGCCCTACCATAGTACTTCCACCGCCCTTCTCTCCTTCACTGACACAATAAACAGAAATCGCAATAACAACCTTTTCTCCTCAGCCCTATTCCTAGACCTCTCAAAAGCCTTTGATATGGTTAACCATCAACTACTCCTAGATACATTGACATCACTTTCACTTGACTCTTCAGCAGTACAATGGTTTGACTCATATTTGAATGATAGAAAACAAGCTGTCCTCTGGGACAGCCATATATCCTCACAGCTCCCAATCAACATCGGTGTTCCTCAAGGATCCATCTTAGGTCCCCTCCTCTTCTCTACATTTATAAATAACCTGGCTACTTCACTCCCAACATCCACTTGTATTCAGTATGCAGATGATTCAACTCTCATCTGTTCTGCTTCATCTTCAGGAGAACTCCACTCTTCAACCCAGAAACTCTTTACTACGGCTGAAAAATGGTTCCAACATATCTGTCTCCTCCTTAATCCCAAAAAAACCAAATTACTACTCTTTACACCAACACTTAAATCTCCCCCTATCTCATTTTCCATCACATCTGGCAATGGCACGATCATCAATCCTGACTGTTCCACTAAACTCCTAGGCGTTACTATAGACAATCAACTGAGTTTTGACTGTCACATTGATCTAACCATCAAGGCTGTTAATAAAAAGATAGGTGCCCTTTACAGACTTAAGCCCTTTCTTACTGCAGCTACCCGAGTGTCTCTTGCCCAAACTCATCTCCTATCTACACTACTGTATGCCTCCTCCTCATTTATTAACATTTCAAAAGCTAACCACCAGAAACTAGCCACAGCCTATCATAGTATTGCCAGGTTTGCCACTGGTTCCCCATATCGAACTCACCATTGTCATAATCTCAAAATCCTTAACTGGCTAGAACTACAGAATCGAATTCTCCTACAGCAATTACATATCACCTACAAAATTCTCCATTACCCTCTAATACACCCATACTTAATAACCTTATCACCCCATACAAAAATCTAACATCCCTTCGCTCAGCCAACAAACTTCTAGTAGCTACTCTCAAATCTTACAACAAAGCAGGTGACTCCTTATTTGCTAATACTGTAGGATCTCACTGGAACAAACTCCCAAAGAACTAACCACTTTAAGCTCACCCCACCTTTTCAAAAAACAAACAAAAAAACATTTGCAATCTCACTGGCTATGCCCCTGCTCAAATCCTGACTGAGCTTAAAAAACAACCACTCTCTCTCACCCTACATTTTGCTCTTCTACCTACCCTACTTCACTACTTCTTTCCCTCCAAGAAGTAGACCTAGCAACCCACCAGCCTGCTTATTTACTCCTACCTACCTCTTTTTATGTTACCCTCCACTATCTCTAACCTGTTTTTCTCTCCATGTATCTAACCCAGTTCCAATCTTCCTGTGTGCAAATATCTATCCTAATAATAGTACTCATCACTATATCCCTGCTAGTAACTGACTTCTATGACTAAAGTTTTACAAACCCTCTACTTGTCCCTATTTTTCTCCCTTCTTCATCTTTTTTTTAGCACTCTATCTATAGTAGTTATTTAAATTATAGTGATTCTGTACTGATGTTTATTTCTTGTTTAAATTGCCTTCCCATTACTATTCTATATATCAATTTTTCCCTTAGTTGCCTGCATGCATTAGTTACTTGTTATTTACTTGTTATTTACGTGATATTTGTTAGTCACTTAGTTTTATTAGTGGAGCTTTTCTCCTCGGGCCTCTGCTGAAAATGGACATGTATCCAGCCAGACTAGCCCGGTCAACAAATGTAAAATAAAAATAAAATAAATATTCTTTTGTTGGCTTATTTCTTAGAATATTTCCTGCTACCTTATGAATGTAATATGGTTTGTACTTTTTAATTTCTGCAAATCTTTTGGGTTTCTAATACCGTGAGAGGAATGGACCCCATTCCTAAGTCAAAGTATGATTAAAGTAATGAAATTAGTATTGTTTCAGTCTTTGATGTCAGCCAGAAGTGCTCTTCACAGCACCCGCAGTGTGCCCAGTAATGACTCTTCCTACAGTTTGTACAGTTACATGTATTGGTGACATATTTAAATACGATTTAGCTTCTTTTTTCTAACATCCGTTGTTCCTATTACTATTGGGACTGTCTGGGTATCTTTCTTCCACATTTCTCTTGTTTCTGCCTACAAATCCTGATATTTTATAATTCTGTGTCTGTACTCAAGACACTGTAGTCACTGGGTGTAACAATTTTAGTGATCAGTGCTACTTTTGTCTTCTTTTCATGGACCACTATATCTGGTTTTCTCACATCTATCTTTTGAACTGTTGATTCATAGGTAGGTACTAGGCTATTGGCCCGAGGGCCTATGTAAGCCTAGCCAACAAGGTTCCCTGGCTTACGCCACCCAAGAAAGTTATTTTCCTTTGCCACTGTCGAGCAGAGACACAGAAGTGATCCCGGGGTGTACTTCTTCTTTGCCATCCACTCATCAAGATTTTTCTTGAAGAGTGCTAATGAAGAACTTTGCTTGACATAGATGGGTAGCCTGTACCAGAGTATGGAAGTCTCTGGGACAGGAATCTATCCCTCCAGCATGTCCTGTTTATTGTGGTGACAAGGTTTAGGTCCCTAGAGCATGTAGCTCGGAGGAATTGGGATTTCTTTAGATGTGGCATGTCCAACAGCTTTGGGTTTGACATAGCTTTATATGTTAGGCAGAGATAACCTCGGAGTAGGCGATATGCTACGGAGTAAAGTTGGGGTTTTTTGAGACGGTCAGTGTAGGGCATCTGTTTGAGGCCAGTAATCCTCTTTGTGAGGTACTCCTGTGGCATTTCCAGCTGCTGCATATGTCTTGTGAAGTACATTCCAAACAGGGCGTTGTACTCTATAATGGGTCTAATGAGTGTCGAGTAGAGGGGAACAATGACC
This sequence comes from Protopterus annectens, assembly GCF_019279795.1. Lineage (NCBI taxonomy): Eukaryota > Metazoa > Chordata > Ceratodontiformes > Protopteridae > Protopterus > Protopterus annectens. Next base: position 30,524,393 of record NC_056743.1, read on the forward strand.
TCTTTTTTCCTGGATGAGAACCCTTTTATGATGAGGTGTGCCAGGTAGAAGGACTTCCTGACTACTGTGGTGATGAGACTATTAAAGGACAGACTACTGTCCACCTGGGTCCCAAGGTCCATGGTAATGGGTGATCCCATGTGATGTAGACTTCATCATTTTCTGTGATGTCTTGTGACTGATGTTTCCAATGTTTTTCAGCTACTTCAGTACCATAATATTTGCACAATCCCCAGTGCAACAGTCTTGACACATTATTATGCCTTTTAGTATACAGTCCTTCTGCCAATAGCATGTCACAACCAGCAACAAGATGTGCAACTGTTTCCCCAATTCTATTTTACAAAACCTACATTTGTCTGTTTTTCTACATGTTCAATGGACTTTGTAAACCATTGTGTACATGGGCAACTATCTTGGGCCGATAATATTTAACATTTCAACTTTTGGTTTGAATTTGCCTCTTCTTAACCATTCCTGTGCTTGATCTGATCAACATGAGGTTCTTCCAGGAGTTTTCTATACTTGTGACTATATTTATGCATTTTCCACATTTCTTGCTCTCTCATCTGATCCTTCACCTTGTATTTTTTCTTTTTTTTTGGCACATTCATTTGCTGCCTGATTTTTATTTGCTTCTGGTTGATTTCCATTCCTGCTTGGCGCCGATAGGCTTCTTCTGCTAGACTAAGCAGGCAAGTCATCTTAGATTTATTCTCCTCATGTTTTAAAAGTTTGGGTTTTGAGGTCAGCAGATATGTATGCAGTCCCACAATTGCAGATCTGTACATGTAATCAGTTTCAAGGAGGTCCATACCTCCTTTGGAACAAGGAATATATAATCTTGGTATGCACTGATTTTTTATAAATCATTGGATGAGCATGAAGTATTGGGCAGCAGCGGCGATGCAGCGGTTAGCATTGCCGCCTCACAGCAAGAAGTTCTCCAGTTCTATCCTTGGCTGGGGTGCCTTCTGTGCGGATTCTGCATGTCCTCCCTGTGGTCACATGGTTTTCCTTCGGGTGCTCCGATTTCCTCCCACATCCCAAATACATGCTGTAGGTGGATTGGACACTCTAAATTGGCCCTAGGCATGAGTGCGTGCGTGTGTGTGTCTTTTGTGGAAGGTTGGGCGCTGGGCTGTCAACTCGACACCGTAAAAACTCCACTGCCAATCATGAGCTGACGGGTGATTTGCTGTGGCGACCCCTAACCGGGAAAAAGCCAAAAGAAGAAGAAGATTTGATAAGCTTGAATCATCCTTTTTGTTTTCCTGTCTAATCTATTCAACACCTTTTGGCCAGTCAATCACTCAAAAATTGTAAGTTAAGACAGGAAGACCAAATTGGTTTATACGATCGATGTAAAAGGTTTACACACAGCTGTTAAAATGCCAGGTTTTTGTCATATAAAAAAATGAGACCACAATGAATTATTTCAAAACTTTTCCCACCTTTAATGTTATCTATAACCTATACAATTCAATTGAAAAACAAACAGATCTGTTAGGGGAAAAATATAAAAAATAAAAAACGTACAATAAGTTGGTTGCATAAGTGTGCACACCCTAAAACTAATACTTTGTTGAAGCACCTTTTGATTTAATTACAGCTTTCAGTCTTCTTGGATGGGAGTCTATCAGCATAGCACATCTTGGCTTGGCAATATTTGCCCGCTCTTCCTTGCAAAAGCGCTCCAAATCTGTCAGATTGTGAGTGCATGTCTTGCACACAGCCCTCTTCAGATCACCCCACAGATTTTCTATTGGATTTAGGTCTGGGCCATTCCAAAACTTGAGTTTTCTTCTGGTGAAGCCATTCTTTTGTTGATTTGGATGTATGCTTGGGGTCATTGTGATGTTGAAAGGTGAAATTCCTCTTCATCTTCAGCTTTCTAGCAGAAACCTGAAGGTTTTGGGCCAAAAGTGACTGGTGTTTGGAACTGTTCATAATTCCCTCCACCTTGACTAAAGCCCCAGTTCCAGCTGAAGAAAAGCAACCCCAAAGCATGATCCTGTCACCACCATGCTTCATCATGGGGATGTTCTTATAACGATGCAAAGTGTTGTTTTTGCGCCAAACGTACCTTTTGGAATTATGGCCAAAAAAGCTTCAACCATGGTCTCATCCGACCATAACACATTTTCCCACATGCTTTTGGGAGACTTGATGTATTGTTTTACAAATTTTAGCTGGGCCTGGGTGTTTTTCTGTGTAAGAAAAGGCTTCCGTCTTGCAACCCTACCCCATCGTCCAGACATATGGAGAATACAGGAGATTTGTGTCACATGTAGTATACAACCAGTATTTGCCAGAAATTCCTGCAGCTTCTTCAGTGTTCCTGTAGGTCTCTTGGCAGCCTCCCTAACCAGTTTTCATCTCGTCTTTTCATCAATTTTGGAGAAACGTGCAGTTCTTTGCATTGTCACTGTTGTCCCATATTTTCTCCACTTTTTGATGACTGTCTTCACTGTATTCCATGGTATATCCAATGCTGTGGAAATTATTTTGTACCCTTCTCCTGACTGATACCTTTCAACAATGAGATCCCTTTGATGCTTTGTAAACTCTCTTTGAACCATGGCTTTTACTGTAGCAGGCAACTGACTAAATGTCAGGAAAATCATACTAGGACAGCTGAACTTTATTTGGAGTCACAGTCTCTTTAATTGATGGCAGGTGTTTACCCAAGAAGACTGAATGTTGTAATTAAATCAGAAGGTGCTTCAGCAAAGTATTAGTTTAAGGGTGTGCACACACAACAAAGTATTAGTTTAAGGGTGTGTGCACTTATGCAACCAGCGCATAGTACATCTTTTATTTTTTATATTTTTTCCCCTGACAGATTTGTTCATTTTTCAATTGAATCGTACAGGTTATAAGTCACATTAAAGGTGGGAAAAGTTTTTAAATTATGTACTGTGGTCTCACTTTTTATATCACAAAAACCTGGCATTTTAACAGGGGTGTGTAAACTTTTTATATCCACTGTAGATTGAATTTTGATCCTAGATGTCAACGCTGTTTTCAGGATTAATTTGTCTTCTAAAATATTCCTTACTAAGTTTTATTAGCATTTGTTCATGTTTTATTGTTGATCCTTCAATTGCCAAATGTTTATACACTCCCTCTTGCTCAAGTTCTTTCGTATCACATTCTTGTCCCCAACTGATGTTTTCTTGATGCTGCAGCTTTCCTGCTTTAAAGGTTCCTTTGGCACATTTATCAAGACCAAATTACATTTTTATATCATCTGAAAAAGTTTTGACTACTTGCAGTTGTGCTTTCAGTTCCTCATCTGATGAGCTATACAGTTTAAATCGTCGACAAAGAGAGGATAAGAAGCCTTTACACTTTGTTGCTTTCTGTTAGCCAAATTATAGCCATGACCTAATCTGCTAAGCAGACAGCTTAATAGGTTAAGGGCAAGACAGAATAACAGTGGTGACAGGGAGTCACCATGGAATATCCTCCTTTGAATTTTTATCCCTGGAATAATAATTTGCCTTTTATCATGGCTTAATTGCAAAGTGGTCTGCCACTGTTTCATGGTCACTGTAATGTAATCTATCAGTGTAGGGTGTATATTGTACCTTTTTAATCACTCTTTTATCCGTGAATGTGGAATACTATCAAATTATGTTTGTAGTCAATCCATGCCATACTTAGATTCTTCCCTTTTTACAGTTCTCCATTATGGCTTTATTTAGCAGCAGGTGATCCTTTGTTCCATATGACTTTCTTTTATTACCCTTTTGTTCTATTGCCGTGATTGAATTTTCTTCTAAATGACTATAAACTCTGACAGCATAATTTCCGGTGAAAAGTTTATACGTCATCGGAAGGCAAGTTATTGGTCTGTAATTTTTACGATAACTTGCAGGTTCACTTTTAAGTAGTTAATAATTTTAGCCAGAAGTTAGTTACTGTCTCTGACCCCTGGGTTTTCCAATTGGAAGCTTTTCTTAACTTTATCTTCATCTTTCTGGCTGTTACCTCATACTGTTTCATATCCTGCACCTTTGAACATTTTGTTCTTTCTTTTACTTCTTCTATCGATTTAGCATCTTTATTATGTTTCACAGGAGCTTCATAGATATTTCTCCAAAATGTGTCTATTTCTTCTTTTTGGGGTGGTCTTTCCATTCCTTTTGCCTTGTTTCCCAATTCTCTGTAGAACTTTTTGGGTCATCAATAAATTGCTTATTTTGTACTTTTCCTTTATATTTATTTGTGTATCTTCTAAGTTTTTCTGCCTGTGCTGAGATTTTTAGTTTATTCACAATAGTGCAAGATAGATCCTGATCCATTATAATACTGCGCATTGCTTTTATCACTTCTGTCAATCTGAGTATTTTTGTTGATTTGTTTTCTCTTGTATACTCTTAACAATGACATTTCTTGTCTTAATTGCTTTATAGTTTTCTGTATTCAATACTTCAATGATGGTATTCGGTTTCTTCCCTTCCTTTCTACCCTGTGGGTTCTTGTAAATTGAATTTTATGTGTTATTAATTTAGCCGCACAGTAATATATCCTGTTTACTTCTGTTATATTGCATGGATCTTTATGGACAGTCCTAATTACTGTGTTCATTTGTTTTATCAAGCTTAGGACTTTTTGGGTTTTATTGACGTTCAGAAGTCTATTTCTTTCATTGATCTTAATATATCAGTCTATCTCTGTTAAATCAAGTAACTCTTCTCCTAGCTTATTTTCTTCTAAACTGAGGGCACATTTTTTGTTCTCCATCTCCTGCAGGCATTGTGTAGAGAGCTCTATAGCATCTTCATGTGGCACATTCTCTTCAGTTTCATCCTGTGTCATCCATTGCTCTGTCGTATGGGAGATCACTGGCCTATCACTCCTCATTGACTGTGTCAGAGTTGCTAAAGTTTCCTGTTCCTTCCCTTGCCATCCAGCTTCAAGTGTGCATTTATACTGGTTTCCTGTGGAGGGCTCCAAAATATTTTCATATGGCAACTGCCCAGTTGCTTTCCATTCCACTCATTTCTCCATAATTTGGATGTCTATTGCTCTATCCTGTTGTGGTGCTTTCTGAGTTAGATTTTATACACTGAATCCTTCACTTTGCAGGTATTCCATAACCTCAGTTTCTATTTCTTTAACTTCTCCATTACTAATCTTCTTTTCTACTTTTTTCTCTTTGTCTTCTTGTTTTTTTGTATTGTAAAGTTTTCCATGTCCGAATTCCTTTATCTGTATTTTTCTTCAAATGTCTTTGGTGCTGCTCTTTTTGTATTGATTAATTTTACATTCTCCTTTGCATAAATATTACACCATACTAAATCTGTTTTTCTTTGCCGTGTCCGTATTTCTTCTTCAGATGTCTCCTGATCTTCCTGTTTCTCCTTACTCTGGAGGACCTGTTCCATCATACTGTGATTCAACCTGTGTTAGACCCTGTACACCAAATCCTTCACTTCGCAGGTATCCCATAACTTCAGCTTCTATTCTTTTAACTTCTACTTTACTAATCTTTTCTGTACTCCTTGTTTTGATATTATTTTTTTATTGTGAAATTTTCCAAATCTGGGTGTGTTTGCCTCTATTTCTCTTTGAATATCTTTGGGCTGCCTTTTTTGTATTGATTAGTTTGGCTTTTGAATTTGCATAAATATTGCACCATATCACATCTCTCTCTCTTTCCCATGTCCATATTTTTTTTTTATACTTTTCAAAAATCTCTAGGTTTTGTTGTTTATATTTTCCAATATGGTTTCTCTCTTTTTTAATTTCTCCAAGTCTTTTGAGTTTCTGTTACCATGATTGGAATGGACCCCATTCCTAAGTCAAAATACGATTAAAGTTCATGAAATTAGTAATGTTTCAATCTTTGATGTCAGCCTAAAGTGCTCTTCGCAGCACCTGTAATTAGCCCAGTAATGACTCTTTCTGCAATTCGTACGGGGTTACATGTATTGGTATCATATATAAATACAGCTGTTGATTCTAAGACCCGTTGCTTCTACTACTCTTGGGACTGTCTAGGTATCTTTCTTCCACATTGCTCAAGTTTCTGCCTGCAAATCCTGATATTTTATGACTTTGTGTCTCTCTGTATGCAGGACACTGTAGTCACTGTTGTTATTTCCGTTAAGGATCTGCACTCAAAATCTCAGTCTCCACTTTTTCTTGAACTTTCCCCTGCTTCATCATCATCCCTTTCCACTTTGGATTATAGCTTTCTGCTTGTATTATGTATATGAGTCTTTACTGCATACCTCTAAAATTTCCCTTCAAATCAGGTAATCGTAAACCACCTTGTTCTTTTGGAAGGATCAGCTTATCCCACTCAACCCTTGCCTTTTTATTAATTGTTACCCACAACTTCTCCTGTGGTTGATACAAGTATGCCTGACCTATGTTATAAAACTGAAGTAACTAAAAACATTTTCACTACTCGTATCTTGCTATTTATGAACATAAGAGCCAATATTGTCATGACCCATAAATATGGGTATTGCTGAACCAATTTATATGTGGGCACATGGTTTACAGCTATAGCCTTTGTTTTATCTTCATTAATTTTATATCCTAAAAAGACTGCCTACTTTTCTTGTTTACTATACCAATAATATCCTTGGATTTCTGAGTCTTTTATTTTCTTTGCTAATGGCTCAAAATATAAAGTAAATAAGGGGAAAGAGGACACCTCTGCCTGGTTCCTCTGTTCAGATACAACTTGTCTGAGAAGAATCCTCTCACTTTATTTTTTGCCTCTGAGCTGTCATACATTCTCCTAATTAACCTTATTATTGTATTAGGTAATGCAAATGTATCCCTAGCCCTACTCATAAAATCCCAGCTTACTCTTTTGAATGCTTTCTCTGCATCAAGACCAACAGCAGCGGTATTTACTTACATTCTGCTTCCATTTGGATCATCATTTTTCTGTTAATGTTTTCAAATGCTTAAATCCTTTCCACAAAGCCACATTTATCCATCTCAATCAATGCTGGAAAAAGTTTTGTCATTCTTTTAGTTATTCTGTACATAAACACTTTATAGTCCTGGTTTAAAATTGAAATGGGCCTATATGAAGCTGGGTCGTTGCTGTCTGTAGCTGTTACAGCCACCACAACATTCTTCCAGGATGTTAGTACTTCCCCTTCTTTTAAAATACTGTTAAAATATTCTTGATCTTTTATAATTTTCTTTCCTCCTAGCTTCCCAGCTTCCACAGGAATACTATCTATTCCTGGAGATTTTCCTGCAGATTATTTGTCATTGTATCTGATGTCCTTTTCATTCTTCCTCACCTATGGGTCTAGGATTCGATCCTTGGATCTAACTTGGACACTTCCTACAAGACTTTGGATCCAAGCATCATGCTCCTCCCTCTACCCATAATGCCGTAGTTCATGCCCAACTCCTTAGATCTTGTTTACTGCTATAGTAACAAGAATGGAAGATCCAGACTCTCAAATTTGGTTTCTGAAATGATGTGTTTTTTTTACATTTTGGTGAACATTTTCTCTTGCCTAGTTAGTAGTTTTTCTCCTCCTGCCTTAGCTTTTGTTGGCTTTTGGGACTTAAGTATCTCCATTTTATATTGTGTGTGTGTGTGTGTGTGTGTGTGTGTGTGTGTGTGTGTGTGTGTGTGTGTGTGTGTGTGTGTGTGTGTGTGTGTCTGTGTGTGTGTGTGTGTGTGTGTCTGTGTGTGTGTGTGTCTGTGTGTGTGTGTGTCTGTGTGTCTGTGTGTCTGTGTGTCTGTGTGTGTGTGAATTCCCTAACAGTGGTTAAGGTTGAAAACTTTTCACTCTTTTATACATATTTAGTGTTAAGTTTGTTTACTTTAGTGTTAGAATTACAGTGTGGTAATTTAAAGTTTAAATTTAAAAATAGTTAGCTTAAGACTTTAAGTAAAATACTGTTAAGTATAGTAGTTTGATTAAAAAACATGTTGGACAAGCCTGAAAAACTGATGGGATTCAAGAAGTGCACTTCTTCGGGCATAAGATTCCCAATTCTGATGCCCACAAGAAGTACGTATACTGCTTAGGAGTTGCCCATCTGGACACTCCTTGGTCTGTCTACAGTGCCTTCAATCCAAGATCACTCTCAGATCAATGAAACAAACTTATTCTGAAGGGATTATTGCCTTCTGGGGCTCAAAACCCCACTAAACCATTGCAGCTGGTTGCAGAGCCAAGGAAGAGACCTCACTAGTCACTTCCTTCCTCCACAGAGCTGCCAGCCAAATCAAAGAAAGTTTCAGATCCAACATCCACATATCCGATAACTATTGGGCCTGCCTTGGATCCCATACCCACATTGGATCTGATGGTTTCAGCTCCGATGACCTCCTCTCCAACTAGGTTTGCCTCTGTCTTGGATCATAGGTCCTAGGATCTGATGGCCAGAGGCTACTGTCCAGACATAATACTAAAACCTGTGTCACTGACTCTTCCTTCTATAATTTCTGAGATACCCACCAAAAATATCAAGCCGCCTTCTTCTGGATCATCTAGGTCCTCCAGGAGTTACGAAAACCAAAAAGCACAGGGAAATAGTGCTGAACAAACACTCCAAACTCAAAATCCCAAAAAAGGCACTTGGAAGAATAACACCAATATAAGTTAACAAACTTAGGTCACTTAACTTTTATTCCAAACAAAATAAAAAAGCACCATAAACACTTAACCGGTACTGGGAGCTGACAGAGCAAGGTATGATGAAATTGGTGAAACACGTAAGCTGATTGGACAGCTCACTCAACTTGCAGACCTGCTGACACCCATCAGCCAATCGATGGTTAATATGATTTCCAAAGCCACTCAAACAGGAAATCAAGAAGTTGTCTGTTCTTCTACGTGGGTGCTAAGCGAAAGAAATGGCGAATCAATTCGCCAAACAAAGTATGGAAAACTCTGAGGACTGCCAAAGAACTCCAAGGGTTTATTAAGGAACAGTGAACATAACGACAGAAGCACATTTACAAGCTGACTGTCATGCTTTTCGCTATGATAAAGGTGACTGTTTAAATTCTAAAACTCACGATAACAATACTGAATTTAGTGACTGGTTCTTTTGTAATTTTAGTCAGACATTTAAACCTAATGAATATGTACATGAACTGCAAGTGGGTTCTTATGGAAAAGTTTGAATAAACTGTCCTTATATTTAAGTAAAGTGTTTAGAGGTTGAAAACGCTTACTTTAAGAATGTGTTAGTTTGGAGAGAGTCCCAAAAGGTCTTAGAGTCCGGAAATGCCCCAACAATGTTAAGGAAGTTACTGAATTTTATGATGAACTGATTAACATATTTAACTGTTGTGGGATTGAGATGTTAAGGGCTATTATTAAGGAAAAAGATAGAAATAAATAATTTTTACATACAGAAATTGATAAACTGAACACTTGCTACTGAAAAAGAGAAATATCACAATATTAGGACACTGATTGATGAAAAATATGATAACTTAATAAATAGAAAACTTAGGACGTGAGAAAGAGGTGTCATTCACTATAAGGAGAAACGTTACCTTAAACCTAAGTTCTTAAAAAATAACAATAAGGATGGAAACCTTTTAAAGTACAGGTAGGCTGCATGAAGGGGGTGAATGCTATCAAAACTTACAGAAGGAGCTATATGGCTCAGATAGGGAAGGTAATTTGAATGACCCTTTAGAGTACCCCCCCCCCCCTTCGGAGGTCCAAAAGAATAAAAAATCAGACTGAACCACAATGCAAGTACAATTGGAGGAGAAGTGAAAGGGGTGGAAGAGGGAGGGGGAGATGCTAACTACTCCAACACCTACTATGGAGATTTTTAGAGAAAATTATAAGTTTACTTGGAATAATTTCAATATTTTCAAGTATAGTAGTTTGGATTTGACAATGGATGTTTTTAGTCTGTTGTCTAGGGGGCTTAAATTTATTTCCCAGACAAGAGGGAATTTAACTAAAGTAATTTTGGACTTGAGGCTTTTTGTGAGGAGAATTATTTTGGATTTATTTATGTCAACTAACACACCAAATACAGAGCTCACTGAAGGGAGAGTTAGGAAAGAAAAACACCTTTAACCCACCTCTCCACCCTCAGTTAAAGAACTTTGAGGTCTTAGTGGAGAATGAGATTAGGAAATAATTTCTGAAGGGTAAATACAAACTAAACTTAATTGTAGGGTAGAACTACATGGAAGAATTTGGAAAGAATAAAAAAAAAATCAGGGTTATGAAACCCGACAAAGGGGGTAGAGCACTGATTATGGACACAATTCTTTATGAAGGTAAAATGTATGACATCCTAGGGGACACCAACAAATACAATAGGGTATCTAAAAACTAAATTAATATCTCTTACTAAAAATTTACATGGTGTTAAATGATATGTTGTTGGAAGGGTTGATAAATGTTGAAATTTACAACTATATAAGAATGGGCAAACCTAAAATACCCAAAGTACGTAAGAATGAACTTGACCCACCCCTTAGACCAATAGTGGTGGCAGAAGGGCCTAAGACAGCCCCGATTGCCAAATATTTAGATAAAAAATGAAAAAATATTATGGACAAAAGGAAAAGAAATACTAAAAGACTCTTGAGATTTCCAAAGGTGTGTTAAGAAAGATGAATTTGCATCAGATGTTATATTTGTAACAACAGATATTATTGACCTCTTTAGTAGTATTTCACATGACAAGGGCATGGAGTTTTTTTGAGGAAGCTTTAATAAAAGAAAAGTGTGTGGACACTAATGAACACTTTGTCTACGTAAATCTTATGAATTTAGTTCTAAAAATAATTTTATCTTCTTTGGGAAGAATTCTTTTAGCAAATACAGGGGGTAGCAATGGGTGCTGCTTGCACACCCACATATGCTAATATAGCGCTAGCTCTTTGGGAAGAAATGTTTATTTTTAATTCCATATATACTAATTGTTGGGTGCGTGACAAGAGATACTTTGATGACATCTGTATTCTCTGGACAGATACAATTGATAAGTTAGAAGAATTTTTTTCTCTATTTGGGTGATACTACTAAATTTTTAAAATTTACGTATAGCTATTCCCATGATGTGTTAAAATATTTGGATGCAGCTATATATAAAACCGGGAATAATTTCAAATCTAGCATGTATAGGAAAGAAGCCTTCTCAAATTCTATTTACATTTTACAAGTGCCCATCCATTTAGTCAGAAGAGAATTATTTTGAAAGGGCAGTTTGTTAGAGCGAGCCAGATTACTTTATTGGATTCTGACTTTGAAGATGAATGTCTGATTTTAGAAGGCCTCTTTACAGAGAGAGGTTATCCAATTGATTTGATCCAAAAGGTTAAGTCTGAAGTTTTGGAAGGGAGAAAAGATAGATTTCGACCTATACTAGGCGAGACTACTCAACGTGAGGTTCCAAATGGGAACGTTCACACTAATCAAGATGAAGCCTTTAATAAGCTTTTGTTACAGAACTTAATGGTAGCACATATATTATCAAAAAATATATTGAGAAAGAATGGGGAAGGTTTAAGAACTTAATTAATATAGTGGACATTTCCAAGTACCCAATTAAAGTGACATATAAGAGGGCACAGAACTTAAAAGATATAATGGAGAGGCATACTGCCTTTCAAATGGGGGTTCAGTCTAGAAGGAAAGGGACTTTTAAATGTGGTGCCTGTTCCTAGTGCCCCTATATTTTGCACAAGGAGAGCGTTCACCTTTCTTGTAGGGTAGAACAATTGATGGGCAGAGGTTTCACTAATTGCAATTCTTTTGGTTTAGTCTACCTTGTTGTTTGTGACCAGTGTGAAACCTTCTACATGGGCAAAACTGAGCGTAAGCTTAAGAAAAGTATTTACGAGTATTATTATGACATTCACACTAAAAATGAAAATAATGCTTTATTTAAGCACACTAGGGTATGCCGATGAGCAAGGTTTATATTTTTGTATTAGAGGAAATAATAAGTGATGTAACGGGTGGACCACGGGACACAAGAATCGAATATTGAGAATTATGGTGACAAATTATGTTGCAAGCCAACATATTCCCAGGTCTTAATGACAATATTTCTGTTACCTCAGTTCTCAAAATTAGAACAGCTAAATTGTAATATTTATTGAGATATGACTAGACGTAGTGTTTTAGGAGATTTTTGGTGATTCCCCATACATGTCAAGCAGAATGCCTCTTTGGCCCTCTTCAAAAGGAACCTTGACGATTGGATGGGAGAAAGGAAATTCACCTCGAGGATCACATCAGTTGCCCTGCTAGACAGGGGTCCAGGGAAGTAAATAGTGTGGGAAGAAATAGCCAGGGAATTGTTATGGCTAGGCTTGCATAGGCCCTAGGGCCGAAAGCCTAGTACCAACCTTTGAACCTATTATTATAGTAGTTTCACACTGTCATTTTCCTTTTTTCTTTCTAACATGGTGTTCTCTTCTGAAGTAGTTTTAATAATTTACGTATTTTAATGGAATTTGTGTATTTGCCATTAGGCTAATTGGAGAGCTCTTCAGGTTTTTAATAATTTTCTGGAGATTCTTTACTCAAAATTTTATTGTTTTTTTATCAATAACATTGTTGTTAAGATGGCTTAATAGATGGACCCTGCAGTAAACTCCTTAAGGGTATTTATTATTATTTTTAAAACATCTCATTTGTAATTATGATTTTAGGTCAGTAGATGGACCTGTAGTAAAAGCTATAATGTTTATATATATATATACTGACATCTGGAACACCGACTTTCCACTTGAGGTAAGTAACCGCTTGGCCACCCCCCCACCCCCACCCCCGCAAAAAAAAAAAAAAAAAAACACCCATGTCACACACCCCTAACTAAATATACCAACTGTTGGGGTAAGTAAAGTAGACACATATATACAGTGAATATAAAAAGTGTACACACCCTTGTTAAAATGTGATATAAAAAAATGAGACAAACAATAAATTATTTCAAAACATTTCCCACTTTTAATATGTCCTATAACCTGTACAATTCAATTGAAAAACAAATCTGTTAGGGGAAAAAATATAAAAAATAAAATCGTACAATATGCTGGTTGCGTAAGTGTGCACACCCTTAAACTAGTACTTTGTCATGTGTGCACACCCTTAAACTAATACTTGGTTGAAGCACCTTTTGGTTCAATTACAGTATTCAGTCTTCTTGGGTAGGAGTCTATCAGCATGGCACATCTTGACTTGACAATATTGATGTAGATATTGCTTCCCCTTCCTATGGTCTTATTTCAGATATCCTCCATGGATTCTGGAGCCCAGTCAGGATCTCCTCCCTCACCTGTCAGAATCCCAGCACCCCAGTCTCCACACCCTCAAAGTGATCTCATGGTTTCCCCAATTTTGACATGCTGGACAAGCTACGCTGCTTCGCAAGGGACGGCTTGCACCTGTCACCACTGGGCTTCCGGATATTGGCTAAGGCTCTTGCCACCCCCATAGTGCCTTTTTTAGGCAAGGCTCAAAAGACAAACCCACCACCTTAGAAAACAATAAAGGAAAAAAACTCAGGGTAATGCTGCTCAATGCCAGAAGTCTAAATCTCAAGATGCAGGCTCTCGAAGCACTCCTCAGTATGGAGAGCATCGATGTCTGTGCAGTAACTGAAACCTGGTTCAAGGCTCCTTAGAGCACCCCAGCCCTACCAGGTTATACCTCGTATCATGCATTTCGGCCCCAAAACCTGGGCCAAACCACAAAAGGAGGGGGAGTGTCCATATTCATTAAAGACATCCACACATCCAGGTTAGTGGCAATGCACGAAGCATCGGAGACCATCCATGTGCAACTAACCATAGGCAAAACTGCTGTACAACTTGTAGCATGCTACAGACCACCCTCGCTATCTCAGGAACTCCATTCAGCCTTCCTGAAGACACTGGAGAATATGAATGTCTCACCAAATACCATCATATTGGGAGACTTCAACTACCCAAACATAGACTGGGTGCATTACTCAAGCCCCAACACCCTAGCCCAAAGGTTCCTGGAATTCATCAACGCAAATACGATGGAACAACTAGTCACCTCCCCCACAAGGGGAAATAATATACTTGACCTGATCATCACAAACATGGGGACAAAATGCTCAACACTGGAAGTATACCCCTCACTAGTGAGATCAGACCATAAACTAATAACCCTAGATATTCATATCCCACCTCCACCCCCAGCACAAAAGACCACAGTGAGAAACTTCTCAAAAGCTGACTTTACACTCCTTAGGACTGAAATGGTATCCTTCAAGCCCCCTGGGCCAGTGGAAACCATATCCCACACTACTGAATCCTTCACAAATGCTTTCTACGGGCATCTCCAAGAATGCATGGATCATGCAATCCCAAATAAAACCAAGACCCTTTCCACCAAAGGCAGGCATCCTATCTGGTGGACCCCAGCCATAAACAAACTTTATAACAAGAGAAGGAAGCTACTGCAAGACAGAGCAAAATCCCATAAAGGGAAGGCATCCCTTCAGCACTAGCAAAAAGCTACGTCCGCTAATAAAATCATCAAAGGCCAACTTTGAGAGAAAAATCGCTAAGGACACTAAAGATAATCACAAGGCCATCTTCAGTTATGTTAGAAACCTGGGCGGCAACCCTCAGATATGCGGAGAGTTAGTTCATAATGGCAAAAAATACACTGAACCCACAGCTATTGCCAACATACTGACAGACAGGTTCAGTGCAAATTTCTCCCCTCCCTCTCCCCCAAAAGACTAAATAGATATCTCAGCTGAATGCAACCTCCCTGAAATCTCAGATGTCCAGGTGAGAGCTGTCCTCAGCAAAGCTAAAAATACAGCATCCATGGGACCTGATGGTGTCCCGGGTTGTGTGCTACGTTAACTCCTAGAGGAGCTAAACCCGCACATAAGAACGCTGTTTAATCTTAGCCTTGCTACAGGATACGTCCCTGAACACTGGCGTACAGCTACAGTGGTCCCAATCCACAAAGGTGGCACCTCTACAGACCCTGGAAACTACCGCCCCATAAGCTTGACCAGCCTGGTATGCAAAGCTGTGGAAAGGATCATTATGGAACTCATAAGCAAAGACATCAGGGACCTACAGACAATTGACCATACCCAATTCGGCTTTGTAAAAGGGAGATCCTGTCTTTTAAACCTGGTGGACTTTTTTGAAACAGTCACTAGAGCCATCGATGAAGGCAAAGCAGTTCGTACAGCCTACCTGGATCTGGCAAAAGCCTTCGACACAACACCCCACTCAGGCATCATAGACAAGCTCAACAGCTTAAATGTAAACCCATTTGTCACAAAATGGGTTGCAAACTTGGCTAAAGGACAGAACCCACAAAGTCAGAATAGCTGGAGCTATGTCAGACTCTAAGCCAGTCACAAGTGGAGTCCCACAGGGCTCTGTCTTGGGACCCCTCTTGTTCGGCATTTATTTCTCAGATGTGCAGGCAAACATAGGGGGTTTGTGGCTGACAAAGTTTGCAGACGACTGCAAACTAGGCGCCATAGTCGACACAACAGCTGACACATGCGTCCTCCAGAAGGGCCTCACAGAAACAGACGACTGGTGCCAGAGTCATGGCCTTAAACTAAATGCTAAAAAATGTATAGTCATCCCCTATGGAAAAAACAAAGTACCCACAAATTACCACATAGGTGGTAATCCATTAAGTACGGAAAAAGTAATCAGAGATCTGGGGACCCAAGTTGACAGTGACCTCTCATTTGACACCCATGTCGCCAAAGTGGTTAGAAAGACCTTCTACCTTGCCCACCTTATCATGAAGGGATTCACATCCAGATCAAAGGATGTCATTGTACCCTTATATTACTCCCTTATCAGGCCTATGATTGAGTACAATGCCCCATTTGGTATGTACCTCACCCGACACCTGCAGCAGCTGGAGAGACCCCAAAAGTACCTTACCAAGAGGATCAAGGGTCTCCAGCATATGTCATATGCTGCCAGACTGAAAAAGCTCCAGCTCTATTCAATAGCATACCGCCTGCTCAGAGGTGATCTGTGCCTTACGTACAAGGCCATGTCCAATTCAGAATGAATGGCCATGATCCACCTCAAAAAATCCAAATCCATCAGAGCCACGAGAGCTAAAGATCTAAACCTCAGCACAAATATGAATAGGACATGCTGGAGGGACAGATTCATAACCCAGAGGCTTCCCGCACTCTGGAACAGGATACCTGTCCATGTTAGGCAGAGCCCCTCACTGACTCTCTTCAAGAGAAATCTGGACGAATGGAGGGGTGATCGTAGGTTTACCCCGGGGGTCATCTCTGTGTCATTGCTAGATAGAGGCACAGTAAACTAAATTTAATTTAAATTGTACACTTTTGTATCATTACACGGGGTGGCGAAACCCACATACACTTTGGCTAGGCTTATAAATGCCCTAGGGCAGATAGCCTAGTACTATACTATGAAACTATGAAACTATGAATTACAATGAGGTAATTTTTTTAGTTGTTGGTTGAATACGTCCCAAGAGATGCAGAAGTTTAGGAGGTAGTGACAGGCAACAAATAAGTTTGGGAAGTTAGGAAAAAAGTGTGGTCAGAATTAGGTTGGATGAGAGCAAGAGCATTTCCTTTGCAAAGTAAGGTGTGAATGCAGTGAGGTTTTAAACAAGGAGAGACTGCTGGTGGTGCTGATGAGAGAAGGGATAGAGTTCCAGAGGCATGCAAGAGAGAAGGACATCAAGTGATTCCCAGCAGGACGTGTTGGTTTATGCAATTTAATTAGGTTCTGGGAATTGGATTTTAGGAGTCTATCGGGCTTATGCAGTTCAAAGATATTTGCTAGGGAGGGGCAGAGAGAGATGGGTTTTGAATGAGTTTGTGTGCTTGGATGAGCTGGGTATATGTGAGGAAGTTTGGTAATTCTAGACAACTTAGTTGGTGAAGGGAATTACAGTGGTGGGAAGAGGCTCCATGACCTGCTGCAAATTTGGATATTTTGTTATAACAAGATGAGAGTTTTGTTTTCAGGGAAGATTGTAGGCTGGTTAGGATAGACGCACCATATAAACGGGATGGGATGAGATATGTATTAGCTAATGTAATCCTGGTGGTGGGAGAGATAAAAAGTGACTGTGGTGGTAAAGCATACCTACTTTTTTATGTTTTTTTTTTTATATTTGCTTGTAGATGCTTGTCAGATTTTAGTTGGTCGTCAATGATAATTCCTAGTAATTTTGTGTCAGAGACTAGTTCTAGAGGGGTATTATTTTTGCTGGTAATTATGAAGGATTGTCTAGGGTAGAGGTTTTGGATGCATTGAATAACATAAGTTTTGTTCTGGTTGCATTAAGGACTAGATGGTTGTCTAGCATCCACTGTTTGGTGGAAGAGAAGGCGGCATGTGTTAGATTATTGAGTTGTGATGGAAGGGGAGGAACAGATTATAGTAGAATCATCAGTATATTGGATGAGACTGGAGTTTGGAATGGCTTTGAAGAAATCATTTATGAATATGTTAAATAATTTGTTTGTGTCTTTCGGCTTTTCCCAGTTAGGGGCCGCCACAGCGGTACTCCGGTCTGCTAATGATTGGCAGTTGATTTTTACATACCGGCTTGCCAGGCCTGATGCACAACCTTCAACGAAGGTATGTCCATTCACGATGTCTCCACGCAGAAGATGCTCTAGCTGAGAATCGAACCGGACAGCGTCTTACTGTGAGGCGACAGTGCTACAGCAGCACCACCACCGTGGGTATGAATATGTTAAATAATAGGGGCCTAGAATGGAACCATGGAGGACAACTGTGGCTGTATTAAGGAATGGTGAGGTAGCTTTTTTTCTGTTTAACTGCTTGTTGTCTGTTTGTGAGATAGCTTGAGAACCAGTGGGTTGAGGAAGGGGTTAGGTTAAGTTTAGAGAGTTTGGTAAAAAGGAGGTTGTGAGAAATAGAGTCAAATGCCTTAAAGAGTTTAAGGAAAAGAGTAAATATGAAGTGGCTGGAGTCATGAGCTTTGATTGTTTCAAGGAAGGAGAGGAGGGCAGTGGAGATACTATGACCTGGTCTAAAGCCATGTTGTGTGGGGGTAAGAAGCTGATTATTGATGAGTTAGGGTCAGAGTTGTTGGTGTACATACTTTTCAAGTAGCTTAGAAATAGGGGATAGGATGGCCATAGGGCTTAGGTTTGGGATGTCATTATTATTGCCACCTTTATGGAGAGGAATAATAAAGGCTTTCTTCCAGAGCTGGGGGACCTGGCTTTCTGAGATAGACCAATTAATTAGTATGCTGATAGGGAGAGCAATGGCTTCTGTGGCTACTTTTAGGAAGTAGGAGGGAATTTTATCAGAGGCATTGGAACCAGGTTTAAATTTTAGAAGAAGTTTTTTATGGTGGATATAGAGATGAGATTGATAGAGTAAGGTGGAAGTTAAGGACAAGGGATGCTAGGGGAGGAAGAGATGGGTGCATGCTGAGGAGGGGTTGTAGAGGTGTTGGTGAAGGACAATGTTAGCTTGCTAATGGACTCTATGAAGAAAGAGTTAAATGGGTGGCTAAGTCCATGTCAGAGTTATCGGGGTTGGAGCAAGGGTTTTCTTTTTTTTCTGGGTTGAGAAGAGATGAGATTCCTTTCCAAAATAGTTTGGGATTGGTGGTGTGGTTGGTTTGGAGAGTGGAGAAATAGGCTTTGCGGTCTGAGGTAATAAGTTTTTTGACTTTATTTCGTAGTGTTTTATATTTGTTTAGGGCAATAGTGGTTTTATTTTTATGGTAATGTGTCCTGGCTTTGTTACGGAGTTGCATAGTAGCTAAGGTGTTTTTGGTTAACCAGGGTATATGGTTACTTTTTATACATTTTGTTTTTAGAGGGGCAAAGGAATTGAGCAGGTTTGTGAAAGTAGAGTTAAAGTAGGAGAGAGCATTATCTAGGTGAAGAGTCTTTAATGGGTTCCAGTTTGTGCTTTTTAGTGCATTTGAGAAGGTTTCAGAATTTAAGTTCTTTAGGCATCGAGTGGAAATATAGGTGTGAGTTAGTTGTATGGAAGAAGGGAGACAGTGGGCAAAAGTGGGGAAGTGGTCAGCTAGTGGGTTTGGGAGAATACTACAATCAGAGATATAATGAGGATGGAATACTAGAATCCAGTCTATTGTACTTCCAGTAATAGAGTTCTTGGAAGGCCTGGTAGTGGAATTAATTAGTTGTGTAAAGTTATACAAGTTAATATTGAGTGACTTAGTGGGAGATTGGATTGTGGCCCAGTTTGTGTTCACGTCCCCAGGATTATGATTTTGTGAGTAATGTTGGTAGAGACCCAGGATAGAATATCTTCAAGGGATGAGATATTGTCTCCAGGGGGGAATATAGAGGTTGAGAACAAATATGAGTTTATGCTTGTTTAGGTGGAGTAGGGCTGGTATTATTTCTGCCTTGCCAAATTTGGGAAAGGGTTTAGTATAGGGCTGACTAAGAGGGATGCCGAGTAAAGGAGTGCTACAGCACCCCCCTTTTTTGTGTTCTCTAGTTCCTTAACATGCATTAGTTGGGAGGAGTCATTTCAGAATCTTGTATGTGGGGCTTAAGCCAGGTTTCTGAGATGGAGAGAATGTCCGGCTGGTTATGTAGAAGGCAGGCATGAAGGTTTGGAATTTTGTTATATAGGCTCTGAGCATTTAGAGTTGAGAAGTGGAGGGGTTTGCCTGTTGCTTGGGGGGTTGGATTCAGTGTGGTAGAGGGGCCTAGGTTTGGGTGGATGTCCCTGGAGAGAAGAATAGCGATAAGATGATGGATAAGGTATTTGGTTTGTTTGGGGTTTAGTATACAGGTAGAGAGTTTTGTGGACATTAGACTAGTGTAGTTGGGAATAGTGTTTTTAGAGTTAGGTAGGAGTCTATAGGGGAAGAGCATGCTAGTGTTGAGGGGTAGAGACTAGGAGATATACGAGTAATAGTAGATGTGTACTTTGTAGAGGATGGGGTAGTGGTGTGAAATGGAGGGGAGTGGTTTGCATTAGTAGGTTGAGAGATATAGTTTAGGTACGTTAAGGTAATCAGAAGTATTATTTGAATAAGTAGGGATAGAGGTTTGAGGGTTATGATGTTGGTTATTAGTGTAGAAGTAAGGGGTGAGTTAAGCTGGGAAGTTAGTTTATTTGAGTAAGAGATTATGGTTTAGGTTAATCGTTTGGTAGTTTATCAGGATAAGTTGTCTTTGGCAGTAAACTCTGAAGGGTAGGCTTACTTTACTGGGTGAACTGTGGGAGGGGATTCTGGGGGGTATGATGGGTAATTTGGATTGGATGGTGGAAGTGGAGGGAGTGACTAGCTAAGTATAAGTATAGGGGTATTGGGGTGGGTGGAATTTGCGGGGTAGGGTAGGGGAGTGGAGTGAGCCCGCAGGGCGAATGGAGCAGGTAAAGCCAAGGGAAAGAAGAATCAAGGTAAAAAAAAAATAAAAAATCCGTGCAGTGGAAGGTAAGTTCATAGGAAAGTGTGCAAGGGAGTAAGGGACGTTCTAGCAGTGGTATAGGGAAAGGATTAGAGTGGTTCAGAGAGGTAAAGATGGCGCCACAGGAAGGAAGGCAAAGTCAAAGAGTTTGGGGGAGGGGTTGGAAAGAAAAGAAAGTAAAAGAAACTGGGGGAGGGGTTGTAGAGAGACTGGAGATGGATATCGCAGTGGCCTAGCTGGTTGGAACCAGTACTGACAGGGTCAGGTCAACAGTGTGAAATAGCACTGAAAATCATTATTAGAAAGGAAGCAACTGTGAAAATCAGAGCTTAAGAGGTAATAAGAGAGCAGGCCTGAGATGGAAATGTTGCAGATATAAATTTAAAAAACAGGAGACAAAGGGTACAGAAGATGTATTAGGGGTTAAATAACACTAGAGTGTGGCTGGCAACATTAAACCTACATATACTGGTACTATTGAGAGTTAAAATAACATTAAACTAAAAGCTATCGGTACTATTGTTAGTTAAAACTGCAAGGAATATGATGGACTTCTGGCATTGTGCTGCCTCCTGGTGGCCAAAGTAAGTTACTACAGCCAGAAAAACTAACCTGTGTGTATGTTCACCTGCCGTGTAGTAATACTTTAAATAATAAGGAGCAGTCCACTTTTTTAAAAGCAGATAGTTTTAAAAACAGATTCAAAGTGTGGATAAATTGCAGTAGAAGGAACACCTACAGTTGAGCTAGAAATCTGTGCTTTTTAGTTTGTTTTTTGGAGTTGCTTCAGGCAGGTAGCTTAAGCAGATTTATAACTCTTTCACAAGGTATTTTGCTGGGCGACTCTGTTGGACAGGGGATGACCACAGAGTGTTTAACCCATTGGGAGAAGAGTTGAGCTAGAAAGCTGTGGTTTTTAGTTTGTTTTTGGGAGCTGCTTCAGGCAGGTAGCTTAAGCAGATTTATAACTCTTTCACAAGGTATTTTGCTGGGCGAGTCTGTTGGACAGGGAATGACCACAGAGTGTTTAACCCATTGGGAGAAGAGTTGAGCTAGAAAGCTGTGCTTTTTAGTTTGTTTTTTGGAGCTGCTTCAGGCAGGTAGCTTAAGCAGATTTATAGGTTTTTCGTTTGTGCTATTTGTAGATCGAACTTTAAGTTGTCAATTTTCTAATGCTAGCACTTTGGTATGAGTTGTTGGGGTGATGATAGTTTTATTTTTGTATAGGATAGTGAAAGGTTGGGAAGAAGAGGTGGATTTTGTTGGGGGGAAGAGAATGAGCTTTTTTGTTGGGCTTTAGTATGAGTTGGTAGTTGGTGAGCCATGATTCTTGGGTTATGGTGTGGCAGTCATATAAGGAGGAGGCTGTGCAAATTAGAATAGAGTCATCAGCATCTTGTATGATAGTGGCGTGTAGTGTGGCGGTGTGGAGCTGGATGGTGAAGAGAGAGAAAAGTAGAGGTCCAAGGATAGCACCTTGTGGAATTCCTAAGGTAACGGGGAGAATAGGGGAAAGTTGGTGTTGCCATTGGATGGCCTGCTGTCATCCTAATAGGTAACTTTTAAACCATGTGAGTTACTGAGATTTAGGGTGGAGAGGAAGCTGATGAGTTTGTTGTGATTGACCATGTCAAAGGCCTTGGACATATCTAAAAATGTGGCAGATACAAATAGTCCATTGTTTCTATATTGGTTCAATGTATTTGTGAAGGACATGAGGCCATGGTAGTGCTGTGAGAGGGGTGGAAACTGTGTTGAGTGTTTGATAATAGTTTGTGTGTGTGAAGGTAGGCCATTAATTGGGTGGGTATAGTCCTCTCTAGTATTTTAGAAATGGAGACAGGATGGCAATTGGCCTATAATTAGTAAGTTCGGTTGAGTTGCCTCTCTTATGTAAAGGTATTATGCGGGAGATTTTCCAAATATTTGAAACTAAGTTTTCTGTTAATGATCCGCTTATGTGTATGGCTACTGGATATGCAATAGCATCTGCTGCGATTTGCAGAAATTCTGCTGGGAGGTTATTGGCGACTAATGTGGGTGGTTTCAGTTTTCTTATAGTATACAGAAGTAAGTGGAAAAGGTTTTCTGTATGGGCTTCCAAAGAGAACATTGATCCCCTTTCAGTCCCTATTCCAGCCATCTTTCTTTTTCTCAATACTCTTTTCAGAGAAGGAGCTAGTTTTCCTACCATTTAATTGCAATTAGCTGAAATATCCAATTTTCATATGAGGAATGAGCTTTCTTCTCTGTCTGGTTTTAGACTATGTAGAAACCAGCAAAAAGCCAACAGATGTACACTCCAGCAGACCAAGCACTTCAAATAATATGTAAAAAATCGAAAGTAAACTCCAGTGCTGAGGACATGCAAAACTTTAATAAGTAAAATACACACAAAGATAAAAAACAAGAAGGTGAGTACTTTTGCAGTCTACTGGCTACTACTTCAGACCTAGTAGCACAGTGTATCTGAATTAATTATATACACACCTAGCATCAATTAAGCAGCCAGTAGACTGTTAAAGCACTCACCTTCTTGTTTTTTATCTTTGCGTGTATTTTATTTATTAAAGTTTTGTGGGTCTTCAGCACTGGAGTTCACTCTGGATTTTTTATGTATTATTTGAAGTGCTCCATGTTAGGCCTTTATAAAAGGAATTTTCCTTCTTAGACCTCCCATAACCAATCCGTCCCCTCCTTGGGATCTCAAAATAATTCTCCAAGGGTTGACTCAAAAGCTTTTTGAACCAGAAAACAATTGCGATTTGAAATATCTGTCTTGGAAAACAATCCTGTTGGTAGCAATTACATCGGCAAAGAGAATTTCTGAATTACAGGCCTTGACAGCAAAGCCCACTTATATCTTCTTCCATAAGGATAGAGTGTCATTACGAACAAATCCTTTCTTTATGCCCAAGGTAGCTACTGAATCTAAAATCAACCAGTCCATTCAACTCCCAGTGTTTTTTTCCCAATTCTTCCAACAAGGGTGAATACATGCTTTATCTTCTTGATGTTCATAGACAATTATGTTTCTATCTTCACAGAACAAAACAGCATAGGAAACCTGACCAGCTTTTTTTGGCCTTTTCTCGCAATCGCCTGGATCTGGCAGTTTCTAAAATCACTCTGGCCAGATGAATTACGAATTGTATTTCACTGATTTGTTCTCAAAAAGGTTTGGAATTGCCTCATACTCCTAGAGCCCATTCTGCTAGATCTGTGGCAACTTCAGCTGCTTTTTCTTCCAGAGCTTCAATCAATATCCGTGCTGCATCTACATGGTCAAAGACTCATACTTTTGTTACATACTACAAATTGGATATTATCTCTAGAAACAAAACTTCCTTTAGTTCGACAGTGCTCTGGCATGTCCTTCCATAAGGGCCACCCAAGAGTTACATAGCTGGGGACCCTGACCCATAGGTAAGGAAGAATGAACAGGAGAACAACTGATTTAGAAGTTATGTACTTACCATAACTTGTCATCTGTGTTGCCCATTTTCTTTTTTCCTAACCTTTCATCCCAACCATCTCCTGACAAATATGCCTAGAAGGACTTCTAGATGTCATAGGACCCTTAGGTTCCTGGTTTGAGCCTCATCAGGATTTGCTTATTAGGTCCTTCTCTAGGTTGTATGAATGACTGACAGGTAGGGCAGCAATCTTGATCTGAGGAGAAAGGGATGTACTAGGGCATTATGGGTAAAGGGAAGAGCATGACGCTTGTATCCAAAGTCTTGTAGAAAGCGGCTGAGTTGGAACCGAGGGTCAGATCTTAGACTTGAAGGTGAGTAAGAATGAAAATGGACAACACAGATGCCAAGTTATCGTAAGTACATATCTTCTCCTCATATCTTAAATGTTAATTGTTGAGCCTCATCTACCTATAGCCTTGGCATACTTACTTATTTATTGACATTTGGTGACCGGGAAAGTCCATCTGGGTCAAAAAAAACAAAAACTTCTATAAATATTTCTATTTATGCTCTTCCTTGATTTCTACATTTCTGTGCTTTATACAAATTATCATAACATTTCCAAAGTATCTCTGCATGATCTCTGGTTACTTTTCTTGTTATATGCTCTCTAAGTTTACCAACAACCCTTTGTACTTTACGTTGCTTAAGTCTTTGTGCTAAAAGTTTTTGTGCTCTGTAGTTAATTTAAAAAAACAGTTGCATAACATCAGTCTTTCTAAACATATGCATATTATCCAGATACTCCCTTATTTTTCTCTTTAGCACTCTGCAGTTGTGCCTCCTCTTGTTCTCTGAGATTCCCCTTATTCTGCAATACTTTAACCTTTGTCAGACCTGCTAAATAATTCCTGTTACTTCTCAGCCATGTCTCTTTATCTTTTATTTTTACACTGTTTTAAACTCCACATTAATTTTATCCCACTCACTAGCTATAACTTCAGAAGAAATTTTTATCTTCCTTAGTAAATCTAGAATAATTTTCAGTACCTGTTCCTTAAATACCTCTTTTTTTAACAGGTAGTTGGGGAAGCTCTAGTGTCTCAGTTTTATTCATTACCCTGCATATTTATATTTGTTGTTACTGGTGCATGACCTGAAATTGTTACTGGATGTGTGTCAAAGCTTTCAGTTAAATGCACATGTTCCTGTGAAATATAATTTTTGTCTAGCCTAGCCCAGTTATCATATCTTCGGGAATAGTATGTGGATTTTCTCCGCTTTCTTACTACTGTATTCTCATCTTCCATACCATATATTTTCATAAATTTCTTCAGAAAGCTACCCTCTTTTGTTATATTTTCCTTTCTGTGTCCCCCAAGTACATTGTCACTGTTGCCAATCAAATTCCAGTCCCCATCTAGAAGTAATATTCTCTGCTGAAGGCTGATGTTTTCTCTCAGAATTTTCTTAGGCTAAGTAAGGACAGTTTAGGTGGAATATAAATAAATACATGCCAGTGTAATCTTTTTTACTTGCCTGTAGCCCGTTACTTCTATAAATCTAACATTATTATATTTTTTTCCTCTTCTTTCACTCTCTGTGCTTCTCTAGCAGTTAGTATAAGTACTCCCCATTGCCTTTATGCCTGGTATTCTGTTGAATGTCCATCTTGAAATGCTTTCTTTATCAAATTCACATGCTTACTTCTTTTCAAATGTGTCTCCTGCAGCATTGCTGTTTGCACTCTGCATTTTTAAATATAATTCAGTACTCCTGCCTTTTTATCTATACCTGTGAGGCTATTCACGTTCCAAAATAATATGGGTAGTGCAGCCATGATGAGAATTCATTATTGTTCTCACCTATTATATATGACAACTTCTTTAAATGTTTGTTTCCATCATCTGTGTTAAATACACCCACTAATAATTGGCAGGTTGATCTTTTATACATTTGATGTTATGTGATCTATCTCGCCTACATTCTGTACTGATGGGTTCGGAGCCGATCCTCGGCTCCGACTCGGCACGCTATACTATAGAACGAAGTCTCTTATTGGCTGAGCTATCCCACATCCCAGGATGCACCACCACTGCTTCCCCTGATCTCGTTTGCCACTTTACAGCAAAGACGTGGTCTCGGACTTGGCTGAGCTAAGTGTCTATTTCTTCAACAAATTTCTGTCAGAAATTTTTGATTAACCTACCCAAAAGCTGTTTTAACAGCTATCGTTGTTGTGTGACTGATTTTTGGTAAAAGTTTGTGGTAAATTTGTCTTTTATTTGAGGGAAAGGATCCCGTTTAAGTTAGAGGGGCCTTGCCCTTGCGCGTGAGTGATATATTTAGTGTGAGTCTTGTTGTAGTGTTATAGTTGGCCAAGTAATCCCGTTTTCTGTTAGAGGGGTCTTGTCCTTATTTGCTTTTTTCTTTAACAAGTTTTTGGAGAAAGTTTCCTTTTTGGTTGTAGTGTTTGTGAGTCAGTATGTCGAAAGAGCACAGACCATCTGGGTTCAAGAAGTGCTCTAAATGCAGCTACAAAATGTCCATAACGGACGATCACTCTTTGTGTGTGTATTGTTTAGGCCCTAAACATCTTCAGGAGTCATGCAGCATTTGTCACGCCTTTTCCTCCCGAGTCCTCCAAGAGAGGAAAAACTAATTGATTCTAAAAGGGCTTATTACACCTTCTTTTGAGGAGGCTTTATCTTCATCCTCTTCACCTTCGAAGAAAAAGAAATCATCGGCTCCGACCAGCCCGTCGGAACTGGCCACAAAGAAATCTCGGCAGGCTTCTCCATCGGCTCCACGGGCTTCGGAGCCGAGGGCGGAACGGTCTGCCTCGATGCCTCCAGCCTCGACTCCTCTGGCTTTGGAGCCGACAGCTAGAGCTTCGAGAGGCGGGTCACCTTCATCAGCTCCACTGTCTTCAGAGCCGATGAGAGTTGCCCACTCAGACTCTTCCCCTTCGGCACCGAAGTCCACTTCGGCTCCGAGGGAAAGTGCAATGGTCGTGCAGTCTCCCTCGGCACCGATATTTATCGAGACGATTTGGAGCCGGTCCCCCAGTCCTTCGGAACCGGTGGAGAAGTCGAGTCAAACTCGTTCGATCTCTTCTCGATCTTCGAGGATGTCGGATTCGGACATACACAGGGTACTTCAAAGGCTGTTTCAGTCTCCAGTCTTCCAGAAGTTGGTCTCGGCTCCAGCCCAGTCGGCTCCGGAGCTGATTTCCCACCCTGTTGTCTTGGTTCCTCCTCCAACAGCCTGGGCACCGTTGGAGCCAGTGCTGGTGGAGCCAGTGGAGGTTTTCGGATCGGACCCTTACTCCAACCCCGCCCTTCGGGTCGGAGTTCGGTACACAGACCTCCTCGGTCGGCCCCGGGGGTGACACTTCGGGACCGATGTTTTCGGTTCCGAGCCTCCCTCTCGGTGCGTCGGCTGCGGGAGTGCCGTCTACTGTTGTGGCCTCGGGGGTTGGACCTTCCCAGGACTCTGGGGGTCCCGCCTTCAGGGCCATGAGGAGTGCTTTGGCCAAATCCTCTTTGGCCACCTCCGCCGTCTCACGGGCACCTTCCCTTGGCACGGAGACTGGTTCCTTTGTAGTCCCCCTGTCTCAAGACAGCAGAGCCCTGGGGCCTGAGGTCACCCCCATCGGGGGTTACCCCCTTCCTGGAGGTCCCTCCGAAGCATCTTCGGAGGAACCCCCAAGGAAGAGACAGTGCAAGAGGAAGCACGTCAACTCCCCTGATGAGTCTCTCACCTCGGACACCGACCTCGATGATGCGGAAGGGTCCCCCAAGTCATCCTCGGATGATGTCTCCTTTGCGGACATTTTGGAAATCCTGAAGCAACGAGGCGACTGGCAGTCCATACCCCCTTCTGCTGAGGAGTCGGTATTCCTCAAGGCCTTCGGGGCTCAGCCCTCTGCCCTTCGATGAGCTTCTGGATTTGATCTCTCGAAGGGCGTGGGAGCACCCAGATTCTGTGGAACCGGTGCCAGCTCGCCCCAATAAATTTCTGTCAGCCCCCCCCGAAAAGGAATTTCTCTCCAAAGGTGTGGCTGTAGATGCACTGGTGGTGGCATCTGCTACCCAACAAGATGTGGCAGGGGCGTCTACGTCCGTCCATCCTCCTAATAAAGAGTCCAGGAGCATGGATCGGTACGGGAAGCGCACCCTTACTTCAGCGGCCTTTACTTTAAGGTCTCTGAATTATCTGACGCACTTCACCAGACTTCAGAGGGATCTGGTCAAGGAACTTTCAGATACCCTCTCTGGTAACCTACCTGAGCAGTTGGCCCAGACGGTTAGCTCTCAGCTGGCTACCCTATCATCGTTATCGAACTCGTCCATGAGGCTCATTTCGTATGCAGCCGAGGCAGTAGAGCGAGGAACAGGTGTTGCTCTACGGAGACAAGCCTGGCTTCGCCTGTGTCATTTTGCGGAAGCCTTCAAGCCTTCCTTTGCCGACGCTCCCTTCGATGGGTCCTCTCTGTTTGGACCCAAGGTAAAGGACACCTTGACCCGCTGTGAACAAGAGGGTAAGACTTTGACTGCCGTAGGGGCATGGTTTCCCACTCCCTTCAGGTCTTATCCCAAGGCTAGAAGAGGGGGGAAAATGTGGTTCCGTAAATCTCAAAAGGCTTACTCCTCACAGCAGGGCGATCCCCCTTCTAGAGGCAGAGGAGGGGGAAATTTTTCAGGAAGACGCCGTCCCAGAGGCGGCGGAGGCCCCTGCAACACTGGAGACCACGAGTCCTTTCGTGGCTCCTCAACCTTCCAGCATCCCTGAAGGATTGCCCGACTGTGCAGCTCCGGAGCCAGTCGGGGGTCGTTTTTCGAAGCACCTAAAGGCCTGGGAGAGTATCACTCAGGACCAATGGGTGCTCCGAATCATCGCCGGAGGTTATAACATCCCTTTTTCACAACCCCCCCCACCATCTCGAAAAATCCTGGACCCGCCACCCAGTCAACGGGATCTCGCAGCCATCGAAATCTCAAAGCTGCTTCAAAAAGGAGTCATCCAACCAGTCCCCGTAGGCCAGACTGGATTAGGGACTTACTCAAGATTCTTTTTGATGCCAAAAAAGACCGGGGACTTGAGGCCCATTTTGGATCTCAGCAAGCTAAATCGATCTGTCAAGAAGTCCAAGTTCCGGATGGTCACCTTACAATCCATTCTCCCGCTGCTGGAGAAGGGTGTTTGGATGTGCTCCATAGATCTCAAGGACACCTATTATCACATCCTGATAGATCAGGCGTCCAGGAGACACTTGCGCTTCAGCCTGGGAGACAGTCATTTCCCGTTCCGTGCACTGCCCTTTGGTCTCACCACAGCCCCCAGGGTGTTTACCAAATGTTTGGCGGTGTTGACTGCTCACCTGTGAAGTCTAGGATTCCAGGTGTTTCCATACCTAGACGACTGGCTCCTAACTGCCACCTCCAGGCGTCTACTCTTACAAAACCTAGCAGCCACTATATCTCTAGGCAACTCCCTAGGAATCACCTTCAATTGGGCAAAGTCTGTGTTGCTGCCATCTCAGCACATACAGTTTATCGGAGTAGAGATAGACTCAAAGCAAATGCGGGTCTATCTTCCTACAGACAGGATACAAATATTACAGTCTCACGTTCGAGCCTTGCTCCTCAAATGCCGAGCCCCAGCCAGGATGGTCCTACAACTGCTAGGTTCCATGTCGGCCACCGTTCTCCTAGTCCCCTTGGCAAGGTTACACATGAGGATTCTCCAGTGGCTCCTGTCAGTCCAGTGGTCTTATCAGGATCTCCCTCTCAGTCACCTCATTCTGATCACAAAGACGTGCAAACAGGACCTTCATTGGTGGCTTCTTTCCTCCAACCTAGATCAGGGGCGACCCTTCGTTCCACCACCTCCAGTGGCCACCTTGACTACGGACGCCTCCCAGACGGGGTGGGGGGGTCATTACCTGGGCAGGTCAGTCCAAGGCAAGTGGCATTCCGACGAAAGTCTCCTCCATATCAACATACTAGAAATGAGGGCGGTGCTTCTATCGCTGCAAGCACTACACGATTACCTCCCCCCGGGCATGATTGCCATTCAGTCCGACAGCATGTCAGTAGTCTGGTACCTGAAAAAAGCAGGGAGGGACCAGATCCTACCCCCTTTGCAGAGAGGCTATGAAAGTATGGGATTGGGCGATTGCAACCAAACGTTTTCTGGTAGCAACACACATTCCAGGGAGATCCAATGTGATAGTCGACAGACTGAGCAGAACTATTCTCTCTCCTCATGAGTGGTCTCTGAACCACAGAGTGGCAACTCAGATTTTCAGAAGATGGGGAACTCCTTGTTGCGACCTTTTCACAACCCCCCTCAACACGAAATGCCAACAGTTCTTCTCTCTCACCCCAGTTCCGGGGGAGATTCCCAAGGATGCCCTAGTCCAAGCTTGGCCCACCGGCCTGCTATACGCCTTTCCACCGGTTCCCCTTCTTCCCAAGGTGATCCAGAAGGTGATTCGCTTGGAGAGCAAGATGATCTTAGTTGCCCCATACTGGCCTCGTCAAGTCTGGTTTCCCTTTCTTCGGAAATATGCACTGGACGGTCCATGGTTCCTGGACCAAGTTCCGGATCTTTTGACCCATCAGTCGGGACAACTTCATCAGTCCCTCCACTCATTGAGGTTAACAGCTTGGCTCCTCCTCTTCCGACCATAGTCAGGAACCATGCTTTGGACCCGGAAGTCATACATATCTTGTCCTCGGCCCATAAGACTTCTACTAAGAAAATGTATAACAGCAAATGGAAGAGATTTGCTATTTGGGCCCAACTCTGGGGATTAGATCCCATAACTGTCCCGGTATCAGAGGTTCTGAAGTTTTTAGCTTCTCTGTTCAATCAAGGTTCTTCGGTCTCTACAATCAAGGTTCAATTGGCAGCTATTTCCAATTTTCATGAGAGCATAGAACCACCTTTGATGAGCAATAAGTTGTGTAAAGCCTTCATGAAAGGTGCTGGGCTACTTCGGCCCCCGATATCTCATCCCGCTCCACCGTGGGACCTTAATGTTGTGTTACGTGCTTTGACCTCTTCCCCCTTTGAGCCGGCAGCAACTTGTGACTTGAAATTTCTTTCTTGGAAGACTGCGTTCTTAGTTGCAATTACATCAGCCAGAAGAGTTTCGGAACTTCAAGCCCTATGTGTCAAACCACCAGACCTGTTTTTTCATAAGGATAGAGTATCCCTTAGACCGAATCCATCCTTTGTTCCTAAGGTTTGTTCTAGTTTTTGTCTGCAACAGTCTTTGGAACTTCCAGTTTTCTTCCCAAAGTACTCAAATAGAGCGGAATACATCTTTCACACCTTGGATGTTCACAGACAATTGCGCTTCTATTTGGATAGGACGCACCAAACACGGAAAACAGATCAGTTGTTTGTGTCCTTTTCGGACAATAAATTGGGCAAAGCCATCACGAAAGTCACTATTGCCAAGTGGATCAGAGACTGTATCAGTCATACATACTTTATTTCTAATAAAGAGCTTACAACTACAGTGAAAGCTCATTCTACCAGGGCTATGGCTACTTCGGCAGCTTTTCATTCTAAGCTTGCCATTAGTGACATTTGTGCTGCGCCACGTGGTCTTCTCCTCACACCTTCATTTCTCATTACAAATTGGACGTGGCATCTCGGGGGCGAGCTTCCTTCGGTTCCACAGTTCTCAGGAGTGTTTTCCAGTGAGCCACCCAGGAATCAGGTGCTAGGGACGCTGTCCCATCAGTACAGAATGTAGGCGAGATAGGATCACATAACATCTTTTAGTTATGGACTTACCATAACTTTAGATGTATGGGATCCATCTCGCCTACATTCCTTATAACCCACCCTCCTTCCCCCTGCCTTGGAGATCAGAAGAGACTGGACGGTTCGAGTTTAGCTGTTTCATCTTGAAACACCTGGCAATATTATATCAACAGTCTATGTGTGTGTGCATGTGTGCGGACAAACAAGATCTGGGGAAGCAGTGGAGGTGCATCCTGGGATGTGGGATAGCTCAGCCAATAAGAGACTTCGTTCTATAGTATAGCGTGCCGAGTCGGAGCCGAACCCATCAGTACAGAATGTAGGCGAGATGGATCCCATACATCTAAAGTTATGGTAAGTACATAACTAAAAGTTCCAAATCAACAGCTACCCCTACAGGCATTACCTAACCTAAAATTAAAGTTGTCCATGCTAAGGCACATGTTACAACCTGTACTCCTACTTAGTTTAATTGTTGTCTGTTCTTTTCTTATCTTTATTCCCCTCCCAAATGTGAAAAACAACCTTCATGCTTTCAGAAAACATTAACTTGTATCCTGAAGAAAAAAATGCACCATCTAGTCTTAAAAACTAAATTATACACAGTTCTAGAAAATGCACTGACATACTTAGGTACCAGGAATGCTGTTATCTCTTTAGCACTTACAGTAATTTCAGAGTCTGTTTTTTACTAAGCTACTTGCTTTTGTACCTTTCAATGTTTTGATTTCCTCAGCAAACAATGCCCAGAACTCTCGAGATTTATTACCTGCACTTGCAGTCAGGTTGTCTCCATGGAAACATAGCAGCATGATGTACAACTGCCTTCAGCTACTGATTTTCATCTCACCCTGAACATTTATTTGGTAAAGGAAAACTTCATTACGTTCACAGTATTCTTTTATTGTAAAGCCTATATGCTTACACAAAAACTTATATTAAGCCAGGGGCATTAGCATATTAA
Organism: Protopterus annectens; assembly: GCF_019279795.1. NCBI lineage: Eukaryota > Metazoa > Chordata > Ceratodontiformes > Protopteridae > Protopterus > Protopterus annectens. The sequence continues at coordinate 30,556,958 of NC_056743.1, forward strand.
CTTAAGTATGCTTTTGTCCTGCCTTTCTTCTGTTTTACATTGTAGTGCCTAGATTTCTTAAAAACTAAAAAAAGCTACGTCTTTACTTTATCACATACATCAATCACTGAAAATGCTTTACTGCATAACATGTAGTTTATATCATTAAATGTTTTATACAGATATTGTTAAGAACATTGTTTTACTTAGTTATTTTTCTTATTTCACTTTTAATGTCTGTCAGAACAGTGATGACTTGATGTCGGTGTATGCCATTCAGTCCCCCCCTCAAGTTTAACAAAGTCAACAAAAGTGCATTCTTTCTCAGCCACTTTTTCTTGTAAAGCTATACATCACAAATTTGATTGATGATTTATATTCTCACGTTTATTCATTAATTTGAGTACTGCTGGTCTTCTTCCTGTTCATCTCATTCTCCCAAATGCAGACTCCAGTTCAAGTCTAAGGTACTCCTGATTCTTTTAGTCAACTCCTGTGTTTTTTTCTCTCTCTCTCAAGAATTTTCCCTTTGAACATTGGAAAAGGTTTCACTAGCAAAATCTCTATGAGCTTTATTCTTAGAAGAATGAGAAGCAAAGTGCTTTCCTTTTTGATGGCTCACTTTTTGGACAAGCTTTTGTATTTCCTCCTTAGCCTGTTCTGCATCAAAAGATGACTTTGATCCTCAAGAAAAAATATTCTGAAGACTGATGGATACAATAGCTTGGATCTCACAGCTGGATATCTACATTCCACAATTGCTGAGTAAATTTCCTGCTCTTCTGCCTGATGTAGAGCAAATAATAATTTTCCACAAACACTCTTGTCCAATTTTTAATAATTTGTCTTCTGCACAGTTGTGACAGGATCAGCTCTTTCATCTAGTATGATTGCATCTTTTCCTAATACAGGTCTTGGCTGCTTTCTCACAGCCAGGTTTGGAGCATACACGTGATGTGCCCTTTCAATTAACAGATCCGTGCTGTGGAATACCAGTACGGTTGCTCATTTGTGCTTTCATAAAATGAATACAGTCTGTTCCTTCCATTTTTTCTGGTATAGCAGAAAATCTTAGTTTTATTCTTTGCACTCTGTCCTGTAACTCTACCATTTTTTATAATAGATCATCATCTTAAGCAATTTTATACTCCACCAGCATTTTTTTCATTTCAGTCTCTGATTTTTGCAGCTTTATCAGTTCATCTGAATAGCTGTTTAAAGCTTCTTCTATTTTTCCAGACTTTTTTTTTTTATTTGAGTTGCTGTACTCCTATGTTTCATTTATTTTAATCAGGTCTGAGCACATTTGATTTATTTTTTCATCTAATTTACTAGAAGTCATGTCTCATTCCAAAACTGGAGCTTGAGCTGCTTTTTGCTGAACAGCTACAAGATTCTTCCCATTCAGTGCTTTCTCTTCACCTTTTCTAATTGGTTTACTTTGTTAGCATCCAGGCAGTCTACTTACTAGTCAGTAACTGAATTTTACTAAAAGTGATGTAATTACTGGCCCTTGTCTCTGAGTTTCTTTTTTTTTTTACACTGGGAGAGCTGTAATTAAGCTGCTGATCAGTGTGTGGCCAACTTAGAAGTGCAGACAAGGCAAATTTCTATCCTTTTAAATATGTTATGGCCAAAACTTCATATGCTAATAAGGACATTTTGATGCATTCAGTATTTGGATGAAGTTGTTTTGAGATCATGAAGAGTAGAACAAAAATCACTGAACCCACACACATTGCCAACATACTGGCAGACAGGTTCAGCGCAAACTTCACCCCCCTCTCCCCCCCAAAAGGAGAGATAACTATCCCAACTGAGAGTAGCCTCCCAGACATCTCAAATGCGCAGGTGAAAGCTGCTCTTTCTAAAGCTAAAAACACAGCATCAGTGGGACCGGATGGGGTCCCCGGCTGTGTGCTACATGAACTCAATGAAGAACTAAACCCGCACATAAGGCAGCTGTTTAATCTTAGCCTCACCACAGGATATGTGCCCAAGGAGTGGCGTACGGCAACTGTGGTCCCACTCCACAAAGGCGGTGCCTCTACGGACCCTGGTAATTACCGCCCCATAAGCTTAACAAGCCTGGTCTGCAAAGCTATGGAGAGGATCATAATGGAGCTCATAAACAAGGACATAGGGGACTTGCAGACCTTGGACCCAACCCAGTTTGGCTTTGTCAAGGGCAGATCTTGCCTTTTGAACTTGGTCGACTTCTTCGAAACAGTCACCAAGGCCATTGATGAGGGAAAGGCAGTCCATACAGCCTACCTTGACCCTGCCAAAACTTTCGACACAATACCCCACTCGGGTATTATAGAGAAACTTACCAGCTTAAATGTAAACCCATATGTCACAAGATGGGTTGCAAACTGGCTAAAGGACAGAACTCACAGGGTTAGAGTTGCTGGAGCCATGTCAGACTCCAAGCCGGTTACAAGTGGAGTCCCACAGGGCTCAGTCCTTGGCCCCCTATTGTTCGGCATCTACTTCTCAGAAGTACAGGCAAACATAGGAGGACTATGGCTGACAAAGTTTGCGGATGACTGCAAACTGGGTGCCATAGTGGATAGTACATCAGACACAGACATCCTTCAGAGGGGTCTCACGGGAACTGATAGCTGGTGCCAGAGCCATGGCCTGAAGTTAAACGCAAAAAAGTATATAGTCATACCCTTCGGGAAAAACAAGGTAGCCCCAAGCTACCATATAGGTGGCAACCCACTAAGCACAGAAGAGGTTATCAGGGACCTGGGGACCCAGGTTGACAGTGGCCTCTCGTTTGACGCTCACGTTGCTAAAGTGGTTTGAAAGACCTTCTACATTGCCCACCTGATCATGAAGGGATTCACATCCAGATCAAGTGAGGTCATTGTTCCCCTGTACTCTTCACTTATCAGACCAATGATCGAGTACAATGCCCCATTCGGGATGTATCTCACCCGACACCTGCAGCAATTGGAGAGACCCCAAAAGTTCCTCACCAAAAGGATAAAGGGACTCCAAAACCTGTCATATGCTGCCAGACTGAAGGAACTCCAACTCTGTTCAGTTGCATACCTTCTGCTCAGAGGTGACCTGTGCCTGACATACAAGGCCATGACCAACCCAGAATTAATGGACATGCTCCACCTCAAAAAATCCAAATCCACCAAAACCACTAGAGCAAGAGACTTAAACCTTATCACGGATATAAATAGGGCATGCTGGAGGGATAGATTTATCACCCAGAGACTCCCCATGCTGTGGAATAAAATCCCGGTCCATGTGAGGCAGAGCACCTTGCTGGCTCTGTACAAGAGAAATCTTGACCGGTGGATGGGAGATCATAGGTTTACCCCGGGAATCATCTCTGTGTCACTACTGGACAGAGGCACAACAAACTAATGGGCACAGTATTTCTAACATAAGGGGCGGAGTAAGCCACATAACGTTGGGCTAGGCTTGTAAATGCCCTAGGGCAGTTAGCCTAGTATAAACCTATGAACCTATGAATAGCATTCACATGTACATTGCGTATCCAAGTGTTCAATTATAAGTCTGTGAAACTTGCATCAAGAGCTCTCAATGGGTGAAATATTGGTCCTTAGGCACTGTTATTTACTGTTATTTCTCTATCATTGTCTGACTTTCTAAATTCTATTCTTTTTCAGTTTGGAATGTGTATATGATTTTGGTCCAGGCTGGCCTATGCTGTATTTGTCCAGAATATATCTGTACTGAATTGTTAGTCTGCCTGTAATAGTTATTTATTTATTTATTTACTGATATTTGATTACCAGGAAAGTCTGATTGGTTAGAAGCCCATTTTTAGTGGAGACCCAGGAAGAAAAGCTCCAAATTATTACAAAACATTTTAAGAACAATCATTTTACAATCTTCAGAAATAAAACAAAACGTGTAGTTTAAATTATTATAACAAATTAGTGACAATATGAAAACATTGGTTAAGAATTCATACCAGTTATTATGACAATCATTTAATATTTACAGAGCTTTTAGATAGTTTGTTGAGAAATTAAAGGTATGTTAGTGTAATACAAAGAGGAATTGCAATATGAAGTGAGGGAAAAATAGGCTTATGGTATATTTAGAGAGAAAGTCATGGAAGACATTTTGACAGAAGTAAGGAAGTAGTGAAGAAAAGAGAAAGTAAGGAGGTATAAGGAATTAGTGTAGCTGTGGTGATTTTGAAAGATGGGAGGGAGGGTATTGACTTCATGGATACAGGTATGGAGTTCCAGGCCCTATCAACCTTGTACGAGTACAGACAGTGCCCAGCAGATTTGATAGGTTTCCAGACAGACAGGAGTTTTTGGTCACTGGATCACAATGACTGGCTGGGAACATAGTTGTGTAGAATGTTTTTTAGTGCTGGACAGGCAGATGGATGCTGGATAATGTTATAGGTAGTAAGAAGCTGTGTATATGTTACTGGTGCTTCAAACCAGTTTAGTTTTTTTAGTGCTGTACAGTGGTGAGTTCTGAAAGGAGTATGTGCTACAAATTTAGCAACTTTGTTATAGCATTGTTCAAGTTTTAATTTTTGTGAAGCCTGGAGTTTAGTAAGGATGGGTATGACATAAAGAAGTGTGGGGGGGAGATATGTAGTGGCAGATGTAGTTTCAGTTGCATCAGTGAGAGCATTTTTGTCTCTGTAAAGCATCCCTAGCTTTTGATGAGTTTTTCTTATGCAGTTTTGTATATGCAGGTCGAATGTAAGCTTATCCACTATCGCCCCTAATAGTTTGCTATGAGAAGTGACTTTATTGGTTGTGTTATCAAGAGAGAGCATTTCAAAATGTGTTCTTTTTTTCATGACAGAGGGATTTGGAGTAAACAAAATAGTAGTAGTTTGGTCTTTTTTGGGGGTGAGCATGACATGTGAGCTATGAAGTCATGCTTCATTAGCTGTTAAACCTTCATGAGTAATTTTTTACAGGTGTACCATGTTGTCAGATGTGCAAATGAGAGTGGAATCATGTGTGTATTATATTAGGTGGCCTGTTTTGTGGATGTATAGAGGGTGTTGGTGAAAATGTTAAAGAGGAGGGGACCAAGGATAGAGCCTTGTTCTACACTGGTGGTGACTGGGAGGTAAGGAGAGACCATGGAGTGCCATTTTACTGAACAATACCTATTGCACAAGTAGTTTTTGAGCCATAGAAGGGTGGACTGAGAGAGACCTAGTGAGGACATTTGAACTAGAAGTTTGCTGTGACAAACTGTGTTGAAGGTTTTAGACAAGTCTAGAAATATGGAAGATACTAGTTTGTTGTTATCTCTATCTTTATTGACAGTATCTATATAAGTTAAATGGGCAGTACTAGAACTATAGGAAGGACAGAAGCCATGTTGTGTAGGGGGTAGGAGTTCTTTCTACAGGAGGTAGTTTAGCAAATGTTTTTGAATATATTTTCAAGTATTTTGGCAAGGGAAGAGAAGATTGCTGTAGGTCTAAAGTTATTAATGGTTGTTGAATTTCCTCCTTTGTGCAGAGGGATAATGTGTGACTTTTTCCAGAGAGCAGGAACATGGGATACCTGGATTGACCTTTTTATAAGGCTTGAGATATGATAGGTAATGCTATTGGCTGCTATTTTTAGGTACTCGCTTGGAAGGTCATCAGCTGAAGAAGTGCATGGTTTAAGTTTGTTTAAGATTAGTTTTATATAGGATGTGGGCACAATTTGAAGGTTAAAGTGGATGTGGTGATATGTGGCTGTTGGGCGGTGTTGGGATTAGATGTTGAGGAATCCTTGGTTAGAGATGCTATACTATCTATAAAATAAGAGTTGAACTGTATTGCTGTTTTAAATGTTGAGTTATCGGGACAGGTGTTTGCGTTGAATTTTTGGCTGGAATGTAAGATTTCTTTAATGGATGTCCAAAATGTTTTACAGATTGTGTTTAATAATATTCTGAAAGTTATTATAGTATAGTTTTTTACTTCTTTTATTTGCTTTTATGTGAAGCATTCTAAAGTTTTCAAGATATTGAGGTGTTTTATATTTTTGCCATTCTTTCCATGCTTTTTCTCTGTCCTATATTAGCATTCTACTCTTTTTGGCTAGCCAAATTGCATTATTCGTTTTCAGTCTTTTCTTTCTTAGAGGTGCAAGGCTATTAAGGATATTTAGAAAAGTTGTACTGAATTCAATTAGATCATCGTCTAACTAAGGGGAGGATTTTTAGGAAGTTCCAGTTAATAGATGATGGTGCAGTAATGAACATTTTTCGGTTAAACTTACAAAGGTTATGTGTTTTATAAATATGCTTTTTAACTGGATGCGTGAGATGTCTAGTCATATACATTTGGAGGTGATCACTGAGAGACTCTGACATTGCACCTGTGGTGAAGTATTTGCTAGGGTCTGCTACTAGGATCCAGTGTAGTAGAGAAACTAATGTCTTGCTATAATGTGTGGGGCTATTAATTAGTTGTGTGAAACCATATAAGTTCATGCTAGATGTTGGGGAGTTAGAATTTATGTCCAACCAATTGACATTCACATTACCTAGTCATATTTTTTCTTGTGGAAATGTTATGGATATCCAGTGTATGATCTCTTCCAGTATAGCTGTATTGTTGCTGGGAGGGGGATGTAAAGGACAGTTATACATATTTGTTTATGATTGTTTATTTTTAGGAAAGCAATAAGAAGCCTTGCTGAACTGAATTTGGGTATTGGTTTGCTGTAATGGGAAATGTGGTAGGTGTTGGGAAATATTAAAGTAATTCTACCACCTTTCCTCTTTATACAGTCATTACAGATGGTATTATAGCCAGGAGATATAACTTCAGAGTTGTTTATGTTGGGTTTAAGCCAAGTTTCAGTTACAGGGAGAACGTCAGGCTTATGATGTAGTTGAAAACGATTCCTACATTCTATGTAGTGACATCTTAAAAAAAGTTGAAAAGCTCCTGGAGATTTGATTGTACTTCAGAAAAGCATTGCTTGTGGGGTATATATTAGTTCGCCGAAGTGTAAGCAGTGAACACCCATTCAGCGACCGCAATTCATTGAAAATTGTGTCAGCGATTCGATGAATGTACCAAGGCAAAGAAGTAGTTGGCCAACTAATCAACTTTGTCCTTTTTTCCACTGTAGTGCGATCTTGGAGTTCGTATATATAGTTAGGGGGGGTATGGGGTGAAGCCCCCCACTTGGGTGGGTCTGATTTAGTTGTATGTCAGTCTGTTGTGTTGCAGAACAAGTATTTACTTGCCCTAGGTGGATTCAGTGAATCACTGAAACGATTTTCATTGACGTACGGTAACTGAATACGTGTTCGCTGAAATTAGACTTCGGCGAACGAATATAGACCGTCGCTTGTGATGCTGGTTACAATTTGTTTGTCTGGACTTTTATGTTAGGCAAATTGTTCATTTTTTTATATTTTTAATTGTACTGCTGTTGAGTTTTGTATTGGTAATGTTGGCAAAGACCTAGATGTCAAAGAATATAAGTGGTAAGGGGCTTTAGAAGCATGTATTCCTCCTGGACTTAATGCCATTTGAATTTTAGAACTGTTTTAAAAAGACCTCTCAGGCATAAAATATAAAGTGCTATACTTTTTCCATTTCTTTGTAGATATCCATGTTTCCAGAATAGTCAGATGGTATTTGAAAATCTTAATTTAAGAATATGGTATTGAGTTGTAAGGAAACTGCATCCTTAACTTAATTGAAATGCACCATCTCATACTTTTGGTTAGAGCTTGTTGCTGGTGACATACTTTCGCAAAACATTCATTTTATTTGGTTTCTTTTCTGGACTAAGAGCAAGTAGTTTGCTGCTGGTTCTTTATAATGCCACAGAAATGAGAACACCAGTGGTCCAGTCCAGTCTGACCTCAGCTCCCTCAGCCTAATGCCTAATACATGTGTAATGAAAATGAAAATAGTAGCATTGTGTAACCGCTTATTCAACAAACCTGTTGAGTCCTGCTGCAGTAATAGGAGTATATGTTCATATTCAGACTGGATCAAAGAAAGACTATGTAATTCAGATAAGGCCGTAACTACTGCCACTGGTCAGTTGTGATTATCGGACGTCAGTACTCCGGGCATTTCCAGATAGCTTATTTACATTGTAGCTTTAAGATCCAAGACAATCATTTTCCCATAACTAGACGACTTGTAATTTCTATGTACAGTCATAAGAACACTTGCTATAAAATTTGGAATTAGTTCAGACATTGTTCAATATCTTAGGTTTTGTGCTCATTTTGAATAAATTGCATATTATTGTTCCTTGTCAGGCTGTTTACTCCCTGTATGTGATAGAGGCCAAAAATTACAAGATTTTGCTTTTTAAAATAGAGAAGTAGTTTAGTTTATGACAGCATTCAACCAACAAACATTAGTAACAGCAAGGCATTATTAAGCCTTTATGTTATAGGACTTTGGGCAGTCCAACATATATTTGTCTTCCTTCCTGCCTTTTTGCTGTTCCTGGCATATGAGCAGTGCCAGTTCTGATAAGATCCATTGGCTGGTGCGCTTACCAGTTGAAGTTCATTATTGGCTGCAGTAACCAGTTGTGGTCATTGGACATGAGCATTCTGCTTAACACACGAAACATGAAGCACCCCATTATTTCTTTCTGGTCACTTAGTAGTTATCTCAGCATTGACCACAGTACCTTATTATTTTGTGAGCTATACAAGTGAGCTATCTTTGGACTCCTGATAGTATTTTATATTTTCATTTCATGCCTGCAAAGTGTTTAAGGATTATTCCACATGTAATTATGGAGCAGTTGCTCTTGTTATTAGACCTTCAGTATTTGCACCACAGAAATCTTGTGTTTTGTTATATTAGTATTAAAGAGCATAATATTCAGTATTATTAGATGTGCATATTAAGACTGAAGTGAAATCTACTGCCAATCATTAGCAGACCGGAGTTCCGCTGTGGCGACTCCTAACCGGGAAAAGCCGAAAGACAACAACAACATATTAATACTGAAGTGAAGCATTGTGCTGGAGTACGTCACACCATGTCACTAATTACTGTGTGAAAGAAGAAAAAGAAAAGTGTTCCAGGCAGTTGTTAGAATCTTTTATTTTTAATTATTTATTTTACATTTGTTGACCGGGATAGTCCGACTGGATGCATGTCCATTTTCAGCGGAGGCCCAGAGAGAAAAGCTCCACGGAATAACGAATCATCATAACATGTCACATATTACAAATAACAAATATACTATTTACAGAGATTAGATGGGCAGACAATACAAATTACATACAGAATATTTTCAGTGATTAGAAGAACAAATATTATAACAAATCGTCAGGTAGTGTTATTCAGCAAGAGAATCTGATAAAATTATGTAGTAGGCTACCTAGCAGATTTACACATTTCAGATACAGGTTAACCAGGCTTGATACAGTGACATAGCCAGTTTGTTCCCAGGTGGTGTTTGAGCCTAGTTTTGAAATGACCAAGTGAAGAAAGTAAGGTAATATCAGCTGGTAGAGAGTTCCACGATCTACCTACAGAATTTACGAAGAGTGAGTCACTGGCTGAATTATAGTTTTACATATCTGAATAAGGAGTCTGTTGGAGGAGCGCAGCTGTTTAGGATTATTATAGACGGTGACAAGATCTTTAAGTTCAGATATTGTTAGGGTTATATATGATTTTATGGACCATAACCAATTGGTTATATAGTATTAGACTGGTAGGTCAAGCCATCCAAGCTGGATTAGATTGATACAGTGATGTGTCCTAAAAGGCAGCCCAGTGGCAAACCTGGCAATGTGGTTATAACAGGTTTAGAGTTTGTTCATGACAGTCTTGTTAACATTAGAGAGAAGAGGGGATGCATACAGAAGAGTAGAGAGAAGGTGAGATCGAGCTCTGGCAACTTTGGCTGGGGGGTTAGGAAGGCTTTTATTCTGTAAAGTGATCCTAGTTTTTTGTTGATGGTTTTGATCAGTTGGTTAACATTTACGTCGAATTTTAGATTATTATCTACAATGACACCTAATAGTTTAGTGGAGAAGTCAGGGGAGATTTCTTTATTTTCAGTTTTTGAAGAAATACTTATCTATATTTTTATAGAATCTAAAGTGTGTACTGACTTTGAAGCTTTTGTCATAGAAATATTTTTAGAGAGACTGTAGTTTTACATGTTTGCATTGCATGTTCCTTTCATTCTGTATTACTGAGATATATTTCTACATGTCTGATCTCACTGTACTATAAAGATTAAAGCTGATGATCACAAAGCTGTTTCCCAGAGGAAATGTGGAAAGGAAATATGTTTCTTTAAGAGTATAAACGTGCAGTAGCATTAAACCGTCCTTTTCATATGCTTGAAAATTCAGAGTGAAGAGAAAAATAGCAGGGAGCAGAAGACAATGAAATTGTAAGTAAAGTCAGAAAAGTACTTGTTCTCCTGAATTTGCCTGTGGTAAATTTAGAGACTGTTAAAATACTTCAGATTTTAATTTCCCAGTCATCTAGAAAGATGGGAGAGTTAATGTCCTGCTTTGATAGACAATACATATCATGTTGATTAGGTTTTGTGAGAGAAGGAGAAAGACAAACGAGTTTATTTCAGGGATATCCCTTTTAATAAAATGTTGCATTTGTTGGCTGAACATTTTAGGTAGGATTTTTCTGAGTTGTATAAGGAGAGGCTGGGTTATGTTGAATGTATTGAGTCTGTGCTATTTCTCTGTCCCCCTTGTTATCCATTGCCCAGATATTGTGGGCATTAAGTAAGTTCTTATTTCAAGCTCATTTTTTATTCTGAAAGGTATAACTTTCTGGATAGGCTGCACCACTTTTTTGAGGATTTTAGTCAGTGATTCAAGCTTCATTGATTTATATATCATCTGTCAAATCTGCAAAAATGTGGGTTTTGGCATTGTTTTGTTTTTCCTTTTAGGATTCTGATGTGTATGTTGTTCTTGATGAGATAGTTCATGGTTACAGTTCCCAATTTAGTTTGTGTACTACTTTTTTAAAAACTTTATTAAGTTATCACTTCAGACATAGGCACACATGCACATAGCGACACTGAAGAAAACAAAGCATATTAACATTTTTTTCATTTACAAAAGTTATACATTACATATCTTTTCTTACGTTATAACAACTGTCTTTCACTCCATTATATGAAATTGCTCAATTTCATACTTTCCTTAAACCTCACTCTTCTAACTGAAAATTATTTTGGGTGTATTATTCACACAATTTCCATTTATTTTATGTAATTTTCTCCTTTCCTTTTCTAAATATCCCACTTCCAGTTCTTTTATCTCTTTTACAATATTCAGTACTACAAATAAAGTTGGTTTACATTTATATTTATACATTTAGAATTTGATTTCCATTTTTAGTAATTGCTATTTTGGCAGCCAATAGAATTAAAGTTAATAAGACTGCACTGTGTCTGGACAATTCATATCCTGTGTCCTAGCTCAAAATATTAATTTCCTTAATGAGAGACACCCTGCCCCCACATATTTCTGACAGAGTACTCTGTAGGGAATGTTTAAAATCTGCCATCTCATTACACTCCCGTAAACATGTTCCCATTTATCTCTATCTTCCCCATCACACCTCTAACAATTGCTATCTGGCTGGTGAAAAATTCTTGGAAGACTGTTTGGGGTACTAACAAATACCTATTCAAATACTTTTGAGCAAAAATTCTAAACATTCTGGACTTTGTAGCATACCTGGGAGCCATACATATTCCCTGCCGTTGTTCTTTTGTGAGTTGCTTTTCCATTCTCTCCTCCCAATTTTTTATAACCTCCTCTGATTGATTATTTTAGTTATCATGCAATATTTTATATACCCTACTAATTATCTTTTCTTTAGCAGCAGGTTCCATTCTAAATTCAGCTAAAAACTGTACTGGAGCACATCTTTCACTTAGGATCCCCCTATTCGTTTCTCTTGTACTGTTTTTCTTTAGTCTCTTCCCACATATCCTTGCTGCAGTAACAGAAGCTGCACTCCAGAATACTTCATTTTATCATGTCCCTATAAATATGGGTATTGCTGAACCAATTTGTGTGTGTGTGTGTGTGTGTGTGTGTGTATGTATGGTTCCCCTTCATAATTGCGAAATACTGAAATATCGAATTTCAGTATTTTGTGATTATAAAGGCAAATTTTTAGAATGTTGAAAGTGTATAATCGCGAATTCGAATATTTCAAATTCGCAGTTATGGCTTTACGTTACGTGACGTGCGCTGTTTTATTTGGGTGTTCAGCGTAATGTATGGATTTACATGTAATGTAAGGTAAGTGAGTGTTTTGTAAGGGTTTTGGGTGTATTTGAGATTGTTTGTAAATTGTATGTGTGGGTTAGAGTAGGAAGGTGAACGTATGAGTGTGTAATTGTTGGATTTGTTGGTGTTTGTCTGTGTGTGATGTGTGTGTGTGTGTGTATATGTGTGCGTGCACGTGAGGGACTGTGGAATGTCTGGGTGTGAGTGTTTTGTCTTTTACTGTTGGTACGAACTTGGAGTTAGTATATATAAGTAGGGGGAGTGTGGGGGATACAGGGGGGCTTGCCTCCCCTGCTTATGTGTAGTGTAGGTATGTGGTGTTTTGTTTTTGTGTGTTTATTTGTTTTGTAGTGTGGGTTTTATGGTTTATGTGTGGTGTGGTGTACGCTGTGTGTTCGGGATTTGTAGTTTCAGGATTGTAAAGGTTTGGTGTTTGAAGGTTTCGCCTTTATGGTCGCGAAATACTGAATTTCGAGATTTCAGTATTTCGCGATTATAAAGGGGAACCGTGTGTACATACTTTACAACTATTGCCTTTGTTTATCTTCATTTATTTTATATCCCAAAAAGACTGTCCCTGGGATTCATAAAGAAAGTTTACATTGTGTACACTTTCTCTCTTCAAGAATGTCCGTGCCACATTGCTTGTGCTGTTTATTCACTCCGAAAGGTTACACTTAGTGGTAACCTTTATGAATCTCAACATGTGTGTACTCATTTTTATAATGAGTTGTTAAGGAGATGTTAACCAGTTACACAGTATGTTTTTTACTAGGCTGTGCTCTATAGACACTGCTTCAGAAAGTTCTCCTTTTTTGCCTGCAGGTGAATTTAAAACAAAGCTGTTTCTTGTTTAAATTTGCTGCATCTACTGTCATTCATCAGATAAAGGCTTGACTAATGAGTCTTCCTTATCTTGACAATGTAATAACAATGATATGTAATTTCCCTCTGCCTCTAGAAGTGCCTTTTAATTCTTAGGTACATTTCTGTAGTCAAGATTTTGAAAACAAGTTTAATACTAAGGGATTTTTATCTAATATGTTTCCTGTGGTATCCAGTTCTGATTTATTTTCTGGTTGTGGGTGTCCTCTTGGCAGAATTATTTTTTTGGGTCATTCTTTTAGACCCAGGCCTTATGATAGAAGTCAAGCAAAGGGCACTTTGTCATATTTCATGTGCACACCTTCTCAGTCTATCCACACGATTAAGAAGAATGACATCTTGAATGATGTTCTCTGGGATAAGTAGACTGACATCTTGAATTATAATGTTCTCTAGAATAAATGAACTGACATCTTGAATCATCATGTTCTCTGGGATAAGTAGACTGATATCTTGAATCATCATGTTCTCTAGGGTAAGTGGACTGACATGTTGAATCGTCATGTTCTCTGGGATAAGTAGACTGACATGTTGAATCGTCATGTTCTCTAGGGTAAGTGGACTGACATGTTGAATCGTCATGTTCTCTAGGATAAGTAGACTGATATCTTGAATCATCATGTTCTCTAGGATATGTGGACTGACATGTTGAATCGTCATGTTCTCTAGGATATGTGGACTGACATGTTGAATCGTCATGTTCTCTAGGATAAGTGGGCTGTCTTGCTTGGTATTTAGCATCCTTTAGTCAGGTCATTTTCCACTGAAGTATTCTCATTTTCTAGTGCATGTACTACAGCAGTTTTTGGGATGCACAACATCCTACTTTTCCCTTAAAGCCTTGATTTTCTACTTATTGTATTACATTTAGAGGTCTTAGTGATTGGCCAAAACACAGCTAAAAAGCACCGTTGAATCAGAGAGATAGCCGTTTCTGCTTTTCTGTTGAGGGCAAAGCCACAACCACCCTATGCAGAAGGATTTGGCCCCTGCATCTACCTTCTTAATATAGCCTACTCCTGGGTTGCTTCTCCTTGAAACAAAAGGAGAATAACCCCTTTGGGTTTAACAGTTCTCCATTGGCTGTGAAAGATATTTGTTTGCTTTTCATTTGGCTAGATATCCTACTCTTGTACTCATGAAATTTGATATTTATAATTCTGTTTTAAGATTTCTTGGATCCCGCAATCCAAAAGACAAAGAAAAGTAGTTCTCTGCCTTCTCTCGATCAGAATGTTTCTAGGGACTCTTGTATAAAGTTTCTGACTCCCAGAAAAATCCCAAGACATTATCTCTCTATTTTAGTCATTAGCATCATAACCTACTATGACAAATAGTCATTCTCAATATTCTAAGTCACAAATCAGTACATGTAATGCTGCTACACCAGGCAGAAAAGGAAGAAACATTAACATTACCTAAGAAAATGCTGGGCTCGGTCTATTACCTGTTAGATATGAAGTGTTTCCCTTCACTCTGTTGATCACAGAATTTAATTGATATGTTACAGCTGTTAAAAAGAATGACAACAGGCCATTTATGTCCATCTTCCTTCTTAAGTACTGACAGTGAATGTATCAGACATGGGTTGATAGCTTAACTGTTGGTTACTTACAAGGTCTCTTGTTTCCTTTGAATGTGAAATTATATATCACCTTGAAGTCACTATTAACAATAAAGCTAGCCATAAACATATTCACAGACTGTGACAAAATTTGCAGACAGTGCTACAGTCATGTGGTACAAAATCAAGCAAGAAGGAGTGCACTGCAGAATTCACTGTGAGCCTATGATATCTCAACTTAACTGAACTCCGTAGATTGTATGTGTTATTGTTAAATAAAACGGTTTTATGAACGTTGGAGCATACAACATTTTGTTTGAGTTCCCTGGTTTTCAGTGTTGCTGTTGCGAAGTTCTCTGTAGATCTCAGCTTAACAGCTTTTTGTTCTCTAGGTATTGGGGTGTCTTAGTGGACTCACACAGCCAGAAGATTCATCTTGATTTTGCTTGTCAGGTCAGTCCATAGTTTTTTAGGAACTCACAGGCTTAGAAATTTGTAAGTATAGAGCTGTATGGCTTTCCGTTTATTGTACATTTTCCAAATTTTCTGTCCAGGATACAGAGTGCACCTGGTAAACACTTGTATGCCCAGAGGCCCCTGTTGGTCCAGCAACAGTGACACCAGCATGATATGCTGAAGGCCTTGGGTTCAGGTCCCAAAATGAGAGTTAATATTATCCTTTCACTTCTATGATTTAAACAGTGCCTTAGCAGAGAGCTCTCTCTGTAGTTGTGTGTCCATATATGGGTTTGTAATTTCACTACTAAAGGATGGTGATTTCCCTCCAGGTCCTTTCAATCAAAATTACTAAATGCAAGTAATGAAAAAGTTGATACTTTTGACCAGGGCAACACTGGTCTACCTTCTAGGAAGCCTTCCCCCATACAGTTTGTACAGCTTCCTTTAGAAGAAGTCGTATGGGTTCAGCAGTGATGTGCTTTATATTATTTCCTGCAAAATGCCCATCTCACAAAATTATGGTATCTTAGAGTTCTTTGCTGTCTTCCAGCGGTGTTGTATGCTTGGAGCCATTCTGCCATCCACCAAAAATAATTTCAGATGACAAACATGTATGATCATTCAGTGAACTTGCCCCTTTCCCATGCTGCTTTGTCTTGGGCAATAGACTGTTTGCCTCATTTGTTAAGCCTTTCATGTTCTCATTTCTGTGTTAAAGTACACTGCTCAGTGTACCGATTTGTCTCCTTAGAAAGCCACCTCATAATTTTTTACACATTATTAAGATGTTTTTGAAATGAGTGATCCATATTATACATACTAAAAAGATTTTGGTGCATAGACTTTGTCTTGGAAAATCTGACAAAAGCCCCTTTTGAACTGACATTCTCTTTTCTTTAGAAGCTTTTAACTTAGAAGGCAGATATTTTTTTAACATTTATGTCAGCTGAATTTATTTACTGAACCATATACTGGCCTCCATTAGGATGAGGATTCATTGTCTGCTGGCCAGTGTTTTTATGCCTGAAATCAAGTGAGATATTGCACTTAATCAGAAGGTTCATTTTACCTTCATCCTCAGAAATGTTGTGAAAGAATTTTACACTTCATGGATTCTCAAGAGACAGCTCTGGTTGGTTTATATTTTAGAATTCAGATTTTTTTTTCCTTTTGTACAAAAGATGTTGGTTGCCATATATTTTTAAATGGTTATCTAATTATATTGATTTTGCTGTTAGTCAGCAAAATCAATGTCATGCCAGATGTGATGATATAGCAATAACTCACGCCTGGGTGTGGGTAATGCGGGATTTACCCACGATTGGTGTGGTCTGGTCCCGGGGGCGAAGCCCGAGGACCAAACTAAGACAACCGTGGGTAAATCCCGCATTACCCACACCCAGAAGTGGGTTATTGCTATTATACTATGACATTATTTAAGAAAAGAAAGAATTACTTTTCTTAAATAATGGCATTGTATAATGCCTCTTTGCTGCCCTTCCGCAGCTGTCTGGTACCCGCAGCAGTTCTGATGTACTGCGCATGCCTACGCAGTACATCAGAGCTGTGGCCAAAAGCAACGGAGAAAGCAAGATCTCCGTTGCTTTTTACTGTTTCGCTATGTTAAATGGGTTTAACATAGCGAGTCAGCTTTAAAATAAGCAACGGAGATCTCTGCTGCTTATTTTAAAGCTGTCTCGCTATGTTAAACCCATTTAACATAGTGAGACAGGTTTAAAAAAAAGCAACGGAGAAAGC
This sequence comes from Protopterus annectens, assembly GCF_019279795.1. NCBI lineage: Eukaryota > Metazoa > Chordata > Ceratodontiformes > Protopteridae > Protopterus > Protopterus annectens. The sequence continues at coordinate 30,573,867 of NC_056743.1, forward strand.
AAGATCTCCGTTGCTTTTTACTGTGTCGCTATGTTAAAGGAGTTTAACATAGCGAGACAGCTTTAAAAAAAGCAACGGAGATCTCCGTTGCTTTTTTTAAACCTGTGTAGCTATGTTAAACTCTTTTAACATAGCGAGACAGTGTTTTAAAAGAGACTTTTATACTAATGGAAAAAGTCCAGGTGACCGGACTTTTTTCCATTAGTATAAGTCGATTTACAACGTGCACGCTGGCCAATCAGCGTGCACGTTTTGGAATATTAATGGGGGGTCATGGTATAATGTGAGGTATTTTTTGCTTTATATTTTTGGTCCATTTTTCATTAAATTGTGGTTGTCTAGTAAATTAGTGGCAATCATTAAAGACTGAAGGTAGAAGCTAATGAGAGCCATTTGATTTTCAGATTTCATACCCTTCAGAAAATTCATGCTAATGCAGAAGCTGTTATTCTATCAAATTTGTTTGTAAGAGCAATATTTAAAATTTGTCCCAATTTTTGGACCTTTGTCCCACTTTTATTTATGACTTTGTCCAGATTTCTTGCTCTAAGAGGTATGCTCCCTGGTGGTGCTAGTACCAAAAAAAATGGGAGCACCAGGTTCTGTGTGGACTACAGAAAACTATGTAGTCGCACAGGATCAGATGCTTACCCAATGCTTAGGATAGATGAAGCCTTAGAGCAGCAGGATGAGGCTGAGTATCTGACCACTATTGATCTGACCAAGAGCTACTGGCAGGGGCCCTTGACTCAAACAGCTAGAGAGATATCAGCCTTTGTAGCTCCTTTTGGATTGTATGAGTTCACAAAGATGCCCTTTAGTATGAAAAATGCCCCAGCAGCCTTCCAGAGGCTGGTAGATCACATCTTAGCAGGAGCAGGAGATTATGCCCTTGCTTAGCTGGACAATATTGCTATCTACAGCCATTTCTGGCAAGAGCGCCTTCAGCATATCAGGGAGGTCCTGGGCAGGCTACAAAGGACAGGGTTGACCATTAAGCTCAGTAATTGCCAGGTGGGTATGGCAGAGGTCTCCTACCTGGGATGTAGAGTGGGGAGTGATAAGATCAGGCCAGAACCTGCCAAAGTGGAAGCTACTCACATGTGGCCTGCCCCTCTTACCAAAAAGCAGGTGGGGGCAATCAAGGCCTTCTTTGGGACAGCAGGGTACTATAGAAAGTCCATTCCCTATTATAGTACAATAGCTGCTCCCCTCACAGACCTGATGAGGAAAAACATGTCAGATAAGGGAGTGTGGACCCCAACATCTGAGCAGGTATTCCAAAAGCTTAAAAGGGCTTTGGGAGGAGACACCCTGTATTAGCCAGTCCATATTACAGCAACAAATTTGTTGTGCAGGTAGATGCTTCAAACCATGAGTTGGGGGCTGTACTCAGCCAGGTTTCTTCAGAGAGAGAAGAGCACCCAGTTGTATATCTCAGCCATAGACTCCAACCTAGGGAGGAATGTAATGCAGCAGTAGAAAAATAATGTCTAGCCAAAGTATGGGGACTGCAGAAACTTCAACCCTATCAGTTGTTGTTTGTCTTTCGGCTTTTTCCGGTAAGGGGTCGCCACAGCTGAACTCCGGTCCGCTAATGACTGGCAGTAGATTTTTACAAAACGCCGAGGTACCAGCTCAACACCCAATCCTTCAATGAAGGCACGCCCATTTACGCACACATGTCTTTCGAACGCTACCCACCCGCGGGGAGGACATGCAGACTCCACACAGAAGGCACTCCCAAGCTAAGCCGAGAATAGAATGGGAGAACCTCTTGCTGTGAGGTAACAATGCTACCGCCATACCACCGCTGCAATATGGAAGGAAATTCACTGTAGTTGCAGACCCTTAACATGGCTGCATCGAGCCAGCCAGCATAATCCCAAGTTATGAAGGTGGAGCCTTAAGTTGCAGGCATATGATATGGCAGTGCAACACCATAGTGGGGTCAGCAGTGCCAATGCAGATGGGCTGTCAAGACAGCGTATGGGTTAATGTATTCCCAGACAGACTCATTCCTCTCAAGGAATGTTTCTCCAGGGTCACTTGAGAAACTAGCTTGAATCTTCAAAGGGGGAGAGATGTAATGATGTGAAGTAGTGCCAGCTATACCAGGAGAAGTTAGGGCAATGGATGTGTAACTTATGCCAGCATAGGTAGCTGGAGTTTTGTAAATAATTATACGTCATTTGTATATTAAACTGATTTGTACAAGTGCTTGTATTGAAAATGTATTTGTAAAGTTGCTTTTGTTAAAAAAATGTATCATCAGTGGGTCCTGCTGGACAGAAAATAAATACACCTGTATGTCAGACTGTATTGTAACTGTTGAAATTAATATATTGTAACAGAGGATACTGGAAGAGAAGAGGTTAATCCCAGTTCAGCTAACTTTGAAAACTAGTCTGAAATTAATTTACCTGGTTTATGCCATAAAGATTGTATCTTACACTTCTGACTGCAGCCAGAGATGAAATGCCTGTGAGAAGCTTGGCTTAGTAGCTCTGTAGGAAGAGTGGAAGTGTTAAAATTGTTTTACAGCTTCCAGATGCTGTAACACATCTTAACAAAACTGTGTGTGTGTGTTCTGTGACACATATGTGCAATATTGAGCTTCAGCTTCTAGTAAAGTGGGTAGTGTGGGAACCAGTCAGGTGATCAGATGTGATGTCATTCTACAGCCAGCATTGAAATTATTGTAGATATTAGTGAGATATGTGATAGGAGCACTCAGCACTCTGTTTTAGAACTGACAAGACCACTCACCCACATCATCTAGCCTTGCTGTAGTAAGTAACTTAGCTAGGGAACAGTAATTCTTTAATCAGTCAAGAAAACATAGTGAGATTAATTAGCTATTGTTTTTTCTGTATCTGTCTGACTCTATCCATCTATGTTATTTTTAATATTTCCTGTGATTGAAACTCTGATATTGATTGCAAATTTTCAGTATCTTCATGTTCTTTTATTAGTTATTACTAAATATATTTAACCGTTTCATTATGGTTGATCTTTTTAGAGAATATTTTAACCTTTGAGAGTACTTCTATTTATTTGGTGACACTGTGGCTGCTCCTGAGAGTCTTGCTGTTTGGTTAACATTACCATTTGTATTAGTATTCATTTCAATGTAATTGGATACCCTGTTATGAGCCGTAGAGTAGCTGGCTGGTGGCAGTGGAACTTCCTTATAAACTGGGCATATCTGATAAGTCTGTGCCAGCTGTGTGTGTGAAAATCCAATCTCAAAGAATGTGTGTGTGTCAGCTACTTGGAACGAGGACACACAGCACTGGTTTCTGGAGAGAGAAAGGTGGAGTCTTATTTGGGGCCTGGAGAGGAGACCCAGCCCCAGAACAGTGTGTGCTGCCTGTGTGCTCTTAAGGGAAATTGTGCTTGATACAGAGAGCTGCATCTGAAAATACTGTATGTATCAATTTTTTTTCCAAGAGAACGTCCCTCATTGGTGTTAGTGGTGAGGGTTGACGCTCCTTGATTATTGGCCCAGGGACTAATCTGCTAGAGAAGCAGCTACATCTGAAGGCTTCTTTAATGTCAAGCTGGTGAGAAATTCTCTTGGACCATTGACTCCTGAGCAGTCTTACATTTACAGAGATCACAAGGTAGTTTGCTAGTTCACATGAGGTGGTTTGCTACCAAGAACTTCCTCCTCACTCTGTGATGCACAGCTTGATTCTCTGTACACATACACAGACAACACTGAGAGGATGAGAAGGAAGGGTGAATTAAAGTACACTTGAGTTGCACACCTTCACAGTAGATGATTCACTTTATTCATGTCTTTTCAGTATTTGCAGTGTCCCCCCCAATCTTTCCCTGTCTTTTGTGTTAGTTTCTTTTTCTGTATACATTATATCAAAGTTTGTACGTGTAGAGATGACGTATATCTTAGGGTGTCTTCTCGAGAGGTGATGAGGCTTGAAGGGATGTAGTGGTTATACAGGAAGAACAGTGCATTACCGGCTCTTGTCATTCCGTTTGGGAATGAAGTAAGGTACTGACTTGTGGTTGTACTGCCCTTGCATCATTTCAAAAAAGCAGCTTCTCTCCATGTTACCAGAACTATACAAACAGCAGAGGAGTGTTGCATAGCACATGCTGTTGAGCGGTGCTGCTTGGGGAAGATTCATAGTGTGCCATTTGTTTTATCATGACAGTTGAACCTGGTCAGATTTTGTCTGGATGTGTGCAGGCTGCTACTCTGAATGAAAATATAGTGTTTTTTTGCTTTCTGTTGCTTATGATAAGCTGGCTGCTGCCACACAGTGTTCACAAGTACTTATTATAGCCAGGTGTACAATTTCACTGCTAAGGGCATCAGCTGTCTGATGTGTTAGGGGCCCAGAAAAGACAGAAAAGTAAGTTATTTATTATTATCAGTAGTAGTAGTACTGTGCACAACTTTATGCTCCTCTTATAAGAATTTTCATGAAAAATTCCTGGTGGTTACTCAGAAATATGAGGTAAGTCCGGTCCTAGGATGAACTAGATGACCACCTAATATGCCATCCAGCTGGAGGTGATTTTCTGTCTTTTATTTATTTAATTTGTTTGTTTCCATAATTTATTTTAAACTGTCGAAAGTTGCTTGGAAGCCTGCCACTCCCCCCTCCCCCATTTGATGGATTTCTGCGGAGCTCAGACACACTCTAGCCAAGCCATCAAAGGCCTGCAAATTTTCAACAAATTTGAAACATACAGGAGACTTCAGAGTGAATATGATAGCCATAGCAGGAGACCAAATCAAGTGGCACTATGTGGGTCTGATCTGCTTTATTAAATAGATGCAAAGGAATGCTGTATTCATGTCAGGCTGCATGCAGCTCATAAAAAATGGTCTGGATTGTAGGGAGGTGAGTTTTTTTTTATCGTGAATGCAGTCAGATATTTTTGAAAGTAGACTGGTAATACTATACACTGCCCACGGCAACATTTCATTCACTCATTCATTTATTTTTTAATATGGACTGTGGTAGGGTAATGTAGCAGCAAGTGAAGTATGTTACTCTGGCCATTATTGTTGTTCTAGTGATCCCACATCAGAAGTGATAAGCTGAATTTGCTGATTCAGAATGCAAATTGTGGGTGAAAACATGTGGATGCTGTGGCCAGGTGTTGTCATGGGAACAGAGTGGTCAGTATTTCTTTAGCTGTCCTTGCAGTCAGATCTCAGTGGTGTGCACAGATGGTTGTTATATCTTGTCAAGGGTCAACTGGTTGGAATGTATTGCTGTGATCATTATGTTTTCATTTTCTGTGCAATCAGACATCAAATATGTACACAGATGGCTTTCATTCGGTGGTACAGGAAAGGAAGCATGATGTGTAAATGCGTGCTAGCAACAAGTTAAAACATACTATTCTGATCATTTGTTTTTTCACTTTTATCACAGTCTGTTATCAAAAGGGTATGCAGTAGAAAAAAGGGTACTCAGTAGGTGCCTGCCTTTTGCAAATATGGGAGAGGAGGCTTGACAACAACAATTTGAAGTATATGACTGTGGCCGTTTTCTGTTTTGCTTTCATCCCAATCTAATACTTAAGAGTACACAGAAGGTGGCTGTCCTTTTTAGAGGATGCATAGGGAGGTAGGTAGGCACTATTTCTAGACATGATTTATGAAACCTCTCAAATATTATTCTCCTCAGTTTGTTGGGGACTACTGTTTTTCAGCATTGTATATTAAGCCTTGAACACAATTTATTTCTTCTGTGAAAGAAAAAAGACAATTTCTTTCCTTACTTATGACTTTTGTTCAGATTGTCATTGGATCAAAAGGATGTAAAGAAGCTCTAAAATGCACCTCATAGCATATACAGTTATTTTCTGGCAGAAAGCCCCCAAACTCCTGGCTTAATTAAGGTATTTCCTGAGTGGTTATTACAGTGCAGTGTTGGACATTTAGAGTGTGTTAAAAGAATGGAGGCAAAAGCTGAAGAGCAAGCCAGTGTTTAAAAAAGAAGAAAAGTTAAACTGTCATGATGGTGTTGAAAGCTCAGGACACAGTGAAAGAGGGGATACTGGATGGAGCAGGGAGATAGTTGGGAATCTGGGGAATACAGAGGATTTCTCTGCTTTCAGTTACAGATTACCTCCAGGGAAGACTATGCATGTTTCTGGACAAGCATACCTTTTCAGTCTTAAAATAAACATCTCTTGAAATCACAGGATTGAGGACAAAAACATTTAGCTAGCCTGACATTGTGGAAAAACACATTTTATAAAATGTATAAATCAATAAAATGAAAGCATTGGAAATATGCTTGGGCTATATTAAGTTAAATTCTAGAACACCTCATTACAGAAAGTAAACAAATTATACCCCACAAAAATGATCACCAGGGTGTGCATAGAGTATCCCTCACTATCCCGTGCTCTCTGGAGTGACATATACAGTACTCCCAAGTGAAGTAAAGGGCCTGATTAGTATTCCAGAAGAACCATTCTGAATCTGGGTCATCTGTGTCCCTTGTTATATGGTCTCTGACCATTACAACAGATGCCTCATACTTTGCCTCTGGGTGCACTTTTAGGACATAAGAGTACAAGACCCTTGCATTTGGCATGGAAAGACTGTACAACTAGATGAAATCTCAGCTGTTTTTCAAAGCCTAAAGACATTTACTACCCCCAGAAAGTATACAGATTTGATGTGTACAAAAAGGAAGGAAACATGCACATTTACCTGCTATGGGCAGTTTGACTGATTTTCTCTTTAAGGTGTATACATGTCTGGCACATGGTACACTGACAGATGCGCTCAGCATGGATCTACACCTGGCTTGTGAATGTGAGCTTAGAACAGTTTGATATTTTTATATTTAATGTTGCAGCACGAGTATTCAAAAATGTGGATCACATGCCATTATTTTGTTTCAAAGCATCAGAGCAAAAATCCTTATGGATAGACATCCTCTGTCCGTGGTTCCTCCATGCTAACATATGTATTTTCCCTGTCCTCTGATTCAGAGTGCACTATTCAAAGGCAAACAAGGTTTAGTTTGGTCAGTTTTAGTTAATTTAGACTGGGCATACCAAGCGTGAATGTCACTGCTGTTAGACATTGTATCTCTTCCTCCTGTTCAGTCACTAGTTTTCCAGACCTCACTGACAACAGGGCAGCAAAATTCCTATACTCCTTTCAGCAATCTTGGATATTGCTGCATAATATCTTGAAACTGATAAGATAGCTTACTAGTAGGAAGTAATAACTGGAAAAATGGAAGAGCATTTCAGTTGGTATTCATTGAAATGTTATCCTGCTACCCTCCTCCCTTACTATCTCGGTCAGCACTTCTGATCTCTTGCATATTTCTTACTCTGAGTACACACACAGACATCTCAGCCTGTACTGCAGCCATCCACAAGTTTTATTTATTAATTTGCTTTTTGCTTACTGAGAAAGTCTATGTGGGAACTGAAAATCCCATTTTCGGTGGAGGCCTGGGTAGAAAAGCTGCAAAACAAGGATAGAAAAATGTTTCTGATAATTCAGAAGAAAAACGATCAACAAACATTATTTGCAAAGTACTTCAAAGCAAATGGTCAACAAATATTGTTTACAAAGCATATCAGTTTAAGAAAATAAATGTTCTCAAGATACTGTGACTGCAGTTTTCTGCATTTATTTGTCAGAAGCATTTTACATGTAATGGTTCCTTGTTGTTCACCCTTTCCATTATAAGAAATGAACTTTTTGAAATTAAAGTCAACACTTGAGCTTAAAAAAAAAAAAAAAAAAAGAAAACCTTATTCTTTTTGGCTAGTACGTTGCCTAGTAAAATGCCAGAACTTCATGTCCTAATGTGCTAGAATCCTCTTCCTTGTGTTTTATCTGCAGAACTCCTCGTTGACGAGCGACTAACACTTCATTCTTGCCTGAGGTAGTCATGCCTTGTCCTGTGTTTTAGCTGCATGACTCCTTGTTGTCAACTAACACTTCATTCTTGCCTGAGGTAGTCATGCCTTGTCCTGTGTTTTAGCTGCAGGACTCATGGTTGATGACTAACGCTTCATTCTTGCCTGAGGTAGTCATGCCTTGTCCTGTGTTTTAGCTGCAGGACTCATGGTTGACGACTAACGCTTCATTCTTCCTTTATCCTGTGTTTTGTCTGCAGAACTTCTCATTGACGTGTAGCACTTCATTCTTGCCTGAGGTAGTCTTGCCTTATCCTGTGTTCTATCTGCAGAGCTCCTCATTGGCAACTAACGCTTCATTCTTGCGTTATCCTGTGTTTTATCTGCAGAATTCCTCATTGACGAATAACGCTTCATTCTTGCCTGAGGTAGTCTTGCCTTATCCTGTGTTTTATCTGCAGAGCTCCTCATTGATGACTAACGCTTCATTCTTGCCTGAGGTAGTCTTGCCTTATCCTGTGTTTTATCTGCAGAGCTCCTCATTGATGAGTAACGCTTCATTCTTGCCTGAGGTAGTCTTGCCTTATCCTGTGTTTTATCTACAGAGCTCCTCATTGACGACTAATGCTTCATTCTTGCCTGAGGTAGTCTTGCCTTATCCTGTGTTTTATCTGCAGAGCTCCTCATTGATGACTAACGCTTCTTTCTTGCCTGAGGTAGTCTTGCCTTATCCTGTGTTTTATCTGCAGAGCTCCTCATTGACGAGTAATGCTTCATTCTTGCCTGAGGTAGTGTTGCCTTAGCTTGTGTTTTATCTGCAGAGCTCCTCATTGACGACTAACGCTTCATTCTTGCCTGAGGTAGTCTTGACCAGAATTTGAAACAATCCATTCAGTTAACTTTACCTAAACAGAACAGTGGCACGTGATATGTATTTTATTGCTACCACACTACAGTATCTTTTTCCAATATAATCAGGTTGTTCCGTAGCTGAGTTTGCATATGCTTCCTGCAATGCTCACTTAAGGATTGAAAAGATGGCCTTTCTCATCACACACAATATGAAAAAGTAGTATTTGTGAAAGAAAACAAGCATTATGAAAATGGTTACTCCACTATATTGGAATTACATGATAAATATGGACATTAGCAGTTATTTCCAATGTTTTTGCTCCGGTTCTGTGGAAGCAACCATATTTCATTTTTTTTTTTCTTGGAGGTATCTATTCAGGTGTAAGTGAAGCAACAGGTTAGTCCACTATTAACATATTCAGTAAATACTATGTATTGGATGTACATACTCAAGGCACAACAGGGTTTGGGAGTGCTGACCTGCAAGGCATCATCTTACGATTGTCCATTAGGTTGCATTGCTAACAGTTCTACTGTTTTTTTAAATGCTGTGAATCTCTTAAACAAAAGTAGTATACCACTATCAAATACTTATTGTGGATGCAGATCTTTCAGAGAGACAGAGCGAGAGAAAGCTGACATTGCAATGCAGCTGCCAACTCATTGCTTGCCAGAAGTCTCTTTGTTGCTAGCCTGACCATAGTTGCGCATATTGTTTTTAGTTTAACTTGATGGTTTTGAATTATTAAGACTAAAAGAAACTGAAAATTATATGAGCAAACTTGTATAGGTGTTTGAGCAAGCGAACAAAGCCAAAGTTGTACACACTAGATTGAGATGACATTCATAACACAGGATGGATGTTTTATATTTCCCCTGTGAAAATACTACACTAGCAACTCAAACTGAGTTATCACAGTGTCTCAAACTTCATTACAGTGAGAAATGTATCCATTGTAAAGTGTAATGTTAAATCCTGAGAGCCACACTATAACAGGTAGAAAACTTCAGCAGTGTAATCAACCTTTTTATCACAGAATTTTCCCCATGTCGGGGATGGGATGAACCCTGCAAAATACATTTTTTTTTAAAATTACTGCATATATTCTTATTTATATTTTACTTTCTGCCATTTTTAGGACTTGATTCCCCAGTCTTTTCACATGGGACGCCATTGCTTAGATTTGTTTTAAGTTGCAATACTCTGCATGAAATGTATGGATTTTGTAGTGTGGATGTGTTGCCTCTCTTTGAATCCAGGAAATGTTTTTAAGCATCTGTCTACATATTAATAAAAATATACTTTAAAGTAGCCATTTTATACTGCTGTAGTATATAATGAAAGATAGGTTTAAGTACAGTATCTGTACCAGTTTATGTTCTCTGTGGAAAGGTATCAAATAAATGCATCTGCAGAATAAAAAATAGAATCTCTAAAGATGGCTTTGGAAAACTTTTGTTTGTGAAAACCTAAGCTCTGGATTATGTATTGACACTGTACATAGTGATTGTCTAATCAAGGAAATGTAGTTTCTTTCCGAAACCCTACAACCCATTTTTCTTGCTCAGGAATCTCAGTTGTTCTGCTGTTCTCCAATTAAGGTTGTGTGGTAGGAACAGCCCCCCCCCCCCCCCTTGGCAGCTCCTCTGTGCTCCACTAATTCTGTCTTTCCCCTACAGCATGGAGTGCATGCCTTTGAATGCCAGTTCCCCTTGTCTTCTAATAAAGTTAGACTTGACAGTTAGTGCTTCTGCTTGGTGTCACCCTTGCAAAATGGACAAGCTGGCAACAGCCTCTCACTTCCATTCTCCCTTGCCAGCTCCTATATGTACCACTAAATGAATTCTGATTGCCTGCAGCGTAGTCAGGGCTTTATCCTGCTATACCACAGAATTTGTAAAGAAGTGTAATTCTGACCTATTGTTGTAAGTCAGGAAAGGAAATTTGTTGGTTTGCTGCATTTTTTGTAGGGAATAAATGTAGGTCCTGTTGGAAAATGTTACAGATGGTAAATAAACCTGTTTGTGTTACTACTGCACGAGTCATTCTCAGAGAGTCACTGCTATTACTTTGAGAATGTGCATGTGACAATTGGGGAGAGATGGGAGAAGGCTGCCAGCCTAGTCAAATAGAATTTGATATATAATTCTGGCATTTGTAAATAAATGTAAAATACAGGCATGTTTTTCTTGAATGTAAAAGAATACTGTGAAATGTGGAACTGCAAAATATGTGACAATATTGCACTCTACTGGCCCAGTGAAGCATGCTGTGAGCATGTTGTGACCCTTTCAGATTAGAATTCGGCTCTGGTGTGTCTGGATGAAGGTTTCATGCCAATTGTTTTAAGGCTAAAGTTTATGACCAGAATTTAGATTTGGAATGTGCTTTATTGCTCTAGTTTCTGTTAGAATATACATGTGAAACCTTCTACCTGGGGCTGGTTTGTGTAGAGATAAACTCTAGAGTACATTGCATATTTATGGAGGTTATTGTAACAGGCCACTCTAAAGTAAGCCTTGACTGTTAATCATACTACCATTGGATTATAATATTGCACATTAATAATTGGACATCCTTTTAAGGGCCTTTTAGTAGCTGATATTATTAGCTGGGTGGTGGCAGTAATTACTACCGTATAGTCTGGGTAAAGTGAAGTTGTATACATACTTATCTCATTGTGTGTGTGTGTGTTGTGTCAGCTACTTGGCAGGGACATGAAGCACTGGTTGGACAGAGAGGGTACTGGAGGTCCTAGCTTGCCCAGCTAGGATGAGACCCGGACCCTGTGGCTGTGCCAGTGGGGAGTCTTATTGGGGACCTGGTGAGCAAAGGAGCGACTAGCCCCAGACTGACTGTGATCTCTGTGTGCACTTAAGGGAAATTGTGCTTTACTGTGTGTATTAGTTATCCTTTCCTCTTCTCGAAGATGACCTCCCTGATGTTAGTGGTGAGGATTGAGGCTCCTTGATTGCTGGGCCAGGGCACGGTCGTCGCAGTGCAAATGAAGTAATGTCTGTAATTTCCTCTTTTGAGAATTTGTACGTTTTGGTGGCGCAAAGTTGTGTTCTGTAGCTGCCATGCCTGCGAGAGCAGGTGACCTTCATTGGTTCACAGCTTGACATCATACGCCTGTACAAGACATAATACCTTGCCTCGCTATCATCAATTTTCTGCCATTTCCAATATATTGAGCTTTGCAATTTGTTTGTTCCCATGTTCATTTTACAACAAACAAAAATCTTTTTAGTGTTCACATGACTGGGAGATCGCCAAGCAGAACCAAGTGTGTCCCAGTTTTATACTGCATGACCCTGGTTTAACTGTGTACCCCCACCCCCTCACTTAGGCACTCACTGCATGGAACAGATAGTGTTCAAATGAAGACATAATTTGTGCAGTTTGTAAAATATGCTGAAAATGTTAAATGAAAGATGGAGGCACAGTCCACATGAACACAGATTTAAGCACATTGTGTGGAACAATCCTAGTATTGACCTCTGCCTTGTAAAAGCCCACTGCAAATCATTTTAAAAACTGTTAGCCAGGTAATCCCATTAGACTGTTTCAGGAATGATCTGGGTGCAGTATCTGCATAAGTAACATGCTCAGAGTTGCACAGTAGGTAAATGAGACTGTGGGAATCAAACCTTGGACTGATGCAGGGTCTAAGTCTAGAAACACATACTCTTAAACCTCTGGCCTTAGTTGGAATCTGCTGCTCGCTCACTTTTGAGAACACTGTGTGGAGACAGTTTTCGCACTGATTGTTTACAGGATTTCAATGGTTTGTAAAGTATGCTACAGAACATTAAACCGAAGGTATTTTAAACAGCAAGTTTTGGTAGCAAATTGGCATGTAGGCTTAATGGGGGAAGTCAGCTGAATATATCCATATTTTTAACAATCTGTAACATAAAGCAGGCCACAGCTTTATAAGTAACCCAGATGCTGGATTTAGCTGATGTATTCCAGTACAGCTTTGTCTTTGCTTATGGCTTACAACTGGCTGTTTTGTGCTTAAGCTGGGACCGTATGGGAGGGCTCTTTCTTTGGTCGTTAGACTAGAAGCATTGTAATTGTTATTAATGGAGAGACTGACTCCATTTATAGTGTGTATAAACAACAGAACAGATTTCAGAGCAATATTCAGTGAGCACATGCATTTTGTGGCATGCAAGCAGTCAGTAATAAATACCTACCATTTTCTTTATTTCTCACGCACATATTTTCTCTAAATCACCCTGGTATGTTGTTGTGTCTTTTGGCTTTTCCTGGTTAGGGGTCGCCACAGCGGAACTCCGGTCCGCTAATGATTGGCAGAAGATTTTTACGTGCCAAGTTGCCAGCCCTGATGCACAACCTTCAAAGAAGGTACACCCATTCACGCATGTCGCCACACAGAAGACGGTCTAGCTGAGAATCAAACAGAGCAACGTCTTACTGTGAGGTGACAACGCTACCGCAGCACCACCACCGCAGTTTTAAGTCACCCTGGTATGTAATGCCTTTTATTTTATTTTTTAATGAGAATGTGTATTTTGTGTGCTGTAATTCTCATTTTCACTTAGAAGTCAGACATTGGTATCAAGCAAATGTTGTCCATATGACTTCCATACATCCATAACTCCCTTTTTCCCCATGTTTGCACTGGATTTGGGGTGTCACATCCTCAGTGACCATCATCTAGAGCCAGTGTTCACAACTCAATTGCTAGCCCTCCTGCAGCCAAATTACTTTTTGGGAGTATTTTGTGGTACCTATACTGCAATGTGTGAGAAAATACGCATAAAGACTCTGGAATGAGTGCTGTTCACTATTTATTTATGCTGTAAATGTGTTTGTGTAAAGACTCTGGAATGAGTGCTGTTCACTATTTATTTATGCTGTAAATGTGTTTGTGTAAAGACTCTGGAATGAGTGCTGTTCACTATTTATTTATGCTGTAAATGTGTTTGTGTAAAGACTCTGGAATGAGTGCTGTTCACTATTTATTTATGCTGTAAATGTGTTTGTGTAAAGACTCTGGAATGAGTGCTGTTCACTATTTATTTATGCTGTAAATGTGTTTGTGTAAAGACTCTGGAATGAGTGCTGTTCACTATTTATTTATGCTGTAAATGTGTTTGTGTAAAGACTCTGGAATGAGTGCTGTTCACTATTTATTTATGCTGTAAATGTGTTTGTGTAAAGACTCTGGAATGAGTGCTGTTCACTATTTATTTATGCTGTAAATGTGTTTGTGTAAAGACTCTGGAATGAGTGCTGTTCACTATTTATTTATGCTGTAAATGTGTTTGTGTAAAGACTCTGGAATGAGTGCTGTTCACTATTTATTTATGCTGTAAATGTGTTTGTGTAAAGACTCTGGAATGAGTGCTGTTCACTATTTATTTATGCTGTAAATGTGTTTGTGTAAAGACTCTGGAATGAGTGCTGTTCACTATTTATTTATGCTGTAAATGTGTTTGTGTAAAGACTCTGGAATGAGTGCTGTTCACTATTTATTTATGCTGTAAATGTGTTTGTGTAAAGACTCTGGAATGAGTGCTGTTCACTATTTATTTATGCTGTAAATGTGTTTGTGTAAAGACTCTGGAATGAGTGCTGTTCACTATTTATTTATGCTGTAAATGTGTTTGTGTAAAGACTCTGGAATGAGTGCTGTTCACTATTTATTTATGCTGTAAATGTGTTTGTGTAAAGACTCTGGAATGAGTGCTGTTCACTATTTATTTATGCTGTAAATGTGTTTGTGTAAAGACTCTGGAATGAGTGCTGTTCACTATTTATTTATGCTGTAAATGTGTTTGTGTAAAGACTCTGGAATGAGTGCTGTTCACTATTTATTTATGCTGTAAATGTGTTTGTGTAAAGACTCTGGAATGAGTGCTGTTCACTATTTATTTATGCTGTAAATGTGTTTGTGTAAAGACTCTGGAATGAGTGCTGTTCACTATTTATTTATGCTGTAAATGTGTTTGTGTAAAGACTCTGAGCTGGGTATTACTTATTTAAGCAATAAACGGCTGTTGTGGTTTGATCATATGGGGTGAAGCCCAAGAGATCAAACAAAGGAGTGGTTATTGCTATTATACAAGTTGCTTACCTTTCTTAAATAATGTCTTTGTGAGACGGTGCTGTAGTATTCCTTGGCATCGTTTCCCGTTCTCCTACATTTTCTGATGTACAGTGCATGGGTATGGACTTACATTCCCACACTTGCCCAGTATATCAGTGCTGTTCAACAGAAGCAACAGTATGAGTCAAACATTTGGACATTCTCCAAATATCCAGACAGTTCAGAGGCGACAGCCCATAAATACAAGGAAAATCAGGTATGTTTCTCTTTCTTTAGTTATGCAGAATGTACCTGATTTTTCTTGTATTTAGTCAACTCTCTGTAGCATATACCAGTAGAAAACACTGGCGCTCAATGGTACTTCAGCGCCAGACTTTTTCTACTGTTATATACTCATTTTACAATAGGCGCGCTGGTTGGACTGACCAATGAGAGAGCACATTTTTTAATATGAATGAGAAGTCATTGTATAATTGCTTTTAAATGTTTTCTTGCTAATAATTCTGCATATCGTAAGCATCATCATCATCATCACCAGAGTAAATAAACATTTAAAATGTAGAGACAAAGTAATATATTAGCTCCCAATGTGGTAAATGCCTCTCGGCTGCGACAAAATAACAATAAATCAGTCCAGTAAATATAACCCAAAGGCAAACACAGCAAATCTGGAAATCCAGTATTTCAAGAAGAATCCAAGTATATAAACTTTCCGTAACTGGATACTAAAGATTCCGTTCACAAAAGTATTTTGTTTGTAAAAAGCAGGTTTATTGGCATGCAACAAGTAAGCGCTTTCAAGTTAGCTTCATCAGACCGTTAAAATTCAAAACTTTTCAATTACAACCCTTATATATAAAAACAGTGACGTATTAATAAGTAAAACACCTTCAATTACTCTTTTAAAGTTGTATTCACTTTTACTGTCTTCTATAGTTTAAAATTTGAAGGTTATCCTTCAAATAAATAGATATGAAGGTGTCCTTCAAATAGATAAAAATATATATATATATATGTATATACACAATTACATTGTTCTTAAAACATTCTCATCATCACTATTGTGGTTATATATTTATTTACAACTGCTTTACCATTTCATTAACGCTGACATAATTTCTCTCTCCCTACCTGATCAACTTACAATACAGTAGCATGTTTTTATTATATGTATGTACTACTAAACTTTATTATACATTCATAACAATTTATACTGCCTAAATAATGCTGTAAATGTGTTTGTGTAAAGACTCTGGAATGAGTGCTGTTCACTATTTATTTATGCTGTAAATGTGTTTGTGTAAAGACTCTGGAATGAGTGCTGTTCACTATTTATTTATGCTGTAAATGTGTTTGTGTAAAGACTCTGGAATGAGTGCTGTTCACTATTTATTTATGCTGTAAATGTGTTTGTGTAAAGACTCTGGAATGAGTGCTGTTCACTATTTATTTATGCTGTAAATGTGTTTGTGTAAAGACTCTGGAATGAGTGCTGTTCACTATTTATTTATGCTGTAAATGTGTTTGTGTAAAGACTCTGGAATGAGTGCTGTTCACTATTTATTTATGCTGTAAATGTGTTTGTGTAAAGACTCTGGAATGAGTGCTGTTCACTATTTATTTATGCTGTAAATGTGTTTGTGTAAAGACTCTGAGCTGGGTATTACTTATTTAAGCAATAACACGGCTGTTGTGGTTTGATCATATGGGGTGAAGCCCAAGAGATCAAACAAAGGAGTGGGTTATTGCTATTATACAAGTTGCTTACCTTTCTTAAATAATGTCTTTGTGAGACGGTGCTGTAGTATTCCTTGGCATCGTTTCCCCGTTCTCCTACATTTTCTGATGTACAGTGCATGGGTATGGACTTACATTCCCACACTTGCCCAGTATATCAGTGCTGTTCAACAGAAGCAACAGTATGAGTCAAACATTTGGACATTCTCCAAATATCCAGACAGTTCAGAGGTACGACAGCCCATAAATACAAGGAAAATCAGGTATGTTTCTCTTTCTTTAGTTATGCAGAATGTACCTGATTTTTCTTGTATTTAGTCAACTCTCTGTAGCATATACCAGTAGAAAACACTGGCCGCTCAATGGTACTTCAGCGGCCAGACTTTTTTCTACTGTTATATACTCATTTTACAATAGGCGCGCTGGTTGGACTGACCAATGAGAGAGCACATTTTTTAATATGAATGAGAAGTCATTGTATAATTGCTTTTAAATGTTTTCTTGCTAATAATTCTGCATATCGTAAGCATCATCATCATCATCACCAGAGTAAATAAACATTTAAAATGTAGAGACAAAGTAATATATTAGCTCCCAATGTGGTAAATGCCTCTCGGCTGCGACAAAATAACAATAAATCAGTCCAGTAAATATAACCCAAAGGCAAACACAGCAAATCTGGAAATCCAGTATTTCAAGAAGAATCCAAGTATATAAACTTTCCGTAACTGGATACTAAAGATTCCGTTCACAAAAGTATTTTGTTTGTAAAAGCAGGTTTATTGGCATGCAACAAGTAAGCGCTTTCAAGTTAGCTTCATCAGACCGTTAAAATTCAAAACTTTTCAATTACAACCCTTATATATAAAAACAGTGACGTATTAATAAGTAAAACACCTTCAATTACTCTTTTAAAGTTGTATTCACTTTTACTGTCTTCTATAGTTTAAAATTTGAAGGTTATCCTTCAAATAAATAGATATGAAGGTGTCCTTCAAATAGATAAAAATATATATATATATATATATATATATATATATATATATATATATATATATATATATGTATATACACAATTACATTGTTCTTAAAACATTCTCATCATCACTATTGTGGTTATATATTTATTTACAACTGCTTTACCATTTC
The DNA here is from genome assembly GCF_019279795.1 of Protopterus annectens. Lineage (NCBI taxonomy): Eukaryota > Metazoa > Chordata > Ceratodontiformes > Protopteridae > Protopterus > Protopterus annectens. The sequence continues at coordinate 30,591,569 of NC_056743.1, forward strand.
ATTAACGCTGACATAATTTCTCTCTCCCTACCTGATCAACTTACAATACAGTAGCATGTTTTTATTATATGTATGTACTACTAAACTTTATTATACATTCATAACAATTTATACTGCCTAAATAATAGACTAAAAAGCGGAACAGTTGGCATCCGTTTATTAAAGGCTTGCTCGTGACAAAGCCAATTTGCCATCAGCTAACTTAAGCCTTATGCTAAACATATTTTATATAAAAAACTATTGTGTGTATATATTACTAAACTGATTATGCATTTATCACAATTTATACTACCTAAATAGTGAGCTAAACACAGGACGGCTAGCGTCTCATTCATTACAAACTTGTTCGCAGCTAAGCCAATTTGCCATCAGCTGACTTGCGCCCTATATTAAAGCTAATCAAACACATATAAAAAATATTATATTGCCAACCTTTAGTGCTTATGTCTCTATATACCTACATTTAAAATTAAGCCGCTCATACATTTGTCAACTACCATTACTACATTACAAATATTTATATGCGGCTAGCTAAAAACTATATTCTTATAGAATACTACACTTCTTAGGATTTACCACTAAATCCACTAACTAATATTACAAATATCTTCTACAAATATATCTATATATATAGAAATATTTGAGAAAATGTATTTACGGTCCAATACTATTTTGCTAACAATTTTTACTACTATGGTTTTTACTAATATTACCTCTATACTTATAAACTTGTTGAAGTTAAAAACGCCTTCTAGGTTCATATAATGCTAGTACACTAAGGTGTGTAATAATGCACTTATAGGTGTACATAATCTAGGGCTCACTCACCTTCAAAAATAGGTCTATACGTAAACTAATGCAAGGTACTCTTATGTTACCTAACTGGATTACTGTATCATATTATTCTTATTTTAATTTTTAATTTTTCATATGCCGATGTGATGAAAATTTCAGGATTACATGATACGTTCTCAGTTCTTATTTCACATTTATGCTAAAAATTTTTATTTAAATATATATGTACTTGTTTAATACTATCACCAATATACAACTAGTCCGACAACTAATAAATACTGCTACATGTAGACATCACCTCCATTATGCAATAAACTTGACTCTTCAGACTAATAGTAGTTGACTAGTTTTCTATATAGCACTCTTATTAATATAATTTTTATTAAAAAATTCCATAACTACTAGGCATCTGCGAAGCTGACTATCTCATTTAGAATTTTCATTTAACATATAACAACACAAGTCAAGAACTTGAATTTTGGTTAAGAATAGATCTATCTTAGCTATACAGATGCTATTATATTCCTTACAAAAACATAAATTCAATTAGGGCTGAATGTTTTGGTCTTGGAAAACATGGCTAAGCCATATATTAACATATATATATCTCATCTCTGTTTAGGACTCTCACAGTTGGGTCCACATTCTGATGTTCCATTCATCCATACCATATATTGATTGCACCTTTTTTATATGTTTAACATGTAACATTTGCCCTCGTATATAATTCCAAAGAGTCCAAGCTTAATGCAGTAATGGAAAGTTTATAAAAAACAATGTCTTTCCTTTAATCTACTACCTAACAACTAGGCGTCTAGCCTTTAATATGGGCTTGACTGATACCTAATCATTTAGTCCTTTGCCTTTATCTGCTCTCATTCTCATAATCCATTTGATTTCTTTATTTTCTGTTGTATTGTGCATATCTCCCTCTCTTATAATAGGGGTAGCTAAATCTATAACTTGAAACGAAAATAAATGCTCTTGGCCATTCAACTTAATATGTTTGGCCAGAGCATTGGTGGTATGACCTATCCTGATGGCATATAGGTGTTCTCTAATTCTGATATGATGTGTCCTGTCTGTTTTGCCAACATAATATGATTGACATAGTTGGTAGACAGCTATATATACCACATGCTCAGTACCACAATCTGCAGAAACATGGAACTTGTAATGATGCCCCGTATCTGGATGAATAAAACTATCTCCTACTTCTATATACATACAATAGTTACAACTACCACATCTATGGGTACCTAGCTGGGGATTCTGATGGACTGTCATTATTGATTGACATAGTAATCTTCTTAAATTTGCTTTGATCTTATATTGAAATTGAGGTTTTTCACCCACAATATTCTTAATATCTTCATCCATAGTCAAAATACGTCAATGTCTAGTAATTAGATCCATTATTTCTCTGTTTTCACTAGTATAATACATTGGTATTTTGAGTTGTGGTGTCATACCTGCTGGTCGTTGGTTTAACTGCGTGTTTGCCAAATAATATGGGGCTGCTCTACTTTCCCTATATTGATCTATCTTCTGTAACCTTATATTAACTTCACATTCTTTATATCCTCTCTTCAGTAATCTTTGTTTAAAATGATTAATTTCTTGTTGGTAACCTGCTTTTGTTGCATTTAACCGTGATAGTCTCATACTTTGCCCTTTTATAATGTTGTTGAATATATATGGCGGGTGCATGCTATGGCGATGGAGGTATGTATTCTTATAGCATTTCTTCCTATATGCTCCTGGCGTTTTTAACTTCAACAAGTTTATAAGTATAGAGGTAATATTAGTAAAAACCATAGTAGTAAAAATTGTTAGCAAAATAGTATTGGACCATAAATACATTTTCTGAAATATTTTTTATATATAGATATATTTGTAGAAGATATTTGTAATATTAGTTAGTGGATTTAGTGGTAAATCCTAAGAAGTGTAGTATTCTGTAAGAATATAGTTTTTAGCCAGCCACGTATAAATATTTGTAATGTAGTAATGGTAGTTGACAAATGTATGAGTGGCTTAATTTTAAATGTAGGTATATAGAGACATAAGCACTAGAGGTCGGCAATATAATATTTTTTATATGTGTTTGATTAGCTTTAATATAGGGCGCAAGTCAGCTGATGGCAAATTGGCTTAGCTGCGAACAAGTTTGTAATGAATGAGACGCTAGCCATCCTGTGTTTAGCTCACTATTTAGGTAGTATAAATTGTGATAAATGTATGATCAGTTTAATAATATATACACACAATAGTTTTTTATATAAAATATGTTTAGTATAGGGCTTAAGTTAGCTGATGGCAAATTGGCTTTGTCACGAGCAAACCTTTAATAAACGAGATGCCAACTGTTCTGCTTTTTAGTCTATTATTTAGGCAGTATAAATTTTTATGAATGTATAATAAAGTTTAGTAGTATACACATATAATAAAAACATGTTACTGTATTGTAAGTTGATCAAGTAGGGAGAGAGAAATTATGTCAGCGTTAATGAAATGCTAAAGCAGTTGTAAATAAATATATAACCACAATAGCGATGATGAGAATGTTTTAAGAACAATGTAATCGTGTATTTATCTCTTTGAAGGACACCTTCATATCTATTTATTTGAAGGATAACCTTCAAATTTTAAACTATAGAAAACAGTAAAAGTGAATACAACTTTAAAAGAGTAATTGAAGGTGTTTTACTTATTAATACGTCACTGTTTTTATATATAAGGGTTGAAATTGAAAAGTTTGGAATTTTAACGGTCTGATGAAGCTAACGTGAAATTGCTTACTTGTTGCATGCCAATAAAACTGCTTTTTACAAACAAAATACTTTTGTGAACGGAATCTTTAGTATCCAGTTACAGAAAGTTTATATACTTGGATTCTTCCTGATATACTGGATTTCCAGATTTGTTGTGTTTGCCTTTGGGTTATATTTACTGGACTGATTTTAAATGTAGAACTTAAATGTAGAAATTTGTTTGACACTTTATGCAAAAAGTGTGGTACCATGAGTGATATCTTGCATTGCCCTCTGTATATTAAGGGGTTATGTTGTACATAATTTTGTCATTTGCAAAACATACCTCTTTAAAGTGCATTGTTTTTCTGCTTTCTTCTAGACATACTAGGCTATTTTTATAAGGCATGCAGTTACAGCTTTGACTTTTTATGTCATCCTTCTCCCTAGGTTTAATTGATTTTTCCTCCACTCCACACTTTTGAACTAAAAGTGCATGTCTGTCCTGGTGGTGAAGTGTGGACAAAATTTTTGGGCCTTGTAAAATGTGTTGTAAATCACTAAATAAAATGTATTCTAAATAGTATGTTTGCTTAAGGAAAAAGATGGGTTTAGAAGGTGAGAAGAATTAAACTTAATGTTTCATTTATTCCACATTCTTTAACACAAAGCAGATTATGATGCCAGTGACCTCAACATTATCTTGTACTCTTCGTCACTATGCTTCTTGTCAGTGTTTACTTGTTGCCTATCATTTCCAGAATCTGCTGGGTAGTTAACTTATCAGTCAGTATATGAATGGTACACTGCTGATAACAGTAAATATCACAAAATCCTCTTCCTTTTTCTACACATTTGTATGCTGTAACTGATGTTTTGAACTGCCTGCCACCCCTTAATTTCTGTATTGCACCGATAGCCAAAGTTTCACAAACCCTAAATATGCACCTGTTTATCAGCTACTGTTAATACAATCCACAGGCTTCCCCCGAAACATTACAGACCTTAGCTGCGTCACAGCATGTGTCCCAGAAACAGCATGCTCCCTGCATCATAGCCATCACATTGTTTCCTTTCTATGCAATGCCTTCCTGAAACCGCAGGCAGACAATGCAATGTCATGATAATGTCTTGTGTTCCCAGAGGTATGTGCTTTACACTGTGTGATGCAATGCAGCTCACAGTACACCACAGGTTTTGTTGTTCTTACTGATGTACATTACCAGGCAGGACTCTTCCATAAACACTGTAACTTCTTCCTTAAGTATATAAAGGCACAAGTCTGGGATTAGTGTTGAAATTCCTCTGTTTCACAGCTGTACTGCATTGAGAGAAGCTGTGCAAGATGCTGCTAGTGTTAGCAAGAACTTATTAGTTCAATGGTCACGCTAATAAGGTGGTTTCGTACTGCTGTTCCTGAATTGCTGCAGTAGTATAATACGTGTTTATAGGCACTTGTGAGGATCTTAAGAAGCCTAGCCACACATTCCCATGGTATTTTTTAACTTTCATACTTTACATGCAAATAACCCAGAGCTGGGCAATAGAAGGATATGTTGGGGCACTTACTGTTTGCCTCTATCCATAAATATATAAGCCATACCTGTTTATCTGTTCAATAAATTAGAAATTTATATATATATATATCACAGAGAATATATATATATATATATATATATATATATATATATATATATATATATATATATATATATAAATTAGAAATTCTATCTATTTGGTGAAGTGAAGACTGCCTTATCCTTTTGGTGAAGTGAAGACTGCCTTGCTTTGTATATTGTTTTTACTACGGAGACTTGTTGATGTTGATTTCTTATATCTGCCAGTTCACATTCCTCTCTTTTGTTTTTGTTTCATTATATTTAATGATTAGCCTAATGAGAGCAGAGAACAATGGAATGAGCTGTCTAGACATGATGACGGTAGCCATACATGCTACAGTGACCATTATGCTCATGCATATAGTGTGGGTGTGTGTATATTGGTAGTGCCACATAGATGTCTTATGGTATGTATACAGATAATGTAGTGCCACATTACAGAGCTACAGTGTTTAACATGTGACACAAAATATGTGATCTGAAGTTGGTGTTTTCATTTGATCTTTAACCTGAGCGAACTCTGATCTGGCATGGATCCGACTTGGCCACATACTCCATTATTGGATCCAGAGTCCAAGCTCCTCTCCTACCCATAATGTCCCTGCCCCCCCCCCCCGATCTCATTTGCTGCTCATTTGATCAGCAGTGTGTATCCTTTGCTCCAAGCTCCACTTGTAGTAAGTTGAATTTTTGGGGGTTTTTTTGCTCTCTAAATTTCTTCTCTTTGACCTATCCTCACTTCTAACCCTACCCTATCTCTTTGTGCTCAGGTGTCGGTAAAAAAAAAAAATAAAAAAAAACTCACTCTCTCACCTCTTTGTGGCTTTCTTTAGCGTGTGTTTGTGAGTGTGTATTCTTCTTCTTCCTGGCCATGGCAGATCCCCCCCCCCCAAACCTGACTTCAGAAAGTGCACACAGTGTGGGTGTAAGCTCCCCCCATCTGATGCCCACACTCTGTGCGTGGTCTGCTTGGGTGACCCCCATCTGGATTTCTCCTGCTTAATCTGCGCAGGCTTCAACCCCCACACGGTGATCAATAGGAGGAACAAACTCATTCTTACACCTCCAATGGAGGCCTCCTCTTCTTCTTCCTCTGCCCTGGCTTCTGGGACTTAACCTCCCACCAAGAAGTCCGGGGATGGAGAAAAGGCCTGATCCAAGGAGCAGCATCGGCCGAGGAAGCAGTCCCTAGACCACTCTTCTCTGTCGCACCTCCATCCAAGTCCTGTCCTGATCCGAGCTGGAGCTCTCCTCGGCCCATGTTCCCTCTGTTTTTGCTGGGGCTGGAGGGCTCCTGGTCTCAGTCTCCACTTTCTACTTCCCCCCAGCACTACTCCAGGCCTGGGTTGGCAACGTCTTCTATCCAATCCTCTCGTAGCCTGTCCAAAGCCGAAGTGGACAGGATGATGCGAAAGTTCCTTCTGCCCCAGATCCAGTTGGGAGTCTTGTCTGCTCCATCCCCCCTCTGAGGCCAGGAGCATGCAGTTCACCTTTCTCCCCATTACTCCTTCTCTGATCTGACCCCTGATTTTGGAGTCTTTGGTTCAGAGGTTCCCCAGTGTCGAGGGGTCAGTGCCAATAGTTCCTGGTACCTTGACACTGACCGTTGCCCTGAGTGGCTCTGCTCCAACATTTTCAAAGTTGACTGACTCTCAGAGCCATAGCCTTGGTGTCCGATCCAAGGGGATGGTGTTAACTTTGAGAGTTTCAGGGTCATCTCTTCCTCTCAGAGCTTTGATGCTGGGAGGCTTGGCTCTGGCTCCGGCTCCCACCTTGATACAGGGAGCAGCAGAATCAGCCTCAGCCATTCCAACTTCAGGGATCCGCTCACCTTTTGCCTTCGAGGTGGTGGAGAGGGTCCTCTTGGGCCTTAGAGACCCTTGACACTTTCATCCTTGGAGACCATCCTGGGTCCCTCTTTTTCTGGGCCAGAGTCTGCTATCCTGCCCCCTCAGGGACAGCCTGTTGCCACTTCGCCCCAGGAGGTTCCCACATGGTAACTCCTAGATGCTTCTGAGTCTTCCCCGAAATTTCCCCCGAGAAGCCCCCTCAGAAGTGTATGTGCAAGAGGAGGCACTTAGACTCCCCACCAGCATCCCTCATGGATGATACCGACCTGGAGGAAGGGTAGGGTTCCCCTTGATCACCCCCAGAGGATGTCTCCGTTGAAGACATCATGGAGATCATTCGACAAAGTGGTGGCTGGTCTTCCCATAAGCCCAACCCAGATTAATAGGTATTCCTGGAGGCATTTGGCACAGGACCGTCTACCTCCTGGGTGCTCCCTCCTGCAGATCCCCTAGTGGATCTGATCTCATCTAGTGCATGGAAGGAACCAGATACAATTGAGTATATCCCCAGGTGCCCTGATAAGGTACTCAGTGGTCTTGCAGACAAACAACACTGGTCCAAAAGGTCCCTGGTCAATGCCATGGTAGTTGGGTGGCCACCAAAAAAGAGATTGCACAGGAGAGCGCTTCAGTTCATCCTCCAGACATGGAATCTCTGGTGATGGATCATTTTGGAAAGTGGAACTACACATCAGCTGCCTTTGCCTTATGTGCGCTGAATTATTTGGCATATGTAATCAGACTGCAGTGAGACCTGCTCAGAGAGGTCACTGAGTCTGCCCCAGGGTCCATGTTGGCAAGTTGAAGAAGGTTTTCTCCTTCTGCATGGCTACCCTCACTTTCTTCTTTAATATGGCCATGAGGTTCCTATCACACTCAACAGAGGGTGCCTCTGTGGCTGCAGGAACAGGTGTGGCCATTAGGCAGCATGCCTGTCTCTGGCTTTGTGCGTCTTTCATGAACACCCCATACGATGGTTCCACCTTGTTTGGAAAAACGGTTTGTGATACATTAGTCCAGAGTGAGAAGGACAGGAAGACTTTGTCTGCTGTCGGGATCCGCTTCTCCACCCCACAACAATCCTTTTCTAAGAATCATTCTGGGGTCAAGAAGATGTGGTTCCAGAAGTTTCAAGGTTCTTCCCAAGATGCTCAGGATATACCTTCACCCAGAGGCAGAGGGGGATACAATAGACACTGCCCTCATGACGGAGAGGGCCCAAAGAACCAAGGACCTCAGGATACTTTCTCGGACAGACCCTTCCAGCAACCCTGAAGGGTTGCCTGACTGCTCATTTCCGGACGCAGCCAGGGGAAGACTATCTCTGCACCCAATGGCCTTGGAGTCAGTTACAAACGATCATTAGGTTCTGCAGATGATGTCCGCAGGTTACTCTATTCCCTTTCTCCATTCCCCCATTACTCCCAAACACCTCCCAGACCTGCCACCGAGTCAGCAGGAGGAGGCAGTTGTAGAAGTTACTAGGTTGCTCACAAAACAAGTCATCCAGCCCACCACCCCAGACCAGTCTAGATCAGATGTTTATTCAAGGTTCTTTTTAGTGCCAAATAAAACTGTCAGTTCCAGATGGTCACCCTTCAGTCCATTCTGCCCTTCTTGCAGATGAAAGACCTGATGTGCTTGGTGGACCTGCAGGACGTGTACTACCATATCAAGATGAACAGGCACTCTCAAATGTTTATCCTTTTCCAGCTGAGAGCTAATCACTTTCAGTTCTGAACACTCCCCTTTGGGCTCACCACCGCCCCCCATGTGTTCATCAAAGTGATAGCGATAGTGGCGGCTCAACTGCGGCTACAGGGTTTTCCCTACCTGGACATTTAGCTCCTCTCCGCTCCCTCCAGGTATCGAATGATTCAGGCCAGGGATCATCTCCTTCAGATTGCTCAGTACCTGGGTATTACCATAAGCTCCACAAGTCTCAGCTGACTCCAGTGCAGGTACTGGATTTCATAAGTGCTCGGCTAGACACTACCCAGGACAGGGTGTTTTTACTTCTGTTTTTACCTCTGGGCAGATTATCTCTCCGCCATGATGTGCTGCACATTCTCCAAGTCAGTCTTCTTCTAGTGGGCTCATTTCTTCAGGCATCGGGGTCCATGGTGGCCACAGTCATTCTTGTCCTGACTGCACATCTCCATATGAGGGTTATACAATGCACCTTAGCCATTCTTTGGTAGACCTTCCCTTGTCACATCCTGTTTGACTTTCCCATGTGTGCAGGGACTTACTTCTTTGGTGTCTGCGATCCCCAGACCTCCTTCAGGGTTAGATGTTTGTTCTTCCCTCCCCCATAATCACAGTGACCACAGACCCCTCCCTGCTCGGTGGGGGGATATTGCATGGGAAGGATGGTCCAAGGCATGTGGCCTCCCTAGAAGCCAATCTGCATATCAGTGTCCTGGAATTGAGGGCAGTGCTTTTGGCATTGCAAGCTCTCCATGCCTTTCTTCCTCCGGGGACTATTGCCATACAAGTGGAAAATATGTCAGTAGTCTGGTACATTAACAAACAGGGGGGAAACAGATCTCATCCCCTTTGCCCCAAAGCCATGAGATTGTGAGAGTAGGCGATCACTGGCTTTTTTCTGGTGGGAACGCACATTGTGGGAAGTCCAACTTTTTGGCAGACAGGATCAGCAGGTCCATTCTGATGACTTACGAGTGGTCTTTGAATCATTCAGTAGTGAAAAGATCTTTCTAAAATGGGGTCAGCCTTGCTGCGATCTCTTTGCTTCTTCTTCCAACAGAAAGTGCAATGAGTATTTTGCTCTGAACACCCCTCTGGAGAAGTCCCCCAGAGATGCTATAGTTCATGCTTGGCCCTCTGGTCTACTGTATGCGTATCCTCCACTTCCTCTATTTCCCAAGTTCATTCAGAAAGCTCAATGGCTGCCAAGCTCAGTGATCCTCTTTGTCCCTTTCTGGCCTTGCCAAGTCTGATTCCCACTTGTAGTCTTATGCAAGTTGTCCTCCTTGGACTCTAGATCCAGTTTTGGATCTGATCACACATCTCTAAGGGATTCCTCACCCAGATTTAGTCATTCTGAAGCTCAGAGCTTGGCTACTACAATTCCTGTGGTAGCGAGGACTCCTGGGCTTTCTTCTCCTGTTAAGAAGATCTTGGTAGCAGCTCACAAATCTCCTACTATTTTGATCTGGGCTTCTCAGCATGTCCTGGATCCTTTTACTGCACCAGTTTCAGCCATTTTGAAATTTTTAGTGGACATTTTTAATCATGTCACTAGTTTCTCTACAGTTAAGGTGTAATTAGCAGAGATTTCTAACTTTCACATCTGTGAAAGTTCAGCTTCATTGGCTTCTTCTAAATTTTGTAAGGCATTTTTGAAAGTTACCTTTCTTCTTCAGCCTCGGGTTAGGAATCTTACCTTTGTGCTGCAGGCCTTGGTTGCTCCTCCTTTCGAACCAGCAGCTACTGTTGATTTGCAGTTTCTGTCATGGAAGATGACCTTTTTGGTAGCAATTACTTCAGCCAAGAGGGTTTCTGAGATCCAAGCCTTATCTGTCAATCCCCCTTATATGGTCTTCCATAAAGATAGGGTGTCCATCTTTCCTACCGAAGGTGGCATTAGAGTCTAATATTAACCAGGCTATCAGTTTGCCAGTTTTTATTCCAAATTTCAAAAATAAGGGAGAGTAAAAATTGCACTTGCTTGATGTACACAGGCAGCTGCGTTTTTATTTGCATAGAACAAAATCCTATTGTAAGTCAGATCAGCATTTTCTTTCCTTTTTTAAACCCTTTTTGGGAAAGCCTGTTTCTAAAGTTACTATTGCTCGATGGTTTTCTGAGTGCATTTCATTGAGCCAAAGAGTTATCTCCATCAGGACATGTCCAGGTGCACCACCAGGTTGTTGCTACCTCTGTGGCCTTTTGGTCCATGATTTCTTTAGATGATATCTGTTCTGCAGCTAACTGGACATCATCACACACATGCGTTTCCCATTATAAGTTGGATCTTCTGTCCATTGGCAGGGCATACTTTGGCTCAGCCATACTCCAGAACATCCTTCCATAAAGACCTCCCAGGGTTTATTGGTAGCTGGAGACTCTGTCCCTCAGGTTGAAGATCAAATGAAAACAACAACTTCAGATAAATAAGTTACGTACTTACCATAACGTTCCATCTGAGGTGTTGTTTTTTATTTGTCTTCAACCGTCCCTCCCTCCTTCCCTCTGCTTTGTGTGGTCTGTGTAGTGGACTGGATGGAAGAGGCATAGCCCGCTGTCCTGGCTAGCTCACTCTTTGATGAGTCTTTTTGTGGGTTGCACTAGGTTATTGGCATTATCATTTAGGTTAGGATGCGGCTGTTCAGCAACAAACTCGATCTGGGGGGTGCAGGGGCATTATGGGTAGGGATGGAGCTTGGACTTTGATTCAGACGCTGGAGTATCCGGCCGAGTCATATCCGTGCCAGATCCGAGTTCCCTCAGGTTGAAGACAAATGAAAATCAGCAACTCAGATGGAACATTATGGTAAGTACATAACTTATTTTTCATGCACATAGGGTTGCCCTACTTTAGGCACTTTGGATTGCCGGACTCCAGCATGGTGTCTATAGATCACTATGTATGTATACCTTTAAGAAGCTTTCTAGGGGCTTGCACAATTGTATAAATACTGAGCACGTGCGAGCCTCACTGCCATTTTGTAGTAAGCTGTTGAGATGTACGTATGTATGTCTGTGTAGTCTGTCAGTTAATCAGTACTACTGTGTGATGTGTTTCTGTGTAATAAAGCCTATAAACAAATTACCCCCCCCCCCTGTTCGTCTTCAATAGTAAAACAAGATGAGTGACATGGTGTCAGAAGTGGGATCCAGAAATTCAGATACCGGCCCGAGAAGGCACTCAGTTAAAGGTAGACGAATATAGAGGAATGAATCATCCCTACTGCACATATAACTCGTAAAAACAGGTCAGAAACATATTTCATGTATCAAAGCTTACTTAAATAATTTCTTATTTGCAAAATACAAAGCACTCAGAATGCTCAAAACGAATTTCTAAGTAAACGAAATATCTGAAACTGTGATATATTAATAGAAAATATTCAAATAACTACGGAAAATGTTGGAAACAATGTTTGAATCACATAAAATGAATAAAATAAGGAAAAAGACCACATTTTTTTGAAGTAGCTCATAGCACATACTTTTTTACATTAATTAAAGCTATTCAAGATATCCAAATTGTATAAAGTGTTCACATGTTTGTGCAGTATTACAGTACAGTTATTTCGCAAAATACAGCCATTTCAAAGCATATTTCACAAAGTACAGTATTTCAAAGAGTTTATTGTGCATTTGAATGTTATTACAAGTACTGGCTGTGCGTGCATGTTCATATATAATTACAAGGGCCATATTTTCAGTATGTTTGGGCATACTTTGTTGGCGTGGCAGATGGATTTTGAAAACCAGGTCCTCTTGTCTTTGATAATAATATTGCAGAGAACTGGAGAGTGTTTGAGGAAAAGTACAATATTTTCATGTAAGCTGCATTTTCTGGTAACGATGCACGTGCATAGGCATTTATTCTGCTTAATGTAGCTGGTTCAGAAGCCATGGAAAGACGGTGTTCATTTGTGTATACACCTGCTATATTTGCAGGAGAGGGGTAAAACCACCATATAGTGGTACCGGCTGAGTCAAGTGAAGATCCCGAGTGCTTAAAACATAAATTTAGAGAAATGTGTAACCCCCAAACAAATATTACAATGCAAAGCACTTATTTTATACAAGAGATCAAAAGCCTGTGGATACTTTTGGAGCATATATAAATGACTTGAGAAACAAAGCTAAAACATGCAGATTTGGTGATTTAAGGGATGAGTTGATAAAGGACAGACTTGTGTGTGGCATTAAAGATGATGGATGTTGTGAGAAAGATTTTGCTTCATGACAGTGATTTAACTTTGAATAAGGCCACTGAGATTTGTCAGATATATGAGCTCACAAGTGAGAAATGCATGATTCCATTATCTTCTAGTGCTCATGTTGATAGTATGCAGCACGTGGTTAAAAGAAACAAGCCGAAGCACAAGGCAGGTACTGTAAGCCCTGTAACAGTCACTGGGAAACCCATACCTTTTTTGCAAATTCCAGAGTGCACACAGTCTCAGTGAAGTTCAAGGGTGAGTCAGCAAACTGAAAGCATATACCCTCATCTTACCTCATAGTCAGCTGTCGTAACTGTAGATACAAATCATGAACCCAAAAGAGAAAAGTGCTTAGCTGTTGGTCAGCAATGTCACAAATGCAATAAGTGGAATAATTTCAAAAGGTTTTGTAAATCAATTAAGGGGCATTCTTTTATTAAAAGTGAACATTCCAAGAGGCAAGTTGATCGAGTAGAAAGCTGTGACCCCACGTTTTATGTTGATGGTGTGTCTGTGCTTAATGAAACAGTCAGTGCAGTAGATTTATGGGCAAAGAGTGAAGTATTTTGTACTGTTTGGATAAATGGAAAAACCCATAAAGCTCAAAGTTGACAGAGGTACAAAGTGCAATGTTATGTCAGCAGAAACATCTGCTATAGTATGTGCTGGTCAGAAGCTTGATTTGGCAAAGTGTGTGAAGCTTCCTGTTTATGGTGGTGAAGAAATTCAAATTGAAGGTTCAGTAGTGCTTTCATGTTAGTCTGCTGGGAACAGCTATAATTTGCAATTTTACATAGTCAAAAGGCACTTACAGTCATTATTAGGCCTCAGAGACAGTTTGAAAATAGGACTACTTTAATTTAAAAAGGATGTGTTTAAAAAACAGTGTTCTAATTTTACCCAGTCTGTTTTTTCTACCTACGCTGATCTTTTTGAAGAAAAACTAGGAAAACTTCCAGTTGTGTCAGTCCAGTTGTCAAACCAGCCCAGAAAGTTCCAGTACCTATGCAGAACAGAGTCAAAGCTGAGCTAGGTACAATGGTACAGCAAAGTGTAATTTGTCCAGTAGAAGAATCTACTCAATGCTTTGCCAGAGATGGCCTGCATCTGTCGCCCCTGGGATTCCGGATACTGGCAAAGGGTCTTGCCGCCCCTATAGTGCCTTTTTCTAGGCAAGGTTCAAATGACAAATTCACCCCTGTAACTGGAACAGGCAAGCAAAAACTAAGGGTAATGCTACTCATTGCTAGAAGTCTAAGTCTCAAAATGCACTCAGTCGAGGTACTCCTTAAAATGGAGAACATCGATATCTGTGTAATGACTAAGACCTGGTTCAAGGCTCTAGAGAGCACCCCTGCATTACCAGGCTATAACTCATACCACACTTTTCGGCCATGTAACTTGGACCAGAACACCAAAGGTGGAGGTGTGTCTATATTCATTAAAGATATACACACCTCCAGGCTAATTGCGCAGCATAATGCACTCGAGGTTATGCAAGTGCAACTAACTCTGTGCAAAACTGCAATCCAAATTGTAGCTTGCTACAGCTCCCCCGCCATGCCACAGGATTCCCACTCCTCTTTTCTTGATATACTGGAAAATATTAGGGTTCAACCAAACACCCTAATAATGGGCAATTTCAACTACCCCACCATTAACTGGGAAAATTACTCATGTACCAACTCCTTCGCTCAACGCTTTCTGGAATTCATAAATTCCAATGCCCTGGATCAACTTATCCACACCCCCACCAGGGGCAACAATATCCGAGGCCTAGTCATTACCAACATGAGTGACCGGTGTTTCACACCTGAAGTCACTCCTCGTTGGTCAGATCCGACCATAAGCTAATCACCCTATATATCCGCATCCCGCCCCCACCCACCATTAAGGAAACCACAGTAAAAAATGTCTCCAAAGCCAACTTCATGCTTCTTAAGACAGAAGTGGTGAACTTCATGACACCCATGCAGATGGACAATACAGTTACGACTGCTGAATCCTACACAAATGCACTCTATAAGCACTTACATGAGTGCATGGATCATACTATCCCAAACAGAACCAAGACGCTATCCTCCAAAAAAAAGGAAGCCAATCTGATGGTCCCCTGCCAGAAACAAACTCTACAACAGAAGGAAGAAACTGTTGCAAAAGAGAGTAAAATCCCGTGAGTGGAGGAGCTCCCTGGTCAGCCTCAGTAAGAAGCTGAGATCCCTTATAAGATCCTCCAAAGCTAGCTACGAAAACAAAATTGCCACTGATTCTAAGGACAACCACAAAGCATTCTATAGCTATGTCAGGAATCTCAATGGCAACACCCAGATCTGCTCTGAGTTACAGCACAACAGCACGAAAATTACAGAACCAACTAATATTGCCAATATCCTGGCAGATAGGTTCAGTGCTAACGTTACCCCCCTCTCACCCCCTAAAGGGTCCATATCTGTACAGGAAGAATGCAGAGTCCCTGTAATCACATCTTTGCAGGTAAAAGCTGCAGTCTCTAAAGCCAAAAACACAGCATCCATGGGACCGAACAACATCCCAGGCTGCATTTTACACGAACTTCAGACCAAACTGGCTACCCACCTAAGCACCATGTTCAATCATAGTCTCACATCAGGCTTTGTGCCCACTGAATGGCACACAGCAACAGTTATCCCACACCACAAAGGGGGAGCCACCACTGATCCTGGGAACTATCACCCTATCAGCCTGACAAGCCTGGTCTGCAAGGCCATGGAACGTATCATCATGGAACTCGTAAACAAAGACATTGGTAACCTCCAAACTCTGGGCCCCAACCAGTTCGGGTTTGTGAAATGCAGATCATGCCTTCTGAATCTGACCGACTTCTTTGAGGCAGTCAGAAAAGCCGTGGATGAGAGTAAGGTGGTTCACACAGCCTATCTTGACCTTGCCAAGGCTTTTGACACCATCCCCCATTCTGGAATTATAGCTAAACTCACTAAACTAGGTATAAATCCCTACGTCACACAATGGGTTGCCAAATGGCTCACTGACAGAACTCACACTGTAAAAGTTGCAGACTTCAAATCTGACTTCAAACCAGCGACAAGTGGAGTACCATAGTGTTCAGGCCTGGGAACCTCTCCTGTTTGGTATCTACTTCTCTGAAGTACAGGCTAACACAGAAGGCCTCTGGCTAACGAAGTTCTTAGATGACTGCAAACTAGGCGCCATAGTCGAGTCCCAAATGATGTGGACATCCTATAGAAGGGTCTCACTGAGACAGATGCCTGGTGTCAGAGGCATGGCCTCTAGCTCAGTGCCAAAAAGTGCATTGCCATCTCCTGTGGTAAAAACTCTGTACCCATGAACTACCACATAAACGGCAATCTACTTAACGCCAAATGTGTGATAAGAGACCTTAGGACCCGGACAGTAGTCTCTCCTTTGATAATTACATCGCCACAGTAGTCAGGAAATCCTTCTATGTGGCACACCTCATCACAAAAGGATTCTCATCTAGGAAAAAAGAGGTAATTGTTCCCCTCTACTCGGCACTTATTAGACCCATTATAGAGTACAACACCCCCTTTGGAATGTACCTAACAAGACATCTGCAGCAGCTGGAAAGGCCACAGAAGTACCTCACAAAGTGGATTACCAGCCTCAAACAGATGCCCTACATTGACCATCTCAAAAAACTCCAGCTTTACTCTGTTGCATATCACCTACTCCAAGGAAATCTCTGCCTAACATATAAAGCTATGTTAAACCCAGAGCTGTTGGACATGCTACACCTAAAGAAATCCCAGTCCCTATCAGCCACATGCTCTAGGGACCTAAACCTTGTCACCACAATAAACAGGACATGCTGGAGGAATAGATTCCTGTCCCAGAGACTTCCTATACTCAGGAACAAGCTACCCATCTATGTCAAGCAAAGTTCCTCATTAGCACTCTTCAAGAAAAATCTTGATGAGTGGATGGGAACTAGGAAATATACCCTGGGGATCACTTCTGTGGCTCTGCTCGACAGGGGCACAGGAAATTAACTTTCTTGGGTGGCGTAAGCGAGGGAACATTGTTGGCTAGGCTTACTTAGACCCTTGGGCCGATAGCCTAGTACCTACCTATGAACCTATGAATGGGTATCTTCCATGGTCATGGCTCATAAGAAAAGCTCAGATGATATCAGAATATGTATTGATCTACGAGATTTGAACAAAGCACTGAAAAGACTTCATCATCTAATGCATACATCAAAGAAGTCACTGCTCTTATGCCAGATACCACTGCTTTTTTCTGTCTTGGATGCAAAAAGTTCATTTTGGCAAATTTTGCTTGATGGAAAATATTTATTGGTAACCACTTTCAGCACTTTTTTTGGCAGGTACAGATTTTTGAGAATGCCATTTGAGATAAATTCTGCGACTGAAGTCTTCCAGCATGCAATGGAGGAATTTTTTTCCGGGTATATGTATGCTATTATAGTAGATGATATTCTCGTAAGAGGTAATGATGAAGCTGAGCAAGACAGAAACCTCAAGAAAATTCTTGAAAGAACACTTGAAGTGAATCTTAAGCTGAATCCTAAGAAGTGTAAATTCAGGCTACGATAAGTTACTTATGTTGGTCATTTGTTTACCAGTTCAGGCTTACGACCTTCCAAGAAAACTGCTCTTCTTGAGATGCCAGCTCCAGACAATGTTCAAGCCCTACAGCGTTTTCTTGGCATGGTTAACTATCTAGGTAAGTTCATTCCAGACTTGAACCAACTTTCATCACCGCTTAGAGAGCTGACACACAGAGATGTATCTTGGTCATGGTTAGAACAACACCAAAGAGCATTTTATGTCCTGAAACAAAAAATTGCCAGTCCACCAACTCTCAGATATTATGATGTTCACAAACCAGTTACTCTTTCTTGTGATGCTTCGAAATTTGATCTTGATGCAGTCATTCTTCAAGAGGGTAGACCAGTAGCCTATGTGTGCAGAACTCTAACCAAACCAAAATGCAGTATGCGCAGATAGAGAAAGAACTCTTGGCAATTGTGTTTGCATGTTCGAAGTTCCATGATTATATTTATGGTAGACCTATCCAGAATGAAACAGATCACTAACCTCTAGTCACTATTTTGGGAAAGCCCATCCATACAGCTCCTGCCAGATTGTAATGCATGATGTTGAAGCTGCAAAAGTATAATTTCAGTCTTGTCTACACAAAAGGCAAACTTATTTATCTCGCTGAAGAGTGTGACTTTACTCATATTACAAGTAGCCCTGAGTACCCACAGACAAATGGTTTGGCAGAACGTGCAGTTCAAAGTGTGAAACAATTACTAAAGAAGACAAAATGAGACAATAGCAATGTTTTCTTGAATCTCTTGAATCTCAGAAATGTTCCTCGTGATAAACATCGTGGTTCACCTGCACAGAGACTTCTGTTGAGACAAACCAGAGTCACACTACCAATTATAGTACATTATTTGTTCCATGTGTCAAGAACAACTGATCAGTGAAAGTCCATGTGTTGAAGAAGCACTTATACCAGAAGTCCTATTATGAGCAAACCGCTCAATCCATTCCGAGAAGGGTAGACAGTGAAGATGCAGATATCCAAAGATTTTGATCGGATTAGAGTCAATGAAAGTGTATGTCCGGAGCCAAGCTCGTACATTGTGGAAACACAAGGAGCAAGAATTTAGGCTGAATTGGAAACATTTGAATCCGGTGTGTGAGCCTGTATTGCAGTATCATACCTGTGAAAATGACTGTACATCTCAGAATGAGTTATCTATCGTTCCAGTTCCAAAGGATGTTCCAGTAAATATTCCTGTTCCTGAGAAGAATCCCAAAACTCCAGAAACTGTTTTTTCACCAATGACTGTCCCTGTTGCTAAACCCATTTCTGATTGCTATATCACTAGATCTGGCCACATTTCTAAGCCTCTTCCCAGATACACTGCAACTTGGACATGAATGTTGTGTTTATTTCTAATTGTCTGTACAATTGGATCTTTCTTTTTCAGATGTCATTATGTTGTGGGCAATTTATTAAAGAGGGACCATGCAAATCAATATGTATGTATACCTTTAAGAAGCTTTCTACGGGCTTGCACAAGTGTATAAATACTGAACATGTGTGAGCCTGGCTGCCATTTTGTAGTAAGCTGTTGAGATGTAAGTATGTATGTCTGGGTAATCAGTTAATCAGTTTGTTTATGTTTTGTACTGCTGCTAGCCATCCTGCTGTGTTTCTGTGTAATAAAGCATATAAATGAACTACGCTGCCTCCTCGTCATCAATTGTAAACCAAGACAAGAAACAGTGTCCCAAGGAGAACCAGATTTTCTTGCAGTGGCTCTTCTGGGAGGCCATATTTGAGTGGTATGATGGGCCCTTGTCATACTTGGATGTCTAGCATGGGCTTGTCACACATGGATGTCTGGCATGAGCTTGTAAGGATGGTGAGTGATACCAGTATTGCAACAGTGACATGAGACAAAACCACCCTGATCCACTTCAAGAGTGGGAGACAGAGGATAGGGAGAAGCAGTCAGAGATATAATATACGTATTTTATTTATATTTTTTCTCAGTGCTACTTTCTTTTGCTAAGTTACCTGTTTTGCACTTCTGTTTGAGTGCATTTTGTTTTGTAATGGCAGAGGAACTGGAAATCACCACAGCTGGATGTTGAAAGTAGTAGGAGCAGCGGGCTCTGTATAAAGTCTGTAGCATCCTGAGCAGTGGGCTATGTATGCAGTAGTATGTTGCAGTCCTGAGCAGTGGGCTATGTATGCAGCCTGTAGCAGTCCTGAGCAGTGGGCTATGTATGCAGTCTGTAGCATCCTGAGCAGTGGGCTATGTATGCACTCTGCAGCATCCTGAGCAGTGGGCTATGTATGCAGTCTGTAGCAGTCCTGAGCAGTGGGCTATGCATGCAGTCTTAGCAGTCCTGAGCAGTGGGCTATGTATGCAGTCTGTAGCATCCTGAGCAGTGGGCTATGCATGCAGGCTGCAGTATTCCTGAGCAGTGGGCCATGTATGCAGCCTGTAGCAGTCCTGAGCAGTGGGCTGTGTATGCACTCTGTAGCAGTCCTGAGCAGCGGGCTATATATGCAGTCTGCAGCATCCTGAGCAGTGGGCTATGTATGCAGTCTGTAGCATCCTGAACAGTGGGCTATGTATGCAGTCTGTAGCAGTCCTGAGCAGTGGGCTATGTATGTAGGCTGTAGCATCCTGAGCAGTGAGCTATGCATGCAGTGTGTAGCAGACCTGAGCAGCGGGCTGTGTATACAGTCTGTAGCAGTCCTGAGCAGTGGGCTATGTATGCACTCTGTAGCATCCTGAGCAGTGGGCTATGCATGCAGTCTGTAGCATCCTGAGCAGTGGGCTATACATGCAGGCTGCAGTATTCCTGAGCAGCGGGCTATGTATGCAGTCTGTAGCAGTCCTGAGCAGTGGGCTATGTATGCAGTCTGTAGCATCCTGAGCAGTGGGCTGTGCATGCAGTCGGTAGCAGTCCTGAGCAGTGGGCTATGTATGCAGTCTGTAGCATCCTGAGCAGTGGGCTATGCATGCAGGCTGCAGTATTCCTGAGCAGTGGGCCAAGTATGCAGCCTGCAGCAGTCCTGAGCAGTGGGCTGTGTATGCATTCTGCAGCAGTCCTGAGCAGCGGGCTATGTATGCAGTCTGCAGCAGTCCTGAGCAGTGGGTTATGTATGCAGTATGTAACAGTCCTGAGCAGTGGGCTGTGTATGCAGCCTGTAGCAGTCCTGAGCAGTGGGCTATGTATGCAGTCTGTAGCATCCTGAGCAGTGGGCTATGTATGCAGTCTGCAGCATCCTGAGCAGTGGGCTATGTATGCAGTCTGTAGCAGTCCTAAGCAGTGGGCTATGTATGCAGTCTGTAGCAGTCCTGAGCAGTGGGCTATGTATGCAGTCTGTAGCATCCTGAGCAGTGGGCTATGCATGCAGGCTGCAGTATTCCTGAGCAGTGGGCCATGTATGCAGCCTGTAGCAGTCCTGTGCAGTGGGCTGTGTATGCAGTCTGTAGCAGTCCTGAGCAACGGGCTATGTATGCAGTCTGCAGCAACCTGAGCAGTGGGCTGTGCATGCAGTCTGTAGCATCCTGAGCAGTGGGCTATGTATGCAGTCTGTAGCAGTCCTCAGCAGTGGGCTATGTATGCAGGCTGTAGCATCCTGAGCAGTGAGCTATGCATGCAGTGTGTAGCAGACCTGAGCAGCGGGCTGTGTATACAGTCTGTAGCAGTCCTGAGCAGTGAGCTATGTATACAGTCTGTAGCATCCTGAGCAGTGGGCTATGCATGCAGTCTGTAGCATCCTGAGCAGCGGGCTATGTATGCAGTCTGTAGCATCCTGAGCAGTGGGCTGTGCATGCAGTCTGTAGCAGTCCTGAGCAGTGGGCTATGTATGCAGTCTGTAGCATCCTGAGCAGTGGGCTATGCATGCAGTCTGTAGCATCCTGAGCAGTGGGCTATGTATGCAGTCTGTAGCAGTCCTGAGCAGTGGGCTGTGTATGCAGGCTGTAGCATCCTGAGCAATGAGCTATGCATGCAGTGTGTAGCAGACCTGAGCAGCGGGCTGTGTATACAGTCTGTAGCAGTCCTGAGCAGTGGGCTATGTATGCAGTCTGTAGCATCCTGAGCAGTGGGCTATGCATGCAGTCTGTAGCATTCTGAGCAGTGGGCTATGCATGCAGGCTGCAGTATTCCTGAGCAGTGGGCTATGTATGCAGTCTGTAGCAGTCCTGAGCAGTGGGCTATGTATGCAGTCTGTAGCATCCTGAGCAGTGGGCTGTGCATGCAGTCTGTAGCAGTCCTGAGCAGTGGGCTATGTATGCAGTCTGTAGCATCCTGAGCAGTGGGCTATGCATGCAGGCTGCAGTATTCCTGAGCAGTGGGCCATGTATGCAGCCTGTAGCAGTCCTGAGCAGTGGGCTGTGTATGCATTCTGCAGCAGACTTGAGCAGCGGGCTGTGTATGCAGTATGTAGCAGTCCTGAGCAGTGAGCTATGTATGCTGTATGTAGCAGTCCTGAGCAGTGGGCTGTGTATGCATTCTGCAGCAGACTTGAGCAGCGGGCTGTGTATGCAGTATGTAGCAGTCCTGAGCAGTGAGCTATGTATGCTGTATGTAGCAGTCCTGAGCAGTGGGCTGTGTATGCAGTCTGCAGCAGTCTTGAGCAGAGGGCTGTGTATGCAGTCTGTAGCAGTCCTGAGCAGTGGGCTTTGTGTGCAGTCTGTAGTGTCCTGAGCAGTGGGCTATGTATGCAGTCTGTAGCAGTCCTAAACAGTGAGTTATTTATGCAGTCTGTAGCAGTCATGAGCAGCAGGCCATGTATGTAGTCTGTAGCAGTCCTGAGCAGTGGGCTATGTATGCAGTATGTAGCAGTCCTGAGCAGCGGGCTATGTATGCAGTCTGTAGCTGTCCTGAACAGCGGGCTGTGTATGTAGTCTGTAGCTGTCCTGAGCAGCAGGCTATGTATGCAGGCTGCAGCAGTCCTGAGCAGTGGGCTACGTATGCAGTCTGTAGCAGTCCTGAGCAGTGGGCTATGTATGTAGTCTGTAGCAGTCCTGAGCAGCAGGCTATGTATGCAGTCTGTAGCTGTCCTGAACAGCAGGCTGTGTATGCAGTCTGTAGCTGTCCTGAGCAGCGGGCTATGCATGCAGGCTGCAGCAGTCCTGAGCAGTGGGCTACATATGCAGTCGGTAGCAGTCCTGAGCAGTTGGCTATGTATGTAGTCTGTAGCAGTCCTGAGCAGCGGGCTATGTATGCAGTCTGTAGCTGTCCTGAACACTGGGCTGTGTATGCCGTCTGTAGCTGTCCTGAGCAGTGGGCTATGCATGCAGGCTGCAGCAGTCCTGTGCAGTGGGCTACGTATGCAGTCTGTAGCAGTTCTGAGCAGTGGGCTATGTGTGCAGTCTGTAGCAGTCCACTGTTAACTTTGCAGTAGTGTTGCTTCCATGTATGTTTAATAATTTTCCCACATGTCCTCTTTCTACAGGTCCTGTTGTTCCAGAGGAAAAGGTGAGGCCATGTTATCCTCTGCCTGTACTGTCCAAAGCATCTGGTGCTTGGTCACCTGAGACCACCAGAGCTGCTGCTCAGCAGTTAGATGATTGTTCTGTTACAGTAAGTAACTGAGATAAGGAACTAGTGCACTGTTGTCACGTCTCAGGAGGGAAGTGAAGGCTGCTTTTCTGTGAGCTGTCTCTGGTTTCTGCAACAAGACACCAGTAAAAAGAACACAAAAGAAATCAAAATAGTGGAACACTGCTACAAATCCACCAGGGTACATTTTCCCATAGTTTTCCAGGCTATATTTTCATCCCATTCCTTTTATCCTCACACCACTACCCATTTGTGGTAGTGTATTGGGAATTGTTCCTGCACTACAGATTCAGTATATAAAATGGAATAAGCTGAAATGGATCTCTTTAAATGTTCTTTTATTTAATGAGACATAACATTTCTTCAGATTAGATAATTGTGTCTGTTTTTTAGTAGTTTCATGAAATGTCTACATTGCACATAACCAAGCAAGTGGCCAGTTATTTAATGACATTGATAAGGCTTCATACTACCGTAATTCCAGATGGGTGGCCAACTCATTTCTTTTACTAACAATGACTCAGCCAAATGGGTGGGGCTTCAGCCAAACATGTCATTTGATCTCTGGATAGCAGCTAAATAATGTGCTACCACCCATGGTGCACTGTAGTTTAAGAATGGGAATGTGCATTAAACACCTTGTTTGGGGATAGAACTTGGAGCCCTCTGCTCTTACTGGCTTCAGTGGTGAGTATGCTTCCTGGTAAGTCACTGACATTGTATTATTGCCAGATTTTATGTCTGTCTTGATTTTCTGTAAGGGTTACACATTCTTAGTTTGCAGATGACTTAAAGTGCAATATTCTGGACCAGCAAATATTGTCCTAAGCTTCATCATGATTTTTTGCTGTTTGAGGTTTTTATGTTTTCCTGTATAGTCTGTTAGTAGGTGGATCAGATAGTTGCTTCCAAATGCTGTGTTTTTGAATATGTAAATATTTTCTTTACTTTTACAATCCTTGACGTTTCTGCAAGTAAGGCAGTGAGAACAGAATTCTTCTAAAATTCAGAATGCTGAGAGAAATAATGAACTTGAATATATTGGAGTTTATAGAAAATAACCATTTTATACTAGTAGATACGGTGGTAGTGCTGCGGTAGCGTTGTCGCCTCACAGTAAGACGCTGTCCGGTTCGATTCTCAGCTAGAGCGTCTTCTGCGTGGAGACATGCGTGACTGGGCATACCTTCGTTGAAGGTTGTGCGTCAGGGCTGGCAACTCGGCACGTAAAAATCAACTGCCAATCATTAGCGGACCGGAATTCTGCTGTGGCAACCCCTAACTGGGAAAAGCTGAAAGACACAACAAAGATATTAACCATTTGGCAATTTCTTATTGCTGCAGAGGGATGCAGATCATAATGCCTGCCGACTGGGAAGTGTGTGTGTGTGTGTGTGTGTGTGTGTGTGTGTGTGTGTGTGTGTGTGTGTGTGTGTGTGTGTGTGTGTGTGTGTGTGTCTACTGTTGGCCTACTTTGTACTGCTGAATTTGTGATAATGCTTTGAATGAGGGAAGGAGGGTTTAAGCAAACAGGAAGAAACCTTAAAGAAGAATCCAAAACAAAAAATACATGTACTGTTTTCCATTTCTGTACTGCAGTAGGGGTTGTATCTTTTGGAGAAAGCAAGGCAAAGTATACTTGTGCCTACAGGCTGCTACCACTAGTGAGGAATATATCAGACATGTTCCGTAAAGAGTGTACTATATGATAATGGGGCAAAAGGACTCTGGCACAGAGTAACATGCTACTTCAAGCACTTAACCCCACACCTGAGTCTAAAATCAAGCAGTCCAAAGCCCTTATTAAATATATATACTAATAGGGATTGGTGCAGTCCTATGCCCAGTTCAGAAAGGCTTGCAACGATTAGACACTTTGAAGTAGTGCATTGGCTAATGCCACTAACGGACACCACTGAAGCAACAGATAAGCATATTGAAGTCTGTGCACAGTTTCAGTGAAGCAACTGTTCCAGCTTTGAGACTTGGTACTGCTGGATAGTACATGATGGGAAATCAAACTACTTGCAGCAGCCAGTTCCACATACAGGTGGAGCTGCTGTGCAGAGCTGCCTCATGGCCGTGCAGCTTCATTTGTATGCTAGGAAGGGTCCCTGCTTGCAATTTCGGAGTTGCCATAGAGGTGGTGATGTGGTGCGAGGAAATTTGGCTGGATACTGTGGGTCCGTCAAGACCCTCAGGTAGGTTTGCAGTTAGCAAGGAATGGGTAACAAGATTAATTTTCACAGAAATGTTTCCAGATTTAATGAGCTGTTCCTTGTGGTGTGGAAGTCCCATGCATAGTGAACCTCAGCATTGCAAGGTACTTATTTGGGTGTACCCCACTCCATGAGATGGTGCCATTCTTTGGAGCAGCTATGAATTATAGGTCCAAAGCAGGGAGGTAGGATGGTGGAGGCTGTCTGCTGCTCTAGCCTGAACCTTTTGGAATCAGGCCCATGATATTCCTTGATTTTTGTTGTCTCCTATGTTAGGGAGCCCTGACTGCTTTGGGAGTGAAATAGGCCCATTAATACCAGAAGACCGAGTGGCATTTAGTTTTATTTGTTACATCATTTCCTTGGTTGTTTCATAGTCACCCCCTCTCATTGTATATCACCTTGTCCAAATTAAATCGAACACCACTTGACCTCCTGGTATTAATGATCACGTTTTAATTGTCAGTAAACTGAAATGTGGAGGAGCTATAATGTAATTCAACTTTGAATGGTTAATTTTGTGCATCTATGATAAATTGTCTTAAAGCTTGTATGATTTTTCTTTCATGACACTTATGATATAATTTATTTTACCATTTTCATTATACACTTATAATGGACTGGTCCCCCTTTAAGAGGATAAAACTTGTTTTTCAATTAGTTAATTGTGCAGGAGGTGCTGAGGCTGATTCCTGCAAGGGGACTCGTCAAAGGGGAGTTTTTAAAGGTCACAAGCAACCTGGAAGTTTTTAACTATGAGAAAGTCCCTCTGTAAGGACAAAAGCTCTCAGTTTTTGTTTTTTGTATCAGTTTGTTTTCATAAATTTCCCAGTGGTTTGCAGCTTTTTGCTTTGTTGTTTTTTTGTACATTGAAGTGAATTTTCATTCTGGTTAGAAGTTTAGTACTGACAGGAGGGGAGAGATGACAAGACACGTGTAGTGCTTCATACAGCTTTAGCCATGCTTTGATGTAAATGGACTTTCCTAGCTTTTTGGGAGGATTCAGTTTTTGAATCTTCCTGATTTCACAGGGAAGGTTGTTGAACAGCTTAGCCAATACTACTGAGAAAAGAGGGTTTTCATTGTGATTCTTTTTCTTAACCCCACTGTCAGAGGACTGACCCCAATGGCTCTTCTTCTTCTTCTTGCACTTCTTCTTCTTGCACCCACTCCGCTCATTCCTTTCAAGGTAGCAGGAGCTGGTAATCCCTGGGGACGGTAGGAGACTTACAACCCATTCGTTCCTGCTTGGGAATCTCCAATCAGCTCACCTGCCCTATGGTGAGAGTCAGGTGGTACAGAGTAACCCAGCTTGCTGATCCTGTGGGCCAGCCTACCCTTTCCTCTGGTGAAGCACCCATTTCTGTGCTGCAGCTCTTCTGAGCTTTACTGTAGTTACCCTCCAAATGGACTAATGCTTTCACACACTGAATTTATTTCAGCTTACTGCATGAGTTGTACATGGCAGTGAGGGCTCTTTACACTTGAACTCTAAAGGGTAAGTACCTAGTGCCTTCTGCTAGATTTTGCCCACGTGGTGAGTCAGAGTTGCCTCTCTACCCTCAAGATGGCCAGCAATTGCTGCTCACTCTCACCATTCCCCCACCAATTTCTACAGGTACCCTTGCCGCTGTTCAGACTCTGGTTAACAATGATGCACTCATATGTTTATCTCTATATGCCTTTTTGCCCTGGAGATAGCTACATTATGTTTCTTTAGTTTAGAAATCTCACCTAGATGCAGGGACCCGGATTTGTTTAATCTTCTCTTTTAATGTGTTCTCTTTAACATGGAGAAGGAGGTGGGACAGCAGTTTGGAGAGTTTTAATTCTCGAATGCGATGTAGCGCAGAGGTCCTGGTGGGTGAATTTTGGTTGGTGCCATGTAGTGATAGGACCTGTTTTGAAGGCTGAGAACAAATTGTTGGATTTTATATAATTGATATATTTTGGATCACAATGTGGGTTGCATGTCGATGAAAATAGTGTTTGCATGTGTGATGCCCTTACTGTGGGACAGTAATCAAGGATCCTGAATCCTCACCACTGGTACTGAAGAAGGACATTCACTTGCAAAAAAATGGATACACCCAGTATTTCCATGTGCAGTTCTCTGCATCAAGCACAATTTCCCTTAAGAGCACAGGACCACAGTCATTACGGGCTCTTGTTTCCTCTTTCTGTCTCTCTGTCCAGGTCACCAGTCAGACTTCCCACTGGCACAGCTATAGATTTGAGACCTCAGCTGAGTGTCCTAGCCAAGTGGTCCATCACCCTCTTTCTGAAACCAATGCTTCCTGTCCCTGCTCCAAGCAGCTGGCACATATACATTTTGAGGTTTGATTTTCACAAACACACACACACCTGGAAAAGGCTTGCACAGATGTACTAGCTATGCCCCCTTCTGCCCATACTATAAGGTAGTCACACCACCACCAGGCATTCGAAAGTCAGCTACTCAAAGGCTCTTGCAAGGTTACCCAAATATACTGAGTGAAATTAATGTTAATACAAATGGTAGTGTTTGGGTAATACAGTAAGGCTTTCATTAGTGGCCATAGCTGTCACCAAATATATATACAAGTACTCTCCAAGAGTAAAATATTATCTAAAAGACCAACCACAATGAAAATTTTAAATATATGTAATAATAAATAAGAAAATACTAACTATTTATTTACAATAAACACCAGAGTTTCAATCACAGGAAATATTAAAAATAACACAGGTGGACAGGTTCATGTACTTAACTAATCTCACATATTTTCCAGACTTATCTCAAGAATTATTTTTCCCTGGTTACTTACTAGAGCAAGCAAGATGAAGTAGGCGAGAGATCCTTCTTTGTCAGGTTACAAAAACAGAATCCTCTTAGACTACAGTCTCACCTAGTATTAAACATTATTTTTAGTGATGGATTACAGAATGAGATCACATACATCTGGTCATCTGACTTCTGTTTCTTGTGCTTCCCACTTGGCTAAAACTTGTCAGGATTTAGCACATGTTCTTCTTCTTTCGGCTTTTCCCGGTTAGGGGTCGCCACAGCAGAACTCCGGTCCACTAATGATCCGCAGTAGATTTTTTACAGATGCCGAGGTGCCAGCTCAATGCCCAACCTTCAACAAAGGCACGCCCATTCTACGCATGTCTTTCGAACACGGGGAGGACATGCAGACTCCACACAGAAGGTGCTCCAGCCAAGAATCGAACAGGAGAACCTCTTGCTGTGAGGCAACAACGCTACTGCTGCACCACCGAGACTTGTGTCAATAATACATACACACAGAGCCTTGCTAGGATCTGCTGCAGCTCCTGGAAGTCATTATACAATTGCAAACCTCCAGCCTTCCAGAGTAGCAATTAGTTCTCCCCAGTGACAATGCAGGAAGCTTCCTAGTACAGACTTTTTGTTTCTGGCTGCATTGAGAACTGTAAGATACAATCTTTATGGCCTAAGCCTGGTAATTTAATTTCAAACTATTTTCATCATTTGAGATTCACCTCTTCTAGTCCAGTATCCCCTGATAAAACATAAACATCTGATGTTGTCAATCTTCATTCATTCTTGACTGTTGGGTGTCTGTTCCGACCCTCAGAACTGACTTGACTATTATATCAAGCACTCATCAGCCAGAAACTCTCAAGCCAAGGCTACCCATACCGCCTCTCTTCCCTTTCCCTCAGATCTCATTTGCCACAAAGAAAATTGGACGTGTCAGCCATGCTCTCAGCTAAGTGCTAAACTTTTCCTTGATATAAAGCCATATATACAGTGTGTGTTTGTGTGTGTGTGTGTGTGTATATATATATATATATATATATATATATATATATATATATATATATGTATATATTCTTTAATTCTTTATTTTGTTGTCTCTATTTGGTAATTGTTATTGCTGTGTTTTTCCATCTGAGTGTTTGTATGTTTGTATTCTTCTTCCTTCATTTCTGCTGAATAGTTGCATACTGGAGCTGTTTGGTTAGCTTTTGCATACCCTACATCAACTTTATTACAAGCTGAGGTAAGTACAAACTTGCAGTGTTATAAGATAGTACTGAATTTTATTTATTCTGTTTATTGTTTCATTGAATATTGTGTTAAAAATAGTACTGCATTTATCTGCTTATTTGTTTACTGAAAATTGTGAGCTCTCTGTTCTCTCCCTGTCTGCAGTTAGTTTTCCCTACCCACCTTCCTTGTTCTTGTTGTGGTATTAATCTTGGTGGCTTTGGAATTGACCGCCCCTCCTGTAAATTTGTGTTTGAACACTTCTCCTGGGTCCATCATATTTGCTCACTTAACCGAGTACAGTGAGATCATATTTTGATTTCAGACACTCCTACCATTCCCATCTGTTCAGCACTGTCCCAGCTGTATCCTAGTCTAGACTCATTAGCTCATCCTGCCTAATACAGAGAGAACATTTGAGTAGGCATACCCACTTAGGCCCTGAACTTGTCTGATTGAAGACTGCTGGAACAGGGCTCAGTTTTGAGTTTTTTTACTGGTTAACTGGGTAATTTGTTCAAATCAGTTTGCTTGTTTTCT
This sequence comes from Protopterus annectens, assembly GCF_019279795.1. Lineage (NCBI taxonomy): Eukaryota > Metazoa > Chordata > Ceratodontiformes > Protopteridae > Protopterus > Protopterus annectens. The sequence continues at coordinate 30,621,396 of NC_056743.1, forward strand.
ATTGTTATATGTAAAAAAAAAAAAAAAAAAAAAAAAAACAATTTGCACTTTATCTGCTTTTACTGTATTTATGTTTCTTCCTACTTTATTACCTTATTTTGCTTTTGCCTCTTCTTAAAAGTACTCAGTTGTGTTTATTCTGCTGCATTTATTACTGCTTGGTAGTAGCCTGATTAAATTGTAACTGTTATTCTAAGTCTTTTGGTTATTGCACTTGGGCTTCGGACCTGTTGTTTTACATTATGAAGGTTTGTGGTCTGCACTGTTGTGGCAGGACAGGTAGCTTGCATCCTTCTAAGTTGGGAATTGCTGATTGAAGGCTCAGTGTCTGTTATTCTAAAAGTTTATTAGTTCTGGTTTAAGCACTCGGGCTCCAGGCCAGTTATTTTACATTAAGAAGGTTTGTGGTCTGCACTCTTGTGGGAGGAGAGGCTACATTCTACCCTTCTGAGCTGGGAATTTCTGGTTAAAGACTTACTGTGCCTGCTCATTTGAGCTGTTTTTCTGATATTGGTGAGCCTTGTCTGCTGTAGAATAGCCTAGATTCAGGCCTGCTGAATCTAGCTTTGTTTGTATAACTTGAGCACTAATCCAGGCCATCTTTTTTGGAGAAGGTTCCCCTGCACCCTATTGGCAGGAGTGTGCGGTCAGAACTTGTCAGATTGAAGACTGCTGGAACAGAGCTCAGTTTTGAGGTTTTTTTACTGGTTAATTGGGTAATTTGTTTAAATCAGTTTGCTTCGTTTTCTATTGTTATTTATTAAAAAAATGCACTTTATTCATCTGCTTTTACTGTAATTGTGTTTCTTCCCACTTTATTTTGCTTGTGCTTCTTCTTAAATATACTCAATTGTATTATTCTGCTGCAGTTATTACTTCTTGGTAGTAGCCTGATTAAATTTAACTGTTATTCTAAGCCTTTGGGCTTCAGGCCAGTTATTTTACATTAAGAAGGTTTGTAGTCTGCACTCTTGTGGAAGGAGAGGCTAGATTCTGCCCTTCTGAGCTGGGAATTTCTGGTTAAAGGCTTATTGTGCCTGCTTACTTGATCTGTTTCTTTCTGAAATTTGTGCTCCTTGTTTGCTGTCGCCCAAAAGTTAGTAGTTTATTGGCCATTTTGGGCTAATTTCTCTCTCTTTCATTTCCCTGATATAAAAAATGCATTTGCACGGTTTTGCACGCTGGGCAGTGCCGGTTAGCTAAGGTTAAACTATTCCTGGCTCCACACTCTTCAGTTTTTCCCCTTAGAACTAGAGAAACTTTCAACTTAAGCACTCAAACCATTCATTTCACAGCCCAGCACTTGCTCAAAACTCATAGCAAGCACTAATTAACCCTAACACTAGACCCCCCTATACTGCCCAGAAGGACAAGGCTCTCTATTCGTCCCTACCAGCTAATCAGTAAAACAGCTCACTTTACCTATTCAGGCATGTCCAAAGGGGAGTTTCAGGTGTACTCTCCAGTCCAACTGGTGAATCTGGGCATTTTGAGGCAATGTTACAACTGCCTCATGTACACAGACAACCCTCTCCTCCTACCACCAAACACTAATATATGCGAGAGATGCAATTATACAGCCAAACTGGAGGCAAAGCTCTCTCAACCCAAGACTGGAACTGACAGTCAAGAGGAGAAGGAAAATACTTGCAACACACCACCAGTCTTACATAGACCTACTAAACCAACACCGGCAAATAATAGACGAAAACATACTCGGAGACTCTAAATAAAAATCTGCAAAAGCAACAGAGACCTCCAAAGCAGACACCCAAGCAACCTCCACATCCCATCACAAACCATGAAAAACATGCTTCACATAATCAGTGTGCCATGCAATCACAGCCCTTAAGGCAAAATAACATACCCAACACACTAGTAATAGGCGACTCTATAGTCAGGCACACTGATGTCCTGCTAACTAGGCTGGACAAGGAGAAGGTTACAGTTAGCTGCCTGTTGGGTGCCAGGATATGCCACATAACACAAGCACTCAGGTCGCCCCAGAACAAGTACAAATACGACTCTACGACTCTATCATTGTCCATGTTGGTGTGAATGACCTAAGATGAACCTCCCTGGACTACATGAAAAGAGACATGGAAGAGCTCTCTGATCACATAGCCCAGGCTGGTATGACCCTGACCCTGAGTAGCATCCTGCCCTCACCAAGAATGATGCCACAGTATAAAGAAAAAGTGATCAATTTCAACAATTGGCTAAGTTTCTGGTATCATTCAAAGGGGATCCAATATCTGTCCACCTGGGGTGACATGCTTGATAAGCCACGTTGCTTCACAAGAGATGGCTTGCACCTGTCGCCCTTAGGCTTTTGAATACTGGCCAAGGCTTTTGCTGCCCCCATAATGCCTTTTTAGGCAAGGGTCAAAAGACAAACCCACCACCGTAAATAGCACAAGTAACCAAAAACTGAGGGTAATGCTACTCAACACCAGAAGTCTAAACTTCAAAATGGATGCACTCGAGGCTCTCCTCAGTATGGAGAACATCGATATCTGTGCAGTAACAGAAACTTGGTTTAAGGCACCAGAGAGCACCTCAGCACTACCAGGCTATAACTCATACCATACTTTTCAGCCACAGAACCCGGACTGAAACACAAAAGGTGGGGGTGTATCCATATTCATCAAGGATACCCACACCTCCAGGTTAGTGGCACAGCACAATGCCTCTGAGATCATCCATGTGCAACTAACAATGGGTAAAACTGCAATTCAAATTGTAGCTTGCTACAGATCACCCACCATGATCCAGGACCCCCATTCCGCGTTTCTGGAGACACTGGAAAATATGAAGGTCCTAGCAAACGCCCTAATATTGGGTGATTTCAATTACCCAAACATTAACTGGGAGAACTACTCAAGTACTAACTCCCTTGCCCAACGCTTCCTAGAATTTATAAACTCGAACGCCCTGAATCAGTTGGTCAACACCCCCATCAGAGGTGACAACATATTGGACCTGGTCATCACCAACATGGGCGACCGGTGTTCTACACCAGAGGTCAAACCCTCGCTGGATAAATCAGACCATAGACTAATCACTCTGGGTATCCACATTCTGCCCCCACCCCCAGTCAAGGAAACCACTGTGAAAAACTTTTCAAAAGCAAACTTCACATTACTTAAGACCGAGGTAGAAAGGTTCACAGCATGGGGTAATGGACAACACTGTCCAAGCTGCTGAATCCCTTACAGAGGCACTCTATGAGCACCTGCAAGAATGCATGGATTGTGCTATCCCAAGAAAAACCAAGACTCACTCCTCCAAGAAAAGGAAACCAGTCTGGTGGACCCCTACCATAAACAAGCTATTCAATAGAAGGAGGAAAGTAGTACAGAAAAGAGTAAAATCCCAAGAAGGAAAGACATCCCTGATCAGTATCAGCAAGAAATATGATCCCTCATAAAATCATCCAAGGCTAGCTTCGAAAGAAAAATTGCCAAGGACTCCAAAGATAACCACAAAGTGTTCTTTAGCTATGTCAGGAACCTAGGGGGAAACTCTCAGATCTGCTCTGAGTTAGTGCAGAATGGCACAGAATACAATGAACCGACTGATATTGCCAACATTCTGGCAGACAGGTTTAGTGTAAACTTCACCCGTCTCACCCCCTAAAGGGCCCATAACCATACCAGAAGAATGTAGTGCCCCGGCAATCACTGACACACAGGTTAAAACAGCCCTATCCAAATCCAAAAATACAGCTTCAGTGGGACCAGACACTGTCCCAGGCTGTGTCTTACACAAGCTCCAAAATGAACTAACCCTTCACCTAAACATACTGTTCAAACTCAGCCTCTCTACAGGCTACGTACCCATAGAGTGGCGCACAGCAAAAGTTATCCTGCTCCACAAAGATGGAGCCACAACGGACCCCAGGAACTATTGCCCTATAAGCCTGACTAGTCTGGTCTGCAAGCCTATGGAGCGCATCATCATGGAATTCATTAACAGAGACATTGGGAACCTTCAAACATTGGACCCTACACAGTTTGGCTTTGTTAAGGGCAGAGCATGCCTCCTAAACCTGGTGGACTTCCTTGAGACAGTTACCAAGGCTTTAAACAAGGGAAGGAGGTCCACACAGCCAACCTAGACCTCGCAAAGGCTTTTGACACCATTCCCCATTCTGGTATTATAGACAAGCTCACCAGCCTGAACATAAACCCCTATGTGACGAGATGGGTTGCCAGTTGGCTCAAGGATAGAACCCACATGGTGAGAGTTGCAGGCTCTAGGTCCGACTCTAAACCAGTTAAAAGTGGCATCCCGCAGGGCTCAGTCCTGGGATCCCCTCCTGTTCGGTATATACTTCTCAGAGGTACAGACTATGGCTGACCAAGTTCGCAGACGACTGCAAACTGGGGGCCATAATTGACTCTCCAGCTGATACAGACATCCTCCAGAAGGGTCTCACTGAGATGGATACCTGGTGTCAAAATCATGGCCTCAAGCTAAATGCCAAAAAGTGCATAGTCATCCCCTTTGGAAAAAAACAAAGTACCCACGAACTACCACATACATGGTAGTCCCCTAAATACAGAAAATGTAATAAGGGATCTGGGGACCCAAGTAAATAGTAATCTCTCCTTTGATAATCATATTGCCAAGGTGGTTAGAAAATCCTTCTATGTGGCCCACCTAATCACAAAAGGGTTCGCATCTAGAACAAAAAAGGTTATTGTGCCCCTCTACTCATCACTCATTAGACCAATCCTAGAGTTACTTGCACTCAGCACTGTAATTTCACTTATGTTTAGCAGGAAAGACAGACCAACAGTGTACAATTTTGGGAATTTTTACAAGGGTTACTTGTTCAAATGTCAGGCTATTGCAGTTTACAAGGTTTCCTAAGGTGTCCTAAAGCTATAAGCTTTGATTACTTGGAAAGTCTGACTGGGTAAATCCCCTTTTCAATGGAGCCCTGCATCTGATGAAGTTCAGTAGTGACGAAAACGCTGAGTGAGAAGGCGTTCATTGTGTATTTTTTTGCGTGGCTTACTGTGTTTTACTGTGGATTAAAACGTTTAAAACCAATTTTGGAAGAGGTTCTTTTGCTTCACTTCCAGTTCCAGTTTTTGGTTGGTTGGTGATTTGTGGTGGTTGGCAGACACCGGTTTGGCGTATTTTTCTTGCATACAAACTGAGCAGATGCATTCTCCTGCCTCACAAGTGGTCCCTCAATTCCGATGTTGTGCCGAAGATTTTTCATCAATGGGGTCAGCCTTGCTGCAATCCATTTGCCTCTTCCACAAATCCAGCATTGCCCTGGTCCCTCCTTTGGGGGACTCCACGAGAGATGCTTTTCTCCATGATTGGCCCCCGGGACTTCTTTATGCCTTTCCACCAATCCCTCTTATTCCCCAATTTCTGAAGAAAGCCCAATGGTTGAGAACAAAATGATTCTCATTGCACCTTATTGGCCCAGTCAAGTCTGATTTCCCTTTCTCTGGCCTCACTTAGTTTACCATCCGTGGATTTTGGATCCAACCCCAGACCTATTGTCTCATCCACAAGACCTGGTCCATCCCAACCTACAAAATCTCAAGTGTTCAGCTTGGTTTCACCACTTTCAGTAATTGTCAGGTGAAATAACTTGTCTTCCCCAGCAAGAAAGATACTTCTGGCTTCTCATAAACCATCCACCAGAAAACTTTATCTTAGCAAATGGAGGATATTTGCACTTTGGTCTGATGAAAAGGGTATTGATCCTTTTTCAGCCTTGGTCGACAAGGCCTTGGAATATTTGTCTACCTTATTCCAACTTGGAGCCTCTACTTCAACCATTAGAGTTTATTTAGCTGCCATTTCAAATTTCCATCATGGTTTCGATTACCTTTCTTTGATGTCCCACCATCTCTGCAAAACCTTTCTTAAGGGTGATTTGCATTTGAAACCACCTTTCAAAGAGCTTATTGTACCTTGGAATTTAACGTTGGTCTTACAAAGTCTGGTCCATCAGCCTTTTGAGCCAGCAGCCATCTGTGATATCAAATTTTTATCCTGGAAAACTCTATTCCTGGTAGCTATCACGTTAGCCAGGAGAATCTCAGAATTGCAGGCTGTGTGTGTAAAACACTCACAAAGCGAGGGCATCACTCAGAACTTATCCCTCCTTTTTGCCTAAAGTAGTGTCAGATTCCAATATTAATCAGTCCATAGATCTACCAGTTTTCTTCCCAAATTTCTCAAACAATGGAGAATATTGTTTACACTTGTTGGATGTAAACAGACAATTACGATTTTACTTGGATAGAACAAGATATTTTAGAAAATTGGACCAGTTATTCCTATCTTTTTCGGGTACTAGACTGGGCAAACCAGTTTTGAAAGTTACTCTGTCAAAATAGTTGAGAGATTGTATCACCTTTATTTACCAACAAAATAAGCTGGACTTAACAATAAAAGTTAGGGCGCATTCTACCAGATCTGTTTCCACTTCAGTAGTCTTTCATTCCAGAGCTTCTATGGATGACATATGTGAAGCCGGAAATTGGGCTACTCCCCATACCTGTATCACTCATTACAAATTTGGATATGGTCTCCAGGAGAAGAGCATCCTTTGGCTCCATGGTGCTCAAGAATATTCTTCCCTAGGGCCTCCCAAGGTCTAAAGTAGCTAGGGTCTCTGTCCCAGCAGTCAAGAATGAGTGAAGATTTTCAACATCAGATTAAAGAGGTTATGTTCTTACCATAACGTTCTATCTGTGTTGTCGATCTTCATTCATTCTTGACATGCCACCCCCCCCCCCTCCAAAAGACTCCTGGACGTTCGGAATTAGTCCTGGAGTTCCTAGTAGGGTTGTTAGTCAGACAAAGCTTCCATCATTTTCTACTCTATGGGCAAAACTCAATCTGAGGGGCAGGTAAGAGAGGCAGTATGGGTAGCCTTGGCTTGAGAGCTTCTGGCTGGCATGAGCTTGATATAACAGCAGAGTTGGTTCCAAGGGTTGGAACCAAGACCCAACAATCAAGAATGAATGAAGATCTACAACACAGATGGAATGTTATGGTAAGAACATAACTTCTTTATTTAAACAATTACAATAATACATGTATATTTCTTCTCTGTCCATCAGTTGGTACATTTTTAACACAAGCAGCTTTATAAATATATTTTTCAACACAAACATCTGTACAAATCAGTTTGATATACAAATGACATGTAATTCTTTACAACATTCCAGCTAGCTATGCTGGCATATATTACACATTCACTTCCTACTTCTCCTGGCATAGCTAAAGTACGTTACATCGTCACAACATATATCAGACTGAGGAGCATATAGGCATGGGTTGTAGTGAAATGGGGGTGGGTAGTTTTATACAAACTAAGCTGCAAAAGCATATCAGACATCTAATTTTGTTGTGATATTATTTATATTTAATTTCAGCTTTTGATTGATCTAAACTTCAAGCTGCTTTTCATCATCCATTATTTATTCTAAGGTGAAGGAGGGTTAGTGGTTATAGAGGCTGTTAGTTGTCCATAGGAGTTGGTACACAAGAGCATAATGTTGTTCTCTTCTAGTTAAATAAAATATCCAAGTTTGACAGCCACTATTGAAGCTTAGTTGAAACAGCCTAAAAGTGCTGTTTGGTTTCATGGCCTGAGCTGATTTAAGAGATGAAGACTAAGTCATCTGCATATTACATGAAGAGAATAGGCTAGGTAAAAGGTGGCATCTCTTACCTGCATATTGTACGAAGGGAACAGGCTAGGCATAAGGTGACATCTTCTGTCTGCATACTGTATGAAGGGAACATGGCTAAGAATAAGATAACACCATCTAACATTATTAGTTCATAAGAGTGGTACGTAGTACACTTCCTTGTTGGTCTCTGCCACTTATATGTCATGCATTAGTCAGGGCATCATTCTGGCATGCTGATTGCATGAATTCAGAGTTAACCATGAAGCCATTTTACATTATTATGGTTAAGACCCAAGCAGGATAATCTAACTATCATTATGAAATGCAAGACCATTTTAAATGTTTTTGATTTGTTTAAGAAAAGTAAGCCATCTAGCCCATTTTCATTGAGATTTTTTATAGCTGAAGGATTAGAAAGACCATTTCTTTGTAGTGTTTACGCTGCAAACCATACTTTTTGGAGGCAGAAAACTCTGGACTTCAAGACAAATGATGGGTTAACCTTAAATCTGTCATTCTTGGATTTTAGGCAAAGGTCGAGGGCAGATTTCTAGAATTATAATTGACAAGGTCAACAACAGTGTATCCTTCATGTAGCAAGATAAAGCTGCAGGCCTTCCAGAGTTTAGGGACATGATTCTGTGGAAAAGTGGTTGAGCAGTACATCAAGACTGGGTAAGCATTTGACTCTGTTGAGTCCCAGGTAATCCACTGAGAGAAAATCAGTTACTATAAGTGAGGATTTGAGATTAGTTTTTTTCCAGCTAATGTTGTGGAAAAAGATTAAATGTGAAAACAAAGGAGATCTGTTGGTGTGAGGAATGGATGTTTAGTTGTACTGTCCAAGTGTCTGAGGTTGTGTAAGAGTAAAAAAAACCCTTAGATAATACTCATTAAAACTATTTGCAATATTAGGTGGTGACCGGTTGAGCGAAGTGCATGGCCGAGTTTTTTTACCTGCTTTTCTTCATGTTACTAAATGTGTTGGGAGTGATGCTTATGCTTGTTCTGTTAGCTGAGGAAGAATTTAATTTTGCTGTTGATTACTACTACAGTTACCCATGTTGTGCATTTTGTCAGTAAGGGGTGGGGGTGGGGGGGGTCAGTATTCCCAAATTGCATTGCAATGAGAAGTGAGAGCTTTAACTCTGGGGTTAAAACAACAAACATATAAAGCCATTTAGGAATGTATTTACTGCAGTTTTTCATACTGATCTCTATGTTTACAACATTAATGTATTTTGTATACATTTTTAACACTGTAGATGTTTTGGTCTCAGATGTACTTTTTCGGGTACAGACTAGACAGGCAATGACAAGTTAAAGATCCAGGCAAATCATTCATTAGAAAATATACTGTTATGAGTTGTTTTTACAGAGAATATATACAGCATAAATACTGGTTTGCTCATTTCCATTCTTCTCTCACTGAAATATTCCAGAAGTTGGAAGAAGCTGTTAGAAACACCATTGCCCTGTGTCTTGTGTTCCTGTCTAGCCTGTTTCATTCCCCACTGAAGGAATCTTGAAGTAGAAAGAAATATTAATGCAAGTAGTTGCTATCACCTTTTATTTTATCTTGGGTCCACACATCTGTACACATTTGTTTCCACTGCATATCTTTTTTTTTTTTTTTTTTTTAATTTAAGTCATATGCCCCAAGTGAAAACACTAACACATGATGGATGGTCTGGATAACAGATATGAGACTGAAAATATGAATAAAAGAAAATAAGTGCTTTGTACTGTTGGAAATCTGCATGTAATGCAAGCAACAGCATGACTCTTCGTTAGAGTGACCTATTAAAACAATTACAGTGGCAATGCAAAATATGTGTCCCATAACCAAGCTATCAAAAAAATACAGGGGTTGGAAGCTTTCGACGAATCTGTAAAATGTTTTACTCTCTTTTTTTCTTTTAGTTTATTTTATATCAAAACTCTTTTTTCTTTGAGTCTATTTTATATTAATTTGACCATATCACCATGAATTGATGTTGTGTGTGCTGATCTAGTACTAGATTTCAGCAGTGAAGCCTTTTAACTTGTGTTACTTATGGAACAGTAAAGAACAGAAATCCATGTAAAGAAGCAGTTTTACTTCTTACATTTCAGTAATCTTCACCCACCCCCCACCCCGTATGCAACAAAAAGTCTTGGCAGTGCCTGCTGGGAGTCAAAATTCAGTTTCACGGAGAGTCCCTACAGTAGCTACACATATGTATCTACAAATTGTATAAAATGCTCACTGTGTTTGTGTTTGTCTACATATACATAAACATGTCTATACATATGTATACATGTGTGTAACTACTTATTTTAACTGTTTTGAGTAACGCACAACATGTGATTCAATTGTTTATATTGTACAGCAACTGTGTAAATGCATAGCTGTTTAAGTATTCGATTATCTAATTTTTTTCAGTAAGCTGATTGTCATGAACCACCTTTTTCTCCAGAAGTCCAATAGGTTTGCCAGTACTACAACCAAGGACCTAAAGCTTATCTTAAACTAGCAGCCAAATGTCACTGTCACCCCTCCGACAACATTACCTGACCAATTCTCTGTCTCCCTGATGTCAATGCCACACCTCCAACAACATTTCCTGACCACTTCTCTGTCTCTCAATGCCACCCTCCAACAACATTACCTGACCACTTCTCTATCTCTCTGATGTCAGTGACACCCCTCCGACAACATAACCTGACCACTTCTCTATCTCCCTGATATCATTGCTACCTGTCCAACATTACTTGACCACTTCTCTGTCTCCCTGATGTCAGTGGCACTCCGACATTACCAGACCACTTCTCTGTCTCCCTGATGTCAATTCCACCCCTCCAACAACATTACCTGACCACTTCTCTATCTCCCTGATGTCAGTGCTTTCCCTCCATCAACACTAACTGACCACTTCTCAATCTCCCTGATGTCATTGCTACCTGTACAGCAACATTTCCTGACCACTTCTCTGTCTCTCTGTTAATGCCACCCTCCAACAACATTACCTGACCACTTCTCTATCTCCCTGATGTCAGTGCCACACCTTCAGCAACATTACCTGACCATTTCTCTGTCTCCCTGATGTCAGTGCCACACCTCCGACAACATTACCTGACCATTTCTGTATCTCCCTGATGTCAATGCCACCCCTCTGACATTACCTGACCACTTCTCTGTCACCTTGTCAGTGCCACACCTCTGACAACATTAGCTGACCACTTCTCTATCTCCCTGATGTCAGTGCCACTCCTCTGACAACACTACCTGACCACGTCTCTATCTCCCTGCCTATTACCTCTCGCTCTCTTTCACTGCCCTAAGAGTAACACTTAGCCCTGGATATCCCTTCCCAGTTGTACATAAATGTATGTAACTGTATATATAAGGTACTCAGCTGTCAGCTGCTATAACCATTTATGTTTATTGTTTTTTTTTGCTGTTTTTGCGTATATGCTCTTTATCTCTTTGGACTTATAAGTGTACAGTTTGCTGTGTTTTACTACTTGCCTGGGATGAGACTGAAATTGATACATGTGATAAGTTCTCTACACTGGTTAAAATTAAAATAAATGAATCTTCACAAGAGATAAATAAAACATGATGGAGGGACAGGTTAATAACCTAGAGCCTAACAAACCTTCCTTGACTGTTAAGCCTGGTGACTCTATCTCCCTTTAAACATAAACTAGATGACTGTATTGGTGTTCACACATTTACTCCAGGATTGACCGGTGTGTCCCATTTGGAGACAGAAGGTGCAGCCTGAGAGAAGTTCCTGGTAAGGCGAGAACAGTCATGAGACTCTCTGGCCTTGGAATATCTAATAAATCGAATGTGATCTATGATCCTATGTGCCTATTCCACTGAAAGAAGACGAAGAAAGGTGTGAGGGCTTTCCTGCAACATGAGTATGTTTAAGGCAGTTTGGTTTGTACAGGCTGATAAGGTCATAGTTTTCTGCAAATTGACACAATGAAGCACACCATAACTAGTGAATAGACATATGTACAAAAATAAATAAATAAATGTTTGCATACACATTGATATATAATGCATGTTTGTCTGTCTGTCTGCCTGTGTGGATATCTTACATAAAATAGTGTATTCAGTCATACAAAAGGACCTGCACATAGGAGATGTGTGATATATTGGGATTCTTTCTTGATTTCTCTCTGTGTCATGCCTGAAAAATCCCCAACAGATCAGTAGACCTACCATAGCAACAACTAAATGTCTTGTGAACTTTTTGTTTATTCATATGATACAAAGGTATTAGCACTTTTTTGCTAAATTGCACTCAACATGATATTTCTTAAAAACAAATCTGCTGTAATGGACTTTATACTTCAACGTCCGTGCCACTTAAATGTGGGTCAAATGTGCTACTATTTCTACTGCATTATTTGCATTCCTCACACTACAGTACTCTCACAGCTTATTTGTTAACTCTAGATCCCTAACATTCTGTGTCTCCATGTTTTTCTGTTGCTCATTCAAGTGGGGCAGCAGGTGTGGTGTTGCAGACTTCAGTCTGTAAAACAGATGCTTACAGAGCTGGAGCTGAAGTCCTCAGTGACAGATGCATGTAGTTCACTGCAGTGGTCACAGTGCATTGCAATGCTGCAGTTCATTGCAGTGGTCACAGTGTATTACGATGCCAGCACTTCACTGCAGTAGTCACAGTGTATTACTCTAAGACTCTGTCCCATGGGCACACTGTGGGAATGCAACTTGACAGACACACCTTCTTACTTCACTCTTCAACCATCTGTACATTCAAAATAAAAAATGAATTATGTGTTGCAAATCCTTCTGTGTTTGTGCTTTGGAGCATGACATGTGGCTTGGGGGTTGTACTATCCTATTATGGAGCGTGTGTGGGAGCTGATTATATCAGCTGACAGCTGCCTGAGCCTGCCACTGCAGATTTCATGCTACTGATGTGGAAATCCACAAATGAAATCAAAAGTCTGTTTTTGTCTGGATGTCCAGAATACTACTTTTCACCCCTGTGTTGCTTGAATGGATTCTGAAAACCTCAGACTAATTTAGATAAAATTGGTATGCATAGTATCTTGTTTCCCCTATAAATTTTGCCTGAAGCAGAGTGAACTAGAATTTTCAACATCTCTGGCAAGCCCAGTATTCTGATTATGGAAATTGCAAGTAGTTAAACAGTAACTGCAGTCATAATACACACTTATATTTACTACCAGCGATTTTAACCCTACCAAGTAGAGGTAGACAGTATATCGCTATGATTAATAACAGAATCAACATCAATCAAAAATAACTAGTTAACAGTAAACATTGTCACATATTTAAAAAAAAAATCTACAGGGGTAGCCCACACACACACACACTACATCTGTAAGTATATCAACTCCAAAACTATACAACACTAAGGACACGAAGAAACTATCTTACCCCCCATTCTGTCACATCTGCGTTTGTCGATAGGTTCATAGGTTAGTACTAGGCTAACTGCCCTTGTGAGCCATTTTAAGCCTAGCCAATTATCCCTTGTGAGACTTGAACCCTGCACCTTGTGTTTATAAGGCAAACGCCTTAACCATTAGGCCAATTAAGTAGTTTAACAATTCCTGTTTTGTTGGGGTAAGGATTGGTAGTGAGAAGGAAGCCCAACGTTTGTCATCCCAGTGTAACCTTCATGTACCTAGTGCCCTGCTGCAGGATACCAGACACTGCCCACCTGTGAACTGTAAGAATCTAAACACTGAATAGTATTGAATTCTGAGGCAATGAGCATGCTTAAATCAAAGGGTCACTTATACCTTTATGTTAATAGTATATAATAGCTCAGCCTGTAGATGTTCAGGTAGTAGCATCAGTGAAGCTATACACAGTACGGAACTTCCTGTGTGCCTAGTAACTGTGAAGTGATACACAGTACTCAGCTTCCTGTGTGCCTAGGAATTGTCTGTGAAGCGATGCGGAGTACTGAACTTCCTGTGTGCCTAGTAATTGCCTGTGAAGCGATACACAGTACTCAACTTCCTGTGTGCCTAGTAATTGCCTGTGAAGCGATACACAGTACTCAACTTCCTGTGTGCCTAGAAATTGTCTGTGAAGTGATGCACAGTACTCAACTTCCTGTGTGCCTAGGAATTGCCTGTAAAGTGATACACAGTACACAACTTCCTGTGTGCCTAGTAATTGTCTGTGAAGCGATACATAGTACACAACTTCCTGTCTGCCTAGTAATAGGTTCATAGGTTCATACTAGGCTGTCTGCCCTAGGGCATTTATAACCCTAGCCAGAGTGTGTTTGGCTTTCGCCACCCATTTTAAATTAATTTTGCTATGCCCTTTTTTGAGGTTAGTATACTGTGCCTCTGTCTAACAGTGACACAGAAGTGATAGCCGGGGTAAACCTACCATCTCCCATCCACTCATCAAGATTCCTCTTGAAGAGAGTCAGTGTGGGACTCTGCCTAACCTGGACTGGGATTTTATTCCAGAGTGAGGGGAGCCTCTGGGTTATGAATCTGTCCCTCCAGCATGTCCTATTTATTTCAGTGCTGAGGTTCAAGTCTCTCGAGCGTGCAGCTCGATGGGATTTGGATTTTCTGAGGTGCAGTATGTCCATTAATTCCGGGTTGGATTGTTAGTTCAGGTCCTGTTTTGCACTTTATTGATTATGAAAGTTGCTTGTGAATACTTAAGTGGACTTAGAATCTCAGTTGATGTTTTATGATTCTGTCACTGGTTGCATGTGGAGAATGTACAGAGATGAGAAATTTGCATAACTGTCTGTGCTTTAATTTATTGTACGTTTGAGTAGTAGGCCAGGATAATTATCACATAATAAATATCATTATTCATGCGCTCATGGGTTTGGACTGTCCTTTCAGTCTGTTCTTACCCATCCTAGTAGCTGAAGCAGGCCACATTTTGAAACTGCATTTGAAATGCTCACCTTTCAGCTTTATCTCACTAACTTGTGTGGCTCAACCAAATTGACAGGCATTGCCTGTAATTCTAATGAAATGTTTTTCTATCTAATTAGCTTATCATTTATATTTCATATGTATGCTGGGAGCAGAATTTGACTTCTTTTTGTTAAATGAAAGCTTTATCAGCAGTACAGTCATCATCACCAAAATTTTTGTAGAAGCTTTTTGGCTATTATAGCTGTTTATGCAGCTAAAATCTACCCCTAATTTTGGGCTTTATTCCCCCAATTATTTTTGACTTTGCCCAGCATTCTTGTGCTAAGAGGTTATGGCTGTGGCACTCATAGGTTCATAGGTTTATAGAGTAATACTACACTAACTGCTCATGGGGGCCATTTTAAGCCTGGCCAGCTACCCCATGTGAGAATCAAACCATGTGCCTTGTGTCTGCAAGGTAAATACCTTCACCATTAAGCCAACCTCCTAGGATATTAGGGATTCCTGTATGAGATTTATTACTAGGTAAGGTGAGGTGCTGTACTCACTCCACATTCACTGATGCCCTTGTTTTCACATTTATCTGAACCCCAGTTTCATCTCTTTGACTTGTAGACTTTGAGCTTGCATTCTTCAGTGTGGTGTTTATTGACATAAATGCTTACTTCTCTTCATGATAAAGAGTTGCTTACAGCTATGTATCCTCAATCACAGCATGCCTATTGGATTAAATAAAAGGCTTCCATTTGTAATAGTAGTGAGTTACTGGATGGTTTCAGCTGCCTTAATTGGAGGGAGTAGAGTGTCAGTGGATATGTGACCTCTGAACTCTTAAATGTTATGTTAGTCTTTTCCCAGGCCTGGTTCTTGGCTTCTTTCTTTTCTCTTTGTATGTCAGCTTTATCCGGTAGCATAGTTCAAACATTTCAGGAAGTCACTGTGCAGATAACACAGTCCTCCTGATGTCATCCAGTCAGAGGTAGAAAATGACATTCTTTAAAATAAATAATTATTGCCTTCATATGAAATGCTGATGGTACAAAATTTTAAATCTGAAAACATAACCGTTTACATATTTATATCACATTTCTGGCACATACTGTCCTTTCTCTGTGGATATAAATTCATTCATGGTGGTTTCTTTTGACATCTTCATTAACCTTCATAAACCAGATCTCCATTCTGATCAATTTAAGTGTTTTGAACTTCAGTCAGAGCTTTCGATACCAAGCATTAGCAACATGAAATAAATCAGTGTATAAGAAAAGCACTTGTATTATTTTCATAATAGAGTACAAGAGAGCATTAAATTATGCCAAGGGTCGACTCTTTAAGAATGTTGCTGTAAATAATCTCGCCTGATTGTATCACTTTGCATTATGTTTAGGACTTTTTTAGCATATTGTTTTAAGTGTTTGTTTTTTGCATTACACCTGTTTCTTCAATGTATTTCATAATTTATTTTTATGTTTTTGATGTATATATCTTGTTTTGGCTACTTTGCTCTAGGCTGTGGCTGAAAAAGGTCCTTGGACCAGTTCTTTTAACCAGTTAAATGTTAAAAATAACTAAATAAATAAATAATTGCTGTTTAGTTTCAGAGTGCTACAAAAGGAATTTCATAGCTAGATACCGTGAATAAAGTTTAAAAAATGCCTTTTTACTTAACTATTAATAGGCAGAGCAAGATTTAAACATTTTAGCATAACAGTATTTGCACTCTAGGCACATCTTTGCAGTTTCTTAGCCATAGCTGCTTAATAATATACACAGACTACATTTGTGGGTTCAGTAATTAAGTTCTTAGCCCAAAAACATGTTCTCTCTGCCATGAGAAAGTCAGTGGATTCTTCATTCCTGTCAAGATGGTGTCACTTCTGTCTTGATGGCTTCAGCTCAGCGATCTTTTCTCAGATTTTCCACTCTTACCTTAAGTCTTTATCCAGTCCAGGCATTTCAAACAATCAGACCACATAAATATTCATGCTGTCATTGCAGTTCCCAAAAGAATGTGTTGATTTTAGAAGGTTCTAGCCACTAAACTTCAGTTGTTAGTAAAGTGAGCAATCTGTATATTGTATATTGTACAGCACGGAGAATGAATACAGTAATTTTTACAAAATGTAAAGTACCAGCATCATGAAAACAAAGTATGTTCTCTCATATTTTAAACAGCAAATAGTATTGTGTGTATAAATACCTTATCTGATTGTTTTACATTGTAATGCTGCTGTCTGGTTAACCTCCTGTACGAACAGGTCAAATCAGCAATGAAAATCTGTAAATTACTAGTTTGAAACTTCAGAGTCACTGGTCACTTTCAGTTTTCAATTGCAAAGAAAATAGATACATACTGATACCACTTTTGTGTACTCATTAATATCCATTATAATTACTATCTTCTTCAGGACACCCTCCTTCCTTTCTTATATGTCAAAAGCAAAAATGAATAATAATAATATTATTATTATCATTCTGTTGGTTAGCCAATCACCCTTCATATCTTTTTGATTAATCACTGGTTACTTGTCAGGACATTTTCCAAGGTATTCATCTCAGTCAATATTTATCACAAACTTTTCCACATTTTTTTTTGTTCGCTTTTGTTTCATCCATTAGTAAGATGAACTGAACTCAATACTCATAGGTAGCTCTTTTTATTTTTTCACTTTTTAGCCATCAGTTTCTTAGCCATAAACATCAGTAAATAAATGCTGTATGACTTGAGACAATGCAAGGTTTTGAAATATCCTGATAACATCAGCAGTATTGTAATTGTACTTCCCTGATAACATCCATGGTGTTATAATTGTACTTCCCTGATAACATCCATGGTGTTGTAATTGTACTTCCCTGATAACATCCATGGTGTTATAATTGTACTTCCCTGATAACATCCATGGTGTTGTAATTGTACTTCCCTGATAACATCCATGGCGTTATAATTGTACTTCCCTGATAACATCCATGGTGTTGTAATTGTACTTCCCTGATAACATCCATGGTGTTATAATTGTACTTCCTTGATAACATCCATGGTGTTGTAATTGTACTTCCTTGATAACATCAAAGGTGTCCAAGCTTTCTTTCTGTATCTTTCTCTCTAGATGGTTGTCAGACTGCATTTAATTTGTTCGTACTCTACATGACAAACTACCCTCTGCTAAACCAAGAGTTCATTCTACAAAAGTCATGTCCACTTCCATGGCCTAATTCAGAGCATCTTCAATACATGACATTTGTGAAGCTGCTGCTTGGTCTTCTCTGCTGACCTTTATCAAGCATGATAAACTGGACTGTGCCTCCAGGGTTGGAGCAGCTTTCTGTGCTATTGTCCTGAAGGGTCTTCTGTCATGATACCACCCAGGGTTACCATAGCTTGGAATATTGACCCACAGGTTGGATTGGATGGACTGAATGAATTGGATAGGAAGGTTATGTATGATGTATCCTTTCATTCCAGTCTGTCTTATACAATCCACCCACTTTTCCTCTTCCCCTTTTCTAAGACTTGAAGGATCCTCTAGAAAATGCTTACAGGGTTTACGGTCATTCAGTTTGCTTGAGTGTAAGTCTTCAGGCATCAAACAAGGTATGGGACTACCAGGGGAAGAGTTGCATTATGGGAAGGGAATTTATTATAGGAACTCAAGGTTGGAGCATTCAAACTGCTGGGTCGGATCAAACAAGTGGCTTGAGGACCACAATTCATATCGGACAGACTGGAATGAAAGGATCTATCATTATGATAAGTCCATAACTTTCATTTTTGTGGTATTACATGAAAGAAGTAGAAGACAGAACTCATGTTTTGGCTTTCAGAATTACTTTAATATAGTTGGAGAGTGTACTTACCACGATTTTCCATCCATTAGCATGTGAAAGCCTGAAGAGATTCATTTACAGCAAGCCTGTATATTTCTCACAGGTGAAAGGCAGCTGTTCCATTACTTTTGCACTTAAAAGCACAGTGTAGGTGCAGTTTATAACCACATATCCATATTTATTGTGCAGAAAATTTCTCTAACAACTTGTCAGAATGTTTTGGAGATATAACCTTATATTGATAGAAGGGTATCACTGCATCTTTATGGATGTTATGAAGTGTAGGGTGACAAACTGCCTTCTGTTTGGTTTTGTGATGTGAGGTATATGACTTCTGTTCAGACTGTAGTACAGTGCATGTTCTAATCATCTCTTTATTGAGTTGACATTACATCACAAGTGAACATCTTGCATATTTTGCTACAAAATTGGCCTTTCTATCATTTGGTAGATGGTACTCCCAAGAATCCTTGGACTGACCGTGACAGTATAGCCCAGCCAACTTAAGTGTTGAGCTGCATGTACAGTTTAAAGGAGAAATGATATTCTTCAAGCCGCTCACTTTGTGGATGTTAGAATGTGCAGGGTGCTAAACTGCATTGGGTTTGGTTCTGTAAGGTGAAGGTAGAATGCACACAATCATGGAAACATTCCTCAGCCTCCACAGAGAAGTGACCTGACTGCAAGCTTGTACCAGTGAAGCTAATTCCCTGAGAATCTTAAAGTAATTTCCAAGGCTGAGTGAGATGTGCTCAGTTGTAGAAACCTGAGATATGCCCAGTTGTACGTAGGCATCACATGCATGCATTCTTGGTGCATTTCTGACAATTAGCATTGTATTTTGCTACAATTAGTGGTGGTTATATGATATTTGTTTAAAATGGAGGACATAATGCATTAACCACTGTACAAACAATTTCTGTGCTAAGTCAAGCCATTTGTTCTGACTTAAACGTGTTATATTGCAAACAAATATAGTTGTGCTTTCTGTCTGAATATAGTTGTAGATTGTTTTGAATACAACCACAAGGTTGTCTGACTGTGTTTTACTTCTTTGCTTAAGGTCTTTGCTTTCCTAGAGTTTAAACTGAAAAAGCCTTTATAATTTTACCATGGATTTCTATTGTTAAATTATGGATTTTGTTAAAATGTTTTTAAAATGCCGGCCAGGTTGCATGACACAGAGGTATGAAGGACTAACATGCAACTCAGGTGACCTCATTGAATCTTAGCAGGGCTCTGAACCTCCTAGAAATGTTAAAGCTGATGATCTTTTAAAAAAGAAACAGAAAACCAGACATGTAGCTCCCTGTGCTAAGGATACTTTCTAAGAATGATAGGATTTTACACAAGGTCTTTTCAATTCCCTTATGGCTTTGAAGCGCCTTCTGGGATAATCTGTTCCTGTTTCTGTTCCCTGGTCCTCTTACCCTTCAAAACACCATAGGGAACCAGAATCTTGTGAAGATGAGGAGGATTTAGATTCCGGTGAGGAGTCATTGCCCTACTCTTCCCAGATCAGTTTTCTTCTTGCCTTATGGTCTGAAGAGGAAGATTCATGATCCCCTGATGTAGATCAATGTGTGTGTATGTATCATTAAGAAGCTATCCAAGGACTTGCATATGTGTATAAATACCCAGCATGTGCGAGTCTGACTGCCATGTTGTAGTAAGCTGTTGAAATGTAAGCATGTATGTGTGTAAGGTCTGTTTGTTGACCAGTTTGTTTATATTTTATGATGCTGCTATCCATCCTGATGTGTTTCTAT
The DNA here is from genome assembly GCF_019279795.1 of Protopterus annectens. NCBI lineage: Eukaryota > Metazoa > Chordata > Ceratodontiformes > Protopteridae > Protopterus > Protopterus annectens. The sequence goes on from NC_056743.1 coordinate 30,641,587, forward strand.
GTATTAAAGCGTCTAAACGAAATACCCTGCCTGCTTGTCATCTATGTTAGAGAGGGACGAGTGACATGGTGTCAGAAGTGGCATGTCTTGAGGGACATGAGGTTAGAAGAAGAATGGCCAAAATGATTTGCTGCCAGAAAGAGTTTCAGTTTCTTCCACTTGAGTTTGAGGGGCACCCATTTGGCACTGGAAGAATATAAAGGAGTGAATCATCCCTACTGCATGCATAATTTGCAAAACAGGTCAGAAATGAATTTCAGATGTTAAAACTTGCTCAAAACTATTTCTTATTCGCAAAATATGAAACAAGGCATACAGAGAATATTCTAAACGATATTGGCATAAATCGATATTGATAAAATTATTCAAATTACTACGGAAAATGTTTGAAATAAAGTCTGAATTGCATAAAACGAATAAAATAAAGTGAAACGACCACATTTTTGCTAAGCACTTATTTTTCCTATTAGTTAAAAGATATCTGAGTTATCAGAAGTGTATAAAGTGTTTGCATGTTTGTGCAGTATTACAGTAAAGTTATTTAGCAAAATACAGCCATTTCAGAATATATTTCACGAAGTACAGTGTTTCAAGGAGTTTATTGTGCATTTGAATGTTATGACAAGCTCACAGAACAGTTTGTTTGTCCATAATTACAGTGGCCATATTTTTGGTGTGTTTGTCCATACTTTGTGGGCATGGCAGACGGATTTCGAAAACCCACTGCACTTGTCTTTGATCATAATATTGCAGAGAACAGGAGAGTGTTTGAGCAAGAGTATGACATTTTCATACCAGCTGCATTTTCTGATAAAGATGACTGTACAAAGGCATTTATTCTACTTAATTTAGCTGGGTCGGAAGCCATTGAAAGGGTGCATTCATGTGTGTATGCACCTGCTATCTATGCAGGAGAGAGGGAAAACCGTCATATTGTTGTGCCGGCTTAGTCATGGGAGGACCCTGAGTGATTAAAAGACAAATTTAGAGAAATGTGTACCCCCCAGACAAATGCTACAGTGGAAAGGCACTTATTTCATACAAGGGATCAAAAGCATGGGGAAACTTTTTCAGCATCTATAACTGACTTGAGAAATAAGGCTGAAACATGCAGATTTGGTGATTTAAGGGATGAGTTGATAAAGGAAGACTTGTGTGTAGTATTAAAGATGATGCTGTGAGAAAGATTTTGCTTCATCACAGTTTTGTCACATATATGAGCTTACAGGAAAGCACACAAATATGCTTACAAATGAGAACAGCTCTAAAGGGCACAGTGATAAAGCTCATGTTGATAGTATGCAGCATGTGGTTAAAAGAAACAGGCCCAAGCACAACTGTAGCCGCTGTAGCACTCATTGGTAAACCCCAGAACTTTCCAGCAAGTTCCAGATTTCGCACAGTCTCAGTGAAGCATAAGAGATGCCAGCAAACTCAGTGCATTGGCCCCAACCTAGTTTCATTGTCAACTGTTGTAATTGTGGTGGAAGTCATGAATCTAAAAGGGAAAATGTTTAGCTTTTAGTCAGCACTGCCACAAATGCAATAAATGAAATCATTTCAAGAGGTTTTGTAAACCAAAAGGCCCATATTCTTTTATTAAAAGGGAACATTTTAAGAAACGAGTTGATCAATTAGAGTGCTGCAAGCCTACCCTTTATGTTGATTGTGTTTTAGTGCTTTATGAAACAGTCAATGCAGTAGATTTAAGGGCAGAGAATGAAGTATTTTGTACTGTTCGGATAAATGGAAAACCCACAGAGCTCAAAGTTGACGCAGGTTCCAAATGCAATGTTATGTCAGCAGAAACATTTGCTAGAGTGTGTCCTGGTGAAAGGCTTGATTTGGCAAGGAGTGCAAAGCTTGTTGCTTATGGAGATGAAGAAATTCATACTGAAGGCTCAGTAGTATTTTCATGTTACTCTGCTGGGAACAGCTACGACTTGTTGTTTTATGTGGTCAAGAGGCACGTCCACTCATTATTAGAGTTGAGACAGTTTGAAAATGGGACTGCTTTAATTTACAAGGAGGTCCACCAAGTCAGCTTGAAAGACCACTACTCTAATTTCGTCCAGTACATTTTTTCTACCGATGCTGATCTTTTTGAAGGCAGATTAGGGAAGCTTCTACTTGTGTAGTCCAAGAACTTAGACCCAGATGTCAGTCCAGTTAACAGGCCAGTGTGAAAAGTTCCAATAGCCATGCAGGGCAGAGTCAAAGCCGAGCTAGATAAAATGGTGCGACAAGATGTGATTTGTCCAGTTGCAGAACCAACTGAATGGGTATCTTCCATGGTGATAGTTCATAAGAAAAGCTCAGATGACATCAGAATGTGCATTGATCCATAAGATTTGACCAAAGCACTAAAAAGTCCTCATCGTCCAATGTTTCTAGTTGAAGAAGACACAACGCTGATGCTAAATGCCACTGTTTCTTTCTGTCTTGGATGTGAAGAGTTCATTTTGGCAAATTCAGCTTGACAAGAAATCCTCATTGCTAACTATGTTCAGTACTCTGTTTGGAAGGTACAGATTTTTGAGAATGCCATTTGGGATAAATTTCAATGTGGAATGCAGCAACTTTTTTATGGGTATCCTTGTGCTATTATAGTAGGCAACATACTAGTAGGAAGTCATGGTGAGACTGAGCATGATATAAACCTCAGAAAAGTTATGGAAAGGGCACGTTAAGTAAATCTTAAGCTCATTCCACAGAAATGCAAATTCAGGCTGCAAGAGGTTACTTATGCTGGTCATTTATTTGCTAGTTCAGCCTATGACCAGACCCTTCTAAACAAACAGCCATTTTCAAGATGCCAGCTCCAGACAATGTTTAAGTCCTGCAGTGTTTTCTTGGCATGGTTAACTATCTATGCAAGTTCATTCTAGACTTGAGCCAACTTTCAGCACTGCTTAGAGAGCTGACATGTAAAGATGTATCGTGGTCTTGGTTAGAGCAACACCAAAAAGCATTTGATGTCCTGAAACAGAACATTGCTAGTCCACCAACTCTCAGATGCTATGATGTCCACAATCCAGTTACTGTTTCATGTCATGCTTTGAAATTTGGTCTAGGTGCAGTCACTATACAAGAGGGTCAACCTGTTGTCTGTGCATCGAGAACTCTTACCCAAACTGAGATGCAGTACGCCCAGATAAATAAAACACTTTTGTCAGTTGTGTTTGCATGTTTGAAGTTCCATGATTATGTTTATGGTAGATCTATCCAGATCGCAACACACCACCAACCTCTAGTTACTATCCTGAGAAGCCTATGCATTCAGCTCCAGCCAGACTGCAACACATGATGTTCAGATTGCAAAAGTATAATTTCACTCTTGTCTACAAGAAAGGCAAATTTCTTTATTTGCTGATACATTATCCAGCTCGCCCAGAAACACCACTGAACAGCATGAGAATGAGGACCTTGATTTTGAAATCATGGAAGTGAGAAGTTTTTCTTCCACATGTCTTGATGAGCTGAGAGATCACACAGCCACAGATCCAGTTTTACAGAGACTCAACCTCTTTATCAGTCAAGGATAGCCATCAAAGCAGTCTAGTTTACTTCAAGAAGTTCAACCTTATTTTCCATACAGAGATGAGATTTTGTCTGACAAAGATATTATGAAAGTTCCGAATGCAATTGTTCCAAAGTCCTTGAAACAAGAGTACATTGCTATCTTGCATCATGGTCACCCAGGAACTAACTCTACCAAAAGACGGGAACGAGGACTAGTATTTTGACCTTCTATGTCACAAGATATTGAGAGAGCACTTTTATCTTGTTCCGTGTGTAATAGTACAAAGCCACATCAGCAGAAGGAACCACTTCAGCCAAACCAGATTCCCAGACTACCATAGACGAGTCCACACAAAGTTATTTCCGACAATGGCAGCCAGTTTACAAGCCAACAGTTCAAAAGATTTGCTGAAGAGTGGGACTTTACTCATGTCACAAGTAGCCCTGAGTACCCACAGTCAAATGGTTTGGCAGAATGTGCAGTTCACAGTGCAAGACAATTACTAGAGAAGTCTAAATAAAACCGTAGTGATGTTTTCCTTTATTTCAGAAACATTCTTTGTGATAAACATCTTGGATCATTTGCCCAGAGACTTCTGCTGAGACAAACCAAAACCACATTACCAATCGGTAGTCAATTGTTGGTTCCATGTGTCAAGAACAACAGGTCAGTGAAAATCAATCTGTTGAAGAAGCGTTTAACCCAGAAGTCCTACTATGATAAGACCAGGAAACTGCTCAATCCATTACGGGAAGGAGAAGTGGTAAGGATGCAAACATCCAAAGGTTATGATCGGATTGGAGTCATTAAGAGTATTTGCAAAGAACTGAGATTGTACATTGTGAAATCAAAAGGGGCAGAGTTTAGGCGAAATCAGAAACATTTTAGACCAGTGTCTGAGCCTATACCACAGCAGATGGCCTGTGACAAAGACTCTTTATTTCAGAGTGAGCTGTCCGGTGTTCCAATTCCAGAGGAAGTTCCAGAGGATATTCCCATTCTTGTGATGAATCCAGATGTTCCTGATACGAGTTGTTTACCGAAGAATGTCCATGTTGCTAAATTCAGTCTAGATTGTTATGTTATGAGATCTCCAGTCCATGTAATTGATACATGACAACTTGGACATGAGCATTGTGTTTTGTTTCTAATGTCTATGATAATGCATGTCTAACTTTAATGTTGTTTTTACCAAGGGCAATTTTTTTAAGAGGGAGTATGTAAATCAGTGTGTGTGTGTGTGTGTGTGTGTTTATCTTAAAGAAGCTATCCAAGGACTTGCACATGTGTATAAATACCGAGCACGTGCGAGTCTGACTGCCATTTTGTAGTAAGCTGTTGAGGTGTAAGCATGTATGTATGTAAAGTCTGTCTGTTAACCTGTGTGTTTATATTTTATGATGCTACTATCCATCCTGATGTGTTTCTCTGTATTAAAGCATCTAAACAAAAAACCCAGCCTGCTTGTCATCTATGTTAGAGAGGGACGAGCGACACCTGATTCCCCTGTGGAAGAATTATTCTTTGTGGACACTGTGGCATGTATGACGTAACACTCTAAGTGGGATTGTTCCCAAGTGTCTGACTTTCAAAAAAGGCACTATAAACTCTTGTAATTAGATTCTCCCAGACCTTATGCAAACTCCTCAGTATTGGATGCCCTTCTGGACTCTCTTTCTTCCACTTCTCAAGCCTCTTATTCCCAACCTCCTGCCTCCCAAAAGCTTGACAGGTTCTAAAAGGTCCCTGAAGCTCAAAACCTTTTATATCAGAGTCCTTCCTCTGACCCAGCTGTCATTTCTCTGGCTGCTGATACACCATGTAAACTGCTGCCCTCTTCTAAGCTTTTACCTTCTGATAAGGACAGTCGGCCAGTAAACAAGTATATACACTTCTGCTGCTTTAGCTACCAGACCCCATATGACCAGGTGTGTACTTGCTCTTCTGTCTAAGCTTGGGGACATGCTGACTACTATGATTCAGCAGCAAAGACTTCTGCTGTTTCCCATTTCAGCTTCTCAGGTGGCTTGTTATTCTATGAAGTGCAGCTATGATGTTGAATTGTTTTTTCTAGAGCTGCGGCATCAGTGTATGTGAAGATGAGGTACTCTTGGCTACACCTCCATGCTCTCCCTGATAACATCAAGACTACATTGTTTGATTCCCCCTTAGGACAATCAACATCTTTTTGGTACTACAGCTTGTGATGATAGGAGGTACTGTCAGCCATGCCAGGGATAAGTAGGGCAGTGGAAGTAAGACTTGTGCCAGCATAGCTAGCAGGAATTTTATAACTAATTATATGTAATTTGTGTATCAAGCTGATTTGTACGGATGCTTGTGCTGAAAATATATTTATGAGCTCTGCTTGTGTTAATTGTGTTAAAGTGTATAAGCAGTGCAACCTGCTGAAATAAACAGAAATGTATGTATATTATGGTTTCTGAATTAAATTTACATGTTTTAATAGAGGACACTGACACAGCAATGGTTAACCAAATGGCTTATTTCAAGAAAAATAAGGAAAATGTAAATGAGCTGTTAAATCATTGAACTTCATCCCACAATGCTTAGTAGGCCCAACGGCAGTAGGTCTGGGAGCAGCCGTTATATGTTACCTTTTGTAAAGAAGGGGAGAAGTGTTGTAAATGTTTCTGACTCCTATGCCTTGCCATAAAAGCTCTAAATGTGTATTGTAGCAGTCTGCTAAAGTCCTGTCTCAAACTTCAGAAAGAGATATTGTAGGAACCTAGAATCAACTGACCAGATAAGGTCATCCTGCAAGTCATCTTTGGTATTATATTTTACAGGGAGTAATCTCAGGGTAGAGTATTCTGTTTGGGAGTCTCACTAGAAAGACTGCTTATGTATTTCATCTCACCTTGCAGAAGGAGGTTATTAGGGAACAGTAAATTCTCTTAGATTCAGTCAGGAATATAGTGAAGTTTAGTTTAGAGATTGTTTTTCTTCATTTGTATGAGTCTGTCCATCAGTGTTGTTTTCAATATTTTCTGTGATTTGAACTCTGTGTTTACTGTGAATACATATTCAGTATTTTCATGTACTTTTATTATTTATTATTAAATATATTTAAGCTTTTCTTTGTCCTTTTTCGAAAGTATTAACCTTTGAGAGTACTTTTATTTATTCGATGACACTGTGTGGGCCACTCCAGAAGGCCTAGCCATCTTATTGAACTGCTATCATTAGTATTCGCATTAATATTGCACAGTATAATTGGACACCCTTTGATAAGGACCTTAGATCACATCTTGGGGCCTCTGCTGTTTGAGATATACTTTTCTGAGGTGCAGGCCAAATCTAGTGGGCTATGGCTGACCAAGTTTGCAGATGACTGCAAGCTGGGTGCTGTCATCAATTTCACTAATGATATGGACATCCTCCAAGAGGGTCTCACCCAGACAAATGACTGGTACCAGAAACATGGCCTCAAACTGAATACCAAAATATGTATCATTATCCCTTTTGGGGAGAGTGATGTCCCCACAAATGATCACATTGATAATAAGGTACTAAGCACGGAATCAGTTGTGAGGGACGTGGGCACCCAGGTTGATAGCATTCTGACTTTTGACCACTATATTGCCTCTGTTGTATGGAAAGCTTTCTACATGGCTCACCTCATTAGTAAGGGTATCTCTCTCAGGGACAAGGTGGTCATAACATCCCTGTATTCTTCCCTTATAAGACCCATTATTGAGTACAATGCCCCTTTTGGCATGTACCTCACAAAGCACATGCAGCAGCTGGAGAAACCACAGAGGTTCCTCACCTGGAGAATCCAGGGCCTCAAACATCTACCCTACACAGATAGTCTAAAAGCCCTATGCCTCTACTCAGTCTCCTACAGACTCCTCAGAGGTGACCTCTGGCATGCAAAGCAATCTCAGACCCTGCCCTGATGTGACTGAAGCTCCACACGAATAACCCACACGCGTGACTTCAACCTGGTCTGTGACATTAATAGAATTCGTTGGAGGGACAGATTTGTGTCCCAGAGACTCCCCCTTTTGTGGAATAGACTCCTTCTCCATGTAAAGTGGAGTACCTCATTAAACCTTTTTAAGCGCAACCTGGATAACTGGATGGGGAACAGAAAATACACCCCTGTGATTCCACCTGTGTCCCTGCTGGACAGTGGCATAGGTTGCTGACTTGTTGGAACATAGGCTAAACTCTTGGCTAGGCTTGTACGGGCCTCAGAGCCAATAGCCTAACAAATTCCTATGATCCTAGAGTAGCTGATTGTGAAGTGTCTGGTGGCAGAGATAACTACCTTATACTTATACTACCTACTACCTTATACTCTGGGCAGAAAAGGGCACAGCAGGTAAACTTGTGCCAGTCTGTCCCAGGTGTGTGTGTGTGTGTGTGTGTGTGTGTGTGTGTGTGTGTGTGTGTGTGTGTGTGTGTGTGTGTGTGTGTGTGTGTCTGTGTGTCTGTGTCTGTGTACTACTTGGGACAGCGACACAAAAGCACTGGGTGTACAAAGAGAGTGCTGAAGGACCTGGCTTGGACAGTCGGCTGAGGACCTAATCCTACAGCTGTACCAGTGGGGAGTCTTACTGGGGATCTGGACAGAGAAGGATATAGAAACATCCAGACCCGAGGTTGAGTGTGCTTCCTGTGTGATGTTAAGGAAAATTGTACTTGATGCAGAAAGGTCTGCATGTGGAAATACTGAGTGTATCCATTTCTATTCCAAGTGCACACCCTTCTCCAGTGTCAGTGGTGAGGATTCAGGCTCCTTTATTACTGACCCAGTGTGGGGATGAAACATACTGATGCCCATCACATATTTGTAGCAGTTGTGGGCATCACATAATTGCTGAACCTTTTAAGGCCCTACAGGATAAGGTCAAAGTTATGCAAGATCTGAAACACATATTTCTTTCTCCTGTTCTTAGGTTTCAGAAGAATTATCCATGTAAACTTTCCTTTGTACACAGCCAGTCTACATAGCCATTTCATAGCCAGCATGCCTCCAAGAGAGCTTTTCCTGACAAGCCTTAAAGGTCAGAAGCCCTCCTTCCATAACACATCTGCTTCTATTTGATTTTCAGCCTCTTCTCCCCTTTGGCCAGATTCCACTGTCCCTCAGGTTGCCTCCGTCTTTCCAGGTTAGCATCAGATTACCTCAGACTTGCATTCTTTCTATTATCCAAAATATTATTTTATGATTTGGAAGTATCTTCATACTTTCTCAAGCCTTCCCCAGCCTCTTCTTTGTCAACGTCCTCATTTTCCTTTGGACCTTTAGTATCTATTGACAAAGGGGGCCATCTAACTTCTCCTCCTTTCCCAGCAAGGCGCAAGGTTTTATTCCATGATATTTATAGTTACCAGGAAGGAGGGGTCTCGGAGGCTTGTTCTGGATCTTTCCTTTGTCAACACCTTTCTAATGGTTCCTGTCTTCAGGATGCTGTCTCTATAGACACTCTTTCCTCAAGATTGTTTGGTTTCACTAAATTTTAAAGATACTTACCTCCATATTCCTATTCATCCTCTCTTCAGAAAGTTTTTACATTTCTCTGTTCTGTTTCTTCCTCTCATTATTAGTTCCCTGCTTTGCCTTTTGGTCTTTCTACACCTTCAAGGGTCTTTACCAAATGTCTCGCCCAAGTGGTATCCTACCGCAGACTTTAGGGGATTCAGATTTTTCCCCTATTTGGATGACCTTTTGATTCAGGCCCCTTCTCGGCAGCTCCTGTTTTGGGATCTTCACTTCATTGTGGGTCTTCTTTGTAGTATGGGGTTCACCCCAAACTCGAAAATTCTTTGTTGACCCACTCCCTAAGATTGGGTCTTTCTGGGTTGCGGGATTCAGACCATGCCTATGCTGGCTTGCCTCCTATCTTTGAGTTTATTTTTAGTCTCTTCTGCCTCTTCCAGTCCTTCCTGCCAGAGAATTGCTTTAAGCTCTGGGGTACATGGTGTTCACTATTCCCATGCTTCCCTTAACCAAACTCTGTATGAGAGTTCCAGTGATATCTCAGGACTGTTTGGCTTCAGCATTACCATGTTTTGGATTTTCCTGTGCCTCTTTTGCCTTTTCTGAAGCTCGAGATGCACTAGTAGATGTATCAGATCTTCCTTTGGTTTCCAAGTCCTCTTTGCATCTTCACATACAGTACCATGGTTATTTGGTACATCAACAAGCAGGGGGGCACAAAGTCTTACCTCCTTTGCAGGCTGGCTCTTCAGGTTTGGGATTTTGCAGTCCACCATCACTTGCGTTTAAAGGTGGTTTACATCTCCTCAGAGGATAGCCTTGTGGCAGACACTTTGATCAGATCTAGGACAGAGCCTCACAAATAGATGCTTCACAGGGAGGTGTTCCTGGACATGGTACATTAGTGGAGTATTCATCAAGTAAATCTTTATGCCTTCTATTTGAACAGACAACTTTCTCAGTTCTGTTCTAGAGTGCCAAGTCCTCTGGCCTGGAAGCTGGATAGCATGTCTTTTTCCTGGAAGGGGGTGTTTCTGTATGTCTACCCCTCCCGTTACTCTTCTGCCAAAAGTCCAGCACAAATCATGGGGACAGGCTCAAAATCTTGCTGTTGACTCTCTCTTAGCCCACATCATTGTTTCTCCCTTCTATTTCATATGGCCAGGGGCAATCATTACAAGTTACCTCACAGGATGGATCTACTCACACAAGACAAGGGATGTCTCATCTATCCTTACTTAACTACTCTTCAGTTCACTGTTTGGGTGATAGGGTTTTGATTCCTTTTTGACACCAGTTTTCTGAATATGTGCTTTAGATTTTGCAGGAGGCCAGGGAAAGCCAGCATTCAGAGTATAGTTGTATAAGAACTTACCCTCCTTGCCCCTGTTCTTCTCATTTGTCTACCTTTTGATCATTATGGTCCTTCTTACTCTACTTCGTAGTTCCTTTCTTTCTCCTCTTCCTTTCCTGGATGTACATGCTTTTGTTTCTGCTCTTGGGTTGCTCTGGTTCTTCTGAGGCAATTCACTTCTGAGGATTAGGGACTCGTATGTGGCATACATACTTTACGCCTTACACATATGACTTACATCGATGTACAGCACCTGGAAGGTATAAAGGCTTTGGTATGCTGGCTTGACATTAGGCTGTCCTCAGCAGGATATTCCATATGTAAAGGTTATTGCAAAAGTGTGAAATAGAACATCTACTGTTATGGTACGTTCCTACACAACTCTACATTCTGTCCATTACTCTTTGGGTTATGTACTGCTCCAACTGTGTTTACAGAGTGTCTAGTTCCAGTCGTCGTTCATTGCAGACTGAATGGCACTCAGATTTTTCTTTTTTTAGATGACTTACTTATCTTTACAGAGTTTTCTCTAGGATGTCAAGAGCCTTTAATGTGGATTATAACTCTTCTGATCAGTCTGGGATTCCAAATAAATATTTTGAAATCCTCGTTGACCAACGTCACACAGGATTGTCTTTCTAAGATGTATTAAAGACACTCTGTATTAAAAAGCATTTTTGAAACAGGAGTAGGTGGAATTTTATCTGGAAACTTTATGGAGCTTCTCAACTCTGTCTGAGACTTAAGAGTTTCTTGGGATTCTGGGGTTAATGTTATCTATGATTTTTATGATTCCTCTCCCCAGGTTACACATGAGAAGGATTTAGTGGTATATAAAAAATACATGGAAGCAATGTACTATAAATGCAAGCAACTTCAGGTTTCCCCTTTTTTCCTCTACCTCCAAGCTAGTCACTAACTATATACTCCTGAGATGATGCTTGTAGGTGCAGTTTCCATGGTAGTAAAGGTGCAAAGCCTGTGGGATTCCTCAGATAGACCAAAGTACATAAATGTAAAAGAGATGTTGGCTGTGATCTATGCTTTAAAATGTCTTCCTCATCTATTGTACCCAGGCACTCTTCAGGCGACTACCAACCAAGAATATCACAGTGATGTTGTGTATCAACAGGCAAGGGGCACAGGGTAGTACCCCCTATGCTGGTTAGCAATGATTATTTGGGATTTAGCTGATCAACACTGTTTTACCCTCCAAGCACCATATATTCCGTCAGAGCAAAACATAGTGCCAGACAAGCTGATCAGGACCAGGACAGACCCTCACAAATGGAAATGGAAGAAGGGGTTCTTCCAGGAATTGTTCCAGTTGTGGGGAGTACCTCATGTAGATCTGTTTGTCTTCTTTCAAAATATACAGCTCATCAGATTCTGCTGTCCCTGAAAGCAGGCCTGGAAAAAAAGATGTTTTTTTTCATTACCTTTGATGGGAATGTTCCTTAATGCATTTCCACTCTTTTTACTGATATCCATAGTAATTCCGAAGATTCAGAAGGATTCTCCAGAAATAATTATGGTGACTTCCTTTTGGCCCAGACAAAACTGTCTCTGTCCCTTCTTGATATTGGCCAAAGGCAATTACCATAAGCTTCTTCACAAACTAGACCTACTCACACAAGAGAGGCAGAGTTTGATACATCCCAGTTTCAGACTTCTTCAACTAATAGCCTAGGTTATTCACTTCTAATACATTTTAGGTGCATCTTTTCAGAGGACATGCAGCAGGCACTAAAGGAGGCAAGAAAACCTGCTACTAGAAGATCTTATATTGGCAAGTGGAAGAGATTTTGTAGATGTTGCCTAGCCGATAACTAAGAGCCTATCGGGGATTATGTAGCACTCATACTCAATATTTGTGTGAGTTACTAGCCTCAGGCCTTTCATACTCACTGTCAAGGTTTATCTTGCAGCTATTTCACCATTTCTGCCCATGGAGCTCCACTTTATTTATTTATTATTTATTTATTTGCATTTGTTTACCGGTATAGTCCAGCTGGGCCAGAAGTGGAGTCCCGGGGAGAAAAGCTCCACAAATAAGACATTTCACATACAATACAGAATTTACATTAATAAAGACAATTAGTAGATGATATTGGCAGCTTATACAAAAAACACAGTACATAAGTAATTATTCTCAAATCAAAGCTATACAAGCAATACAGAGTATATACATGAGAACATGTGTGTTTCTTCCTACTTTATTACCTCATTTTGCTTTTGCCTCTTCTTAAAAGTACTCAATTGAATTTATTCTGCTGCCTTTATTACTGCTTGTTAGTAGCCGGATTAAATTGTAACTGTTATTCTAAGGCCCTTGGTTTAAGCACTTGGACTTCAAACCAGTTGGTTTACATTAAGAAGGTTTGTGGTCTGCACTGTTGTGGCAGGACAGGTAGCGTACATCCTTCTAAGTTGGGAACTGCTGATTGAAGGCTCAGTGTCTGTTATTCTAAAATTGTATTAGTTCTGGGTTAAGAACTTGGGCTTCAGGCCAGTTATTTTACATTAAGAAGGTTTGTGGTCTGCACTCTTGTGGGAGGAGAGGCTAGATTCTGCCCTTCTGAGCTGGGAATTTCTGGTTAAAGGCTTATTGCGCATGCTTACTTGAACTGTTTCTTTCTGAAATCGGTATGCCTTGTTTGCTGTAGCATAGACTAGATTCAGGCCGGCTGGATCTAGCTTTGTTTGTATAACTTGTGCCCTGATACAGGCAGTCTTTTTTGGAGAAGGTTTCTCTGTACCCTAGTGGCAGGACAGTGCAGTTAGAACTTGTCTGATTGAAGACTGCTGGAACAGGGCTCAGTTTTAAGCTTTTTAACTGGTTAATTGGGTAAAGTGTTGTTTTGATTGTATCTGCTCTATTTTCTGGAAAAAATATATATATACTTTTTCCTCGCCTTTCTGAACCAGGTTTCATGTTATTGCTGGATCCAGGGCTGTGTTACACGTTTCTGTGTTGCCATACCTTACTTGGATAGAAGGAAATTTCTCTGTTCACCTGTGAGAGAGGGGAGCTTTGAGCAGGCTATCTGTCCCTGGAGGAGTGGTTTCAGCCCAGACGTTAGTAGTTTATTGGCCAATTTTGATTGTATCTGTTCTATTTCCTGAAAAAAAAAAACTTGTTTCCCGCCTTTCTGAACTAGTATAGTCCAGTTTTCAGGTTATTGCTGAATCCAGGGCTGTGTTACAAGTTACTGTGTTGTCATTACCTTACTTAGATAGAAGGAAGTTTCTCTGTTCACCTGTGAGAGAGGGGAGCTTTGAGCAGCCTATCTGTCCCTGGAGGAGTGGTTTGAGCCCAGAAGTTAGTAGTTTATTGGCCATTTTGGGCTAATTTCTATCTCTTTCACTTCCCTGCTATAAAAACCTCATTTGCACAGTTTTTACACTTGTATTCCGCTCAGCAAGTGCCTTCCAGGTGTTCTTCAGAGTCTACGGCAGCAGAGAGACAAAAGAGTGACTCTGGAGTGATTAAGTATCACTTTTCTGCTTTTCTTGCTGTCTTAACTAATTCCACCTAAATAGCCAGTTGTTTTAGTGAATCTGTGATTTAGAAAGTTTGTTATTGTATACAACTCCGCACAGCTCCTCGTGGTGTCCTGCAGAGTGATACAGGCAACAGAAAGACCCAAGGGAGACTTTTCCAGATTTAAGTATTTTTTTCTCTGTTTTTTTGCTCCGACTGCCTTTTCCCACCTAAAAAGCGGATTTCTAACTGATCTGTGCTTTAAAAAGTTTAAATTGCATTTGCCTTCTGCTTTTTACAGTTTTTGCACTTGTTTTATATCAATTTAAGTTGTTTTTGTATTGTATAACTGTTGTAGGCTACACACTAAAGTGCGCTAGCCTGTTTATAGCATTTACAGTGTTTTCTATGTGTTTTTCTGCTGTTTCCTGAAAAAAAAAATTCTCATTTCCTGCCTTTGCTGAACTAGATTAGTCCAGATTTCAGGTTTTGCTGAATTCCGGACTGTGGTATAGTTTCCTGTGTTGCCCATATCCTTACTTGGATAGGAGGAAGCTTCTCTGTTCACCAGTGAGAGTGGGGAGCTTTGAGCAGCCTATCTGCCCCTGGAGGAGTGGTCTCAGCCCTGAAACTAGTAGCTTATTGGCCGTTCTGGGTCAATTCCTATCTCTTTCAGTTTCCCTGCTTTAAAACCCGCATTTGCACGGTTTTGCGCCAGTATACAACTCTGCACAGCTCCTCGTGGTGTCCTGCAAAGTGATACAGGCAACAGAGAGACCCAAGAGAGACTTTCCAGATTTAAGTATTTTTTCTTTGTTTTTTTGCTCCGACTGCCTTTTCCCGCCTAAAAAGTGAATTTCTAACTGATCTGTGCTTTAAAAAGTTTAAATTGCATTTGCCTTCTGCTTGTTACAGTTTTTGCACTTGTTTTATATCAATTTAAGTCGTTTTTGTATTGTATAACTGTTGTAGGCTACACACTAAGGTGTGCTAGCCTGTTTATAGCATGTACAGTGTTTTCTGTGTGTTTTTCTGCTGTTTCCTGCCTGAAAAAAACAAACAAAAAAAAATATATATATATTCTCTTTTCCTGCCTTTGCTGAAATAGATTAGTCCAAATTTCAGGTTTTGCTGAATTCCGGACTGTGGAATAGTTTCCTGTGTTGCCCATATCCTTACTTGGATAGGAGGAAGCTTCTCTGTTCACCAGTGAGAGTGGGGACCTTTGAGCAGCCTATCTGTCCCTGGAGGAGTGGTCTCAGCCCTGAAACTAGTAGCTTATTGGCAGTTTTGGGTCAATTCCTATCTCTCTCAGTTTCCCTGCTTTAAAACCCGCATTTGTGCAGTTTTGCACGATTTTGCGAATAGAGCAGCATCGGACAGTGCCGCTTAAACGGGTTTAAACTATTCCAGGCTCCACAAAGTCTGCTCTTTACTTTTTCCCTTAGAACTGTTCTAAATCTCAAAGTCAGCACTCTATTTTCATTCTAAAGTCCTGCAGTTGCTCGTATAAGTAATCTTATAAGTAAGCACTAATAAACTAAAGCACTACACCCTCTTATACTCCCTTAAAGTACTTGGCTCCTTATTGGTCCTTTTTGATCAGTCAAAACATAGTTCCTTATACTATTCTGGCATGTCCAAAAGTCAGTTTCGGGTTTACTCTCCAGTCCAGCTGGTGAATCTGGGAATCTTGAGGCAATGTTACAACTACCTTATGTACACAGACCACCCTCTCCTCCTCCCAACAAGCTCAAATATATGTGAGAGATGCAACTATATAGCCATACTGGAGGCTGAGTTCTCTCAACCCAGTACTGGTGCAGTCAGTCAAGTGGAGAAGGTAACCACACACACCACAAATCCAGTCTCACATAGACCTATCGCAACAGCAAACCAAACACATAAACACACAAAAACATACTCAGAGGCTCTAAATAAAAATCTTCCCAAGCAGCAGAGACCTCCAAAGCAGACATCCAAGCAACCGCTACCCCACAACAATACCCACATATCACATAGTTCACAAAGTCAGTGTGCCACACAGTCACAGCCCTTAAGGCTAAACAACACACCTAATACACTTGTAATAGGTGACTGTATTGTCAGACACACTGACGTCCCACTCACCAGGCTGAACAAGGAGAAGGTCACTGTAAGCTGCCTGTTGGGTGCCAGGATCCGCCACATAACACAAGCACTCAGGTCACTCCAAAGCAAGTACAAATATGACTCCATCATTGTCCATGCTGGTGTGAATGACCTGAGACGTACCTCCCTGGACTACATGAAAAGAGACATAGAGGAGCTCTCTGATCATGTAGCCCAGGCCGGTATGACCCTGACCTTGAGTAGCATCTTACCCTCACCAAGAATGATGCCACAGTATAAAGACAAAATGATCGATTTTAACAATTGGCTAAAGTATTGGTGTCATTCAAAGGGGTTCCAGTGTCTGTCAGCCTGGGATGACATGCTTGACAAGCCACGTAGCTTCACTAGGGACGGCTTGCACCTGTCACCCCTGGGCTTTCGAATATTGGCTAAGGCTGTTGCCACCCCCCATAGTGCCTTTTTTAGTCAAGGCTCAAAAGACAAACCCACCTCCATAGACAACACAAGGAAGAAGAAACTAAGGGTAATGCTGCTCAATGCCAGAAGTCTAAATCTCAAGATGCATGCACTCGAGGCTCTCTTCAGTATGGAGAATATCGATATCTGTGCAGTAACAGAAACCTGGTTCAAGGCTCCCAAGAGCACCCCAGCACTACCAGGTCATACCTCATACCATGCTTTTCGGCCCCAAAACTCGGACCGAACCACAAAAGGAGGGGTAGTATCCATATTCATCAAAGATGCCCACACCTCCAGGTTAGTGGCACTGCACGAAGCTTCAGAGACCATCCATGTGCAACTAACAGTGGGCAAAACTGCCTTTCAGTTTGTAGCCTGCTACAGACCACCCTCCCAAACTCAGGAACCCCACTCAGCTTTCCTGAGAACACTGGAGAATCTGAAGGTCTCTCCAAACACCATCATATTGGGTGACTTCAACTAGCCAAACATAAACTGGGAGCACTACTCAAGCCCCAACACCCTCGCCCAATGCTTCCTAGAATTTATAAATTCAAATGCCATGGAACAACTGGTCACCATTCCCACAAGAGGGGAAAACATATCGGACCTGATCATCACCAACATGGGGACTCTATGTTCCATACCAGAGGTATACCCCTCATTGGTAAGATGTGACCATAAATTAATCTCACTGGACATCCATATCCCATCCCCACCCCCAGCCAAGGAAACCACAGTGAAGAACTTCTCAAAAGCAAACTTCACACTTCTCAAAACCGAGGTGGAATCCTTCAAAGCCCCCGGGCCAGTGGAAAATACGGCCCAAACCGCAGAATCCTTTACAAACGCATTCTATGGACACCTACAGGAATGCATGGATCGTGCTATCCCAAATAAAACCAAGACTCACTCCTCCAAAGGCAGGAGACCTGTCTGGTGGACCCCAGCCATAAATAAGCTATACAACAGAAGGAGGAAGCTACTACATGATAGATCAAAATCCCAAAAAGGGAAGGCATCTCTGATCAGTACTAGCAAGAAACTATGATTCCTCATAAAATTATCTAAGGCCAGCTTCGAAAGAAAAATTGCACAAGACGCTAAAGATAATCACAAGGTCTTCTTTAGTTATGTCAGGAACCTGGGTGGAAGATATGCTCTGAGTTAGTGCAAAATGACAAAAAATACACTGAACCCACAGACATTGCCAACATCCTGGCAGACAGGTTCAGTGCAAACTTCTCCCTCCCTTCCCCCACAAAAGAGTAAATGTCTATCCCAACAGAGTGTAGCCTCCCTGACATAACAGATGCACAGGTGAGAGCTGCCCTCTCCAAAGCAAAAAACACAGCATCAATGGGACCGGACGGTGTCCCGGGCTGCGTCTTACATGAGCTCCAAGAAGAACTGAACCCTCACATAAAGTCACTGTTCAATCTCAGCCGTACTACAGGATATGTACCCAAGGAATGGCGTACAGCAACAGTGGTCCCACTCCACAAAGGTGGTGCCACAATGGACCCCGGAAACTATCGCCCAATAAGCCTGACTAGCCTGGTCTGCAAAGCTATGGAGCTTATCATCATGGAACTCATAAACAAAGTCATTGGGAAACTCCAAACACTGGATCCTACCCAATTCGGTTTTGTTAAGGGCAGATATTGCCTCTTGAACCTGGTCGACTTCTTTGAAACTGTCACCAAGGCCATAGATGAAGGGAAGGTAGTCCTCACAGCCTACCTGGACCTCGCAAAAGCCTTTTACACAATACCCCACTCGGGCATCATAAATAAGCTCACCAGCTTAAATATCAACCCCTATGTCACAAGATGGGTTGCAAACTGGCTCAGGGATAGAACCCACATGGTCAGAATTGCAGGTGCCATGTCAGACTCTAAACCAGTTACAAGTGGCGTCCCACAAGGCTCAGTCCTGGGACCTCTCTTGTTGGGTATATATTTCTCTGTGGTACAGGCTAACACAGGAGGACTATGGCTGACCAAGTTCGCAGATGACTGCATACTGGGTGCCATAATTGACTCGCTGACTGACACAAGCATCCTCCAAAAGGGTCTCACAGAGACGGATAACTGGTGCCAGAGCCATGGCCTAAAGCTAAATGCCAAAAAGTACATAGTCATCCCCTTTGGGGAAAAACAAAGTGCCCACAGATTACCACATAGGTGGTAATCCATTACGTACGTTGCCAAAGTGGTTAGAAAGACCTTCTATGTAGCCCACCTTATTACGAAAGGGTTCACATCTAGATCAAGAGAGGCCATTGTGCCCCTCTACTCATCACTCAACAGGCCCAAAATTGAATACAATGCCCCATTTGGGATGTACCTTACCCGACATCTGCAGCAACTGGAAAGATCCCAAAAGTACCTCACCAAGAGGATCAAGGGACTCAAACAGATGCCCTACGCAGTTAGGCTAAAGAAACTCCAGCTCTACTCAGTTGCTTACCGCCTACTCAGAGGTGATCTCTGCCTGACGTATAAAGCCATGTTCAAACCAGAATTAATGGACATGCTCCACCTCAGGAAATCCAAATCCCTTAGAGCTACACGCTCCAGGGACTTAAACCTCAGCACAGAAATAAATAGGACATGCTGGAGGGACAGAATCATATCCCAGAAGCTCCCCTCACTCTGGAACAAAATCCCAACCCATGTTAGGCAGAGCCCCTCAATGACCCTCTTCAAGAGAAATCTTGACGAGTGGATGGGAGATCGTAGGTTTACCCCTGGGATCTCTTCTGTGTCCCTACTAGACAGAGGCACAGTAAACTAACCTTAAAAGGGCTATCTTCTGTGACCTACTATACAGAGACACAGTCAACTAATCTAAACGGGTGGCGAAAGCCAAACACACTCTGGCTAGGCTTATAAATGCCCTAGGGCAGATAGCCTAGTATCAATCTATGAACCTATGAACATCTCATATGTAGTTTTCATCTAGGAAAATTTAAATAGGACACTTCATACATTGGCTGCAAAGCAGATATAAAAATTAATTAGAGACTAGGTACTTAAACTTTTCACGTGTTTAGGAGGTGTAATAGCTGAGTGATAGGCTATATGAGTCCTGATGCAGGAATCAGCAAAGTTGGTGGATATTGTTGTAGATATAAGTGGTGATATGATATTAAGGTAGGCTGCGAGAGTACCTGAATATCTCGCCTTTTTTCATTGCTTTTACTAAAATGATTTCTGAAAGGAGTGTTACATTTGAGACTATTATGCAAACAGGTTTCTCTTTCCTAAGATCTTAACTTTATGCTGCAAAAGTTAACCACATGTACATTTGAACCTGCACATCAAGCAGATGTAAGGTTCATTTCATGGAAAACTGTTCTACTTATTGCTCTGACATCTTCAAAACAGTATTTAAGTTGTAAACACTCATGGTGGTTGAACCCTAGATGTTCGACATCCTCACTGCTGCAGTAGCTATACCCACCCACCATACCCGTAGCATTGTATATAACGTTTAGGCAAGAAAGTTGTGAAGATTTTCCACTATGATGATTTTCCCTTCTCAGAGCTGAGCACTCAGCAGTCATAGTGGAAGTGTTCAGGGGGGGGCAGAGCTTTGGAAGCTTGCCATTTGTTTTGTCTTAGGCAAGCCACAGCTTGTATAGCCTAAGGGCTACTGCAGCAGTGAGTAATTCGAACATGTACTGTTATGGGTAAGTGCAGTTTACACAACTGCGACATTGATGCACACTGACTGGCAATGTGGCTGATAAATTGTCTTAACATTCTGGACAGTTTTTAATGCCACAGATATGCAAAATATAGCCAGGGTCACTTGGAATGTGGTTTCTGGCCTTGCATCAGGTGATTTCACTAGTGTTACCACTTTTGATGAATAGACAGTCAGACATCCACATCCCCTACCCAACACAGTGTTATGCCTAAATCTGTAATGGTTCTCCTTCATAGTTATTTGCTACGGTCATGGGATTTTAAAAACAACAGTAAATATTGTGTTTAAGGCAAGAGTTAAGTAAATATGCAAACATACTGCACAGGTTAAAGTTAAATTATTATACCAGATAAATATCAAAGTCTAAAATATGATGAGACAGAGTGAATAACTATGTTCCATTTATTGAACTATGTAACTTTTTCTGAATGCGGTTATTTTCATACCCGGTGTTATTGTGGAGCTAGAATACACGTGGTACATGTTTATGCACAACTTTATTTGAGACTGTGTTTTTCTCTGTAGGATTTGTAGGAATTTCAGGGCTATTTAGTCTTGCAGCCATTAGTACTTTTGCAATACGTACCCTGAGGCTGCACCTCCTTTACCAATGCTAGTTAGTTGCAGGGTAAATGTGAGGATACCCATCCCTTCATCCAGGTTCTGTGTGAAGGATGATGTATCACTGTATAACCTGCAGGGGGGAGCTTATTCCAGAGAAGAGAAGTGCTATGTAATGAATCTCTTTCTCCATTTCATTTTTTTCATGTGCTGCTGAGGATTTACATCCCTGGGTCTGGTGTTTGCTACGCTGTTAGAGGTGCAGAAATATAGGAGGTCAAGGACAACATGATGTGACAGGCAAAACATTAATCACCCCTCGAGAGTATTTAAAATGCTGAGTAATTGGATAGAGCTTCTGCCTTCTCAAGGAAGATCAGGATTTTAAGCCTGATATCATCTTAATGAAGAATCCCTGGGGTTTCTGTAGCTGTTTGATATTATGAGTGAAGTACATCCCGAAGGAGTCATTGTATTTTATAATTGGTTTAACCAGTGCTGAATACAAGGGTACAATGACATCCTTAATCTGGACAATATACCTTTGGAGATTAGTTGTACCTAATGCTAGGATTTTCTGACTACAGTTGCCACATGATGATCAAAGGAGAGAGAACTGTCGACTCAGATACCTTGGTCCCTGATTACATTTTCTTTTACCTGCGGTATATTGTCTGTACTACATCTTCAGGGTGGGTGCTGTTTGCCACATGAAACTATGCTGCACTTTTTTGCTTTTAATTTTATCTGATTTTCAGTACACCATATATTAACTACAGTAGGTTCATTCAGAAAGGTATAGGTGTTAGGGGGAGTCTTGACAAAAGTACCCAGTTTGCAGTCATCCTCAGACTTCATTAACTAGAGTTCTGGTTTCTTTGGAGAACAAAGAAATAACGGAAGAAAAGGAATGATCCCAAAACAGAGCAGTGGGGGTCTCCACTATTTACCTTCATACTTTCAGGTGAGGTTTTCACTAAATTAAATTGTGAGATAAGCAGAGTTGGAAGACTGACCCATTATGCCGCTGTTATAAAAAGAAAGACAGATTTTTACAACTTTGGGTACTTTTGCTGCAATGCAAACATGAAGAGCAGTGGCTTCTGCTAATGGTCACTTTCCCCCTCACAGATTACATGATTAAAAAACAAAACAAAAGACAGTTCTGACACAGAATTTAACTGAAACTTAGAAATTCAAGTCAAATAGTATGTAGTAAAAATATACTTCAGAGAATTGTGAGAGCTCAAAACAACTTCCATATTCAGTAAGCCCTTGAGAAAACTAGATATCTTGTCAGAGACCTTCTATTCAAGACATTCAGGAACAATACCTGACAAGTCGTAAGCCTGGAAATGTCCATTGTTTGGGGATGTATCCTTGAGGTATACTATTTGGAGGCACATATGGTCCATGTGTCCACCAGCTTCACTTTTAGTGTATAAGGGGATATCAGTGGTGCTTTGGGTAAGGCATAGCAGTAGGAACCTACAAGACCAGGTAAACAGGCAGTAGGAACAAAGGGTGTTCCTGACACTGTATGGTTTAGAGTAGGAGGGAAAAGTAAAAGTAAAGGCACAGACATTGCTGTGGGATGTTAGAGTAGAATAGCCAGGGAATTGTTATGGCTAGGCATGTACAGGCCCTAGGGCTGATAGCCTAGTACCAACCTATGAGGTTATGCCTTGCTGTGGGATGTGGTTATAAAAATGGTAGCAAACGAAGGGAGTATATAAGCTCTAGGAATGAGTCAGTAATGGTGTACTCTGGACTGTGTGCAAGGGTTTAAGGAAAATACAACAAGGAAAAAGCAATGAAGGCCAATCTGCGAACCTAGAAAAGTAAGGATAACAATTAGGGCCAAATATACGGTCCTAAGACATTGAAAGGAGGGGGTGGGGGGATGTGATGGCACAGTTTAAGGAGGCTAGCAAAAAGGCAACAAAGATGGGAAGGGTAACAGAAGAGTAGCAGAATGGATAACAAACTGAAGTCTATTTCTTAAGGTGCGTAGAAGGAATAGAGAGACAGAACTCTACAGGTTGTGCAGATTTGGAAGGAAGGTGACAGAATGTTGCAAAAAATGCAGAGGTACTACTGAATGAATACTTTGCTTCTGTCTTCACAGGGGAAAGGAAGGGGTTATGACATGATGGGAGGGAGGCAGGGCAGAATGGGGAGAATATGGACAGACACCAGGCCAGAGAAGGAAAAGGTTCAGGAGGATCTACCTGTTCTTAGGGAGGATGAGGCAGAAGAACCAAATGGAGTATCTAATAGAGTGAGCCTCCTTGACATGCAGTGTTTGTGAGTAGCATTAACAATATTTCCTTGAACGGGTGTTGCATGAATTTATGAGGTTGTTTTCCTGGTGTATTATGGCCAGAGGCTTATTTGGCCTTAGATATAGTTAACAGTCTGGGTGTATCTGGTCATTTGATTCTGTTACTGATCCCAGTTATACCATAACATGGCCATACCCTAGCATCTACTTATATCCTGCTTATTCTGCTCATCTGACCCTTTCACACCGTAGCTGGCATTGCCACCCCTTTGAGGCATGGAAGCTCATGTAGTAACACACCTGACCTTAGTGAAGATGCAGCAGTGCTGGATTGGGACATGGTCAGCTTCAGCTACTCTTGGCTTGATGCAGTTAGCTCTTTAGAAATGCTGAGAGTCTGTTTTTTATGTTAATCATACCATCTCCCTGATATGTCCCAACAGCTGTATTCTGCACACAAACTAAGTTGCCTGTGTAAATGAAGATGGCTGACCACAAGTAAACTATACTGTATAGTCAGAAAGGAGGTGTGATGTCTGATGCTGCAGATGAATAAGACATTAACTAATGTGTGTACCCTGTGCCTGTCATGTTAATACAACATTCCAGATGTTCAGCTGATTTTTTGTACTGCCAGGTTGTCACCGTGCATAGTTCCCTACACAATATGTTGGTGTCATTTGTGCTTGTGCATACCTACTGACATGTCACAGTGCACAGTTCCTAGATACTTACTAGACTTCTGATCTGTGAGGATCATATAAAACTTAGCCTTACATTCTCATGATAGATTTTAGCCCTTATATTTTGCATGAAAATAACCTAGATATGGGCCAAACAAGGACGTATTGGGACATCTCCCCTAGCCGTAAGGGACAGGAGTGCTAAACCAGGGGCTAAGGAGAAATTTCTTTTCCAAATTATAGTTGGTGCTGGTGGTTGAAAACAGATTGAAGTGGGCTGGTTCAGGTAGCCTCTTAATAAGTACATAAGTAATTAAAAAATATTTTACCCTTGGTTTCTCCTGCTACTGGAAACTAGAATGTTGCTTAAAGGCATAATTTTTACTTCACAGTTGCACCATTTACATGTTCCTGTTTAGATGTTACAGTTGAATAAACAAGCTTTTGGCTGAAAAGCACTAGCTGTAATTCTTAAATGAATTAATATTTATTGCATGGCTTTTCAAGGGCACTTCCTCACACCATGCTGGGCACTAAGATATTGAAACTTGGTTGTCACTGTTAACAAAGAGTTTTCCATTAATGCTTGTTGCAGTGTGTGTGTCTCTTTATTTGCCTGCTTATATGCTGACATGGAATATTCATTTACTTTTAACCAACTTCTGTTTTTAGTCAGAGCAGATATATTGAATTCATCAAGATTGCATAACTGTGGGAACAAGGAAATATCTCCTTACTCCCAAGGTTTCACGTCTTGGAGCAAGCATATTTATGTAAGTTCTAACCTAGCCATTTTCCCTGTTTGTGCTCAAATTAACCAGTCCCATTTGGGGTTAGCTTGGCCTTACCCATCCCATGGTCGATAATTATGTATTACCCCTAACGAGAATAACTTGGATCATACCATAGATAATCTGAGGGGACCCATGCATGGGATAAAGTACTTAGGAGCTGCTTTTCTCCATTAATAGTACAGGGGCAGTCTTGGGGTAAATCTTCTGTTTCCCATCTGTAGATTCAAATTGCCTTTGAATACGGACAAGGATGAGCTTTGTTATAGGTGGGTGGAGAGTCGGTTCCAGTGTAGCAGTATCCTGTGTGAGATATACCTGTCACTCCAAACCATTCTGATGATGGTTTAGATCACTGGACTGAGTATTTCGTATGCCATTTGACTTTCTCATTTACAGTAAATTCATCCGTGCTGGGTCCAGACTTGTGTACTTCACCTGATGCTGCATCATCCGTGCTGGGTCCAGACTTGTGTACTTCAGCTGATGCTGCACATTTCATGTGAGTGATACCAACATAGACAATGTGTTCTTACGTATCCCCAGATATGCAAGTCATTATAATGTAATTGTGCATGCCAGCCACAAGTCACCTCTTAGCAGTCTGTTAGATACTGAATATAGTGACAAGGCTTTGAATCTGTCCATGTAGGACATATTGCTTAGGTCTTGTTTGCTTTCAGTAAGGTATCTCTGTGAGCATTCAGTTGTTGCATGTGTCTGTACAGATGTATGCCAATAGGGGCATTATATTTAATCACTGACCTAATGAGGCTGAGTAAAAGAAGACAGTGACATCACTAGATCTAGACATAATTCCTTTTTTATAAGCTGTACAGTATAGAAGGCCTCTCATATGACAATGGAAACATATTGGTTGAAAGTTTGGTCGCTGTCATAATTTCTCAAATCCTGAACAACTGGGTCACCTCTTAGGGGTGTATTGTCAATGTCATAGTTCCCCAGAGTAGATGGCTTCCCAAAGGATATGGTAATGCATTTTTTTTTGCATTTAGTTTCAGTCCATGGGTTTGGCACAAGTTATTCATTTGGGACAACCCTTCCTGCTGGATGGCTAGGTCATATGGGGATTCAGTGACTGCTCCTACCTTGCAGTCATCTGCAAACTTAATTCAGCCCGAGCCTTTTGGTATTGACTTTTACTTCAGAAAAGTAGATGCCAAAAAGGAGGACTTCCAAGATTACTGCACTTTTATTAACAACTTAATTTCAGCTCTCACAGTGTGAAGACAGAAACTCAGAAGAGAGAGCCAGTGATCTCATTTTTGTGGGGTAAATTTCAGTAACTGGCTAATAATTGCACTGCCTGGATGCCAGCAAAAAAGAAATTCAGAGAACTTGAAAGAAAATCAACCACAAAAGGTAAGGAAAACACACTGACCGGGAAGAATTCTGCAGCTGTTCAGCAAAAAGCAGTGTAAGCTCCAGCTTTGCTGCAAGACATGACTTCCAGTAACCTAGACGGAAAAGTAAGTCACATGTACTCAGAGCTGATAAAAATAAATGAAACACTGATGGAGTATATCAACTCAAATAACAAAAGGCTGGATAAAATGGAAGAAACATTAAACAGATATTCAGATGAGGTGATAAAACTGCATAAATTGGAGTTTGAAATGCCCCAAACCTGGCCATGAGAAAGCAATCTAGATCTTTAATCCTAAAGATGCAATCCTACCAGCAGAAAGAGTTGATTCCAACACATATGTGGCAGAAGGACAAAGTGCTAAAAGTTGGGAATAGTATAGTGTTTGTGGAAAATGATTACTCATTGTATACCAGACAGAAGAGTATTCCACTAATCAGTGAATGTTGAGAAGTAGGCATGAGATTCAAACTACTGTATCCAGCTGTCTTCAAAATATTCTTTGGGGCAAAGTCATTTTTGATGCAGAACATGCTAAGGAGGAAATAAAAAAGTTTGCGTAACAAAAAGTGAGCTGTCAAACAGAAGGAGATTGTGCTTCTTGTTCTTCTGGTAGTGAAGACCACAGAGAGACTGTGCCAATAAAACTTTGTCCAGTGTTACAACAGAAAATGCTGGAAAGAGAGAAAAAGCACAAAAGTTGACTAGAAGAACCGAGAGTACATTGTTAAGGAAGCAGAGACTGGATTTTGGAGATGGAGATAAACAGGAATAAAAGCAGTAACTTGGAAATTGTCAAATAAATGTGGGATTATACAGCATTAATTATATTTGTGAAAGATGACAGCAAGAAAACCTGAAAATGTTGGACTTTTTTGACTTTGTTAAACTTGTAGGAGACTCTAAAGCATATACCCTACTTCATGTCATTAATGTTTGGAGGAATAATTAGGAGAGGGGAAGCGGAAGGAAAGAATTAACTGTAAGTAAAACAAACTTTTCTTCTTAGTTGTAATATTTGTATAGTGTGTGTGTCTGCATGCTATAAAGTAAAGTTTGCTCAGGAATCTTCAAGTGTAATGGGATACTAAAGTAAACAGGTGCCCCTGTGTTTCCCTTCTTTTCTCTTTCTCCTTGTTCAGTTTTAAGAAATGTAGGCACTGCAATTAAAAGAAAAGAAAGAAAAGTCTGTTCAAAAAAGTATGACACAAGGAAAAATATGCTTTTTCTCATTCTTGCACATGGAAATGACTGGATTAAGACTCGTGGATTTATCTAGGAACAAGTTATAAGAGAAAGCCAGTAAATAAAAAAGAACATTGAATATAATAAAGCTGTACACTAGCAAATAAATAAATAAGTAAATACATGTAGAAGCAACCCTGTATGTTGTTCTCATGTCTCCACAGAGACAATCAGATAAAGAGCAATAAAAGCAGAATGCAGCTATCTGTTAATGGCTTTCTTTCGATGACTAGGAGATAATGTTTTCTGAAAGCATTCAAGTGATGTTCATCGTGTTTCACTGTTGCAGTCATTACAGTTGGGTTATCCTGCTGGCAGGTTACCCTCAGTCGGCCCGTATTCCAAAGTCTAGGTCCAGCGTCGGTTGCTGTCACTTCTTCCCTGACATCAGTGCACCAGGGGTGTAATAGATACAGCCGACACCATTTTCTTCAGTCTTTCTTGCCGCACGGTGCCCGAAGCAAAAGCAGTTCGCAAGTGCTGGTCAGCCGACTCCTGAGATTTTCAAAATCGAATTTCAGATCCGAAGTCTTCATTAAAGCTAAGTACCCCATTGGGGAAACTTTTTTCTTGCTCCAGACCGATGTCAGAAAAAGTTAACAACTGTATTTCTTGTGGGAAGCAAATACCTCATAAGGATTTTCATTCTTACTGTATTCCTTGCCTAGGTCCTGACCACGATGTTGCTAACTGTCGGTTTTGTGCTAGATTTAACCAACACACTATTAAGCATCGGTACGATTTTGCCTTTCATTACTTTGGCCGAAGATTCAATTATATAATGCCGTCAGAACAGCTGACGACCGGAGTTTATAAAAGCGCAAGGAAAAAGAAAAGGACAGGCATCCGAGGTCCAAAACCGACAACGAGGCTTCCGCTAGGCCTGTCGCCGGTTCTCAGTGAGGTGCTTTCGCAGCCCCTGACACCCGCTACCTCAGAGCCACAGGCCGCTTCTGACTCCCACGTGGAGCCAACTAGGCCTCTGGAAACTCAAGGTATTGGACACTTGGAAACTTTTCCTTCAGATGGGTCCGGAGCCGCTGAGCAGGCATCGGCTTCTGAGGGTGTTTTCAGACCTACACAGTTATATGTAAAGCCAACCTCAGCTTCAAAGGCAAAGACTAAAGCAGCTCTAAAGACAAAGAAACAAGTTCAGCATTCTGCGTAAAATGGCCGAAGACCTAATTACTTTGATCAGGGGTCCCCATCCCCCTCCTGATAAGAGGCCTAGGCAAGAGATAGAATATGAATCTTCAGATCAGGTTTCCATTTCCTCTGATTCCTCTTCTGAACATGAATATTCCCTTCCTCCCTATGAGGATTCTGATGTTGAAGAATCCATCCCTTCAGCCTCACCTCCTGAGGATTATTCTTTTGGGGAGACTCCGCATACTATGAGGGAGCATTTCCATTGGGAGAGCCAAGATTACTCTGAATCCAAGAAAAGGCTCAGAGACTTCCTTTTATTACCCCAGCACAGACCCCTTGCCATTCCTCCTGTTTTAGACATTGCAGATGATGTTTTTACAGAGTCCGGTCTATCTCCTGACTCTTTACCACCAGCACCTGTAAAGCCAGACAGATACTACGGGGTTCCGGATTCACATAAATTTCTTTACAAAAACCCTGCTGCTGACCCAGAAACTATTTCTCAGGGTCCCAAGGGGGTCATGGCTTCCACTGCAAAAAACCCTATTCCCTCTGATAGGGATTCAAGGGCCCTGGACAAATGGGGAAAAAAGATTTATACTTCTGCTACCTTGGCTGTAAGAGCTTTACATTGTCAGTTTCATATGCTTAAATATCAGCAATATCTTATATCACTGCTTAAACAGAAAATGTTGACAAATTCAGAATGTGCAGAAAACAAAGAAATGCAGGATTTATTGCATGCAGCTGAACAAGTGGGAAAGCATATTTTGCAATGTGGGTTTGATTCTCTAGAGGCCTCCTGCAGGGCTGCTGTTACAGGTTCTGTCATTAGGAGGCATGCTTGGTTAAAAGAGCAGAATCTGCCTGATCATGTTAAAGCAAAAATATTAGATGCTCGATTACAACATGATACCTTGTTTGGTGTTAAAGCAGAAGAAGTGATGAAGACAATGGAGGACGAAGCTAAATCTATGCAAACAATGAAGGATTTCTTACAGGTACAGCCTCCCAGATTTAGCAGGAACTGGCCTGCAAAGAATCGGTCCTTTCCAGTGTCAGACAGGCCACAAAGAGGCAGATACAGACGCCCCATAGGCAGATCACAGCCCCAAGGCTCATACAGGCCTAAGCAATGGGGTGCTTCTACCTCCAAAAGTGGAGAGGAAAAATCACAGCCATTCTCAATGACTTTCCCCTACCAACACCAAACACTTGTCTTCTGGCTGCTCTTTTGGGGGGAAAACTAGCACTTTTCTCACAAAATTGGCACAGGATCACCCAGGACAAATGGGTCTTAAATATCATATCTCAAGGCTACAGGTTCCACTTTCACACCCTGCCAAGGCCAAATGGTATGCCAAACCTGCCACGCAATCAATGGGCAGAGGCACAAAAACAAGTTTTATCCCTCATGGACATGAAAGCCATTCAACAAGTACCACAGCAAGAGCAGGGAATAGGATTTTACTCAAGGCTATTCTTGGTACCCAGAAAGGACAAAGCCTGGAGACCAATACTGGACCTGTCTATCCTAAACACATTCCCGGATATTCCAAAATTCAAAATGTTAACTCTGCAGCAGCTTCTGCCCATGCTGGGCAAGAAGGCTTGGCTTGTAACTTTGGACCTCAAAGAGGCATACCTGCATGTCCCAATCAGACAATCTTGCAGAAGATATCTCAGATTTATGGCTGGCTCAATGCACTACCAATTCTCTGCACTGCCATTTGGCTTATCTACTGTGCCCAGGGTCTTCACAAAATGCCTGGCACCAGTGATTGCATTTTGCAGACAAAGAGGAATACAAATATATCCATACTTGGATGACTGCCTTATTCAAGCAGAGAACAAGGACACTCTACTACAGCATCTCGTGTTTGTAAAAAGGTTACTAACAGGTCTAGGGTACACAGTAAATGAAAAGAAATCAAAACTCGTACCCTCTCAAGAGATAATATTCCTGTGTGCAAGCTTAAATGCAACAGCCCAGATGGCTTATCTCACACCAGACAAACAAAGACAACTGACTACTTATTTCAAAATGTTGGCAACAAACAAAGTCCCAGTTATCTGCAAGAAAAATTCTGCAGGCTGTGGGCTTCATGGCATCCTGCATTCTACTAATTCCATATGCAAGACTGCATATGAGGAAACTTCAGTGGTATCTAAAAAGTGTTTGGACTCAACATTGCAACAGCCTGGAAACAATAATTACCCTCATTCCCTGCCTGCAACAGGAGTTTCGATGGTGGGCAAAAGCCTGTCACCTCAACACGGCACAGCCATTCACCATACCCACAACCAGGCAGATATTGACAACAGATGCATCAGATTATGCCTGGGGGGCCCATATGGCAGGAAGATGTATTCAGGGCACATGGTCCACAAGTCAAATGCATCTACATATCAGTCAAAAAGAGATGCTAGCTGTACAGAATGCCCTGACAGCTTTTAAGGATCTACTTCATCCAGGACAACTACTGATAAAGACGGACAATACTAGTTATGTGGTACATAAACAAGCAGGGGGGCACATATTCCTACCCGTCTGCAGACTAGCCATGAACTTGTGGGACACAACATTGACTTATCAAGTACATCTGCAAGCACAATTCCTGCCAGGAAGGATAAATACTCTGGCAGATGAACTAAGCAGAAACCTAATGGATCCCCACATGTGGAAATTGGATCCACAAGTATTCAGCATGATAACAAAGGACTGGGGTTGCCCGGACATAGACCTATTTGCCTCCCCTCACAACTACCAACAACAGAAATTCTGCACAAGGACTTATCACAAGCAAGCATGGAAAGTAGATGCTCTATCTTTCAGCTGGAAAAACCTAACAGTATATACATTTCCTCCTCTGCCTCTCCTTCCCAAGGTACTCCTCAAGGTCAGACTAGAAAAGCCGAAAATTATACTGATTGCCCCAGACTGGCCCCGCCAGCACTGGTACCCAATCCTAAAGAACTTGTCTCACCTCAAATTCCTCACTTACTGACCCAAGACAGTCAGATACTGCACAGCCAACTCAGAACCTTAAACCTGGCAGCATGGCAGATACTGTAGCCATTCAAGACACACCTCTCTCAAAAGCAGTGATGGATGTTATTTTGGAGGCCAGGAGGCCTAGCACCAAAAAATCTTATGCAGAAAAATGGAAGTGATTCTGTGCCTGGAATCAGGCACAAGGCATTGACATGATTGTTCCAAATATTCCTCAGATTTTGCAATACTTAACTGAGATGCTGGATAAAGGCCTTTCCTTTTCATCAATTAAAATGCATGCCTCTGCCATTTCAGCTCATTACAATACAAATCCACCTATTTTTTCGCATCCATTACTAAAGCAGTACCTCAGAGAGGCCAAAAACATAAGACCTCCAAGGAGAGCCCCAATACCTGCATGGGACCTCAACTATGTCTTGGAAAAATTCACACTGTTTCCATTTGAGCCAGTCTCTGCAGCTGATATAAAATTCTTATTCTGGAAAACAGCTCTGCTCCTAGCAATAACCTCCGCTAGATGAGTCTCAGAGTTACAGGCACTCATGGCTGTGGAAACTTTTATTATTTTCCATCATGACAGGGTTTCTCTGAGGCAAACCCTACATTTATGCCTAAGGTAGTGTCCAGTGTGGCCCTTAAGAGCACAACAAACTCCGAAGGAAAACCAGCAGCGTGTAATAAAAAATCAAAGTTTTTAATAAGAGTAATGTAAAGTGCTTTTCGTCACTCTAAATAGAGCAACTTCTTCAGACAAAGATAAAAAGCAAAGTACATCATTTATAATAAAGACGTAATTTCCTTACTTAAAATTAATCACAGGTTTAAAATAAATAATAAAATAAATTTGTATTTAGCTATTTATAAGTCGTTTATCTCAGTTAGAGGCTTTGATATATACGAATATCTCTTTAAACCTGTGATTGATTTTAAGTAAGGAAATGACGTCTTTATTATAAATGATGTACTTTGCTTTTTATCTTTGTCTGAAGAAGTTGCTCTATTTAGAGTGACGAAAAGTGCTTTACATTACTCTTATTAAAAACTTTGATTTTTTATTACACGCTGCTGGTTTTCCTTTGGAGTTTGTTGTGCTCTAAAGTTTGCTGCTTTTGCCGAAGTTTGTTTCCAGTGTGGCCCTTAACCAAACAATTCATTTGCCTTCCTTTTACCCAAACCCACAGAATAAGGGAGAGAGACTTCTGCATTCTTTGGACATTCACAGACAGCTGCGCTTCTACTTGGACAAAACCAAAGCTTTCAGAAAGACTGAACAACTTCTAGTGGCATATGCTGCAGGATCACAAGGAAAGCCTATTTCAAAACAGACTAGTTCAAAGTTGATAGGCCACTGCATTCGTTTCTGCTATTCACAACATGGCAAATTAGTGCCTAAGGGCATTAGTTCACATTCAACCACAGCAGCAGCCACTTCAGCAGCCTTCCTCAGAGGAGTACCAACCAAAGACATCTTAGAGGCTGCAACTTGGAGTTCAGTGCATACATTTACAAAGCACTATCACTTACCTCTCTACTCAAAATCCAGGGCGGGCTTTGCCACTGCAGTTCTACAGGGCCTGATTGCCTCTCCTAATCTTATTTAGCACCAGCCTCCCAACCTTAGCTTTGGGATTCAACCCAATTGTAATGACTGCAACATTGAAACACGATGAACATAGTACAGTTGTGTACCTACCATAAATGTAGATGTTTGAGTGTATTCACTGTTGCAGTCCTGGTTACCCTCCCACCATCCCCCTTTTTCTTTGCTGGGACTTATCTCTACTTCTCTATTGTATACAACCTATGTGGTGTATTTGCTTGTAGATGAAGGAAAAGTTGTTTTTTCTGTATGCATGCTTATTGGCATAATTTAGCCTACCTTTTTAGGGGCACCTGACATCTGGGGCAAGAAAAACTGAAGAAAATGGCGTCGGCTGCATCTATTATACCCCTGGTGCACTGACGTCAGGGAAGAGGCGACAGCAACCGACGCCGGACCTAGACTTTGGAATTCGGGCCAACTGAGGGTAGCCTGCCAGCAGGATAACCCAATTGTAATGACTGCAACAGTGAATACACTCGAACATCTACATTTATGGTTGGTACACAACTGTACTTTTTCTCATTCTGGGAGGGCAATAAAGATAAGACAAAACCAGGTACTACTTAGTAGAAGCACAGGATGTACCCGACTTCTTAGCATAGATAACCTTCTTTTTAAGTTAATCCATGTTTGTGAGTATGGCTGTCAGTTTGGGGCAGTTTATTTATTTATTGATTGATTGACATTTGTTGACCGGGAAAGTCCACTGGGTCAGAGGCCCATTTTCAGTGGAGGCCTGGGGCGAAAAGGTCCACAACATTCAAATATTTCACAAAAGATACAAAGTTAAAACAAATTAATACAAAAATCTATGCACATCTATGCACAAAAGGTACAAAGTTAAAACAAATTAATACAAAAATCTATGCACATTGAAATGGTATGGAGGCATTCGTATGATGTGAAATTTTGAAGAACAGTGAATTAACATACAATAAAGATACAGAGTAAAAAACTTTTCCACTCACAGAATAGTCATAAATATAGTATTCAGAATCTTGTACAGTGGATATAAAAAGTTTACACACCCCTGTTAAAATGCCAGGTTTTTGTGATATAGAAAAATTAAACCACAATAAATAATTTCAAAACTTTTTCCACCTTTAATGTGACCTGTAACCTGTAAAACTGAAAAACAAACAAATCTGTTAGGGGAAAATTTAAAAAAATTAAAAATGTACAGTACGCTGGTTGCATAAGTGTGCACACCCTTAAACTAATACTTTGTTGAAGCACCTTTTGATTTAATTACAACAATCAGTCTTTCTTGGGTACCCACCTGGCATCAATTAGAGACTCTGATTAACCCCAAATAAAGTTCAGCTGTCCTGGTAGGATTTTCCTGACATTTACATAGTTGCTTGCTAGAGAAAAAGTCATGGTTCGCAGAAAGCTTACAGAGCATCAAAGGGATCTAATTGTTAGAAGGTATCAGCCAGGAAAAGGGTACAAAAAAATTTCCACAGCATTGGATATACCATGGAATATAGTGAAGACAGTCATCAAAAAGTGGAAAAAATATGGGACAACAGTGACATTGCAAAGAACTAGACATCCTTCCAAAATTGATGAAAGGACAAGATGAAAACTGGTCAGGGAGGCTGCTGAGAGACGTACAGCAACACTGAAGGAGCTGTAGGAATTTCTGGAAAGTACTGGTTGTATACTACATGTGACAACAATCTCCTGTATTCTCCATATGTCTGGACTATGGGGTAGGGTTGCAAGAAGGAAGCCTTTCTTACACAGAAAAACATCCAGGCCCAGCTAAAATTTGCAAAACAATACATCAAGTCTCCCAAAAGCATGTGGGAAAATGTGTTATGGTCTGATGAGACCAAGGTTGAACTTTTTGGCAACAATTCGAAAAGGTAAATTTGGCGCAAAAACAACACTTCGCATCACCAAAAGAACACCATTCCCACGGTGAAGCATGGCAGTGGCAGTATCATGCTTTGGGGTTGCTTTTCTTCAGCTGTAACTGGGGCTTTAGTCAAGGTGGAGGGAATTGTGAACAGTTCCAAATGTCAGTCACTTTTAGCCTAAAACCTTCAGTCGTCTGCTAGAAAGCTGAAGATGAAGAGGAATTTCACCTTTCAACATGACAATGACCCCAAGCTTGCATCCAAATCAACAAAAGAATGTCTACAACAGAAGAAAATTAGTTTTGGAATGGCCCAGTCAGAACCCAGACCTAAATTCAATAGAAAATATGTGGGGTGACCTAAAGAGGGCTGTGCACAAGAGATGCTCTCGCAATCTGACAGATTTGGAGCTCTTTTGCAAGGAAGAGTGGGCAAATATTGCCAAGTCAAGATGTGCCACGCTGATAGACTCCTACCCAAGAAGACTGACTGCTGTAATTAACTTGGCATTTTAACAGGGGTGTGTAAACGTTTTATATCCATTGCAGGTATGAAACTTGATAGAGGAAAAAGTTAGTATAACAGAGGTTTGAAAGAGTAGCTGGATGTGTGGAATTATGGAGATTTTTACTGGTGCAAGCGGAAAAGTTAGTTACAAAAGCTGCTACAATTGTTCCTATTAGGAAGGTAAAATGTCAATATTTGAAGATGTACATAGTTTTGTGTGTTAATATTAATTTAATAGGTTTTTGGGGTGTATCGGGTGTTTGAGGACTTTTAAATAAAACAAAAAGATATGATGTTGTCTTTTTCATTCTTCCTCACAAATGGGTCTTGGATCTGATCTTGGATCCAACTCGGCCGCGTCTAAGAGACTTCAAATCCAAATCTCAGGCTCCTTCCTCGACCCACAATGCTCTATTCCATCCCAACTACCAAGATCTTGTTTACCACTATCGAGATAGGACAAATGATCCAAAACTCAAGCTGTAAGAGAGTTGCTTTTGTTATTATTCTACCTTTCTCTTGGTTATTGCTGTTTTTCTGGTTACTATTAAGATTCTAACTACTTTCTTTCCTCCCTCAAGTTTTCACTGGCGCTAGGGTCTCCTTTTTTTCCTGTCATTTCTCATATTTTCTAGTACCGTTCTTGGTACTTTGGCCTGTTAACAGTTTGCTATAATTCTATAATTATATTTGTATATAGAGGTATGTATCTTTGTCTAAAAAAAAAGAGAAGTAGAGTTGTATTTTAGTATAACTTTTCTGTTTTAGTATAATCTTTCTTAAGGTTTTTTTTTTTTGGCTGTTTAAACCCTTTTTCTCTGAAGGGTTTACTACTTTTCGTTGTTCCAATGTCTGATAAACCGGAGAAACCTGCGGGTTTCAAAAAGTGCACTTCTAGTAGGCATAAGATTCTTTGTACTGATGCCCACAAGTTACGTATATTGTGTTGGAGCTGCACACTTTGACTCGGCTTGCGCTATTTGCACAACATTTAATCCTAAGGCACTCTTGGATAGGAGAAATACATTAATCTTAAAAGGGCTTCTACCACCTGCAACTGGGTCTCAATTAATTACTTGTCTATTGCTATTGGTTGGCTGTGTCATATGCTGTGTTTTATTAAGATATAAAAAGAATGTTTTTAAATGTGTGATGAATACTGATGAAGGGTGCTTCCTGAAAGCTCTTTGTGTAATAAATTGTTCCTACTTATTGGTGCCTCGTTTTGTTTTATTTGCAAATACCTTGTGGAGTTAACTACAGTTGATTCATTTTATCAACTCCACACAAGTTCCCCAGAGAGATTTCCCCCCTCTTCTGACACCTCTCCCAAACACCTCATGGAAGAGGTACCTCAGAAGAGAACATGTAAGAGAAGGCACATAGATTTTGATGAGGGAGAAGGATCCCCCCAATCACCACCTGATGATGTCTCCTTTTGGGACATCCTGGAAATCCTCAAACAGAAGGGTGGCTGGTCTTCCCAATCTCTTTCTCCTGAGGAATTGGTGTTTCTGGAGGCTTTTGGGGCTGGCCCATGTACGTCTTGGGTGATGCCTCCCGCCCGATGAACTTATTGTTCTGACTTTCCACGGGGCTTGGAAGGAACTGGACACTTTCAAGCCCTTCCCCCAGGCACCCAGACAAGTTCTTAGTTCCCCCTTCAGATAGACCTCAGTGGAGCAGGGGAATCCCAGTCGATGCCATAGTGATGTTGGCAGCCACTAAGAAGGAGCTAGCTGAACAAAGCTCCTCTGTCCATCCACCGAACAGGGAGTACAGAACGATGGACATATTTGGAAAGCAGTGCATGCCTCGGCTACATTCATGCTGTGGTCACTGAACTACCTGGTAGACGTCACTTGTTTGCAGAGAGATTTGATCAAGAAGCTCTCAAACTCTGTCTGTGAGTCCATGTCTGTGGAGGATCACAAGAAGGTCTGTCCTCAACTGGCCACTCTTTCATCTATTTCCACTACATCGATGAGACTGATCTCCCATACAGTAGATGGTACCATATAAGCAGCCGGTTCAGGCATAGCCATATGGAGACATGCTAGGATGAGGCTATGTGACTTCACTGAACCCTTTAAGGAGTCATTTGTTAATGCCTCTTTGATGGCTTCTCTTTGTTCATACCATCAGTAAAAGATGTGGTCTATATCTGAACATCGAAGTATCGAAAACTTCGAATGTTCTGATATCGAGCACTATTCAGTGAACGCTAAGAATAGCAAAGCTGCAGAACAGCAAATTCTTTCCTTGGGAAAGAATTCAGTTGGCTGTTTCTGTGGCTTCACTATTCTTCACGCTGTGGTGAAAAGTTACGGGTTGGGTTCAGGTAAGTGTGCAATTGTACGTTAGGGTTAGGGGCGGGTTAAGTGAGTTAGGGTTAGGGCTCAGGTTAGACGTGTGTGATAGTGACAGACTTTAGGGTTAGGGGCTATTTAAGTGAGTTAGGGTTAGGGCGCGGGTTAGGTGAGTGTGCGATAGTGACGGACCTTAGGGTTAGGGTTTGGGTTAAGGTAAGTGGGTAGATAGTAGTGTATGTTTAGTTTAGTGTAGCGTTAGATGTAGGAATTTAAGTTTATGTGTGTGGTTGCTGTTTGTTTGATGTGCTTGTGTTGTGTGTATGTGTTTCGGAGCAGCGAATATGGGAAAACATTTGCTGTTCTGAATGTGCAATATTTTCATGTTTAGATGTTTTGGGCCGATGAAATAGTGT
Organism: Protopterus annectens; assembly: GCF_019279795.1. Classification (NCBI taxonomy): domain Eukaryota; kingdom Metazoa; phylum Chordata; order Ceratodontiformes; family Protopteridae; genus Protopterus; species Protopterus annectens. Next base: position 30,679,528 of record NC_056743.1, read on the forward strand.
TCGCTATTTTCATCTTTCGATAAAGTGATATAAACGTGAAAGATGCACTTACCTGCAGTGAGCAGAAGGGAAAGACCCTGTCTGCCATTAAAATCAAATGTTCTACCTCTCAATGTACATTCTTTAGGAACCAGTGAGGTGATAAGAAAATGTGGTTCCGTAAATCGCAGGGACCTTGTCAAGACTCTAGAGACAGATGAGGAGGTTTCAATGGAAGATGCCATCCCAGAGGCAGAGGGGGTCCATAAAATCAGGGCTTCAGAGACTCCTCCTCTGATAGGCACTGTCAGTGCTCCTGAAGCGTTGTCTGACTGTCCACCTCTAGAGGCAGTCAGGGGTAATTTGTCCTTGCACCTGGATGCCTGAACAAACATTACAAACCATTCCTGGGTGCTAAAAGTCATATCCAATGGTTAATACATACCCTTTCCTTCCATCTGCTATCCGAAGGAAGAAACTTCCTGATTTTCCACCCAGTCAGTGGAAGTGCGCAGCTCAGGAAATACAAAAGCTGCTACAAAAAAGAGTCATCCAGAAGTTCCCAGCTGAACAGTTAGGATTTGAAACTTACTCCTCCTCCTTTTTAGTGCCAAAGAAAATAGGGCACCTAAGACCAATTTTGGATCTAAGCAATTTGAACCAGTTTGTAGAGAAGTCAAAGTTCCAAATGGTTATGGTTCAGGCTATTCTGCCTGTTCTGTGCAAAGACGATTGAATGTGTTCTCTAGATCACCAGGATGCATGCTATCACATCAAAATAGACAGGCATTCCAGGAGACATCTGCACTTTTATCTGGGAGCCAGTCTCTACCAGTCCAGAGCACTGCCCTTTGGGCTCACCACAGTCCCTTAGGTGTTCATAGGTAGATACTAGACTATTGGCCCTACGGCCTATATAAGCCAAGCCAAAAAGTTACCCAGGCTTTCGCCACCCAAGAAAATTATTTTCCTGTGTCACTGTCGAGCAGAGCCACAGAATTGATCCCTGGGGTGAATTTCCTATTTCCCATCTAATCATCAAGATTTTTCTTGAAGAGTGCTAATGAGGAGCTTTGTTTGATATAGATAGGTAGTTTATTCCAGAGTATGGGAAGCCTCTGGGAAAGGAATCTATCCCTCTGGCATGTTCTGTTTATTGTGGTGACAAGGTTTAGGTCCCTAGAGCGTGTAGTTTGGAGGGATTGGGATTTCTTTAAGTGGAGAATGTCCAACAGCTCTGGGTTTGACATAGCTTTGTATGCTAGGCAGAGATCACCTCTGAGAAGGCGATATGCGACGGAGTAAAGCTGGAGTTTTTTGAGATGGTCTGCATAGGGCATCTGTTTGAGGCCAGTAGTCCTCTTTGTGAGGTATTTCTGTGGCCTTCCAGTTGTTGTAGATATCTTGTGAGGTACATTCCAAAAGTGGCGTTGTACTCTATAATGGGTCTAATGAGTGATAAGTAGAGGGAAGGTGACCTCTTTTTTTCTGGATGAGAAACCTTTTGTGATGAGGTGTGCCATGCAGAAGGATTTCCTGACTACTGTGGCGATGTGATTATCAAAGTTGAGACTACTGTCCACCTGTGTCCCAAGGTCTCTTATCACACTTTCGGTGTTAAGTATACTACCACCTATGTTGTAGTTCATGGGTACAGTGTTTTTACCAAAGGAGATGACAATGCACTTTTTGGCATTGAGCTTGAGGTCATGGCTTTGACACCAGGCATCTGTCTCAGTGAGGCACTTTTGTAGGATTCCACATTGTTAGGAGTTTCGATTATGGCTCCTAGTTTGCAGTCATCTGCGAACGTCATTAGCCAAAGACCGTCTGTGTTAGCCTGTACTTCAGTGAAGTAAATACCAAACAGGAGAGGACCCAGGACTGAACCCTGTGCTACTCCACTTGTCACTGGTCTGAAGTCGGATTTGGAGTCTGCTACTTTCACAGTGTGGGTTCTGTCAGTGAGCCAGTTGGCAACCCATCTTGTGACATAGGGATTTATACCTAGTTTAGTGAGTTTATCTATAATTCCAGAGTGGGGGATGGTGTTGAAATCCTTGGCAAGATCTAGATAGGCTGTGTGAACCACCTTACCCTCGTCTACGGCTTTGGTGACTGCTTCAAAGAAATCTATCAGGTTTAGGAGACATGATCTGCCTTTTACAAACCCGAACTGGGTGGGGTCCAGAATTTGGAGATTACCAGTGTCTTTGTTTATAAGTTCCATGATGATACGTTCCATGACCTTGCAGACCAGGCTCATCAGGCTAATGGGGTGGTAGTTCCCAGGATCTGTGGTGGCTCCCTTTGTGGAGTGGGATAACCGTCACTGTGGCCCATTCAGTGGGCACAAAGCCTGAGGTGAGGCTATGATTGAACATGGTACTTAGGTGGGGTGCCAGTTCATTCTGTAGTTCATGTAGAACGCAGCCTGGGATGTTGTCTATTCCCACGGATGCTGTGTTCTTGGCTTTGGAGAGTGTGGTTTTTACCTGTGTAGCCGTGATTACAGGAACATTGCATTCTTCTGGTATAGAGATGGGCTGTTTAGGGGGTGAGAGGGGGATAAAGTTAGCACTGAACCTATCTGCCAGGATGTTGGCAATATCAGTTGTGGTCTATATATTTAGTTCCATTTTGCTGTAACTCAGAGCAGATCTGAGTGTTGCCATTGAGATTCTTGACATAGCTATAGAATGCTTTGTGGTTGTCTTTAGAATCAGTGGCAATTTTGTTTTCATAACTAGCTTTGGAGGATTTTATGACGGATTGCAGCTTCTTACTGAGGCTGACCAGGGAGCTCCTCCACTCATGGGATTTTACTCTCTTTTGCAACAGTTTCTTTCTTCTGTTGTACAGTTTGTTTATAGCAGGGGACCACCAGATTGGCTTCCTTTTTTTGGAGGATAGCGTCTTGGTTCTGTTAGGGATAGCACGATCCATGCACTCGTGTAAGTGCTTATAAAGTGCAATTGAGTAGGATTTAGCAGTTGTAACTGTATTGTCCATTTGCATGGGTGTCATGAAGTTCACTACTTCTGTCTTAAGAAGCATGAAGTTGGCTTTGGAGAATTTTTTTACAGTGGTTTTCTTAATGGGGGTGGGGACAGGGTGTGGATATCTAGGGTGATTAGCTTATGGTTGGATCGGACCAACGAGGCGTTGACTTCAGGTGTGGAACACCAGTCACTTGTGTTGTTAATGACTAGATCTAGGATATTGTTGCCCCTGGTGGGGGTGTGGATAAGTTGTTCCAGGGCATTGGAATTTATGAATTCCAGAAAGCATTGAGTGAAGGAGTTGGTACATGAGTAGTTTTCCCAGTTAATGGTGGGGTAGTTGAATCAGCCATTATTAGGGTGTTTGGTTGAACCCTAATATTTTCCAGTACATCAAGAAAAGAGGGGTGGGAATCCTGGGGCATGGTGGGGGATCTGTAGCAAGCTACAATTTGGATTGCATTTTTGCCCAGAGTTAGTTGCACTTGGATAACCTTGGATGCATTATGCTGAGCAACTAGCCTGGAGGTGTGGATATCCTTAATGAATATGGACACACCTCCGCCTTTGGTGTTCCGGTCCAGGTTACATGGCCGAAAAGTGTAGTATAAGTTATAGCCTGGTAGTGCAGGGGTGCTCTGTGGATCCTTGAACCAGGTCTCAGTCACTGCAGAGATATCTATATTCTCCATTTTAAGGAATGTTTCGAGCGAGTGCATTTTGAGATTTAGCCTTCTAGCATTGAGTAGCATCACCCTCAGTTTTTTGCTTGCCTGTTCCTGTTACAGCGGTAAATTTGTGTTCGCCAAATGCATGGCAGTAGTGGCCGTTCACTTGAAACTCAAAGGGTATGAGGTGTTTCCCCTATCTTGACGAATGGCTCCTCACTGCTCCATCCATGCATCAACTTCTAAACTTGCTCCAGATCTCCAACTCCTTAGGCATATCAGTAAACCATACCAGATCGAACCTAATACCTGCACATACCCTGGAATTTATTGGAACTCAACTGAATACTATGACTCAAGTGGTATCATTACCTCTTCATTGCATCACATCATTGAGAAATCAGGTGTGGGCCGTACTGTCCTCATTTGTCCCCTCCAGCAAAACTAGTACTACAAGGTCTTGGGTCGATATCAGCTGCTATTCTTTTAGTTCCTGTAGGAAGATTCTTTATGCGAATCTTTCAGTGGACATTGGAGGTGCAGTGGTCCATTCTTTACCAGCCTGTATCATTTCCCATAAGACCCACTTGAGTCTGCAACATCATGTTAACTGGTGGATGCAGTCAGACGACCTGTTCCTGGGCAAGCTGTTCTCCCTTTCTCCCTCCAATCACCACAGTGACTATGGACGCTTCCCAACTTGGATGGTGGGGCATTAAGGCACATAGTCCCCCTCAGAGACCAATTTGCATATTAGTGTGCTAGAGATGAGAGCAGTCCTCCAGTGTTGCAAGCCTTTCAGGACATTCTCCATCATGGAAGGGAGTGGGTATTCTCTTCAGAACGCTTTCTCATTGCAACACGCATAACGGGGAAAACCAACACACTGGCAGACAGACTCAGCAGGTCCATTCTGCTTCCTCTTGGGTGGTCCCTCAATCAAACAGTAGCGGATATGATCTTCAGCCACTGGGGTCAGCCTTGCTGTGTCCTACTTGCCTTTCCCCTCAACAAGTGCAGCAAGCACTTTGCTTGATCCTCTTTCTAGGGGAGTCATGGAGGGATGCTGTGTTTCATAATTGGCCCTTGAGTCTCGTCTGTGCCTATCCTCTTCCCCTAATCCCGAAGTTCCTACAGAAAGCAAGCAGGCTGAAGAGCTCAGTCACCCTCATTGCCCCCTTCTGGCCTTGACAGGTATGGTTTCCCTTTCTTTGGTCTCACTTGAAACATCCTCCATGGATACTGGGGCCCAATCAGGATCTCTTATCTCACCCATCAGGAATTCAACATCCCAATCTCCACACCCTCAGTCTGACTCCATGGTTTCTCCATTTCCAGTGATTGTAAGATGGTCCAGGCTTTCTTCTGCAGTTCGTGAACGTATTTTGGCCTATCAGAAGGCCTCCATTAAGAAAATCTACTGAAGCAAATGGAAAAGAGTCTCTGTATGGACTTCCATGTAGAATATTGACCTTTTTTCAGCACCTACTTCGGCCATTCTTCTTTTTTTCACTACTGTTTTTAAGGAGAGGGCTAGTTTTTCTGCCTTTAAACTTCAGTTGGCAGTCATATCTAACTTTCACGCTGGAAACGAATCATTATCTCTGGCATCTTCCAGATTATGTAAAGCTTTCATGAAGGGAGTCTTTCTCCTCAGACCCTCCCATAAAGGACTCCTCTCCTCCTTGGGAACCGATGGTGGTCCTTCAGAGGTTAATTCAGAAACCCTTTGAACTGGTGGGCAAATATGACATGAAGTTTCTCTCTTGGAAAACAATCTTTTTAGTAGTAATCACTTTAGCAAAAAGAATTTCTGAGCTCCAGGCCTTATTGGCTAGGCCTGATTACATTATTTTCCTTAAGGATAGGATGTCTCTTTGTACCAATCCTTCCTTTTTGCCTAAAGTGGCTACAGAGAGTAACATTAATCAGTCCATACCATTACCAGTTTTATTTCCAAACTGTACTAATAAGTGTGAATATATGCTGCACCTCCTTGATGTTCACAGACAATTACATTTTTATCTTCACAGAACAAAACAGTACAAGAAATCTGATATGATGTTTGTTTCTTTTTTCCCCAGCCACTTGGGGCAGGTAGTTTCAAAAATTACTTTGGCCAAATGGATTACTGATTGTATTTCACTGATTTACTCTCAGAAACGTTTAGAGTTGCCTTGCCCTCCTAGAGCTCATTCCACTAGATCTATGGGTACTTCATCTACCTTTTCCTGAAGAACTTCCATTGACAACATCTGCTCTGAAGCCACTTGGTGAAAGACTTGTGCCTTTGTTACACATTATATATTAGACATTGTCTCCAGAAACACAGCTTCCTTTGGTTCGACAGTGCTCTGGTATGCCCCTTCCTTGAGGGCCTCCCAAGAGTTGCATAGCTGGGAACTCTGACCCATTCGTGAGGAAGAATGAAAAGGAAAACATCAGATTTAGAAGTTATGTACTTACCATAGCTTGGCATCTGTGTTGTCCATTTTCATTATTCCTCACTTTCCCTCCCAGCCATCTGCCAACCCTATCACTCCTAGAAGGATCTTTGGATGATATTGGAACCATCGTATTCTTTGTTTGAACCTGTCTTTTTCTTGTGTCTGTTCTGTCTCTATAACACAATGGGGAGTAAGGCAGCAGACTCGATCTGAAGAGTTGGGGATGTAATGGAGCATTATGGGTAGAAGGAGGAGCTCAAGATTTGGATCCAAAGTCTTCTAGATGCAGCCAAGTCAGATCCGAGGATTGGATCCGAGACCCATTCATGAGGAAGAATGAAAATGTACAACACAGATGCCAAGTTAAGGTAAGTACATAACTTCTAATTTTGTAAGATGTGACACAGGCTCAAAGAGATATGACAAGAAGCATCTGTATAAAAGGTCAAACTGCCAAACATTAATGTGTGCATATAACACAAAACCTGGAACTAGATATGTTACATAAAAACTCTTAAAAATAAAAGGTGGGAATAATAACTTTTTAACATAATGAGCCTTTCAATATTATCTTTAAATGTTAATATTCTCAGAAATATGTACAAAAAAGAATGATTAGTGAACTGTTTTAAAAAAATGTAGAGTGCAAATAACTGTGCTACAGGATACATATTTGGAAAGAACTGAACATGTGAATTTGATGAAGAAGGGTTTTCAGGATGGTTATTCAGCAGAATACCTGGGACAACAGAAAACAGGAGTACTTACCTTATTTGCAAGAGCAGCTCCAATAGTGATAGAAAATAATAAAAATGATAATAATGGTAGGTATGTAATACTAAGGAGTTATTGGCAAGGGCGGAGGATAACACTGCATGTATTTATATTCCATCTAAAACTGCTATAATGGAGATAAAGAAGATTCTGGGAGAAATAATCAGTTTTCATCAGGGAATATTATTCATAGGTGGGGGACTGGCATTTGATTTGCAGCAAGGAGGATGTGTCTGGGGGCCCAGAAGGGAAAATATAACAAAGGATGGTGGATTTTTGAAGAAATTTATGAAAAACTTTGGCATGGAAGATACAGTAGTAGGAGTTTGGAGTGAATTTAAATATCATTCCTCAAGATACAAAAAATGGGCTAGGTTAGACAGAACTTACATTTCACAGAACATGCATTTAATTGAAAGTTTTGATATGCATCCAGTAACTTTTTCAGATCGCATATTAATAATAACTAAAATAAAAATGCAGGGTAATGAAAAAGTGAGACACTGGGGCTTCCCCCACCTTTTGAAAAGAGAAGAGTTTCAAGAATGGGTAGTGGAAATTATTTGGGAGTTAGAGATGACAGAAATTTCTTCTGAAAATATGGCTATGGAGTGGGATAAAATTAAAGTGAAATTTAAAAATATGTGGAAATTAAAGAGAAATATGGTTAAGAAGAAACAATTATTTAGAAGGACTGACAAATGTTAAAGTATTGCAGAATAGGGGGGATCTCACAGAACAAGAAGAAGAGCAATTGAAGAGTGCTAAGCAGAAAATAAGGGATTACCTCGATAATGTGCATGTGTTTAGAAAGATTACTGTTAAGCAGCTGTTTTTGATAGTAATGCCAGAGCACAAAAACTTTTAGCACAATGAGTCAGGCAACAGAAAGAAGAAAGCTTTGTCGCCATGCCTAGGGAGCGTATAACAAAGAAGATATCAAGAGATCCTGTAGAGAGACTAGAAATATTTCAGAAATTTTATGGAAGTCTGTATAAAGCACAGTCATAACCAATCTACAGGAAAGTCCCCAGGAATGGGTGGTATTCCAGTGGATGTTTGGGAGCTAGGAGGGAAAAAACTGATAAAGATCTAGAAGGTTTTAACAATATTTTAAGAGAAGGAGAAGCACCAACTTCCTGGAAGAAAGTGATGGTGGCTCTAATACCTAAAAAGGATAAAGATCCAAAAGATCCAGTTTCAAGCAGGCCCATCTCAATCCTGAACTATGATTATAAGGTGTGTATTTTTATAATGGCTAAAAGAATGCCAAATGTGATGCCAGAATTGATAGACATGGATCAGTGGAGGGGAGGCAAATATTTGACAGCATTAACAGAACATTGATGATCCAGAGGGAAGTTGAATGTAAGAAAATATTACTGTCATTTGTGGGTCTTGATGCAGAGAAAGCATTTGGCAGCGTAAGCTGGTATTTTACGAGCAGAATGATGGGAGCATTTGCATTCCTGATAAAATTGTAAGGTTGGTTAGGAAAATTATAGTGGGTGGGTTCCTTTCTGATCATTTCTGTTTGAGCAGAGGAATCAGGTAGGGTGTCCTCTTTACCCTTTGTTATTTGCTTTATATTTAGAACCTTTGGCAAAAAAATAAGATTCTCAGAAATTCAAGGATGTAATTGATATGGTAGTCAAGAAAAGCTGGCTGTATTTGAGGATGATATTATTTTATGCCTGATAAAACCAGAAAAGTCATTTCAGTGTTGCGGAACATTTTGAGGCAGTTTCAGATCTTTCTGGGATACAAAATTAATGAAACTAAAACAGAAGCAATAGCTGTAAATTGTGTACCCACACATGAATATCCATATTTATGGGGACATGATAAAATGAAGTATTTAGGAGTGTGGATTAAAAGGATTCTGGTGAGGGAACTAATGATATGTGGGAAGAGGCTAAACAAAAGATAATACAAAGACTATTAAATTGGAAGCTGTGTTATATGGATATCGATAGCAAGATACAAGTTGATAAAATGTTTTTAGTTCCTTTAGTTATATACACAGGTCAGGCATATTCTTATTAACCAGAGGAGAAGTTGTGGGTATAATTGATAAAGAGCTGAAGGATTTTATCTGGGAGGGGAAGATGTCAAAAGTTAAGTGGGATAAGCTGATTCTTCCAATTGAACAAGGTGTTTTGGGTTTACCTGAATTGCAGGGATATTTCAGAGCTACACAGTTAAGGCTCCTATACATAGAACAAGCAGAAACATATAATTTATAGTGGAACGGAATGATGATGAAACAGGGAGGAAGCTCAAGAAACAAGGGGAGACTGGGATTTTGGATGCAGATCCTTAAGGAGTCTAACAATAATCATGCAGAATATTATATTCATAAAGTAGGGTTAAGTATTCCAAGAACAAGGCCAACACAGGAAGGGAGAAAGGAGATTCTGCCAATAGAGATGATTGCAATTAGAGGTACAGACACTAGGCAAGAGGGGACCGAAATTTATTGGAATAAACTGGTAAAAGAACCAAGGTATTGGAACCAAATAATTAGAGATGGAAAGTTAATAGAATGGGAAGAGGCCATTTTTTTTTGTTGATCTGCAGGATAGAGATTGCCTTCCATATCAAGGATTGATATCAGAGTATAGTCAATGAGAGAGAAGTAGGGGGATCATAAGCGAAAGACCAGCACTGGTAGAGTTTTTAGTAGAATCTAGAACTGAAGCTGCTGTTAAAAAGGAATAATTAGTGGAGCATTCAAAATATTGCATGATAACTATAAGAATCAATCAGAGGAGGTTAGAAAGGATTGGGAAGAGAGACTGGATAAGCAATTCACAAAGAAACACTGGGGGATATATGTATCATTCCCAAATATGCAAAATGTCTTGTAGATGTAGGATCTTTGCTTGGAGCATTTACATAGGTATTTTTATTCCCTAAGTAGACTCCAAAGAATGTTTCCGCAGGTAGACAGCAAATGTTAGAGGTGTGATGGGGAAGAAAGAGGTAACTGGGTACATATTTTCTGGGAGTATAATGAGTTGGCAGACTTTAAACATTCCCTGCAGACTGCTCTGGCAGAGATACTGGGGGAGCAAATTAGTGTACTAAGGAAATTATTTTTTTGAGTTATGATCGTCAGATAATCGGAACTGGCTAGACATACTAAGGCATTGCCAAGTCTAATTATGGTGGCTGCCAAAAAAACATTTACTAGAAAATAGAAATCAAAGTCTAAACCAACTTTACTAGAAGTAGTGGATATAATAATAGAGATAAAATAATTGGAATTGGGATCTTCAAGGTTAGGAGGAAATTATGTATGACAAAAATGGGAATTGTGGGAGCAATACATGCAGGGGAGAAATGAGGTTTAAAAGAAGTCAGGATTTGAATGAGCTATGTAATCTTTGACTGACAGTGATTGGATAGATTATAAATGATGTATAATGTTTGCAACTGCAATTATGTCAGCATGTTTTTTGTGATGTATAATGTTTGCAACTAAAATTATGCCAACATTTTTATTAATTTATATAAATGTATCATTGCCTGTGTCATGCATGATAATTTAATAAAGATAAAACACTTAAAAACCACTCAAAGGGTGTACACAAACTCAGAAAATAAAAAAGAAAAAATTACCACTGCTGAAAGTACAAACAAGACAGTATTTATTAAACTAAGCGCTTTCACCCAACTTTGCACTGGGCTTCATCAGAGTAAAATAGTGTTCTGTAATAGCCCATTTAAATACCATTTAGTCATATGACCAACTAATTTAAAAAATACTTGAAACTTATTTGTCCACATATTTAACTTTACAAAAATGTACAAATCCTATGTTAACAATTTAAAACGTTAAAACATTGACCAAAACCCAAAAGTTCTTATTTCTGTACTTGTCATATAGACTGGAGAGCTTTATAACACATATATTGTACCTAATTAATGTGCACATTGCCTAATGTATTGGATGAAATACAAACTGTCACTGTGATAAACAAGAATGATTTTTTATATAGAATTTTTCTAAGTGTGGATGATGCTTTGATTACACTGTTGAAAAGGGGCTTTACTTTTGTTCCAAATTAAAGATTGGATGTAGCAAAAGCACTAATAAATTTAGGCTATACACAAGGTAGATTAATCTGGCAGTGTATTTTCATAATAAAAGCACTGAAGACATGACAGGTGAAGTTCGAATTAAAAGGAAAAGCACTTTTATGCCTCCTGTGAACAATATGGTAGAGCAATTTGAAAAATTATCTGAGAGAGAAATATGTAAAGCTTTAAAGAACAGTTCAGGTAGTGAGGATAATATATCTGTATATGAAAGAGAATATTTGAGGAAACTAAATGAATTAAAACACTATAGGTTTATGAAACTGGACAAAGATGGGGGGTGGTAATCACAAACCTGGTGGACTATGTGGGTAGAATGTTTGAACTGTTAAACGATAGCAGTGCATATGAGGCAGCAATGCTAAATGAGAACAATAGGGCCTATACAAAAATAGACTGGCTCTTATATAACTTGTTAACATAAGGAGTTATTGATGAAATAGACTATGCATTATTGATAAATGAAAACCTAGTCATACCGGTTATATTTGGTATACCCAAAGTCCACAGAAATTAAACAACTTCTTACTACGTCCTATAGTAGCTGCAATAAATTCAAAAGCTGAACCTATAGCAGAATGCATTGATGGTCAGTGTAAAAAAGTGCTACAGAGTAAGAAGCAAATTTTAAGAGTCTCCTGGCACTGCTTAGAAGCTTTGAGAGACTTGACATAGATTTTTCATTTGTTACCGTAGATGTAATTAATCTATTCTCAGTAATCCCACATAAGGAGGGAATAGAATTATTTGGAAAAGTTCTCATAAGTATAGAAGGTATGCACACTGTGAAACGTAACTTACTCACAGAATTTATTGAATTGGTGTTAGATAATAACTTTCTTTACTTTGAGAGTGACTACTTTCATCAAATTACTGGAGTAGCAATGGGAGCCAAGTGTGCTTCCATTTATGCAAACCTTGTCCTTGCTGAATGGGAGAGTAAGTATGTATTCAAGTCAGCATTTATGGACAAGGTATTAGTATGGTACAGATTTTTGGATGATGTACTACTTTTATGAAAGGGAAGTCAGGAAAAGATGAATTCCTTCATCCAGTTTTTGAATAGTACTACAGGGTTTTTGAGATTTACCTGGACAATGAACCAACAAACTATTAACTTTTTGGACATTACTTTATATAAAATGATGTGACTGGTATCAACATTATATAGAAAAAATACCTACTCGAACTCTACCACACCAAAAAAAGAGTATGGTCAATGGACAAATGGTGAGGGCTTCCAGGTTAGTGAGTGACATCTTGAAATTTGAAAATGAACTATACAAACTGATTGGGATGTTTAGAGAAAGAGGATATCCCTTTAGACTGTTGTTAAAAGTTAGAAAGGAAGTCTTGGAAAAATAAAAAGATAGGTTTATGCTAATACTTAATACTTCACTGAGGTCAGTTACAACCCAGAAAGCAGAAAATCAATATGAGAGGAATTTAGTGTTACTTATAACCAGGAGACAGAGTACGTGAGGGAAATGTTGAGCAAGAACTGGGAACTATTTTTTGATGAAGACATAAAAAAGGTAGTGAGCCTAAAATAACATATAGTAAAGTCCGAAATACTAAAAATTATTTGGAAAACAACATGGATCGAAATAGGAAAAGGTATCATTCAAGGATGTTGAAATGTAACGTGTGCAGTTATTGCAAATACATGAATGATGGCCCATATGTGGCCACGGAAAGCTAAAGTCTTAGTATGTCATGTCCAGGCAGTTGTAATTGTAACAATGCAGTGGTGGTTTACATTGCTACATGCACTTCATGCTCAGCTTTCTATGTGGGTAAAACCACTAGGAAGTTGCACGAAACAATAGCTGTGCACTTAAGAGACATTAAAAATAAAAAGAGCGAGAATGCATTATTTGTACACAGCCTGGCTTGTGAGAACTTTAAGTTTATATTCTTTGTGATTATTGTATAGTTCCATCACACAGCAGTGGTGACATAAAAACACACCTAGAAAAACTAGAACTGGAATGGCAGCTGAGGTTAAATGCCACTGAAAAAACAGGGTTTAATGAGAATTGTTCCCTCAAGAGTGTTCTGAAACTTAGATCTGCGCAGCTGTAAAGTTTTCTGATTTTGTATGTGTGTATTAAGGAATTTAGTCTTGTGTGTTTAGGGAGGAGGCCATTTATATTTACATTCACATTGGGGCTGCAATAATAGGTAAAACCACTATGTTATAAGCAGGTAGGATATATGTGTTACAAAGCTCTCCAGTCTGTATGACGAGTATAAAAATAAGAACTTTTGGGTTTTGGTCAATGTCTTTAACTTTTTAAATTGCTAACATAGGATTTGAACATTTTTGTAAAGTTAAATATGTGGGCAAATAAGTTTCAAGTATTTTTTAAATGAGTTGGTCATATGAATAAATGGTATTTAAATGGGCTTTTACAGAACACTCTTTTACTCTGATGAAGCCCCATGCAAAATTGAGTGAAAGTGCTTAGTTTTAATAAATTTAATAAAGATGTTTCTTGTTTAAAGAAAAAAAGAAAGAAAAGTATATGCCAAACAGGAAGGGTCCCACCACAGAAGCCTGGGGGACTGCACTGGTGACTGGTCTCTTTGTTGAGTTAACTTCCCCTATTTGGATTTCTTACATCCAGTCTGTAAGCCATTTGGCAATCCAGTAGGTGACAGAAGTTTATTTCCAATTTATTTAGGTTTACTGCTATGCCTGAGTGAGTGATTGTATCAAAAACCTTGACCAGGTCATGGTATGCAGTATGTACCATTTTACCTTCATCTATTGCTTTGGTGACATTTTCAAAAAAGTCTACCATGTCCAGCAAGCATGACCTGCCCTTGACAAATTTAAATTGAGACATGCCTGATGTTTGGAGGATCCTTGTGTCCTTTATGATTAGTTCTATGATGTCTTTCCATGGCTTTACATAAGAGGCTGGTGAGACATAGAGGTCTGTAATTGCCTGGATCTGTGGAAGGGCCACTCTTATGCAGGGGAATGACTGTAGCTGTTCTCATGTCGTTTGTTGTAAAACCTGGAGGGAGTCTGTGGCTGAACAGTGTCATTAGGGGAGTGGCTAAATCATGCGTTATGCTGTTTAAGATGCATCCAGAGGTATTGGCAGGATCCATCAATGCAGTATGTTTAGCTTTTGATAATGCTTTTAGGACTTGGTCTTGTGTGATAGCTGGGGCAAGCCAGTTATAGGTATATGTTGAGGGACAGAGGATGGGAGAGAGGGATAAAGTTAGAGCTGAATTTAACAACCAGTAGGTTTGCCACATCTTTAGCCACCATGTAGGTAACATTAGTCGCAATTAACTCAGTACATTGCTAGTTTATGCTTTTGGGATAATGAACATAACCAAAAAGGTCTTGTGATTGTTTTTGGGTTGGGTAACTATTTTAGCCTCAAACTTGGCCTTGGTGGATTTTGTTAAGCTCCTGAGTTGTTTGTTTATATCATTGACGAGGATTCTATCATTCTGGGATTTACTCGTGTTACTTTTCATCAAAATTCTCTTCCTTGTATTGTAAAACTTGTTGATATTATGGTTCTGCCATGTGGGTTTGTTTCAGGAATTTGCCCTGTGTTGTTTCTTACAAGGTACAGCTGCAGCTGTGTACTTGCTGGTATAGTGTGGTCATGTATGTTTCTGCGTATTCAGTGGAGATAACTGTTTTTGGTGGGGGTTCGAAGGTTGCCAGTGTGTCACATAGGAACAGGTAGTTTGTCTTAGAGAACTTTCTAAAGGTACCTTGGGTGTAAGGCTACATGTTGAGACATGCAGAGCTACTTGGTTGACCGCCTGCATGCACACTTTCTATATTTCTGATTGTCTATCTTGCCCATTGTCAATGTGACACAGTGTGCTGTTTACTAGTTCCGATAGTGTGACACACTGTGCTGTTTACTAGTTCATGTGCTGCCATACATCCTGTTTACACTTGCACATTTCATTATCTAATTTGACTCTGGCAGAGCCCTGTAGATTACAATGACTTGCACATCCTGGGATACGCAAGTACACATTGTGTGTGTATTGGTATCATTTACATAAAACATGCAGAATCTGGTGAAGTACAGAAGTCTGATTTTTATCATTGAAGTGGTTGGTAAACCCTGAGCTGAGGTGGGAACAATTCTGGTTGGGAGACACAAAATTGGCAGACATCAAAGCTAATTAACACAGAAATGACTGCCTCTCCTATTAATATCGACCAGTCAGATGAGTATTCTTCAAGTTCATACATAACTTACGAGTGCAGTACCATGCACTTGTAGTCCACTCCTATAAGAGAAGCACACTGACCTTTGTGAACTGTTCTAAATACTCATTTCACCAGTTTTACTAGATGATGATTGTGGTTTCCTTTGTTGAGTTCTTTCATGACTGTTCCTCAAAGTATAGACTGGAAGACTGGGAACACAGTGAGAAAAGGCGGGGAAAATGTACTCTGAACCAGCCTTTTTATTTGTTCTTTTGACCTTTCCTGACATACGTCTTCAGTAGCAAAATGAAGAAAGTGGAAATGGCTGGTAGCGTTAAGATGACTGTGGCAAAGAAGGTAAAAGTAATCTAGTGTGGTAAATAAGATGATGTAAGGTGGAGAGGAGACTGGCATTACTGTAATAATTTCTCACTGATTTATAGAAGAAACCAAAACAGCATTCTAACTGCACGCCCACCAGATTAAGGTTACAGAGTTGAACCCAGAAATCTATTCATAGAGAAGATAGCAGGGATACATGTTTTTATGAAGCCTGCAGCTTTGAAGTCAAACTTGTATATGGTTTGTCTTTATTCCTGTGTAACTCTACAACAACAGCTTTTCAGTTTACACTAAAGTGAGATTTTCCTGTAAATGGAGTGATGAAGCTCTTTGGTAATGTGATGTGTAAGCGAAATCCAAAACCTGTACATTTATTCTATTTAGTCATGTGAAATATACTGCCTTTTTCTTTTTTTTTTGCATTTTAGTATTAAAATGTAGTGGTGTTTTCATTCTTTTGGGCAATTTCTCAATTGTTTTTGGAACTGTGTTCTTGACCACAAAATATATGTTTTCTGGAGTCCTCGGTGGAATCTGTGGCTTAGTTTTACAGTAAAGCAGTTCATTTTTAATTATTTTGGTTTCAGTAAAATGACTTCATTATAGCACTGATGTTAGTATTTTCATTCACTGAAGTTTATGCCTTTGGATGAATATTTAGTGCGTTATTTATGCATCATGTGGTTTAGAGAAATGTGCTTCTGTTTTACTTTTCTCAGGATCTCTGTGTTTTCGTTTTCATAATGACCATTCTTGAATATTCTAATGGTGGTTTGCTTACAGTGGCAATGGGGGTCACGTAGAAAGTTACTGTTTAGAGAGTAAAAGGCTAACATATTGTGGTGACGACTGTTAGACTCTTTTATATTGACTCACATTATAAAATAAAACCTAAAAATGCACTGGACTCTTCAATGTTTGTTTATAGAAACAGTATAGTATATATATATAGAAATAGTAAATGACTGGAAAAAAGTCACATTCTGGGCCTTTATTTATGACATGTATCCTTATTAGCTGTACCATAACAAGAGTGGGGCAAACAGAAAGCTGCCTGTGGTTCAGATTGTCAGAGGGTACAATCACAGTGCTGAAAAGCTCTTCTTCAGATGCAAGCAATCTGCTTATATAGTGGCTGCTACAACAAATGTGTTTAATAGCTTAATTGTAGCATGAAACTTTTATAAGTTCCTTTATATAGTTCAGAACTTTGGAAGAACTTCCCATCATCCCCCGTCAACTTCAGAAGGCTTTTCACTGTGGTCCTCAGCTTAGGGTTTTGGATAGAGCACATCTGTGGACTGCCCAGGGCTCCAAATGGCCTAGCTACAGTTTTTGCTTACCGCTGTTGCATTGTGAACATTTTGCTGTTGAATGACCTTGTATGGGATGAATAAAATCACATAATGCCATATTAATATTCTTGGTGCAGCGGTAGCGTTGTCGTTCTCCGGTTCGATTCTCAGCTGGGGTGCCTTCTGTGTGGAGTCTGCATGTCCTCCCTGCATTCGTGTGGGTTTCCTCCGGGTGCTCCGGTTTCCTCACACATTACAAAGACATACGTCTGGAGCATTTCTCCCCGGGCCTCTGCTAAAAATTGGCTTTGTTCCAAGTCGGACTTTCCCAGTTAACAAATGTTAAATAAATAAATAAATATTCTGTGGTATCTGTTATGCACTATAATGATTATTTGAAGAGAAAGTTTAAAAAGATTGGAATACAGTGGACTATTGAGGTATATGAGGATTTTAATTTCACAATTTTTGTGACAGTAAAATATATATTGATATATTTATCATGATTGTTAACTTGGAAGAAAAACAACTTTCTTTTTTAAACAAGAAACATCCTTATCATATCATTTATGACATAGGCAATCACACATTTATACAAATGAAAAAAAAACATATTGGCAAATTTTCATTTGCAAACATTATACACCACTTATAATCTGTACAGTCATTCTCAGCCAAACATTACAGAGATCTTTCAATTCCTGCCTTCCGTTAAACCTCATTCCTCCTCCAAAACATTATTCTGTATGCATGGCTGCAACAATTCACACCTTTTCTATGTAATTTACTCCTACCATTTTCTAAAAATCTAACTTCCAGTTCTTTTATCTCTGTTACTATATTCACTACTTCTAATATGGTTGGTTTAGACTTTGATTTCCATGTTTTAGTAACTGCTTTTTTGACAGCCAACAGAATTAAGCAAGGCCTTACTATGTCTAGGCAATTCTGAGTCTGTGCCACAGCTCAAAAAATAATTTTCTTAGTTACACCAATTTGCTTACCCAGTATTTCTGACAGAGTAGTCTGCAGGGAATTTTTAAAGTCTGCCATTCTTTTACACTCCTAAAATATTTTATCAATTACCCCTTTCTTTCCAATCACACCTCCAACATTTGCAATCTACCTGAGGAAATATTCTTTGGAGTCTGCTTGGGGTATAAAAATATCTGTGCAAACAATTCCCAGCAAAGATCCTAAATATTCTAGAATTTGTTGCATATGTGAGAGCCATACATATATTCTCCCATTATTTATTTAATTGCTTATCCAGTCTCTCTACCAAATCCTTTCTAACCTCCTCTGATCAATTCCTATTGTTATGCAATATTTTTTATGCTGTTTGTTATCCTCAGTCTGGGACAGTAATCAAGGAGCCTGAATCCTCAGCACTGACACTGGAGGGGGACGTTCACATGGAATACAAATGGACATACTCATTATTTCCAGATGCAGACCTCTCTGCCTCAAGTACAATTTACCTTAAGAGCACACAGGAAACACAGTCAGTCCAGGGTGTGGATTTCTGTATGTCTGTCTCCCTCCAAGACCCCAATAAGGCTCTCCACTGGCACAGATGTAGAGTTGAGGCCTTAGCTGGGCTTCAAAGCAAAGTCCTCCTACACCCTCTCGGTGAAACCAGTGCTTTGTGCTCCTGCTCCAAGCAGCTGACACACACACACACTCTTTGAGATTTGATTTGTGCACACACACATGCGCACACACACACACACACACACACACACACACACACACACACACACACACACACACACATCTGGGAAGAGCTGGAACGGATTTACTATGTCCCCTTCTGCCCAGATTATAAGGTAGGTTCACTGCCACCAGAACCCCTACCAGCAACTTTAAGGCTCTTGCAAGGGTACCCATTTATACATTGTACAGTTAATGCTATTAGAAATGGTAGTTTGACAAAAACAGCAAGGGGCTTTCAATAGTGGCCAGAGTTATCACCAAATAAATATATACAAATACTCTGAAAGCTTAAGTATTTTCTAAAAGGACCAGCCACAATGAAAAGTTTAAATATATTTAATAGTAAATAATAAAAGAACATGAAAATACAAAATATCTATTTACAGTAAATACCAGAATTTCAGACACAGGCAATATTAAAAATAACACAGATTAATAGATTCAGACAGTTACAGAAAAACAGTACTTAACTAATCTCATGAAGTAGGTGAAGGGATCCTTCTATGTCAGGTTCCAAAAAACAGACTGTCCCTGAGACTTCAGTCTCATGTTGCATTAAAAGATTATTTCTGTACAGAATTACATCACATCCATCTGGTCATCTGACTTCTGGTTCCCATGCGATCCCCCATTGCTGGAAGCTGTCAAGATTTATCACATAGGTGTCAATAATACACACACACAGAGCCTTGCAAAGCTCTGCTGCAAATCCTGGAAGTCATAAAACAGCTCCACTCTTCCTACAGGAGCTAATAAACCCTACTTCTTACAGACATTGTGTCTCTGGCTTCATTGAAAACTGTGAGATAACATCTTTATGGCCTAGGTCAAGTAATTTAATTTTCTTATTATTTCTCAAATTCAGGTGGATTGAGATTAACCTCTTTGCTTCCAGTATCCTCTGTTATAATATATACATTTATACAGTTACAGTAATGCATGTACATTTTTTTGCTGCTCAGCAGGGCACACTGTTGATGCATTTTTAACACAAACAGCTTTACAAATACATTTTTCAACACAAACATCTGTACTAATCAGTTTGATATACAAATGACATAATTCTTTACAAAATTCCAGCTAGATGTGCTGGCATATGTTATATCCACTGCCCTACGTCTCCTGGCATAGCTCGCAGTACCACCTATCATCACATATTTCCCACCTTTGAAGACTCAAGCTAGTGCCCCTTAAGAAACATTGCTTGAGAAGAATGAGCCCATCTGGGAATACATTATCACATGCCCTGTCTTGAGATTCCATCTGCCTTGGCATTGATGACCCCATTACAGCGCTGCACTGTCATGTCATATGCCTGCAAAACTAAGCTCCACCATAGTAATTTGGCATTTTGTTGGCTGGCTTGCTGTAGCCATAGATCCCCCCAGACTCCTCCCGTCTCTTACTGCAAACACTTAGCACAAGGGCCTCCCTATCATGGTATGGTTTTATCATGTTAGCATGGTATAGTTTTTACCCGAGCCTCCTGCCTAGCAGTTCTGCCATGTAGTTAACATCAGTGACCTTCCTTACCACTTTGAAGGGTCCTTCCCAAGCTGCCTGGAGCTTATCATTTCTGACAGGAATGATAACCATCACGTGCTGTCCCACAGCATACTCTCGGGCTTGAGCATTCCTGTCATACCAGACCATTTTTTGCTGTTGGGCTCCTACTAGGTTCTCCTGGGCCAAGCTCAAGATCTCCTTAAGCCTTGTTTTGAGGTTTAGGCCATATGCCACAACAGACTCCTTTTGGGATTCACACACCCTCCCATTCATCATGAATCAAATCTAAATGCCCCTTCACCCTATGCCCATACAGCAACTTAAGGGTGAAAAAACTGTCTATTCCTGTGGTATCTCTCTGTTAGCAAACAGCAGATGGGGCAAATGTTTGTCCCACTCCCTCTTAAACTGGTCTGCAGATGCCCGTATCATGGCTTTTAGTGTAGAGTTTAACCTCTCTACAAGACCATGAATCTGGGGATGGTATGGGGTGGTCTTTAGGTGCTTCATCCCACAGTGCTTCCACAGACAAGTCAGCAGGTGTGAAATGAAATTGGCACCTCTGTTAGTCAGTATTTTTCTCAGGAAACCTACCCTGCTGAAAATCTCTAACAAAGTACCACGTTCTCTGCCTCAATGGAGGACAGAGCCACTGCTTCAGGGTATTTATTTATTTTATTTTACATTTGCTTACCGGAAAAGTTTGACTGGCCACAAGTCCTTTTTCAGTGGAGGCCTGGGGAGCAAAGCTCCAGAAACATATAAAAGTATACACAGAGTACCAGTTAGAGACATCTCAGCATTCAAGATACCATCTTAATGGAAAATAATTACAAAATGTTGAAACATACAGTTCATTACATGGAAGAAGTCCATTATACATCATAATGCTACAAATGCAATTGAAATGATAAAGAGGTTATTAACACACAGTTGTAGTTACTACTTGCTTTTAGTTTAAAATAAAATAAAGGGAAGCAGATTGTCTGGAAACTTGGGAAGGCCTATCCAGGGGAATTAAAAGAGCATAGCCAAGTGTCCACTAGGTGTGACTTGAGGAGCGTTTTAAATTGAGAGAGAGCTGTTGGAAGTTATTGGGATTGGCAGCTTATTCCATATTTTAGGAATATAGTTAGAGAAGAGAGATTTCCCAGCTAAGTTGTTGGCGTTGGTGTTATCTAGAAAGTGTTGGTTACTGGTGCAAAGAGATCGTGCTGCGGTTTATAGTTCGATGAGATTATGGATAAAAGGAGTTTTATTGGGTTGGTGGAGAATTTTGTGGGCAAAGGTTAATTGATTAAAGTGTAGAAGCTGGGGGGAGTTCAAACCATTTAAGTTGTTTAACTGATACACTGCAAGACCTCCAGATCGGTGTGAGGCACCAGTGGAAAATCTTGCTATTTTATATTGGCAAAATTCCATTTGGATTAGGTCCGTTTTGCGTAAATTGGTTAATACTGCGGGGTTGATAGAAGGTCAGTGTGAGCTTTGATAGCTTTTGTGTCATTTGTAAGAAATTGTTTATTTCTATACAGGAGTCCTATTTCCGTGTGAACCTTTTTGATAGTTTGGGCTATATGAATATCGAATTTCAAGTTATTGTCAGTTTTGACCCCAAGTGGTTTAGTGTGAGTGATTGGAGTGATCATAGTTTTGTTCCTGGGCAAGATTTTAAAAGACTGGGAAGATGAGGGGACTCTAGTTGAGCTAAAAAGAAGGAACTTAGTTCTTTTTGGATTTAGAATGAGCTTGGGGTTAGTGAGCCACATTTCTACAGACAGAAAGGAATCTTGGGTTTTGATCTGGAGGTCTTACAGTGTGGGAGCTGCACATATTAGAGTGGAGTCATCAGCATATTGTACAACAGAGGCATGTGGTGTGGAGGTGCTGAGCTGGTAAGTGAATAGAGAGAATAATAGTGGTTCAAGGATTGAGTCTTGTGGAACCCCTACGGTGACTGGGAGAAGAGGGAAAAGTTGGTGTTGCCATCGGACGGTTTGCAGTCGTGCTGCTAGGTAACTTTGGAATTGCTGAGGTTTAGGGCGGAGAGAATATTAATGTGTTTATTGTGATTTACCCTTTCAAAGGATTTGGATAAGTCTAAAAAATATGGCTGATAAAAATTCTCCATTGTTTCTATGGTAGTTAACTGTGTTAGTAAAGGACAGTATTGATATAGTGGTGCTGTGAGAGGGATGGAAACCATGTTGGGTGTTTGATAGTATTTTGTGTAAGAAGGTAGTCCATTAATTAGGTGTGCATACCTCTTTCTAGTATTTTGGATAAAGGAGATAGGATGGCAATTGGGCAATAATTGGTGAGTTCAGGGGAATTACCTCCCTTATGTAGTGGTTGAATATGGGAGATTTTCCATATTACATGTACCTTGCTCTCAGATATTGGTTTATGATACGGATACTGGGTAGGGTATTGCATCTGCTACAATTTGTAGAAATTCTGTTGGAAGGTTATCAGTGGCTAGGGTTGTTGGTTTAAGTTTTTGAAGAAGTGTTTTTATAGATTTAACAGATACTGGGTGTAAGTTAAAGTAGGAGGTGGAGTCTTGGGAGCTGGTACTGTTCTGGGGGGTAAAAGGGGTAGGGTTGCCGACAATGCCTTGAGATTTTGCTAGGGATTGGAGAGTTTCTGTGAAGAAAACTATTTGACTTGGGTTGCCATATTACCAGAATTGTTGTTTGTTGTTGGTGCAGGTGTAGTTGATTTACCTAGATGAAGTGTGTTATTAACTGCTGCCCAGAATTTTTGAGGGTTTTCTTGTGTGTTTATTTTGGATGTTTTGGTAGTAGATGATTTTGTCTAATTTTACTATTTGTTTAGTTTTATTCTGAAATTCTAGATGTGTTTGCTTAGTTGTCTTTTTTATTAATCTTTAACCTTCAGTACTAGGATCAGCAAGCCTAACAATAAAGAAAGTATCCTGGACTGGATACTAATAAATAGCCCCCACCACATGTACAAATCAGGTACTCTCCCTGAAGATCTAAGTGACCGTTTCTTAACGTATACTATTAGGCATAAATTTGAATGTCCACATCTACCCGCATATAAAACAATAAGAAATAACAAAAACTACAACCTTAATAAATTTCTAGAACTTAAATTATGCAATTGGTCAATTCTAAAACAACTACCACTAGATGAGGCAGTAACACACTTTAATAACACATTCCTGGCCATCCTTGACAACCATGCACCTGCACGCTCTATTAGAATTAATAATGCCTGGAACACCTGGCACACCTCTAAAGCCCCACAAGATCAACTCAAATTTCAACAATATAGGAATGATACAAAAAATCCGTATTACTAGACATAAAAAACTATTTCTGCCATCTGCAGCAGAAGCACCACAACAAGCCACAGAAGTTCTGGGCAGGTATTAACAAACTCCTCCACCCAGGGCAATCCACTACTCCAACTCCCTCAGCCCTTACCCAAAAATTACCAAAGTCCATTGCCAGCAGTTTCTTCACATAAACCATCCAGGCCCTTGCTAGCAAACTTAAACCCACTTGTCCTAATGCTGAAACCCTTAAGGTCAGTGAGAATCTATCCTTTAGCTTTCAAAAAGTTCCGACTTCACTCATTAGAGCCCTAATTAAAAAACTCAAACCAACCAACCTTTCAGCTGACCTCCTCCCTGCAGACTACCTGCAAAAAGCTGCTGATGTCATAGCATACCCTGTTACTATTTTGATAAACAGAGCCATAACTGAAGCCTCTGTCCCCTCTATCTGGAAAATATCCCATGTCATACCACTCCATAAAGGTGGCAGCTCCATTGAACTGTCAAACTATAGACCAATAGCTATCCTTTCCCCTCTGGCTAAAATTATGGAAAAGTGTATCCATAAACAACTCTTTCACTATCTTATTCAAAATTATCTTCTGGCCAACTCTCAGCATGGATTTAGACCACAGCACAGTACCACTTCAGCCCTCCTCTTCTTTTCTAATGTCATAAATTCCAACCGTAACAACAAGAAACTATCTTCTGCCCTGTTTCTCGATCTTTCCAAGGCCTTTCACATGGTTAACCACCAGCTACTCTTACTTACCCTAAATAAAATATCCCTAAACAACCATGCTATACAATGGTTTCAATCTTATCTTAGTGGAAGACAGCAGGCTGTCCTTTGGCAGGACAAACTCTCCACCCTTCTCCCCGTTACCCTTGGTGTCCCTCAAGGCTTGATATTAGGTCCCCTTCTTTTCTTCCTCTTTATCAGTGACCTCCACACTGTAATCCCAGATGCAACCTGTATACAATATGCCGATGACTCCACCCTGATCTGCTCAGCCTCTGCCCCCACAGATCTCCTTAGTTTAACCTAGAAAACCTTTAATACAGTGGAAAACTGGATCTCTAATCAATAGCTGATATTAAACCCTAATAAAACAAAGCTATTTCTCTTCTCCTCTACTCGCAAATCCTCTCAATCTTCGTTTACTATAACATCTAACAATGTGACCATAATCTCACCAGATATGTATACCAAACTCCTGGGTGTTATAATAGACAACAACCACAAATATGATATGCACGTAAACCAAACTATTAAAACCGTTAATACAAAACTTGGCTTTCTATACAAAAACAAACCTTTTCTCACCCCTCTAGCTAGGACTGCCATTGCCCGTACCCATCTGCTTTCAACTCTACGCCTCACCAATACTCACTAACTTGAACAAAACTGATCTCGGCAAACTCTCTAGCTGCTGCAATCAAATTGCCAGGTTTGCCACAGGAACTCCTTACAGGACACACCATTGTCAAAACCTACACCTCTTAGGGTGGCTAGAACTCCCCAGGCTAATTCAATTTAATCAACTTATTGTAGCATTCAAGGTTATTAACCATCCAAACAAATGCCCTCCCTTAAAAACATTATCCATCCCTGCAAAAACACTAGGCCTCTTCATTCCACTACAAAACTTTTGGTTCAGTCTGTTAAAGCTAACAACCTATCTGGAGAATCTTTGTTTACAAATTCAGTAGGGAAAACCTGGAATTCGCTCCCATCTGACCTTACTCTGAACCCCTCCCTTAATCAGTTACAAAAAAAAAAATCTAACCCAGTATTTTAAAACTCACTGGTTATGCCCTTGCTCTAACCCTGACTAAAACCTCATCTACTTCCATATCCCTGCAATTTCTTATTCATAGCAACTAACCTCTTACACTAAAAGGTTTAAAAAGAGAAACTGTAATATCTTTGCAGATAATCTGTATATAAGCTGCATCTATAGGTTTGATAAGAGAAACTGTAACGTATTTGTATATATTTATGTATATAAACTGTATTCTTCATAAGCTTGAAATGTGAGACTGTAACTTGTATGTTAATACAATGTATTTCTGCATATACTGTAACTTGCTTGTCTTTATCTGTTTGTAAACTTGGAGCTTTTCTTCCCGGGCCTCCACTGAAAATGGACATGTATCCAGTCGGATTCTCCTGGTCAACAAATGTAAAATAAATAAATAAAATAATAATACTGTTGCCAGGCTTTGTCTCTAGCCTTGAGTAGGGATCTCCATTCTTTAGTTAGCCAGGGTGCATGCTTGGATTTTGCTTTGATAGTTCAAGGGAGCTCATGGAATTTTAGTATGTTTAAGAATGTGTTGTTGAATGAGTTTACTGCGTCTTTTAGTAGTAAATGTTTGAGGGATTCCCATTTACAATTATTTAGAGCAATGATGAAACTATTTAAGTTGAATTTTTTCTTTTTTGATTAAGCGGAAGATGGGCTTGGATGACTTGGTGATTCCGGGTCCTAATAAGAAAGGTTGGCTGGTGGTCACTTAGATTGTTTGGCAGACATCCTGATTGGGAAGCCTGAGAGGGGTTGCTTACCGAAATCCAGTCAAAGATTGACTGTCATTTGGAAGATTTATCAGTCATTGTACGGGAGGTGACAAGTTGAGTAAACCCATGGAGGTTTATATGGGAAGATGGATTTCCTGAGGAGCAGTTAAGCCGATCAATATTAAATCATCCATATGGATTGTTTCTTGTGGGAGGGAATTGGAAATCCAAAGTAGTATGTTTTCCAGAGTGGGGATATTGTTTCCTGGTGGGATATAACTGCCAAGGATATTATTGTGTTTTTTGGGAATCATTTTTAATTTGTCAAAGGTAAGTTCAGTGTTGTCAAAGTCGGGAATGTGTATGTCTTAAGTGGCCTAGAATTAGGTGATCTTTAATAAAATAGCTACTCCTCTGCCCTTTCTTGATTTCCTGCCTTTGCATAAAATACTGTATCCTGGGGCTGTTATTTCATTGTTGTTAATGTTAGGTTTTAGCCAAGTTTAGGTTATTATTAATATATCTGGAGAGTGTAAAGCGAGTAGGGCATGTAAGTCAAGAATTTTATTAGCAGTACTTCTGGCATTCATGTTAAGGATAATTAAGGGGTACTTGTTTTTCTGTGGAGGTCCTAGGGTGATAGTATTCGAGTTATTAACTGTGGTTGGTGTTGGAGTGGGACCTGGATTGGGGTGTATGCTCCAGATCAGTTTAAGTGATTAAGTATGTGTAAGTAGTGTTTAACAAGTTTATCTAATATTTTTCTAGCTTTTGAGAGATGTGGGAAATGTTTCTTAGAGGGTGGATTTTGTATAGGTGAAAGTTTGTGTGAATGATAGAGAAAAGGGATGAGGCTGTAATATAGTTGAATGGTTTGTTTGGGTGTGTAATTGGTGAGGTTTGCCAGGGAGAGGGAATATTGTGTTTCAGAACAGTGTAGTATGAGGTGAGGAAGTATAAAAGTAGTAGCATAGAACTAGTGATAGTTTAGAGAAGTGTTGTGTGAGTGAGTCTTTTTAAGGTGAAGCATTTTATTACAGTAGTTTGAATTTATGTGGAGTGAGATATGTTGGGTGGGGGTGACTAAAATGTGTAGAGGTTTGTGTGTGTGTGTGTAAGGTGGCAGAAAGGATGTATAGAGGTTTGTGTGTGAGTAAGGAAATATAGTTTGCAGTATGGGTGGAGATATTTAGCTTAAGGTACTAATGTATAGTAGGGGTAATTTTAGTCTATTCATCTGATTAAGTTAATTAGTAGAATCTTGGGGTATGATTGATTATATGGGTAGTTTCTGTAGGTATAAAAGTAATTGAAGAGGGGGTGGGTGGGAATGCGGGTAGGGTAGGGGAAAGGAGTAGGCCAGCCCTGGCCCCTAGAGCAGCTCTGGAAGAAGAAAAACAATCAGTGAGGTAAGTTGTACTATATATAGTAATGGAGGAAAGGGAGAAGAGAGACGATGGAAGGGATAAGTTATACTTATCTTAGAGAAAAAACAAGCGGGATTAAGTTGAAGTTATTTTAGAGAAAGAAGTATTTATTTTAGTGAAAAAAGGAAGGGTTAAGTTGTAGTTGCAATAGAGAAGAAAGTTGCCTTAGGAAAGAGGAAACAGGTAGCGGGACATAGAGAGGCACAGTAAGAGATCTTGTGAGTGAGATAGTTGTCAAGTTTAGTAAACTAATAAAAGCAGAAACAAGAGGATAGTAATTTAAGAACACTATGTTAGGATTCAGCAAAAGACTTTCTATTATAGTACACTGTGTATGGTCACAGCATGAAGCTTCCTACTAACAGAAGGTATTGAGAAGTAAATGGAATAGAGGATGATACTGAGTTGAGAAAGCCTGGGGAAATGAGAGGTGATGCACAATGCAGTCATACAGTCAGAGACTGAGGGACAGAGACAAAATGTAATAAGGCCAGTTAGTTAGCACATACATTCACTATTTCTGGTCAGATTCCTGGGTAATTGGATCAGGCTTCCACTGAGAGGGATGGATATTCCCTGGGGTCAGCTTTGCATTGGGACACTGTGGTATGACCACGAATGAAGGAGGGGTCAGTTATGGGAGCTCTTCCTAACAGGAGTGGAAGAAAGTATGTAATGAGTATTATCACACTGTTAAGAGAATCTAGCTGTACACAAAAATATAGTAAAAGGGTAAGTATCTTAGCAAACAGATTAAGGCAGTTACACTTTGTGCTAGACAATTATAGCAACAGTCTGTGAAGTAATTTACATTGCTGGTGCTGCCTAGAAGTGTGCCCCCAACATGCCATGCCAGTATCTCATTGAAGAACTTGAGTATAGCAGTGGACACTGCAGTCTTGGGAAGTGATATCAACAGCAACAGAACTTTACACTTATTAACTAATCACTCTATGTATATCATTAAACATTAGTTGCCAGTAGTATCTGATAGCATAATCTACTACCACTAGGATATATTTCTTCCCTGTGGAACTTGGGGTACTCACTGGCCACACAACATCCATAGCTACCCTATGAAATGGCTCCTTAGTCACAGGCAAAGGCATTAAAGGAGCTTTGACCTTGTCTCCTGCCTTGCCTACTTTTTGGCACTGCTCACAGGTTCTGCAGTACCTTGTTACATTCCTTGCAATCCCAGACCAATAAAAGTTCTGCATAATACATCTATCTCTTGGTATACTTTATGCCCATATGACCAGCAAAACATGGGCTATGACTAGAAGTGTCAGATGGTAGGCTCTAGGCACTACCAACTGCTGTATTACCTCTCCCTCTTGCCCTCCCTAAGGGGTCCACTGTCTATACAATAAACCTTTGTTCCAGTATACAGGTTCCCCCTTTCCTTGAAAATCAGGTGCCTCCTTAGCTACCTCCCTCGTGTCTTGTAATGTAGGGTCTGAGATCTGAGCCTGTCTTAGCACTACTTTTGTGACTCTTCCCAGCTCTCCTTCCACAGGAAGTCTGGTATCCTCAGACAGCAGTGCCTCACTGTCAGCCTGGGTACTACCACTCACCTCTGCCCTTGCAGTCACTCTGTCCAATGGAACATCAGTACCTACCAGCATCTCTGGCTCACATTCAGGCTCACTGCTACAGGGTAGCTCCCTCCCTGAAATAGCCACCTCACCAGCCCTGGCTTCAGGTGTGGTGTCTCTCATGTTCTCCCCCAGGCTACCAGACCCACATGCCTGTCTCTAAGTCTGACTGCATGTAACTGCATACGCACAAGGTACTTCATTATCAAAATCATTCCCTATCAGGACATCTGCAGTGATATCCTGAAACACACCTACTTGCTTGCTTCTTTCCTTTTCCACCCTCCCAGTCAAGGTGAACTCTGCCCAGAGGCATTTGGAATGGAGTCCCTCCTAAAACTCTGACTGGAGTGGACTATCCAGGCAAGTACTGCTCCTCTTTAATCACTGTAGGCTTCACAATGGTTATGTCTGAGGCTGTCTTTCTCTTAGCAGTGGCATGTTTTCCATCCATTAAGATAGGATATAACCTCTTGTGATGGTTTGGTACCCCTGTTGTCTCCAGACTACTTACTACTGGTATACAGTTATTTCCACTTGCTGGCTCCCCCACCTTTTGTTCCCCACCTTGCCTTCGTGGACATCTATAGGATACATGGCCCCACTGGTTACATTTAAAACATTGATCCATTGTTCCTGGCCATGTACCTGAACCAGTGGCTTCCCCTGTTACTGATGGGCTCTGTTGGGGTGGTTTAGGCTGCCCAGCATGGGTTCCCTTATATCCATGTGCATCACTGGGTATCCCTTTCTTGTGCAGTGATGCCCTTTTTTTACCAGCTCATCTGCAGAGTTAGACTGTCGGCCTGCCAGCCATATTCTCATGTCCTCAGGCAATGTGCTAAGGGCTTGTTCCCTCACCAAACGGTCTACCAGCCTTTCAAAAGTGTTGACTTGACATGCAGTCTCCCACCTACAAAAATAAGTGCTTAACTCAGCAGGATAATAACACACACTTTTATCTGCCTTGTATGTATGCTCACAAAACTTTTTTCTGTAAGCTTCAGTTGTTAACTTAAAGCATTCAAGTAAGCAACATTTGACTCTATCATAATTTAAACAATCAATATCAGACAGTTTAGAAACAGCAGTTACAGCTTTACCATAGAGTAAGGGCATCAGGAATTGCATCCAGAGACATTGATCAACATTATACTGTTTACATACTCTTTCAGATACATGAATAAAACTATCAAAATTATCACTCTCTGTAAATTGTTGAAGAAATTTACTGAACTTTTTTGCTTCTGGGGTTCTGTAATTCCCTTTCCCATTACCTCCATGACCTTGGCAAAGAGTCAGCAACTCCCTCTCATGTCGACACTGCTTCTCATTTTCTTCAGCTTCCAAATGCCACAGTCTCTCTGTTGATTCTAATTCCAAGTGTTTGACCTCCAATTCGAGTCTCTTTAACTCAAGACAGATTTTAAGTCCTCTAATTTGAGTCTCCTTAACTCGACAGATTTTTAAGTCCTCTAAGGAAAAGGTGAACTGTCCTTTTTCTGAGGGCCGCAAATTCCCATCAACAGACTGGTTATCCTTCTGGCTGTTGGTCTGAGCTGTGACTATGGCTGAAATCATTTCCTCTTTAGTCAGGTTGGCATACACCAGTCCTTTGGTTTTGCACACCTTGGCCAATTGTTTCTTTGTCAGCTTGCCATAATCCTCTGCTGACATCTTTGCCTGCTTTCCCTGACTAAACCAAACTAACAAAAAAAAAAAATAGAACTGCTGTGAAATGAAACTCTGTAT
Source organism: Protopterus annectens (assembly GCF_019279795.1). Taxonomy (NCBI): domain Eukaryota; kingdom Metazoa; phylum Chordata; order Ceratodontiformes; family Protopteridae; genus Protopterus; species Protopterus annectens. The sequence goes on from NC_056743.1 coordinate 30,710,173, forward strand.
GTTTACCTCGTGGCTGCTTGAGAGTACACCCACCTTTAATGACAACTGTCTACAGGCTACAGAAGTTCAGTTACTATCCCACCACTGCTCACCAATATGTGACATCCCCACTCTGGGACAATAATCAAGGAGCCTCAGTCCTCACCACTGAGACTGGAAAGGGATGTTTACTTGGAATACAAATGGGTACACTCAGTATCTCCAGATGCATTCCTCTCTGCATTAAGGACAATTTCCCTTAAGAGCACACAGTGAACAGAGTGAGCCAGGGGTCTGGATTTCTTTATATTTGTCTTCCTGCAGGAACCTAATAAGGCTTTCCCACTGGCACAGCTTTAAAGCTGAGCACTTAGCTGGGATTCCAAGCCAAATCCTTCCACACCCTCTCTGTGAAACCAGTGTTTTGTGTCCCTGTTCAAAGCAGCTTACGCACACACATTCTTTGACATTTGATTTACACACACACATGGGAAAGGCTGGCACAGATTTACTAGATATGCCCCTTTCTGCCCAGTCTATGAGGTAGTTTCACTGCCACCAGAACCCTGCCAGCTACTTTAAGGCTCTTAAAAAGGTACCCAATTATAATGGGTACAATTAATACTAATACATGTGGTAATTTAACCAACAACAGGGCTTTCAGAAGTGGTCAGAGTTATCACCAAATAAATATATGCAAATACTCTCAAAGCTTAAATATTTTCTGAAAGGACCAGCCACAATGAAAACTTTAAATATGTTTAATAATAAATAATAAAAGAACATGAACATATGTAATATCTATTTACAGTAAACACCAGAGTTTCATTCACAGGAAACATTAAAAATAAATAACACAGTTGAATAGATTCTGACAGCTAAAACAAACAGTACTAAACTAATCTGACTGTGTTTTCCTAACTTATTTAGAGACTTACTGTCCCTGGTCACTTACTAGAGCAAGGCAAGATGAAGTAGGTGAGGGGTCCTTCTTTGTCAGGTTCTAAGAAAAAGACTGGCCCTGAGACTTCAGTCTTGTCTAGTATTAAAATGTTATTTCTGTACAGAATGACATCACATACTTCTGGTCATCTGACTTCTGATTCCCGTGCAACCCCCCTTTGCTAGAAGCTGTCATGATTTATCACTTAGGTGTCAATAATACACAAACAGAGAGCCTTGCTAAGATCTGCTGCAGCTTCTAGTTGTAAAAACATAAAACACCTACACTCTTCCTACAGGAGCTAATAAAACATGCTTCTTACAGACCTTCCATTTCTGGCTTTAATCAAAACTCTGAGAAAACATCTTTATGGCCTTGGCCCAGTAATTTAATTTTCTTACTATTTCTCAAAGTCAGGTTGACTGAGATTAACCTCTTCAATTCCACTATCCACTGTTAAAATATATACATGTAAACAGTAAAAAATAATGCATGCACATTTATTTACTGCCCAGCAGGGCACACTGTTGGTATATTTTTAACACAAGCAGACTTACAAATACATTTGCAACACAAGCATCTGCACAAATCCATTTGATATACAAATGAGATGTAATTATTTACAAAATTCCCGCTAGCTGTGCTGGCATATGTTACACATCCACTGCCGTACTTCTCCGGGCATAGCTGGCAGTATCCTCCTACCGTCACATGCCCTAATAATTATCCCTTTTTTAATAGTACCTCATGTGCTAGATTCCACTTAAAACTCTACCAGTGCTGGTCTTTCACTTAGGATCCAACTATTCCTTTCTCTTTGTCTATACTCTGATATCAATCCTTGATAGAGAAAGGCAATCTCTGGCCTGCAGTCCAAATGGATTCTTGGCCTCTTTCCAGTCTGTTACTTTTTCATCTCTAAATATTTACTCCCAATCCTTTGCCAATTTTCTGTAGTAAATTCCAGTCGCCTCTTGCCTATTCTCTGCACGTCTAATTGCAGTCATCCCTAGCAGCAATTAAAAGTGCAGAGATTCTCATGTTGGTTTAGTTCTTAGAATATATAAAATTCTTTAAGATTATTGCTAGTCTCTTAAAGATATACAACCAAAACTCCAGTCTGTCCTTGTTTTTTTAGTTCTCCCCCCTTTTTCTTCACTATCCCTTTCCACTTTGAATTATATAGGAGCCTTAACTGTTGAGCTCTGAAATACCCCATCAAATCAGGTAATTCCAAGGCACCTTGTCCTGTTGGATCAACTTATCACACTTGACTCTTGCCATCTCCCCATACTAAATAAAATAATTCAACTCTTTATTAATTGCTCTCCACAGCTTATTCTCTTGTTGATGAAGGGACGTAAGACATTTTCACTGCCATAAAACAGAGCTGCCAGTTTCTCAGTTTTTACATTATCTTTTATTTAGTTTCTTCCCACATAGCCTTTACTGCCATCACAGATTCATTCCCAATCCATACTCCTAAGTACTTCATTTTGTCATCTCCCCATAAATATAGGTATTGCTGATCCAATTCCTATGTGGTTACATAGTCTGCAAGTATTGCCTTTGTTTTATCTTAATTAATTTTGTATCCTGAAAAGACTTGAAACTGCCTTAGAATGCCCTACTACATGAAATTTCCTTTTCTTGTTTTATCAAGTATAAAGTAATACCATATGCATATAAAGCCAAATTTTCTTGATTACCATACTAATGGTATCCTTGAACTTCTGAGTCCCTTATTTCCTTTGCCTGGATCCTCTGCTGAAACAAAACTTAAAGAGCAACCTCCTCACTTAAATTTTTGCCCCTGATCCCTCATATATCCTCCTAATCAGCATTATTTTATCAGGGAATGCAAATGTTTCCATTGCCCTACTCATAAAAATCCCAATTTACACATCCCAGAGTACCACCATAACCTATTACTTTAGAACAAACACACAAAACTTTTAAATCCTCAGAAAATGATTTTTAACCCTCCAGATAATGGCCCAAATTTACAGCTGCACCCATGGAAATTACCTAACCTAAAGTTAAGGTTATTTATGCTGAAGTGCATGTTACAGTCTGTACTCCCATTTATACTTATTGGCGTTTGTTCTTTTCTTATTTTTATTCCCATCCCAGATGTGAAAAACATCTTGTATGTTTTCAGTAAAACATTAACTTTTAGCCTTAAGAAAAGTGCACTTGCCATCTTTAAATAAAACTAAATTATACACAATTCCACTAAATGCATCGAAGTGTTAATGCTGCTAGGTTAGCTGCTATTCACTTTCAATAATTTCCAACTTTATTTTTCTCTAAATTATTGTACCTTTAAATTTTGCATTTCCTTCAAGAAAGAATGTTCATATCTCTCAAGATTAATTGCTTGCACCTGCTGATGGCTCATCTTCATGGAAACATTGCCAGCAATAAGAAACAAATAGCAGCTAATAACTTTTCAGATACATGAAAGAAGCGTTATCACTTTCACTCAGCATAGAACAGAATGTATGACTTCTTCCACCTGCATACCTCTTGACTCTATTCATCATTTGCGAATGCAGAAAAACTAGCTAATATCATTGCATATGCAAGAAACTTATCACTTCTCGTGGCTTTAATAATTTTGTATTATCTTCAAGCCTACGTGCTTACAAAAACTCTTGTTTATAGATTAATCCAAGGGTATTAATCCAGATATTCACATTTACAAAAATTAGAGAGAACATCTTAACTCTACATATAGTATAATTAGTGCATCTTTACAGCCAACTCCAGTAGCCCAGTATCTCAAATTATTTTTTTATTACATTCTAAATCCTGTATTTCTTACAACTAAAAAGTAGTAATTGTTTACTTTAATATATTTATCACATATAACAGTCAATGAAAAGACTCCCTCACCCCTACATTTAAAATACTCCTAACTACACAGAACTGCTTTACTATATAACATGCAGTTTATATAATAAAATGTCTTATATAAATACTATTAAAAACAACAATTGTTTTATTTATTTTTCTCCTGTTGTGTCATTGTAAACATTGATGACAATAAGTAGGGTTTATGCTGTACAGTCCACCCACAAGTTTAACAAAGTACAATCTTTCTCAGTCGCTTTGCTTGCACAGCCATATTTAATAAATGTGATTGATGCTTCCATGTATTCACTAATTTCATTGTTACTGATTTTCTTCCTGTACATCTCCATCTTCCATTACCAGACTCTGGTTCAAGTTAACCCTTGTGCTTTTCTCTCTCACAGGCATTTTCCTATGGAACACTGGAAAAGGTTTCATATACAAAGACTCTGTATGAGCTTTACTGTCAGAAGAATGAGAAGCAGAGTCCCCTTCTGCTTGATGGTTCACGGTTTGTTGGATAAACTTTTGTATTTCATCCTTATCCTGCCCTGCATCAAAAAATGTCTTTGCTCCTCTAAGAAAAAATATCCTGAAGACAGCTGGATACAGCAGCTTGAATCTTACATCTGCCTCTTGACATTGCATAAATACTGGGATAAATTTGCTTCTCTTCTGCCTGGTGCACAGTGAATAATCATTTTCTACAAACACTCTGCTCCAGTTAGTAGTTTTCTTTCTATCCCAGTTTTGTCAGGATCAACTCTGTCTGCTGGTATGATTACATATTTACTAATACAAGTCTTGACTGCTTTCTCATGACCATGTTTGGAGCATACACTCTGTGGGTCAAAATCACACTGTCAAACTTTTATTTTATCGAATAACTAATTATCAAATTAATTGTCAAAGTCCCTGTTCAGCGAATTACCTAAACATCAAATTGGAATTCATTGAAATATATAAGTTGGCCAACACTGTGAAAGGTAAACTTTTTTCCCCATTTTTTGTGGGGGGGGGGGGCTATGCCCCTCCCCACACCCCCTGCAAATTAAATATGCCAACTTCAAGATTGCACTACAATGAGGTAATGGGTAAATCATGGCCAGTTGGCATATCAATCACACAACATTTTTTTCAGGATGGCCAACTAAAACAATTCAATGAATTCCAATTTAATGTTTAGGTTGTTCACTGAATAAGGACTTTGACAATTAGGGTTCTGTTAGTTGTTGGATAAAATAAAAGTTCAGCAATGTGTTATAGACCCACTCTGTGTACCCTGGCTTTCATTTAACAAATCCTGCTGTCAAACCAGTCCAGTTGCTTATTTTTACTTCCACAAAATTAATACAGCCTGTTCCTTCCAGTTTCTCTGGTACAGCAGAAAATCATGTTTATTTCTTTGCATTCTGACTTCTATCACTGCCATTTTTTTTGAAACAGCTGTTCTTGAAAAATCTCTTACTTAACTAGCCTTTTCTTTATTTTCACCTCTTATTTTTGCAGATTCATCAGTTCATCTGAATAGGTAATTAGGACTTCTTCTATTTTTCCAGCCGTGTATTATTTGAGTTGATATTCTTCCCAGAGTTTCACTTATTTTAATCACCTGTCAGGACATTGATGTATTTTCCTGTAACCTCTCAGGGCATTGATGTATTTTCCTGTAAATTACAGGAAGCCATCTCTTGTACTAAAGCTGAAACTTAACTGCTTATTGCAGAACGGTTGCAGGATTCTTTCCAGTTTGTGTTTTCTCTTCACTTTTATATTTGACGTTCTTTCAAATTCTTTAAATTTCTTCTTTGCTGTCATCCAGTCAGTGTACTAGCCAGTAAATGAATTTTATTCAAGCTGGCAGAATTACTAGCTCTTATTTCTTTCTCAACACTGGGAGAACTGAAATTCAGCTGTTAATCAGTGCACAGCTGCCTTGTAAGTCATTCATTTTGTCTTCTTTACTCAAAACTGAGCAGTATATAATTGATTAATGAAAGATAAAAGGAAAAAAGGGAAAATGGGAGATGGCTGGAATTCCAGGATATGGAAAAACAGGAAAAGGAATGGTGGGCCAGTTGTGATCAAAGGAATACACCAAACATTCTGAAGAGGACAGAGTAGAAGAAGAAAGAAGGGAAGAGAAAGGGCAGATGAAGGGGAATGGGCCACATTTAAACGGTAGCAGTAAAAGAGGATAGTGGACAAAACAGAGACATGGAGACAGGATTGCAATTAATGAAAAGTAGAATGCATAAGGTAGATGGTGATAAGGAAGGCATGGCCAGACGTGGAGACAGGATGGAAGCAGTCAGTGCAAAGTAGAATGCATAAGGTAGATGGTGATAAGGAAGGGGTGGCCAGACGTGGAGGCAAGATGGGAGCAGTCAATGCAAAGTAGAATGCATAAGGTAGATGGTGATAAGGAAGGGGTGGTCAGATGTGGAGATAAGATGGGAGCAGTCAATGCAAAGTAGAATGCATAAGGTAGATGGTGATAAGGAAGGCATGGCCAGAACTAAGATAACAGGGAAGCAGGAGAATAGGTAGTAACAAACTGGAAGGGGGATCTGGAGGAAGATCACATGATAACCCAGAGGAAGAACAGACAATAAGAAAAGAAAGAATAGAGAAGAGAAAGGAGACAAAAGGGACCATTATGATAAGGGTGTCTGTGGCAAGATAAATTATGTAATGGTAAGAGAGAATAAGTCTCCTTAAAATGGAAACTGGTCTGGTTAAATTAACAATGGCTTAGCCTGCTATTAGTGCAGTTGCGAGAGGCAAAGGACAAACACATAATTTGTCTTGAAAACGAAAAACAACACAGGCTCCGATCTGGCTAGAATAACTCCCAAAAAGTTTAATGTGAAGCGCTTTTCGTCTTCCACCTTTGGAAGACTTCATCAGACAAAAGAAAAAAACTTCATACACAGATTTAAAAGGAAACAGGCGCCAAAGCAAAGCAGAGTAACTGGATTCAGCCACCATTCAATTAACTAATTAAATACTAAGTTAAATAATTAAAAGTGTTCTGCATCAAAAACCCTTTTTCTTGTGTTAAAAAAGCTCATGTCTGCAAAATAAAATCATTCATTTAAAACTTCTGTTTAAAACTTTCATTTTAGAAAAAAAAACAAACAAAAAAAAAAACAAAATGCAAAACTGTACTTTAACATAAAGAACAGAAATACTGAATGAAAAGCATAAATGTAGGAAAACATAATTTTAAATATATGCTTGGAGTGTAAAAGAAGAAAAAAGAAGGTAATAATAATAATAAGTATAAAATGAGTACAAATATAACAGACTACTGCTCACAACACCAAGAGGTGACAGTGTCTGAAGCAAAAATGTCAATAACTATGGACAGGGTGTCAAATACCTAAAAGTACAAATACATACAGTAAACTGTGTTCTAAGACCTTAGAGGATCTGTGTTCTAAAAATGTTGAAAAATGTAAAAACAAATTTTTAGTACTAGGCTATAAAAATGTGCAAAGGAACTCAAGACGAAAAACAGGAATAAACTACAACAGTTGCTACCTTTTGCTAACATGAAATGAAATACTGTATGTGTCACCTCAATAGACTTCTCAACTTCAAAATACAAGTCAAAGATGTGACCTCGTTTAAACCAGGGGGAGTGCAGGAATTCAGCCTAAGCTGCCAAACAAGTTCACGTTTCTCTAACAGTAACTGATGTGGTCCACATTTTTCATCAACCACTACCTGATCTATCACTTTAAACAAAAAATCTAAAAAGTATCATGGAAAGTACGATTATGAAACCCACTAGAACAGAGGGCACATACAAATGTGAGGTATGTAATTATTGTAAATTCATTTCTACAGGGTCTAGTTTCACAGTGAATCAACACATGTTTAAAGCCAGAGGCCGGTACAGTTGTAGTTCTAAATCAGTGGTTTACCTGGCTTCCTGTCAGTCATGTCCGGCTTTTTATATCGGCAAAACTGACCGGAAGTTAAAAGAAAGGATTTATGAACACACATATCATATAAGGAAGAAGAGCAGCACCAATGCCCTAGCGAGACACTGTAACGTGAACCCTACCCGTGCTTTTTTGTTTAAAGTGATAGATCAGGTATTGGTTGATGAAAAATGTGGACCACATCAGTTACTGTTAGAGAAACATGAACTTGTTTGGCAGCTTAGGCTGAATTCCTGCACTCCCCCTGGTTTAAACGAGGTCACATCTTTGACTTGTATTTTGAAGTTGAGAAGTCTATTGAGGTGACACATACAGTATTTCATTTCATGTTAGCAAAAGGTAGCAACTGTTGCAGTTTATTCCTGTTTTTCGTCTTGAGTTCCTTTGCACATTTTTATAGCCTAGTACTAAAAATTTGTTTTTACATTTTTCAACATTTTTAGAACACAGATCCTCTAAGGTCTTAGAACACAGTTTACTGTATGTATTTGTACTTTTAGGCATTTGACACCCTGTCCATAGTTATTGACATTTTTGCTTCAGACACTGTCACCTCTTGGTGTTGTGAGCAGTAGTCTGTTATATTTGTACTCATTTTATACTTATTATTATTAAGTTCTTTTTTTCTTCTTTTATACTCCAAGCATATATTTAAATGATGTTTTCCTACATTTATGCTTTTCATTCAGTATTTCTGTTCTTTATGTTAGGAGTACAGTTTTGCATTTTTTTGTTTTGTTTTTTTCTAAAATGAATGTTTTAAACAGAAGTTTTAAATGAATGATTTTATTTTGCTGACATGAGCTTTTTTAACACAAGAAAAAGGCATTTGATGCAGAACACTTTTAATTATTTAACTTAGTATTTAATTAGTTAATTGAATGGTGGCTGAATCCAATTACTGTGCTTTGCTTTGGCGCCTTTTTCCCTTTTAAAAATGTGTATGAAGTTTTTTTTTCTTTTGTCTGAAGAAGTCTTTTTAAAGGTGGAAGACGAAAAGCGCTTCACATTAAACATTTTTGGAGTTCTTCTAGCCAGATCGGAGCCTGTGTTGCTTTTTCATTTTGGAGAGTTGTTTGTTCCAGTTATTTTCAAACATAATTTGTCTTGGTTTCAGTGATCTGACATGCACCTATGGGGAAGCTAAGAGAAAGAAAGAAGACCTTGACGGCAGTGCAGAAAACAGCAGCATGTAAGGCTTTTACAAAGGTCCTACTGGGAACAGAAGATAAAGAAGGAACAGGATGCTTAACTGGAATGAATGGTTAAATTTGTGGGAGGAGGAACAAGGTCTGGGAATTTTGAAGAACGAAGATGAGCACAGCAGGACAGAACTCTGTGTACAAGGGACACACTGCATCTCAAATTAAAAAATAATAAAAGCTCTGAAAGTGTATGTAGAAATCTATTAGGTCAAAGCTACTGTTAAGGTAGATGGGCAAGATGTAGCACAAATATAGAATGAGCACAACATACAGGGGATAAATAGCAGATATCCATCCTGTAGCCAGGATTTATAACTGTTACACTGGGAAGGCTTGAATATCTTGACCAGTGCAGAAATGACAAGGAGAATTAACTGGTCAAGAACAGTGAATTCTTATCCCATTGGTCCATGCCCTTTTTCCTAGTAACAACATATCGGACATGTCATATTAGCATATAATGACTTCTCAAAACAACTTTAACCCCTTTACTTCTTACCATTTTCAAAAAAATGCGGTGCTTATGTTTCTATTTGGAGATATTTTTGGTCTCTGCATATCAAATGCAAAAATAGTTTGACTAATTGCCAAGGGACTTTACAGAGATGTTAATTAGGACGGTTACCTGTAAAATATCCTTAGATTGTGCTTTTAGCATCAAAGGCAAAGGAATGACCACATTTTGAATTTTAATTAAAAATGTTTAATGTCCTTGTACATTAGAAAACATAGGAGAGTGTTTGGTGTTACTACACTCAAATATTCTTTTTTGTTTTTCCTTGACTGATGGTTAACCCTTCCTGTTTAGCACCACCGTGTTCCTGTCAAGAAATAATATATCACTATCGTCTATGCAAACAGTACAGTATCCAGTTCCAGCCAACATTTTATGTGCCAGACTCTGGAAAGTTGCTGTAGCATTTTATATTCCAAAGAAAATTTTAGTAAATTTATACAACCCATGTGAGGAAATTCTTCCTTGTTGCACATGTGAAGGGTATTTGCCAGAAGCCCTTATTCAGTCAGTAGTAGATATTTAGCTCCATTGGGCTTCCCTAAGGATTCATTTCTTCTAGGTGTGGGATAAGCCTCTGATTCTATGTTTGGACTGTACCTCAAAACCAACATCTCCTAGCAGTTACTCTGTAATGGTTTACTTAACTTGCTCAGGCACCCTTTGAGGGGTCTATCTGATTGGCCTTTAGATCCCTTTGTCCACCCAGTGCTATACTATTGAGTACATCCTTGTTTAGCAGTGACTATGTCGTCAGAGTTCTGTAGTACAGCATAGATTTCCTGGACCTAGGTGTGGGATAACTGCTATGTTGACATGGCCTTGTACACTGAAGTGTCAGACTGAGCCATGTTGAGAAGATCTGCTATGAGATCCTCCTCTGATTCCTCCTGTAACTTACTGCAGCTACTGAGTATGTGTGCCTTGCTGTCAGGGTCAGGCCGTAATCATGTTAACTTGGTATAATTTGTGTTTCTGCCTCCTGCGTGACAACTGTACTTCATAGTTAACATTGTGTATCTTTCTCACAATAGTGAAAGGACCCTCCTTTGTTGCTTACAGCTTAGTCTGGTGAAAAGGACTGAATATATTCTCAGGTTGTCCACATGTAAAGTCTCAGGTTGTAGCTGTCCTGACATACCACGGCTTTTGTTTCTGTAGGCTTGTGGTAGGTGCTCCTTTGGCAATCCCATGAGCTAGCTCACTAAGTCTACTCTTGAAATTTAAGGTATACTTCACCTTCTCTTTCTGTTTTATAACTTAGCTTTCTTTTTTTTTTCCTTACCCCTCTCCTAACTGTTTCTCTCTTTATATTGTCCTTTATTTAAACTAAATATATTTCTACTTTAATTGCTGTATTATGATGTACTGTTCCTATTAATTGTATCATATTTATTATTTGTTCTTTATGCCATTCATTATTCTGTATATACTGTTTGTAATATACACCGGTCATATATTTTTTAAATTGTTACTGTTCTTTGAAGGTTTTCTTTCAGGACCTCCATTGTAAATTAGATACTTTATACCCAGTCGTACATTCCTGGTAAACAAATAGAAACAAATAAATAAATACATTTTCTTGGAGACAGCTGCATTAGCCCTCATAATCATCACACATTTAATCTGGGAACCCCTTCACCATGTGGCCGTAGAGAATCTCAGGTGATAAGACCCTACTTGCCAATCTCTTATTTAAACTTGTGTGCAAATGCTCATAACATAATTTTAAACTTAGAGTTAGATATCGCCACAACACTGTGAATGGTAGAGGTAGTCTTTAACTTGTTTACCCCACATGACTCCCACAAACAGGTCAACAAGTCTGACATATTAGTACCTCTATCTGTATGTTTTTTTGGGAAAATCTCCTCCAACTAAAAATGCCCCACACAGTACTTGGTACCTTATCTACTTCAGTAGAAGGCAGAACCATTGCCTCAGGGTACTTGTAAGGTTGTGTACCAGCATTAAGGTATGACTCATACCTGTAGTGCTCATGGAGCTGAGAGCCTACAGTGCCCATGGCAGTGCTACACCTTGAAGTGATTCCTCAGGTAGATGCGAAGCTACCAAGGCGACCTTGTCTTTGTGTCCTGCCTTGCCATCCTTCTGGCACTGTTTTATATCTTGGAATCCTTTTTACATACTTTCCATTACTAGTTCAAAGTACATTATAAGCAGGTTATCATCAGCGAGCTGCTCATAATCCTCTATGTTAGACTATTACTGTGAAATACCTATAAAATCCTGCATTTTGTGTCTTTGTATAACAGCATGTATTGTAATCTCCTTTCAACAGTGTCTAGTAAACCTTTCAAGGTACTTTCATGGACACTCAGGCATAAAATACACCTAAAATTACCATTCCACCCATAAATTGCCTAAATGAATACCTTGTGGTAAAAATGCAGTACTAGATGTAATACAACATGGATTTTTAAGAAGGTGGTCTGCATTAAGTTGTTTGGCTGACTAAGAACTGTTTTGGATGACAGCCTGGTTACTGTAATTTATTTTATGTATTGTCAAGGCATTTGCTAGTGTCCTTCATGATGTTATTATTCAGCATATCCTTCATATGAATGTACATCTCTACATGGTAAATGGATCAGTACTGGCGGTCCAAGTGGAAGCGGAGGATGATTATTTTGAGCCATCAGTCAAGCTGGGCACCTGTTTATACCAGCTTATGTTAAGGTTCATTCCTCAGAACTATTTGTTTAATAGGGTTGTTCTTTTTTCACCATCATCGTTGTTCCACTGAGTTACTTAAACATGCAGAAAGTATAAAAACTGGATCTGTTTTTACTTACAGTGATCATCGACCATCCTTGAATTTATACTTGGATACTGTTTCTACCTGGTTAAAGGAACCTGGTCTTTTAGTAACATTAGTAAATATAATGTGATGTACCGTGGTCCTTTATAGATCAGGCCAGATGCCTTATCTTTGAGCATTTTTATTAAAGATTTTGGAAATGTACAGGTATTTCAAAGAACAAGTATATTAACTCTGTACAGTATGTACAAAGCATGCCAGATGGTACAACACAGGTATGAAACTGAAACAAAAAAAAATCCCCTAAATAATCAGCATATTATGACTGATGACAAATTGCTATAATTCATAAAGGAGTCAACATTTAATTATTTTTCAGTCAGCAAGGGAATTTTAATCCATGGAAATGTTATAAGATTTTGGGAAATATACTGTTATTCTTGAAAGAGATCTTTTTTGAGTTGCTCCTTGTAGAGAAGTCAGGAATTCTTCTAATTTTGGCAATAAGAAGGTCTTCTTTCTCTTGGTTATATATTTTTTTCTTGCCATAGGAGTTCTCAGGGATGTTAAATTTATTTATTTATTATTTATTTATTTACATTTGTTTACCTGGAGTGTCCAACTTAGCCAAGTTTAGTCCGTTTTCTGTGGAGGCCCAGGGAGAAAAGCTCCACATATACAACAAATTACAATGCCTCAAACAATACAAACATAGTAGAAATTATAAATTCTGTCAGAATTTGGATTACATACATTTTTGTCTCAAATATTCATGCAGTAAATAAGTTAACTAGAAAGGAAGTAGCAAGGTACATATAGAAAGAGTGAAATTAACTTTGGTATATTTTAGGATTTGCTGAAATAAAGGGGGGACGAGCTAGGGTAGAAATACACAAGTGAAGGTGTGAATAGGAAGAAGGAGGGTAGGTAAAGAGAGTGTAATAGGAATGGAACTTTGTGGGGATTTAGTCAGGTTTTGGTCAGGAGCAGAGACAATTGTTAGTTAGGTGTCCTCTTAGTAGTTGTTTGAATTTAGGCTTATTATTAATGTTGAGAATGTGTTGAGGTATGTTATTCCGGATTTTGGCAACTATGTGTGAGTAAAGGGAATCACCATAACTGATGTTAGACTTGCTGACATTCAAAAGTAATTTGCTGGAAGACCTTAATGTTCTACTGCTAGAATAAGGTTGATGTAGTTTGCTGATAGATGGACAGTCCTCAGGGTGGAATATGGTTGAGTGTATTAGTACTAATTGGTTGCAGTTTAGTAAGTTGGGAAGTTCCAACCAGTTGAGTTGGTGAAGTATGGTGCAATGGGGGGTTTTTGTAAGTTGGTTGCTGGCAAATTTGGCCACTTAATGGTAACAGGATTCTAGTTTGATTGTCACATTTTCTTAAGCTGGTAAAGATGGGTGAGGCGTAAACGAGAATGGAAAGCAGATGAGTTCTACTGTGGGCAAGCCTAGTATGGGCAGTTAGGTAGGGCATAATTCTATACAGTGAGCCTAGTTTGATATGTACTTTCTTGATGACAAGGGTAAACATTTGTCAAATTTGAGGAATCTTGTCATTGGTGACTTCTAAAAGCTTTGTAGATTCAACAGGCTCGATCCGGGTGTTAATTGAAGAAAAAATATTAAAGGATGTTTAATCTAAGGATTTTTTTACCATTGGAGAAACGCATTAGTTTGGTTTTGGAAGGGTTGAGGATGAGTTGTGAATTGTTGAGATATGTTTCAATGTCAAAGAAGGATTGTTGAGTTTTGGGGAGAAGACTTGATAGGGATGGGGCAGAGCAGATAAGGGAGGACTCATCTGCATATTGGACTAAGGTAGAGTGATATATGGCACTGTTTACTTTATTTGTAAATATTGTGCAAAGAATGGTATTAGTAATGGAGCCCTGAGGTATAAATATTACGAACCAAGCCAGGTGCCTTATTAAACAATGAAGCAATTGAAATTCATATATGTTTATAAACAATCACCTGTCTTTCAAGGAAGATGCTTGTTCAATAAGGGCTAAAGCTTTTATGACTGTGTTTAATTTTCACAACTTTGGCATCCAGGACCTCATTCATAGTAATAAGGATGTATATATTTTTATAATAGGTCTATTATTGAATGCAGTGCTGTGTTCTGCTCTTGTACTAAAGGGGAACTGTTGATACTTAAGAATATACCAAAGAAATTTATTGGGAGGATTAAAGATAAGGGGCAGACAGAGTTTAGGGCTTAGGTTATTACATATTCTTATTTTTAGGGCATTGTTTGGGATTACAGCTGTTTGATAATAATAATAATAGTATTTCTTTCCATCTTTATTATTGCAACAACAACAAGGAGTACTTTGTGTGTCCTTCTGTTGCCAGCTGCTGAATAAGCTTCCGTGTATATTGGAAGTTTAGACTACTTGTCTACAGGCCTGTATTCAGTTTACTTACTTGTTGTTTCATTAGTTCTCTGTTATTAAGGTCTGCTATATAGTATGCTAGGCTAAGTATGCTTTATTTATTTATTTTTATTGTATCTGTTTGTTAACTGGATAAGCTCAGTGGACCCAGGAGCTCTGTCTGGTTACGTGACTTGCTGAGCATCACATAAGGTGGGGGGAATCAAAGCCTGTACCCTTCATTACAGGAAGGAGCCTATTAACAGCCCAGAGCCCTAATCCTTTGTCCTAACTTCTAACTTGTGTTATACTGTCACATGCACTGATGAGTCTGATAATCAGGATATACTGAAAAGCAATCAGACTGCCTGCTGTCTTTTTTTTTTTTTTAGTTTGTTAACCAGGTAGACCTACTATGCACAACTGACTCTTTTTAGGAGTGACCTTGGAGGACTGTTTAGTTAAGAAACTTGCCTAGAATCACACAGTAGACAATTGGAGACTGAGAGATTCAAATCCAGTACTGCAGGCAGCCTTAATCCTATGTACTAGACTTCCAAGCTTGCTGTTTTTTGTTTTCTTAATATGAAATGCATAGCCAATCTTTAAATATCTGCCAAGAATACACTGTGCTGTTGCTACATTGTATTTAGCACAGTGTAACCACTTGTACAATATCTCAATGTGAAAATTCATTAATTTTAACTTCCATTTGTTACTGTTGTTTGTCTTTTGCACGATGTTCTTCGTGTTTCACTGTTGCAGTCATTACATTTGGGTTATCTGCCTGCAGGTAGCCCTCAGCCGGCCTGAATATCAAAGTCTTGGATTCCTGCATCGGATGCTTGTTCTTCTTCCATGGCGTCAGGTTGTCAGGGATATAAAACATGCAGCCAATGCCATTACATCAGTCTTTCTTGCTGCATGGTGCCCGAAGCAGAAGCAGTTCGTAAGTGCCGGTCGGCCGACTCCTGACATTTTCGTTTTCGAGTTTCTGAACTTAAGTCTTCAAAAAAGTAAGTACCCTGTTGGGGATCCTTTTTCTTGCTCTTAACTGATGTCTGTAAAAGTTAACAATTATTTTACATGTAGAAAGCAAATACCTCATAAAGATTTTCATTCGTACTGCATTCCTTGCTTAGGCCCAGACCACAACATCCCTCGCTGTCGGTTTTGTGCCTTATTCAACCCCCGGACTATTCGTCGTCGGTTTCTTTTTGCAGCAAATTATTTCGGTACTTGGTTTAACTATCCAGAAATGGCTTCAGTAAGCCATCCAACTACCGACATTCCGAAAAAAAACGTAAAGATAGAGACAGACTGCATAGGTCCAAAGCTGCCGACGACGCTTCCGTTAAGCTAGTCACCAGTTCGCCTGTACTCAGTGAGGCGCGTTTGCAGCCCTTGATACCCGCTACTTCAGATTCGCAGGCCTCTACTGAGACCCATTCGGAGTCCGGTATGCCGTGAGATGCTTCTTCGACTATGGAATTTGCGGATGTCTCTACCTTGGATGGGTCCGGAGCCGCTTTGCAGGCACCAGCTTCTGAGGGTGTATTCAGGCCTACTGACTTGCATTTCAAACAGACGCCATCTTCTTCTTCAAGGCCTAAAACTCGAACCACGCCTAGAAAACCAACATCCAAACTGCATGGTCAGGCCCCTGTGCCTAAAAAACAAATGATAAGAATGGCTGAAGACCTCATTACTTTAATTAGGGGAAGCCAGCCTTCACCCTTTAAGAGACCTAGAACTGATTTTCCTTCTGATTCTTCTGATCAGGATTCTGAATTTTCTGTTTCTTCTGATTACCAGGATTTGCCCTTCTCTACCTATTAGGATTCTGATGCAGTGGATTCCATTCGCTCTGCTTCTCCTCTAGAAGATTTTTCTTTTGGTGAAACCTTGCACACTCTTAGGGAGAATCTCCGTTGGGAAAGCCAGGATTACTCTGACTCCAAAAAGAGGCTTAGGGAATTTTTTACTCCTCCCTCAATACAGGCCTTTAGCTATCCCTCCTGTCCTGGACATTGTAGATGATGCCTTCTTGGAATTTAGCCTGGCCCCAGACAATTTACCTCCAGCTCCCAGGAAGCCTGATAGGTATTACAGAGTACCTGACTCTCACAAGATCCTTTTCAAGAATCCTACTGCGGGCTCAGAGACCATTTCCCAAGGACCTAAAGGCATTAAGGCTACTTCTGCCAAAACCCTATCCCCTCTGATAGAGATTCCAGGGCCTTGGACAGATGGGGGTAAGAAGGTGTACACTTCTGCTACTTTGGCCATCAGGGCCTTAAACTGCCACTTTCATATGTTAAAGTATCAGCAGCATATTATGGGACTACTTAAACAGAAAATGATGTTGATTCCTGACTGTGCTGAAAATAAAGAATTACAGGATTTAATGCATTATGCTGAACAAGTTGGTAAACATATTTTGTAATGTGGTTTGGACTCTTTAGAAGCATCTTGCAGGGCTGCTGTCACTGGGTCTGTACTTAGAAGGCATGCTTGGCTTAAGGAGCAAAATTTGCCAGATCATGTTATAGCTAAATTACTGGATGCTCCCTTAAACCAAGACCGCCTGTTTGGCAACAAAGCAGAAGAAGTCCTTAAAAAGATGGAGGAAGAAGCTAAATCTATGCAAACTGTTAAAGATTTCCTGCAAGTACAGTCTCCTAGATTTAGCAGGCATTGGCCTTCTAAGAATTGGTCCTTTTCTGTCTCTTCCAGGCCTTCTCAGTTCAAGCCCAGGAACAGCAGACCACCTAGGCTACAGTACAGGCCTAAACAGTGGGGGGCTTCCACTTCCAAAGCTGGAAGTAGTAAGACACCCCCTATGGAAAAATGTCACAATGACTTAACCTTAAACCGTCCAAGCCCTGCTCATCTGCCTGCTCCCTCAGGAGGAAAGATCGCCCTGCATGCAAAAAACTGGGAACTCATTACCCAGGACAAATGGGTTTTAAATATAGTTTCTCAAGAATACGGATTCCACTTCCACACCTTACCAACCCCATAATGGTTGGCCAGATCTACCCCCAAATCAGTGGGCAGAGGCTCAACAGCAGGTTGTCTCTCTTCTAAGTATCAGGGCTATTCAGCCTGTCCCAGCAGAAGAAAGGGGACAAGGTTTTTACTCAAGACTTTTCCTGGTACCTAGAAAAGACAGTTCCTGGCGTCCTATCCTGGACCTCTCTATTCTAAACACCATTTTGGTAATCCCAAAATTCAAAATACTAACACTTCAACAGCTGCTTCCTATGCAAGGCAAAGATGCCTGGTTGGCAACCCTAGACTTAAAGGAAGCTTACCTGCACATTCCAATAAGGAAATCTTGCAGGAAATACCTACACTTCAGAGCAGGCTCCATGCACTATCAGTTCTCTGTGCTTCCATTTGGCTTATCTACTGCACCCAGGGTATTCACAAAGTGTCTAGCTCCAGTCATTGCATTTGCAGGCAAAGAAATATTCATATATATATATATATATATATATATATATATATATATATATATATATATATACCCATACTTGGATGATTGTCTAACTCATGTAGAAAGCCAGGACATGCTACTAAAACATCTGGCATTTGTAAAGAAACTTCTAACCTCACTGGGGTACACCATAAACGAATAGAAATCTCATCTAGTACCCCGCCAACAAATTGTATTCCTGGGAGCAAGCTTGAACACAACTTCCCAGTTTGCTTACCTCACGCCAGAGAAACACGTTTATTTGACAGCCTATTTCAAACTACTGGCCACAAAGTCCAGCTGTCTGCAAGCCCTGGGGTTCATGGCCTTTTGCATTCTTCTAATTCCATATGCAAGACTGCATATGCGGAAACTGCAATGGTATCTAAAAAACCTATGGTGTCAACATTCTTAGGACCTGGAATCAATGATTCCTATCATTCCTTGCATAAAGACAGAGTTCCTTTGGTGGGTAGAGGCCTGCGGCCTCAACAAGGGGCTCCCATTCACTCTACCCCCTGCCGCCCAAACCTTAACAACAGATGCATCAGACTATGCATGGGGGGGCTCACTTGGCAGGGCAGTGCATTCAGGGCAAATGAAGCCCAAGTCAGATGCACCTGCATATCAATCAAAAATAAATGTTAGCTGTACAGAATTCCCTGACAACCTTCAAGGACCACATTCTTCCAGGACAATTATTGGTAAAGACAGACAACACCAATGTTATGTGGTACATAAACAAGCAGGGGGGAACCCACTCGTACCCTCTCTGTAGACTAGCCATGGCTCTGTGGAACACAGCCTTGAGCTACCAAGTGCACCTACAAGCTCAGTTCCTGCCAGGCAAGCTAAATTCACTGGCAGACAACCTAAGCAGAAATCTCATGGACCCACACGAGTGGAAACTGGAACCAAAGATATTCAACCTTTTGAGAAACAAATGGGGGAATCCAGAGATAGACCTGTTTGCCTCCCTTCAGAACTATCAATTGGACAAATTCTGCACAAGGGCTTCCCACAGTCAAGCTTGAAAAGTGGATGCCCTGTCCTTCATCTGGGAAAGCCTCTCAGTTTATGCCTTACCCCCTTGCCTCTCCTCTCAAAAGTTCTGCTGAAGATCAAACAGGACAAACCAAGGACAATACTGATTGCACCAAACTGGCCACGCCAACACTAGTATCCCCTCTTGCACGGTATGTCACTGCTGGAACCATGGCACCTGCCTCAGACCCCTTCCCTGCTGCCCCAGCAGGAGGGCCAGATTCTGCACCCTCAACTTCAAACCCTGAACCTTGCAGCCTGGCTTATTCCTTGAGCTCTCTAATAACATCCCTCAGTAAGCAGGTGCTAGATGTCATTCTGGATGCAAGATGCTGAAAAGTGGAAAAGATACTGTTCCTGGAGCCAGACTCAGGGGATGGACACAACAGTGCCCAGCTTACCACATATTCTTCAGTACTTAACAGAGATGCTGCACAAGGGCCTTTCCTTCTCGTCAATCAGAATTCATGACTCTGCCATTTCAGCTCATTACAATACTGAACCACCCCTCTTCTCTCACCCCCTGCTAAAGCAATTCCTCAGAGGGACCAAAAATTTTAAGAGCACCCAGGAGAGCCCCTACTCCAGCCTGGGACCTTAACTTTGTATTGGAAAAGCTCACTCTACCTCCTTTTGAGCCAGCTGCAACTGCAGAGTTGAAATTCCTTTCTTGGAAAACAGCCTTCCTTCTAGCCATCACTTCAGCAAGAAGAGTGTATGAATTACAGGCCGTCATGGCAGTGGAGCCATTCATCATCTTCCATGCAGACAGGGTGTCCCTTAGGACCAATCCTTCCTTTATGCCCAAGGTGGTGTCTAGTGTGGCCCTTAATCAGTCCATTCATTTGCCTACTTTTTTCCCAAATCCACAAAACAAAGGAGAACGAATACTGCACTCTTTGGACGTGCACAGGCAACTTAGATTTTATTTGGACAGGACCAAGCCTCTCAGAAAATCTGAACAGCTGCTAGTTGGCTTTGCTGCAGGGGCAGAGGGGAAGGCCATTTCAAAGCAAACCATTTCTAAGTGGATAGCCCATTGCATTAATTTCTGCTATAAGCACCATGGAAAACCTACCCCACAGGGGATAAGATCACATTCAACCAGGGCTGCATCTACCTCTACAGCCTTTCTCAGAGGTGTCCCTACCAGGGACATCCTTGAAGCTGCTACCTGGAGCTCTGTATATACCTTCACCAAGCATTACCACATGCCTATTTTTTCTAAATACAGAGCTAGTTTTGCAGGGCTTAATAGCTGATCCTAATGCGCTCTAACTTCCTCCTCCCTTACTTAGCTTTGGGAATCAACCCAAATGTAATGACTGCAACAGTGAAAATCGAAGAACATAGTTTAGTTGTGTACACTTACCATAAATGTAGATGTTCGAGTGTATTTACTGTTGCAGTCCTGGTTACCCTCCCTCCAGCCCCCTGACATCTCTTGGCTATACCTTTCTTCTTGTTTAGTGTATTTCAGCTTTCTGGTGTGTTTGCTTTTTGTTGGAGGTGTAACCTAACATATAATTGCTTTCCATTATGGGGGCACCTGACATCTGGGGCAAGAAAAACTGATGTAATGGTGTCGGCTGCATGTTTTATACCTCTGACGACCTGACGTCATGGAAGAAGAGACAGCATCTGACACAGGAATCCAAGACTTTGATATTCAGGTCAGCTGAGAGTTACCTGCAGGCAGATAACCCAAATGTAATGACTGCAACAGTGAATACACTCGAACATCTACATTTATGGTAAGTGTACACAACTGTACTTTCTGTATAGCGAAGCCTTTCTCCCTGGTCCCCGCTGTAAATGGGCTATACCTGGTATGGTAACCTTGTCAGCAAAGTTTAAGGAATATAGTTTTCTCATCCATCAGTAAATACAGCAAGTTAAATTTCCTTATAATAGTCATGCAAAAAAGAGGAAAGGTGCTGTATTACACTTAGAAGACAGTTTTTTTCTGTTTGAATAAATTCTGCATGAATTTTTATTCTACAAAATATGTTGGTTTATTAATAACATTACTTCCTGCAGAATAGCATGTCATCTCTGCAGAACCAGTACCCTCCATCAATTTTCCTCAATGAATTGTCCAAAACTGCATAATGCCATTCCTTAGAATCCTAAAGGATTGTATGGTTCCTGCGCTGGTTTGAATCCCCCAGATGTAATTTCTAGCTAAGATTGTATTTCTCTTTCTTTTCAATGATAGTATAGTATATATCTTTTCTAGGAGTAGACAGCTTTATTTTTTTTTGGCTATTTATATAATTTTCTTAGACAGTGGTGGTACTTCGTCTGAATTGTAAGGTAGTAATTGTGGTCTTTGTATCTGGAATTTTGAGAAACTAAGCCTAAAGTATTTTTCTTTGTTTTTTTATGGTTTGGTTTCAAGATGACCTGGGCTTCTTTCCACTTTAACTGCTGTCTTTTTTTTTTTTATTTTACTTGCTGGAGGTTGGTCTTGTTAGTGTTCTTTATTTATGTGCCTAATACTTGTAAGCTGGAGAGAAGAAAGTTTAGTTTATATCCTACAGGCAGAATGCGATTCAGTACACATCTTATGTAGTATTCATATTGGTTGTGCTTAAACTATTTAGGCCCTGCTATTTTTGTATTTATTTTCACTTGTATTACTAACTCTAGTCCTTTGTTCTTATTTAATTAATTTATGTTTTTATTTGTTAACTGGTTGGATGAGCTTTTCAGTCATGCCCAGGGCCAAAATACAATATAAACATAACACCAAACATCTTAATCACAGTGATAGAATGTAAAAAGCCTGTACAATGACAAACTGATGTAAAGACAGTAAGAATATACAACAGAAACAAGAACACATTTATACATAGCTCTCAACTGGCCAGATTTTTGCAGAATGTCAAGATTTTTCCCTCATAATTTTGATCTGTTTCTCATAAAATTGTCATTTTCTGACAATTCACTGGCAAATCACTGAGGACTGAAGTCAGAAAATAATGGCAGACGTATTTGTTTCAGACATCATATCTTTCAGAAATTTCATTTCAATTCAAAAACCTGTTATTCTATCAACTTTCTGAGCTTGTAAAAGCAATATTTAAAATGTTTCCCTTATTTTTGGACATTTGTCCTCCCCATGATTTGTGGTTTTGTCCAGATTTCTTGCTCTAAAAGGTTGAGAGATATGCACGGATAGTAGAAGGAAGCGGTTATTACAGTAGGAATTAATTAGCTGGCTAAGGTTTCAGAAATAGAAGTCTAACAATTTACTAAAGAATGGAAGGAAATTCTAAATTTACCTTTTACATATGAAGCATGTTCACTTTGAGTAATTGTTTGAGTTACTTCTGGAGATGGAAGTTGTTGTCAGGTTTTCTTAATTTTGCAGGTGGTGAGTTGAATGGGATAGGGGTTATTTTAGAAAAAAACAACAAGGAAGCAGGACCAAATGTACCACTGGTGCCAATAAACAAAACGTAGTAATAAAAATAAAATAAAGGCACCAAGTGTCAAGGTTCATGACTAAAAAACTTTAATATAAAACATTTAGATATAAAAGAGTAAGTGCTTTCACGATGTTTAAGCTCGCTTCATCAGACTAAATGAATTGCCACATACCACATCAATTTATATTAATTAATAACCAATCAATGGCCTTAGCACAATTTAAAATGACTGAACATAAACACAAAAACAAGGGGCACTGACTATAATTCTGATCTGAGATATATAAAAATAAGTATCCTTTTCTGTAAGTGTTTTTTTTTTATTGTATCTGCTTTATTTTCTGAAAAAAATATATATATACTTGTTTCCTGACTTTCTAAACTATTATAGTCCAGTTTTCAGGTTAATGCTGAATTCAGGGCTGTGTTACAAGTCTCTGTTTTTGTCCATACCTTACTTGGATAGAAGTAAGTTTCTCTGTTCACCTGTGAGAGAGGGGAGCTTTGAGCAGCCTATCTGTCCCTGGAGGAATGGTATCAGCCCAGAAATTCGTAGTTTATTGGCCATTTTGGGCTAATTTCTATCTCTTTCATTTCCCTGCTATAAAAACCACATTTGAAAAGATTTAAACGAAAATTTATTAGTAACGCTACTTTGTAAGTGCATAATAATACAGTCAACACTAACAGTAATACATAATAGTAATAATCTTATAAATTTTCAAACTAAAAAATAAAAACCACATTTGCTTGGTTTTGTGAGCCGGGCAGTGCCGGTTAGCTAGGGTATAACTATTCCTGGCCCACAAAGTCTCCTCTTCAATTTTTCCCTTGGAACTTTCAACTTAAGCACTCAAACCATTCATTTCTCAGCCCGGCACTTGCTCAAAACTCATAGCAAGCACTTATAAACCTTAGCACTAGACCCCCCCCCTTATACTGTACAGAAGGACAAGGCACTCTATTTGACCTTACAAGCCAATCAGTAAAACAGTTCACTGTACCTATCCAGGCATGTCCAAAGGGCAGTTTCAGGTGTACTCTCCAGTCCAACTAGTGAATCTGGGCATTTTGAGACAATGTTACAACTGCCTCATGTACACAGACAGCCCTCTCCTCCTACCACCAAACACTAATACATGCGAGAGATGCAGTTATACAGCCAGACTGGAGGCTAAGCTCTCTCAACCCAAGACTGGATCAGACAGTGAAGAGGAGAAGGGAAATACTTGCATCACATCACCAATCTCACATAGACCCATTAAACCAGCACTGGCAAAAAACACACATAAATACACGAAAACATACTTGGAGGCTCTAAATAAAAATCTGCAAAAGCAACAGAGACCTCCAAAGCAGACATCCAAGCAATCTTCACCCCCCCAACACAAACCATGAGACACAGGGTCTGTATCATATATTCGAAATTCCAAAATATCGAACACCATAAGCTCAAACTTGGAATTTCAAAATATGATAACATTGAACACTCAGAATAGCAAATTTTTTTCCAGGGAAAAAAATTGCTGTTCCGAGAAACATACACACAACACAAGCACACCAAAATAAATAGAACATACACATACACTTAACAAAACCCTACTTCTAACCCTACACTAAACCGTACATACATTCCTATCTATCCACTAACCTTAACCCGCACCCTAACCCTAAGGTCCGTAACTATCACACACTTACCCTACGAAACTATACACAAACAAACTAATTAAAACACACACACACAACAAAACCCTACTTCTAACCCTACACTAAACCATGCATAACATTCCTACCTATCCACTTACCTTAACCCGCACCCTAACCCTAAGGTCCGTAACTATCGCACCACAGTGGAGGAAGCCACGGAACGGCCCACCGAAATCTTGCCCTAGGTAAGAATTCGATGTTCCAGGGCTTTGCTATTTTCATCCTTTGATGTAGTTGGTTCGATATTATGACATTCGAAGTTTTGCAACTTCAGTGTTATAATATAGACCCGAAACACATACTTCACAAAGCAGGTGTGCCACGCAATCACAGCCCTTAAGGCAAAATAACATTCCCAACACACTCCAACACACTAGTAATAGGTGACTCTATAGTCAGGCACACTGATGTCCCACTCACTAGGATGAACAAGGAGAAGGTTACTGTTAGCTCCCTGTCGGGTGCCAGGATCTGCCACATAACACAAGCACTCGGGTCACTCCAGAACAAGTACAAATATGACTCTGTAATTGTCCATGTTGGTGTGAATGACCTGAGCCGTACCTCCCTGGACTACCTGAAAAGAGACATGGAAGAGCTCTCTGACCACGTAGCCCAGGCCGGTATGACCCTAACCCTGAGTAGCATCCTGCCCTCACCAAGAATGATACCACGATATAAAGAAAAAATTATCAATTTCAACAATTGGCTAAATTTCTGGTGTCATTCAAAGGAGATCCAGTGTCTGTCCGCCTGGGATGACATGCTCAACAAGGCACGCTGCTTTTCTAGAGACGGCTTGCACCTGTCACCCTTAGGCTTTCAAATACTGGCTAAGGCTCTTGCCACCCCCATAGTGCCTTTTTAGGCAAGGCTGAAAAGACAAACCCACCGCGGTAAATAGCACAAATAACAAAAAACTGAGGGTAATGCTACTTAATGCCAGAAGTCTAAATCTCAAAATGCACGCACTCGAGGCACTCCTCCGTATGGAGAAAATCGATATATGTGCAGTAACAGAAACCTGTTTAAGGCTCCAGAGAGTACCCCAGCACTACCAGGCTACAACTCATACCATACATTTTAGCCACAGAACCCAGACCGAAATACAAAAGGCGGGAGCGTATCCATATTCATCAAGGATACCCACACCTCCAGGTTAGTGGCACAGCACGATGTTTCAGAGATCATCCACATGCAACTAACAACGGGCAAAACTGCAATTCAAATTGCAGCTTGCTACAGATCACCCATCATGTCCCAGGACCCCCATTCTGCGTTTCTGGAAACACTGGGAAACATAAAGGTCCTACCAAACACCCTAATATTGGGTGATTTCAATTACCCAAACATTAACTGGGAGAACTACTCAAGTGCTAACTCCGTTGCCCAACATTTCCTAGAATTTATAGACTCAAATGCCCTGGCTCAACTGGTCATCACTCGCACCAGAGGTGACATATTGGATGTGGTCATCACCAACATGGGCGACCAGTGTTCCACACCGGAGGTCAACCCCTCGCTGGTTAGATCTGACCATAAACAAATCACTCTGGATATCCACATTCTGCCCCCACCACCGGTCAAGGAAACCACCGTAAAAAACTTTTCAAAAGCAAACTTCATGTTACTTAAGATCGAGGTGGAAAGTTTCAAAGCCCCCATGCTAAAGGATAACACTGTCCAAGCTGCAAAATCCTTTACTAATGCATGGATCATGCTATCCCAAGCGAAACCAAGACTCACTCCTCCAAGAAAAGGAAACCAGTCTGGTGGACCCCCGCCATAAACAAGCTATACAACAGAAGGAGGAAACTAGTACAGAAAAGAGCAAAATCCCAAGAAGGGAAGACATCCCTGATCAATATCAGCAAGAAACTACGTTCCTTCATAAAATCATCCAAGGCTAGCTTCGAAAGAAAAATTGCCAAGGACTCCAAAGATAACCACAAGGCATTTTTTAGCTATGTCAAGAATCTAAATGGCAATGCTCAGATCTGCTCGGAGTTAGTGCAGAATGGCACAAAATACACTGAACCGACCAATATCGCCAACATCCTGATAGACAGGTTCATTGCAAACTTCACCCCCCCCTCTCACCACCAAAAGGGCCAATAACCATACCAGAAGAATGTAGAGCCCCAGAAATCACAGACACTCAGGTTAAAACAGCCCTCTCCAAAGCCAAAAACACAGCATCAGTAGGACTGGATGGCATCCCAGGCTGCGTCCTACATGAGCTCAAAGACGAACTAACCCCTCACCTAAACACACTGTTCAAACTCAGCCTCTCCACAGGCTGCGTACCCATAGAGTGGTGCACAGAAATGGTTATTCTGCTCCACAAAGGTGGGGCCACAACAGACGCGGGGAACTAGCTTGGTCTGCAGGGCTATAGAGCGCATCATTATGGAACTCATTAACAGAGACATATGGAACCTCCAAACACTGGACCCTACCCGGCTTTGTTAAGGGCAGATCATGCCTCCTAAACCTGGTGGACTTCTTTGAGACAGTTACCAAGGCTATAGACGAGGGAAAGGTGGTACACAAAGCCTACCTAGATTTTGCAAAGGCCTTTGACACCATTCCCCATTCTGGTATTATAGACAAGCTCACCAGCCTGAACATAAACCCCTGTGTCTCAAGATGGGTTGCCAACTGGCTCACAGACAGATCCCACATGGTGAAAGTTGTCGAAGCTAGGTCCGACTCTAAACTGGTTACAAGTGGCATTCCCCAGGGCTCAGTTCTAGGACCCCTCCTATTCGGCATATACTTCTCAGAGGTACAGGCAAGCACAGGAGGACGATGGCTGATCAAGTTCTAGCTCATCAGTGGGAGTGGTAAGCACTAGGTAACCTATCTACCACATAAGGAGTGATTCTGGACCAGAAATTGTAGTTATTAGCCATTTGGGCAGTTTTTTCCATCTCTGTCAACTTTCTGATTTAAAAGCCCGCATTTGCACTTGTTTCCCCCCATTCCTGTAACTAGTTTAGTCCAGATACAAATTCTTAGTTTTAGCACTTGCATTTGCTTATTCGTGATCAGCACTTGTTCAGAACTTGTAAGCACTAAATAACCTACTAATTACTACAGCACTCAACCTGCCTCATTACCTAGAGGAAAACAGTTTTGGTACTTACTCTCCTCACTTGCTTAGAGAAAAACAGCTCTTGTACTCACTTTCCTCACCTATCTAGAGGAAAATAGTTTTAGTTCAGGCATGTCCAAGGGTCAGCTCCCAGTGTTCTCTCCTGTCTATCTGATGAATCTGGGCATCTTGGGACAATGGAGAAATTGCCTCATGTACACAGACAACCCTCTCCTCCTACCACCCAACACTACAACCTGTGGGAGATGCACTTATCTAGCCAAACTGGAGGTAAAGCTCTCTCCACTCAAGACTGAACTTGACAGTCAAGAGGAGAAGGTAAACACTTGCACTACACCACACTCATCACACAGTCTCACTAAATCTACACCACCAAAATCCACACATAGAAACACAAAAACATTCGCGGAGGCTCCCAATAATAATCTGCTCAAGCAACAGAGACCTCCAAAGCAGAAATGCAAGCAACCTCCACCCCCCCCAACACAACCCAAATGACACATAGCCCGCAGACTCAGTGTGCCACTCAACCACAGCCAATAAGTCAAAACAACATACCCAACACACTAGTCATAGGTGACTCTATAGTCAGGCACACTGATGTCCCACTCACCAGGCTAAACAAGGAGAAGGTTACTGTCAGCTGCCTGTCGGGTGCCAGGATCTGCCACATAACCCACGCACTGAGGTCACTCCACAACAAGTACAAATATGACTCTGTCATTGTCTATGTTGGTGTGAACGACCTGAGACATACCTCCCTGGACTACATGAAAAGAGACATGGAAGAGCTCTCTGATCTTGTATCCCAGGCAGGTATGACCCTAGTCTTGAGTAGCATTCTGCCATCACCCAGAATGATGCCACAGTATAAGGACAAAATGATTGACTTCAACAATTGGCTAAGCTTCTGGTGCCATTCTAAAGGGATCCAGTATCTGTCTGCCTGGGATGACATGGTCGACAGACCACGATGCTTTGCCAGAGATGGCCTGCACCTGTCACCCCTGGGATTCCGGATACTGGCTAAGGTTCTTGCTGCCCCATAGTGCCTTTTTTAGGCAAGGTTCAAATGACAAATTCACCACCGTAACAGGAATAGGCAAGCAAAAACTGAGGGTGATGCTGCTCAATGCTAGAAGTCTAAATCTCAAAATGCACTCACTCGAGGCACTCCTTAAAATGGAGAACATCGATATTTGTGCAGTGACTGAGACCTGGTTCACGGCTCCAGAGAGCACGCCTGCAATATCAGGCTATAGCTCATGCCACACTTTTCGGCCATGTAACCTGAACCAGAACACCAAAGGTAGTGGTGTGTCCGTATTCATTAAGGATATCCACACCTCCAGGCTAGTTGCTCAGCATAATGCAGCTGAGGTTATCCAAGTGCATCTAACTCTGGGCAAAACTGCAATCCAAATTTAGCTTGCTACAGATTATCCACCATGCCCCAGGATCCCTAATCCTCTTTTCTTGATGTACTGAAAAATATTAGGGTTCAACCAAACACCCTAATAATGGGCGATTTCAACTACCCCACCATTAACTGGGAAAACTACTCATGTACCAACTCCTTCACTCAACACTTTCAGGAATTCATAAACTCCAATGCCCTGGATCAACTTAACCACACCCCCACCAGGGGCAACAATGTCCTAGATCTAGTCATTACCAACATGAGTGTTCCACACCTGAAGTCAATGTCTCATTGGTCCGATTCGACCATAAGCTAATTACCCTAGATATCCACATCCTGCCCTCACTCCCGATTAAGATAACCATGGTAAAAAATTTCTCCAAAGTCAACTTCATGCTTCTTAAGACAGAAGTGGTGAACTTCATGACACTCATGCAGATGGACAATACAGTTACGACTACCGAATCCTACACAATTGCACTTTATAAACACTTACATGAGTGCATGGATCGTGCTATCCCAAACAGAACCAAGACGCTATCCTCCCAAAAAAGGAAGCCAATCTGGTGGTCCCCTGCCATAAACAAACTGTACAACAGAAGGAAGAAACTGTTGCAAAAGAGAGTAAAATCCCATGAGTGGAGGAACTCACTGGTCAGCCTCAGTAAGAAGTTGCGATCCGTCATAAAATCCTCCAAAGCTAGTTACGAAAACAAAATCGCCACTGATTATAAAGACAGCCACAAAGCATTCTATAGCTATGTCAAGAATCTCAATGGCAACACTCAGATCTGCTCTGAGTTACAGCACAATGGGACTAAATATACAGACCCAATTGATATTGCCAACATCCTGGCAGATAGGTTCAGTGCTAACTTTACCCCCCCTTTCAACCCCCTAAAGAGCCCATCTCTATACCGAAAGAATGCAAAGTTCCTGTAATCATGGCTGCACAGGTAAAAATCACACTCTCCAAAGCCAAGAACACAGCATCCATGGGACCAGACAACATCCCAGGCTGCGTTCTACACGAACTACAGAATGAACTGGCACCCCACCTAAGTACCATGTTCAGTCATAGCCTCACCTCAGGCTTTGTGCCTACTGAATGGTGCACAGCGACGGTTATCCCACTCCACAAAGGGGGAGCCACCACGGACCACAGGAACTACTGCCCCATTAGCCTGACGAGCCTGGTCTGCAAGGCCATGGAACATATCATCATGGAACTTATAAACAAAGACATTGGTAATCTCCAAACTCTGGACCCCTCCCAGTTCAGGTTTGTAAAAGGCAGATCATGTCTCCTAAACCTGATAGACTTCTTTGAAGCAGTCACCAAAGCCGTAGATAAGGGTAAGGTGGTTCACACAGCCTATCTAGATCTTGCCAAGGCTTTCGACACCATCCCCCACTCTGGAATTATAGATAAACTCACTAAGTTAGGTATAAATCACTATGTCACAAGATGGGTTGCCAACTAGCTCACTGATAGAACCCACACTGTGAAAGTAGCAGACTCCAAATCCGACTTCAGACCAGTGACAAGTGGAGTACCACAGGGTTCAATCCTGGGTCCTCTCCTGTTTGGTATCTACTTCTCTGAAGTACAGGCTAACACAGAAGGTCTTTGGCTAATGAAGTTCGCAGATGACTGCAAACTAGGAGACATAATCAAAACTCCTAATGATGTGGATATCCTACGAAAGGGCCTCACTGAAACAGATGCATGGTGTCAAAGCCATGACCTCAAGCTGAATGCCAAAAAGTGCATTGTCATCCCCTTTGGTAAAAACTCTGTACCCATGAACTACAACATAGGCGGTAGTATACTTAACACCGAAAATGTGATAAGAGACTTTGGGACACAGGTGGACAGTAGTCTCTCCTTTGATAATCACAATGCCACAGTACTCAGGAAATCCTTCTACGCGGCACACCTCATCACAAAAGGTTTCTCATCCAGAAAAAAAAGAGATCATTGTTCCCCTCTACTCATCACTCATAGACCCATTATAGAGTACAATGCAACTGGAAAGGCCACAGAAATACCTCACAAAGAGGATTACCAGCCTCAAACAGATGCTCTACGCCGACCGTCTAAAAAAACTCCAGCTTTACTCCATCACATATCGCCTACACAGAGGTGATCTCTGCCTAACATACAAAGCTATGTCAAACCCAGAGCTGCTGGACATGCTCCACTTAAAGAAATCCCAATCCCTCCGAGCTACACACTCTAGAAACTTAAACCTTGTCACCACAATAAACAGAACATGCCAGAGGGATAGATTCCTGTCCCAGAGACTTCCCATACTCTGGAATAAACTACCTATCTATATCAAACAAAGCTCCTCATTAGCAATCTTCAAGAAAAATCTTGATGATTGGATGGGAAATAGGAAATTCACCCTGGGGATCACCTCTGTGGCTTTGCCCGACAGTGGCACAGGAAAATAATTTTCTTGGGTGGCAAAAGCCAGGGTACCTTTTTGGCTGGGCTTGTATAAACCCCAGGGCCAATAGCCTAGTACCTAGCTATGAACCTATGAACCTAGCTATGAACCTATGAACCTATGACTGCAAACTAAGGGCTATAATTGATTCTCCGGCTGACACGGACATCCTCCAAAAGGATCTCACTGAGACAGATACCTGGTGTCAAAATCATGGCCTCAAGCTAAATGCCGAAAAGTGCATAGTCATCCCCTTTGGAAAAAACAAAGTACCCACAAACTACCACATAGGTGGTAGTCCCCAAATATGGAAGAAGTAATAAGGGAGCTGGGGACCCAAGTAGATAGTAATCTCTCCTTTGATAATCACATTGCCAAAGTGGTTAGAAAATCCTTCTATGTGGCCCACCTAATCACAAAAGGGTTCGCATCCAGATTAAAAGAGGTCATTGTGCCCCTCTATTCATCACTCATCCGACCCATCATAGACTACAACGCCCCATTTGGGATGTACCTTACAAGACACCTGCAACAGCTGGAAAGACCACAGAAGTAAAGCACCAAGAGGATCACTGGCCTCAAACAGATGCCCTATGCAGCTCGACTGAAGAAACTGTAGCTGTACTCGGTTGCATACTGCCTACTCAGAGGTGATCTCTGCCTGACATACAAGGCCATGTCCAACCCAGAATTGATGGACATGCTCCACCTAAAGAAAACCATATCCCCTCGAGACACACGCTCTAGGGATCTAAACCTCACCACAACAGTAAAAAGGATGTGCTGGAGAGATAGATTCCTGTCCCAGAGACTTTCCATGCTTTGGAGCAAGATTCCAGTCTACATTAGGCAGAGCTCCTCACTAACACTCCAAGAGAAACCTTGACGAGTGGATGGGAAACAGAGGGTTTACCCCGGGGATAACTTCAGTGGCTCTGCTGGACAGAGGCACAGGGAATTAATCTAAGGGGGTGGCGAAAGCCAGCACATTCTGGCTAGGCTTATAAATACCTTCGTGCAGATAGCCTAGTACCTACCTATGAACCTAAAAACATGCATCCTGCAATGTTTAAGTAATGCTGCGGAACATTTTAAAAACAACATGTGTGTGTGTATATCTATATGTATGTGTATATATATATATATATATATATATATATATATATATATATATATATATATACACACACACATACATATAAATATATATATATATATATATATATATATATATATATATATATATATATATACACACACGCGCACACACACACACACACACACACACACACACACACACACACATGGAATATTAAAACTGAACAAAAATCCTTAGTGTTTTAAGGGATGTCTCTTAAGAAAAGGCTTCAGTGAGGCAGCTCCATTAAGACCTGGAGGTTTATCTGCTTTAAAGAGCAGTATCCAGTTCTGTTCAGCAGTTTTTGTTAAATTCTTAATGTCACCCCCTCTAACACTTACATTTATTAATTTGAAAGCAATACATTTAAAACTATCTTCAGTGCCAAAACAAAGCACATGTTGTGCTAATGCATTATTTTCTTTAGAATTCCTTATGTCCCTGCAATGTTCTAATATCCTGTCTTTAAAGGGACAGTTTGTTTGCCTATATAGAACATATGGCAAATAATACAGAAACAAAAATATACTAGATTACTAATCCTACAATGAGAATGGAAACATAGTTCTATTTTAAAATTACCAGTGGGGTGTCTTAAAAGCCCCAGTATAAATATATTTACATGCTGAACAATGTCTAACATGTATATGTCCCCAATCGATTTGAGGGCAACTGCTCTGTATATGCATGCATATTATAACATAGGTGCCTCTTTAATGACCTATTGTTCTTAAAAGTAAAATGGGGGACCGTATCAATGATGCCTTTCAACTCATCTATAGTGTTCAGAATATTCCAATTTTTTTATTAATATCGCAAAAAGGATCATTATTAATGCAAAAAGAGATAGGAAACTTGGAGAACATAGTTCTCTGTAATTATGAGTCGAAGTTTGTTGTATATTAGCCACCCTTTCACCAAAAAAAGTTTAAATTTATTTTGTCTCTCACCCCATGCTGCATCAGTACAAGAATTAATCTCATGTTCCTCTGTATCCCCTGTTTGAAAAGTCAGATTTCAGTTAGTTTAAGGCAATCTGTAGCTGACTATCATCATTATGCAACCGCATGAACCTATAAAATTGTCCCTTCATTACATTCCTTGAAATATGTCTGGGGTGCACACTTTCCCTATTTAGTAAATTATTTTTACAAACAGGTTTCCTATGTATGCTTGTCTTCACCTCCTTTGACAGTCAACTTTATTAACAGTAACGTCAAGAAAATCAATATGATCTGAAGAATATTTATATGTAAATCTAAGAAAATCAGTAGAGTTCCCCAAAAACTTGATAAAACTTTCCAATCTGTCAAGTGTACCGCCTCATAGAAGAAACAAATCATCTTCGAAATGCACATACCATAAAACATTTTCAGAAAATTCACTCGAAGACAATACATAGTCTTTCTCCTGTTTAGGAAGTACTAGGTTGGCCAAGCTCTTGGCACAAGCTGTGCCCATAGGCACGCCAAACTTCTACACAAAAAATTTTTGTTCAAAAACAAAAACATTGTTTCTAAGATAATTTCAAGTAGTGTGCATATCAAACGAACTTTTACATTACTAAAAGAGGGGTGGTCATTTAGAATCATCCTACTATTTTCAATACCCCACTCATTGGGGATTACAGTAAAAAGAGATTCAATATCTAATGTCACCAGCTAATAATCATGTGTTAGATCTTTAGTTACCATGTACAGTCTCTCCAAAAATGATTTAGTGTCTCTAAGTATTGTATCATAACTTTCTAGTAGTGGGTGAAAGTTCTTCTCTGCAGAAATAGAGAGGGGTTTAGTCACCAGACGCAGTTGGACTCATAGGTGGACATCTGCAAAAATAGAGAGGGGTTTAGTCAGCAGACACAGTTGGACTCATAGGTGGACATTCAAGATTTTTATGAATCTTTGGTAAACCATATAGCATGGGAACCAAAGGATGTTCAACTTCAAAGTCTCTAAAGAGACACTCAGAAATCATATCCGTCATTAACATATCAAAAAGATAAAAGGAAACAGTTTCAATAATCGCGTTCACCACAGTTTTAGACACATTTAAATAAGTATTAACATCATCCAACAGTTTCATCATTTGCGTAATATACAGATCCTTCTCTAAAATCACTAACCCCCCACCTTTATCTGCTTGTTTGATAACAGTAGAATGCATCTTTTTAAGCTCAGCCAGTGCAGTATATTCATAGGATCATAGGAAGTTACTAGGCTAATGGCCCTAGGGCCCTTACAAGCTTGGCCAAGTTCTACCCTTATTTCCACGATCAGCACTTACTGCCCCTGTTCAAGTTGGATACAGGTGGAATCCCTGGAGTGAATTTACAGTTACCCATCCAGTCATCCAGACTGTGTTAGAAGAGGGCCAATGAGGAGCTCTGTTTAACATCAAGTGGGAGTCTGTTCCAAAGGTGTGGTAACCTCTGGGAGACAAATCTGTCTCTCCAGCAGGTTCTATTAATGTCACTTACCAGGTTAAGGTCTTTAGAGTGAGTAAATGTGTACCATTTGACTTGCAGATATGCAACATTACTAATAAAGCATGGTCAGAGACTGCCTTATCTGCAATGCAGAGGCTGTCTGAGTAGTCTGTATAAAACAGAATAAAGTGACAGTGATTTCAGGAAATCCATATAGGATGCTGAAGATCTTGAATTTTCCTTGTGAGGAACCTTTGTGGTCTCTCCAACTGCTGCAGGTGCTTGGAGAAAGGTACATACCAAAAGGAGCATTGTACTGTTTTTGGCCTGATGAGGGAAGTAGCACAGGGAGGTTATAACCTTTTTTCTGGAGGCAATGCCCTTACTTATGAGATGACCAGTACAGAATTCCTTTCTTACCACTGTAGAGACATAGTGATCAAAGGTAAGGTTGCTGTCAACCTGTGTGCCCAGGTCTCTCACCACTGAGTGCGTACTTAGCGTGTTGCTATTGACGTGGTAGTTAGCAGGAACATCGCTCTTACCGAAAGGGAGAAGGATATTTTTTTTTCATTCAGTTTAAGGCCACGAATTTGGCACTAATCATTTGTGTGTGTAATACCCTTTTGTATGATGTTGACATCATTTGGCGATTCTATGACTGCTGCCAGTTTGCAGTCATTAGCAGACTTTGTCAGCCGCAGACGTTTAATTTTTGAGTGTACTTCGGAGAAATAGATTCCAAATGGTAGAAGTCCCAGGACTGATCCCTGTGGAATACCACTGGTTACAGGCCTGCTCTTGGAGATGGAGATGGCTTCCCCTATGAATGGTAGAGGTTCCAGGACTGATCCCTGTGGAATACCACTGGTTACAGGCCTGCTGTTGGAGATGGAGATGGCTTCCCCTATGAATGGTAGAGGTTCCAGGACTGATCCCTGTGGAATACCACTGATTACAGGCCTGCTGTTGGAGATGGAGATGGCTTCCCGTATGAATGGTAGAGGTCCCAGGACTGATCCCTGTGGAACACCACTGGTTACAGGCCTGCTCTTGGAGATGGAGATGGCTTCCCGTATGAATGGTAGAGGTCCCAGGACTGATCCCTGTGGAATACCACTGGTTACAGGCCTGCTCTTGGAGATGGAGATGGCTTCCCCTATGAATGGTAGATGTCCCAGGACTGATCCCTGTGGAATAACACTGGTTACAGGCCTGCTCTTGGAGATAGAGATGGCTTCCCCTATGTTGACTATATGGGCTCTATCAATGAGTCATTTAACGGCACATCAAACAATACAAGGGTTAATACCAAGCTGAGTGAGTT
The DNA here is from genome assembly GCF_019279795.1 of Protopterus annectens. Taxonomy (NCBI): domain Eukaryota; kingdom Metazoa; phylum Chordata; order Ceratodontiformes; family Protopteridae; genus Protopterus; species Protopterus annectens. The sequence continues at coordinate 30,746,353 of NC_056743.1, forward strand.
TGTCAATGATGCCTGAGTGAGGGATAGTGTCAAAAGCCTTGGCTAACTCTAAGTAGGCTGTATGCAGATGTCCCCTCGTTCAGAGCCTTGGTGACCGTGTCAAAGAAGTCCCCAGGTTTAACAGGCAAGATCTCCCTTTGACAAATCCAAACTGAGTAAGGTCAAGTGTTTGGAGATTACCTAAATCTTTGTTGATAAGATCCATGATGATTCATTCCATGGCCTCGCAGATAAGACTAGTCAGGCTAATAGAACTATAGATGTTCATCATGTTTCACTGTTGTAGTCATTACACTTGGGTTATCCTGCTGGCAGGTTACCCGCAGTCGGCCTGAATTCCAAAGTCTTGGTCTGGCTTCGGTTGCTGTCACCTCTTCCCTAACATCAGTGTGCCAGGGGTATAAAAGATGTAGCCGACGCCATTTTCTTCTGTCTTTCTTGCCGCATGGTGCCCGAAGCAAAAGTAGTTCGCAAGTGCCGGTCGGCTGACTTCTGAGATTTTCAAATCAAATTTCAGATCCGAAGTCTTCATTAAAGCTAAGTACCCCATTGGGGAAACTTTTTTTCTTGCTCCAGACCGATGTCAGAAAAAGTTAACAATTGTATTTCTTGTGGGAAGCAAATACTTCATAAAGATTTTCATTCTTACTGTATTCCTTGCCTAGGCACAGACCACGATATTGCTAGCTGTCGGTTTTGTGCTAGATTTAACCAACGCACCATTAAGCGTCAGTATGATTTAGCCTTTCATTACTTTGGCCGAAGATTTAATTATATAATGCCATCAGAAAAGCCGACGACCGGAGTTTATAAAAAACGTAAGGAAAAGGACAGGCATCCGAGGTCCAAAACCGATGACGAGGCCTCCACTAGGCCAGTCGCCGGTTCGCCGGTTTTCAGTGAGGTGCTTCCGCAGCCCCTGATGCCCACTACCTCAGAGCCACAGGCCGCTTCCGACTCCCATGTGGAGCCGACTAGGCCTCTGGATACTCAAGGTATTGGACACTCGGAAGCTATTCCCTCAGATGGGTCCAGAGCCGCTTAGCAGGCATCAGCTTCTGAGGGTGTTTTCAGACCTACACAGTTATATGTCAAGCAAACCTCAGCTTCAAAGGCAAAGACTAAAACAGCTCTAAAGACAAAGAAACAAGTACAGCATTCTCCTGGACAGACTTCCATGCCTAAGAAACAGATGCTTAAAATGGCCAAAGACCTAATTACTTTGATCAGGGGTTCCCATCCCCCTCCTGATAAGAGGCCTAGGCAAGAGACAGAATATGACTCTTCTGATCAGGTTTCCATTTCCTCTGACTCCTCTTCTGAACAGGGATACTCTCTTCCTCCCTATGAGGATTCTGATGCTGAAGAATCTATTCCTTCAGCCTCTCCTCCTGAGGATTATTCTTTTTGGGAAACCCTGCATACCATGAGGGAGCATTTTCACTGGGAGAGCCAAGATTACTCAGAATCTAAGAAAATGCTCCGAGACTTTCTTTTACTACCTCAGCACAGACCTCTTGCTGTTCCACCTGCTCTAGACATTGTAGATGATGTATTTATAGAGTCCGGAATGTCTCCTGACTCTTTACCCCCTGCACCTGTTAAGCCAGACAGATACTACATGGTTCCTGACTCTCATAAATTTCTATATAAAAACCCTGCTGCTGACCCAGAAACTATATCTCAGGGTCCCAAAGGGATCAAGGGTTCCACTGCAAGAAAACCCTGTCCCCTCTGATAGGGATTCTAGGGCACTGAACAGATGGCGAAAAAAGTTTACACTTCTGCTACCTTGGCTGTAAGGGCTTTAAATTGTCAGTTTCATATGCTTAAATATCAGCAATACTTAATGTCACGGTTAAAACAGAAAATGTTGACAAATTCTGAATGTTCTTATAACAAGAAAATGCAGGATTTATTGCATGCAGCTGAACAAGTGGGAAAGCATACTTTGCAATGTGGTTTTGATTCACTGGAGGCCTCTTGCAGGGCCGCTGTCACGGGTTCTGTCATTAGAAGGCATGCTTGGTTAAAGGAACAGAATCTGCTTGATCATGTTAAAGCAAAATTATTGGATGCTCCATTACAGCATGATACTTTGTCTGGTGTTAAGGCAGAAGAGGTGTTGAAGAAAATGGAAGATAAAGCAAAATCTATGCAGGCAGTTAAGGATTTCCTACAGGTACAGCCACCCAGATTTAGCAGGAATTGGCCTTCTAAGAATTGGTCCTTTCCAGTGTCACACAGGCCACAAAGAGGCAGATACAGATGCCCTAGAGGCAGATCCCAGCCCCAAGGCTCATACAGGCCTAAACAATGGGGTGCTTCTACCTCCAAAAGCGGACAAGACAAATCAGAGCCATACAGGAAACAGTCCCAATGACTTTCCTCATCAAAACTAGCACTTTTTTCACAATATTGGCACATGATCACCCAGGACAAATGGGTCTTGAATATAGTGTCTCAGGGCTACAGGTTCCACTTTCACACCCTTCCAAAGACAAAAGGTATGCCAGACCTGCCACACGATCAATGGGCAGAGGCACAAAAGCAAGTTTCATCCCTCATGGACATAAGGGCTATTCAACGAGTACCACAGCAAGAGCAGGGACAAGGATTTTATTCAAGACTTTTCTTGGTACCCAGAAAGGACAAAGCCTGGAGACCAATACTGGACCTGTTTATTCTAAACACTTTTCTGGACGTTCCAAAATTCAAAATGACTCTGCAGCAGCTTCTGCCCATGCTGGGCAAGAAGGCTTGGCTTGTAACTTTGGACCTCAAAGAGGCATACCTGCATGTCCCAATCAGACAATCTTGCAAAAGATACCTCAGATTCATAGCTGGATCAATGCACTACCAATTCTCTGCACTGCCCTTTGGCTCATCTACTGCAACCAGAGTCTTCACAAAATGCCTGTACCAGTAATTGCATTTTGCAGACAGAGGAATACAAATATATCCCTACTTCGACGACTGCCTTATACAAGCAGAGAACAAGGACATTCTACTGAAGCATCTGGCGTTTGTAATTAGTAATCTTATTTGCCTAGGGTACACAGTGAACGAAAAGAAATCAAAACTGGTGCCCTCTCAAGAGATAATATTCCTTGGTGCAAACTTAAATACAACTGCCCAGATGGCTTATCTCATGCCAGATAAACAAAGGCAACTGACTTCTTACTTTGAAATGATGGCAAAAAAGACCCAGTTGTCTGCAACAAAAATTCTGCAGGCTTTGGGCTTCATGGCATCCTGCATTCTATTAATGCCATATGCAAGACTGCATATGAGGATACTACAGTGGTATCTAAAAAGTGTTTGGACTCAATATTGTCACAGCCTGGAAACATTAATTACCCTCATTCCCTGCCTGCAACAGGAGTTTCGATGGTGGGCACAGGCCTGTCACCACAACAAGGGACAGCCATTCGCTTTACCCACAGCCAGGCAGACACTAACAACAGATGCATCAGATTATGCCTGGGGGGCCCACATGGCAGGAAAATGGATTCAGGGCACTTGGCCCGCAAGCCAAATGCATCTTCATATCAATCAAAAAGAGATGCTAGCTTTAAAGAATGCCCTGACAGCCTTCAGGGATCAAGGGTGGCCTAATGCTTACGGTGTTTGCCTCACAAACACAAGGTGCAGAGTTTGAGTCTCACAAGGGATAACTGGCTAGGCTTAAAATGGCTCGCAAGAGCAGTTAGCTTAGTACTAACCTATGAAGCTATGAAACCTATGAAGCTATGAAGCTACTTCATCCAGGACAACTGCTTATAAAGATGGACAATACTACAGTCATGTGGTACATAAACAAGCAAGGAGGCACACATTCCTATCCCCTCTGCAGACAAGCCATGACTTTGTGGAACACAGCATTGACTTATCAAGTACACCTGCAAGCACAATTCCTGCCAGGAAAGAGAAATACTCTGGCAGACGAACTAAGCAGAAACCTCATGGATCCTCACGAGTGGAAACTAGATCCACAAATCTTCAGCATGATAACAGGGAAATGGGGATGCCCAGACATAGATCTATTCGCCTCCCCTCACAACTGCCAGCTACAGAGATTCTGCACAAGAACTTATCACAAACAAGCATGGAAAGTGGACACCTTATCATTCAGCTGGAAAACCCTTACAGTATATGCTTTTCCTCCACTGCCTCTCCTCCCCAAGGTACTCCTAAAGGTCAGACAAGAGAAGCCAAAAATGATACTGATTGCCCCAGACTGGCCACGCCAGCACTGGTACCCAATCATAAAGAGCTTGTCTCAAGGCCCAGCCTGGACATTACCTGAAATTCCTCATTTGCTGACCCAACAAAACAATCAGATCCTGCACATCCAACTCAGAACCCTAAATCTGGCTGCATGGTGGATAATGTAACCATTCAGAATACACCTCTCTCTAAAGCAGTTATGGATGTTATTTTGGAGGCCAGGAGGCCCAGCACCAGAAAATCCTATGCAGAAAAATGGAAGAGATTCTGTGCTTGGAACCAGACACAAGGAATGGACGTGCTTGTACCAAATATTCCTCAGATTTTAGAATACCTAACTGAGGTGCTGGACAAAGGCCTATTCTTTTCATCAGTTAAGATCCATGTCTCTGCCATTTCAGCTCATTACAATACGGACCCACCTATTTTTTCACATCCACTGCTAAGGCAGTATCTCAGAGGGGCCAAAAACATAAGACCTCCAAGGAGAGCTCCAATACCTGCATGGGACCTCAATTTTGTCTTGGAAAAGCTCACACTGCCTCCTTTTGAGCCAGCTAATACAGCTGAGATACAATACTTATCATGGAAAACAGCTCTGCTCCTAGCAATAACTTCAGCAAGAAGAGTCTCAGAGTGACAGGCACTAATGGCTGTGGAACCTTTTATTATTTTCCATCCGGACAGGGTTTCTCTAAGGACAAACCCAACATTTATGCCTAAGGTAGTGTCCCGTGTGTCTCTTAACCAAACCATTCATTTGCCTACCTTTTATCCAAACCCACAGAATAAGGGAGAGAGACTTCTGCATTCTTTGAACATACACAGACAGCTACACGTTTACTTGGACAAAACTAAAGCTTTCAGAAAGACTGAGCAACTCTTAGTGGCATATGCTGCAGGATCGCAAGGAAAAGCTATTTCAAAGCAGACTATTTCAAAATGGATAGTCCACTGCATTCGTTTCTGCTATTCACAACATGGCAAATCAGTGCCTAAGGGCATTAGGCCACATTCAACCAGAGCAGCAACCACTTCAGCAGCCTTCCTCAGAGGAGTACCAACCAAGGACATTTTGGAGGCTGCCACTTGGACTTCAGTGCACACTTTTACAAAGCACTACCACTTACCTCTTTACTCTAAATCCAGAGCAGGCTTTGCCACTGCAGTTCTGCAAGGCCTCATAGCCACTCCTAATTCGATTTAGGCCCAGCCACCCAACATCAGCTTTGGGATTCAACCCAAGTGTAATGACTGCAACAGTGAAACACAAACATAGTACAGTTGTGTACCTACCATAAATGTAGATGTTCGAGTGTATTCACTGTTGCAGTCCAGATTACCCTCCCACCATCCCCCTTTCATTGCTGGGACTTATCTGTACTTCTCTATTCTATACAACCTATGTGGTGTATTTGCTTGTAGATGAAGGTAATATTTATGTTAGTTCATGCTTTTTTATGAGCAGAATTTTTAGCCTACCCTTTTTTGGGCACCTGACATCTGGGGCAAGAAAAACTGAAGAAAATGGCGTTGGCTGCATCTTTTATACCCCTGGCGCACTGACATCAGGGAAGAGGTGACTGCAACAGACGCCGGACAAGGACTTTGGAATTCAGTCCGACTGCGGGTAGCCTGCCAGCAGGATAACCCAAGTGTGATGACTGCAACAGTGAATACACTCAAACATCTACATTTATGGTAGTTACACAACTGTACTTTCCCAGGGTCAGTGGAAGCACCATCTTTGTGCAAAGGAATAATGGTGGCCGTCTTTTCATCCAGCAGGGACAAAGCCAGTGCTTAGGGTATGACTAAAAGAGAGTACCCAATGGTGTTGCTAATTCTTGTCAAAGCCCATGTAGATTGCTGCCTAGAATGTTATCAGGTCCCACAAACGCTGTGTTTTTGGCCTTAGAGAGCACATTTGGAAATACAAAGTAGGGGACAGGCAGTTGGGGTGCCATGGGGTACATGTGACAGGGACAGGAAAGGGAAGTTTTCACAGAACCTGTTGGCCAGCAAGACAGCTGTGTCCACAGGCTCAGTATATCTGGTATCATTAACTACCAGTTCTGCACAAGTCTGGGCCTTTCCTTTTAGGTACAGATGTAACTAAAAGAATGCCTTATGGTTGTCCTTGGTTGAGGAACACACGCTCATACATGTATATATACACACACACACACAGACGCACATTTTATGTGTGTGTTTATATATATATATATATATATATATATATATATATATATACACACATGCATATATATATATATATATATATATATACACACACACACACACACACACACACACACACATGATGCATCTCACACACGCACGCATATGCATCTCACATACACACATATCATGCATATCTCACACACACACATCATGCATCCCACACACACACGCATATGCATCTCACACACAAACACACACACACACACTCATATGCATATCATGCATCTCACACACACACACGCATATGCATCTCACACGCACACATGCATATATCATGCATCTCACACATACACACACACACGCATATCATGCATCTCTCACACACACGCATATGCATCACACCCACACACATATGGATCTCTCACACACGCACATGCATATCATGCATCTCACAAACACACGCATATCATGCATCTCACACACGCATATCACGCATCTCACACACATGCATTTCACGCATCTCACACACACTTATCACGCATCTCACACACATGCTTATCACGCATCTCACACACATGCATATGCATCTCACATGCACGAGCATATCATGCATCTCACACACACATGCATATCATGCATCTCTTACACAAACACACACGCATGTATATCATGTATCTCACACACTCACTCATATCATGCATCTCACACACACACACACACACACACACACATGTATATCATGCATCTTACACATATACACACACATACCTATATGCATCTCACACACACACACACACACACACACACATATGCATCTCTCACACACACACACACACACACACACACGCATATCATGCATCTCTCACACACATGCATATGCATCTCACACAGAAACACATATGCATCTCTCACACACACACATCATGCATCTCTCACACAAACACACACATCATGCATCACACACACACACACACACACACATATCATGCATCTAACACACATATGCATCTCACACACACGCATATGCATCTCACACACATGCATATGCATCTCACACACACATGCATATCATGCATCTCACACACAAACACACACTCATGCATCTCACACACACACACATGCATGTCACACACACATGCATATCATGCATCTCACACACAAACACACACTCATATGCATCTCACAAGCACACACACACACACACACACACACACACACACACACACACACACACACACACACACGCATATCATGTATCTCACACGCATATCATGTATCTCACACACACACACACACACACACACACACACACACATGCATCTCACACACACTCATATCATGCATCTCACACACACTCATATCACGCATCTCACACATGCATATCATGCATCTCACACACACACACGCATATCATGCATCTCTCACACGCAGACACATATCACGCACACATATTTATTTATTTTACATTTGTTTACCGGGATAGTCCAACTGGATATATGTCCATTTTCAGCGGAGGCCTGGGGAGAAAAGCTCCAACAAGGTTACAACATTTTCTTCAATAATTTACACATCAAGTTATTAACATTGAAAAAGTTATACAAGAGTTATTTACAATGTTATAGCGTTGTTTCCAAAGAGACTCACAGTTACAAGATCAGCACATTATACTTGTAGAAAAGGTCAGAATGTATTAGAAAACAGTTTGGTTAGTTTTAATGTGATTAATGATACTGTTTAGTCAGGGTAGGAACATGGACAAAGCCAGTTGAGTTTAAGATGCTGTATTATGCTTTTTTTGAAAAGGTTTAAGGAGGATTGCAGGGTGATATGGTTTGGTAGAGAATTCCAGGTCTTGCCAACAAAGTTGGCAAACAGAGATTCCCCTGCAGAATTGTTAGCTGTGTAGGTTTGGACCATTATTTTGTCGGCCGATCTTAGTGACCTCAGGTTGTTGTATGGCTTTATTATATTAGGGAGTGAGGGGGTATTTTCAGGATGGTTAAGAACTTTGTGGGCAACTAAGAGTTGATTTAGTTTAATTAAGTTGGGGAGTTCAAGCCAACCTAGTTGTTTCAGGTTCTGGCAGTGATGGGTTCTGTAGGTGGAGTTAGTTGCGAATCTGGCAATATGGCTTTAGCTATGGGAGAGCTTATTCAGTTCTGACTTATTTAGGTTTGAGAGAACTGGAGAAGCATAAATAAGAGTAGAGAGTAGTTATGATCTGGCGATTGCTATTCTAGCCTGTGGGGTTAAGAATGCCTTGTTTCTGTACAGCGATCCGAGTTTTTTATTGATGGTCTGTACGGTTTTGTTGACCTGTAGGTCAAATTTGAGCTTATTATCTATAATGACTCCTACAAGTTTAGTATGGGTATCTGGGGAGATGGTGGTACCATTGTTGTAAGTAATAGTGAATGAGAAAGGGGTGGCTCTATTAGTGGGAGTAAAGAGCAGAAGTTTGGTTTTGTTGGGGTTCAGTAGCAAACGTTGGTTGGTGAGCCAGTTTTCAATAGTGCTAAATGTGTTTTGGGTTGCGATTTGTAGGTCGGCTGGAGAGGTGGCTGAGCAGATGAGAGTGGAATCATCTGCATATTGAATGCAGGTAGCCTTAGGAATAGCTGTGTGGAGGTTATCGATGAAGATAGAAAAGAGTAGTGGTCCTAGTATAGAGCCTTGAGGGACACCAAGAGTGAGTGCTAGTTGGTTGGATAATTTGTTCTGCCATGCTACTGCCTGTCGTCTACCAGTTAGGCATGATTGGAACCATTGGATTGTGTGCCTGTTTAGGGACATAGACTTCAGTGAGAGAATGAGGAGTTCATGGTTGACCATGTCAAAGGCTTTTGATAGGTCAAGAAAGAGGGCAGAGGATATCTTGTTATCATTCCTATTTTGGTTTATGGCATTTGTAAAGGAAAGGAGGGCAGATGTGGTACTGTGATGTGGCCTGAAACCATGTTGGGAGTTAGATAGTAAGTTGTTTTGTATTAGGTATTGCATTAGTTGCTTATGAACACATTTTTCCATTATTCTGGCTAATGGGGAAAGAATGGCAATTGGCCTATAGTTGGATAATTCTGTGGAATTTCCACCTTTATGAAGTGGGATGACATGGGATATCTTCCATAGGGAGGGGATAGTACTTTCAGACAAGGTTCTATTTATTAGTATAGTTATAGGGTATGCAATGGCTTCTGCAGCTATTTGTAAGTACTCTGCGGGGAGGAGGTCAGCAGAGAGGGTAGTAGGTTTTAGTTTTTTTAACAATGTCTTGATATAGGTGATGGAGATGGGTTGGAAACTAAATTGGGGATGGTTTCTAGTGGGGTTGGAGCTGGTGTTGGAATTTATTGGGGTTAGTTGATTTGCTAGCGATTGTATGGTTTCAGTGAAATAGCTATTAAAGGTGTTGGCTATGCTCTCTGGGGATCTGTTTGTGAGGTTGGCAGGGGTTGGGGTGGTAGACTGTCCTGGATGAAGGATCTGATTTATGCTTGCCCAGAACTTTTGAGGGTTGTTATGATGTTTGTTTAGTAGATTCTGGTAGTAGCTTTTTTATCTAGTATGATTGATTTTTTTGTTTTATTTCTGAGTTGCCGGTATTTTAAGTGGTCAAGTGGGGTTTTTGTTGAACGCCGACAGGCCCAGGCTTTGTTTCTAATTTTGATTTTTGACTTGGTCTCCCTTGTTAGCCATGGTGCTGGGTTAGATTTAGTTTTTATCGTACGTACTGGAGCATGGGAGTCAAGGATGCTTATAAAGTTATTATTGAAATTTGCTATGGCCTCTTCTAATAGTTGCTTTTTTAGTTTAGACCAGTCAACTGCCTTTAGTTCATTTAAGAAAGTTGCAGGGTTAAAATTCTTCTTGTTTCTGAGTGTTTTGTATTTGATTTGGTGGGGGGGCCCCTGCCTTGTGTTTTATGATATAGGTCAGCAGATGATCACTGAGGTCATCAGGGAGAGTACCGGTTGTGTATAGTTGCGCTTGGTTATTGACTAATATCCAATCTAGGATACTTTCCCTACTGGTTGGTTTATGGATCCTGGTGGGGGAGGTAATGGTCTGCTTATACCCGAATAAGTTTATAGGTGTGGTTGGGGGTATGGTTGAGCATGAATGCCAGAGTATATTAAAGTCACCAAGAATTATGGTTTCTTGGGGGTAGGTAGTGTTTAGCCAGTAAAGGATTTCTTCTAGAGTAGTTATATTGTTACCTGGTGGTATATAAGCACAGATGATGTACAGGTATTTATTGTAGCTAGTTTGTAGTTTGGTTATAAGGAGTTCTGCATTATTGAATTGGGGTGGGTTTACTGATTCTCTATCAACAGTTAGTGTATTTTTATATAATACTGCTATCCCGCCTCCTTTCTTTGTGGTACGGTCAAGTCGATGTATATTATAGCCTGGTGGTATTATTTCATTATCAGTAGTAGTAGGTTTAAGCCAGGTTTCTGTAAGACACATGATATCTGGAGAGTGGGTTGCTAAGAGGGCATGTAGGTTGGGGATTTTATTATTAATACTTCTGATATTTAGGTGAAATGCTAGAAGGGAGTTAGTGGGAGTATTTGTAGTAGTGGAGTGTAGGTTGTTTTGTGTATATGGGCCAGGGTTGGGATGAATGTCCCCATGTATTGTAAGGTTATGGTGACAGGATATTCTTAGTTTTAGGAACTTGTTAAGTAGTTTTATATAGTCTTTGTTTTTGGGTTTACATTTTGTGATTTTGTGTGGGTGATAGTTTGTATGGGACTGTATACTTGGTGAGTGGAGGATGGGTAGATGTTTAAACTTGAGTGAAGAATCATGTGTGGCTGTTTGAGCTTTTGGGTGCTGGTTTTGCAGTAAGTCAATTTGCTCGTAAGCAGTGAGGTGATGTAATAAGAATAGTATTAGGAGTAGGGTAATTAGCATTTTTTTGTTTGTTTGCATTATTTGGTAGGTGATTGGGAGTATTCAGGGTTAATTGCACTTACAGGGCTTGTAGGATGGTGCTAGAGTAAGATTGTATTGAGAGGGCAGGATGTTTGAGGATCTGGGAAGCAGAGATTGGTAGTTGGAATATGGGGAGTGGCTAGAGTAGTATAAATTTAGTGGTACTGGGGGCTGGTGGGAATTGGGGGCAGGGAGGGGCGTGGAGCAAGCCCGAGCGTAGCAGGACTAATAAGACACAAGTTTCAAGCTTCTGAAGGAATTTAGTTTGTAGTATTCTCTTTGACTGTGGAGCTCACTTTTTAACATTTTACATTAAAAGTTCCAATTTATTACTTGGTATTTCCTTTACTTTTGATTAACCAAATTAGCTGATTTCAGGGTTTTCAATATTGTTTTTTTGAAGAAATAACACAGATTGCCCTGAGTTTCTACAGGTATGCTCCTTACTTTAAAGTGTTACGTAGTTGCTATAGGCTTAGTTTCACAGTTGGTTTCCATATGAAACTTAGTAATGCTAGGGATTCCGCTAGTCTGTAGTTGGGGACACCTCCAGTGCTATAGACCCAGGGCTTTAATTCAATAATATTTGCAACACAATAGTAACCTTATTAGTAGGATGCTGAGGGCAGAGCAGCAATTATTTTAGTGTTCTAGCTGCCGCAGAGATTCTTTCTTATATTTCAGTCTTTTCAGGTTTTAAGTTGTGGGGAGAGGTGTAGCACCTAGTTAAGAAAATATTATTAGAGTCAGTTAACTTAGCCTTAAAACATACAGCAGTTTACAGTCAAACTGGCCTTAAAACATACAGCATTTTGCAGTCAAATAGGTTAAATTTACTCAGCGACTACCTTCTAAGTCATTTCAGTGCTGTTATACAGTTAGCAGATACAGTCTTGTATAAAGTAGTATAATTTCAGCTCAAACTAGTTCCATACACTCTGCACCTCTCTCAGTGGAATAGTCGCAGTGGTATACGGCTCTCGTTCATAGTACAAAGCAATTCGGGCTGATTATATCAAGTATTTTAGCAGTAAGAAGCACTGTTTAGTCACAACTAGCCAGATAATTACATTTCTAATGTTATTTAATTAGCGACTACACAATCAAGCACTTTAGCAGTATTTGCAAGCGTTTTGGTTCATTATCGGCAGCTTCAAATAGGCAATTCAACCAGATAAATACTTTACTAATGTTATTTAACTGGCGTCTACACAATCAAGCATTCTAGCTGTATTGCCAGCTTTTTAGTTCATTCTCGTTAGCTTGTAATATGCTATTCAGGTACACAACGCCACTTATAACTATATGCTGCGTATACCTTGATTCAGTAGTTAACAGCGTCCCTTGAGACTTTTAAAAGATTAGTACTTCATTTTGGAAAACTAATAGCATATTAATGTTTTATGTTATAAAAACAGGCACATACCAATAAAAGCATGCAGCTACTGGGTCTGAAGCACCTGGGCATTTAAAAAAATGGCGCCTAGGGTAGAGGGATAAGTAACCTCGCTTACGTGAGCAGAGGGGGGGGGGGGTCTAATACAGAGCAGGGCTAATACAGACACAAGTTTCAAGCTTCTGAAGGAATTTAGTTTGTAGTATTCTCTTTGACTGTGGAGCTCACTTTTTAACGTTTTACATTAAAAGTTCCAATTTATTACTTGGTATTTCCTTTACTTTTGATTAACCAAATTAGCTGATTTCAGGGTTTTCAATATTGTTTTTTTTGAAGAAATAACACAGATTGCCCTGAGTTTCTACAGGTATGCTCCTTACTTTAAAGTGTTACGTAGTTGCTATAGGCTTAGTTTCACAGTTGGTTTCCATATGAAACTTAGTAATGCTAGGGATTCCGCTAGTCTGTAGTTGGGGACACCTCCAGTGCTATAGACCCAGGGCTTTAATTCAATAATATTTGCAACACAATATTAACCTTATTAGTAGGATGCTGAGGGCAGAGCAGCAATTCTTTTAGTGTTCTAGCTGCCGTGGAGATTCTTTCTTATATTTCAGTCTTTTCAGGTTTCTAAGTTGTGGGGAGGGGTGTATCACCTTATTAGTAGGATGCTGAGGGCAGAGCAGCAATTCTTTTAGTGTTCTGGCTGCCGCGGAGATTCTTTTTTATATTTCAGTCTTTTCAGGTTTCTAAGTTGTGGGGAGGGGTGTAGCACCTTATTAGTAGGATGCTGAGGGCAGAGCAGCAATTCTTTTAGTGTTCTGGCTGCCGCGGAGATTCTTTCTTATATTTCAGTCTTTTCAGGTTTCTAAGTTGTGGGGAAGGGTGTAGCACCTTATTAGTAGGATGCTGAGGGCAGAGCAGCAATTCTTTTAGTGTTCTAGCTGCCGCGGAGATTCTTTCTTATATTTCAGTCTTTTCAGGTTTCAATAAAAAGATGCAGCTACTGGGTCTGAAGCACCTGGGCATTTCATGCATAGATTCATAAATTCATGCATTTCATATCATGCATCTCACACACGCGCATATCATGCATCTCACACACACACATATCATGCATCTCTCTCACACACACACACACACACACACACACACACACACACACACACCCGCACACACCTCTCTCTCTCACACACGCATATCATGCATCTCTCACACACATATGTACATACTTTTAAACTCACAAGAATCAGCAGTACACTAGGAGGTAAAGGGTTCACCAAAGTAGATTCACCACACTATTATCTCTGCCTGGTCTTTTAAAACCAAAATAGGAGCTCCCCAAATAATGACAGGTTTACCTTTTCCTCAGAGTAAAATTCAGTTAGATAATTATTTCCTGGCCATAGACTAGTCCCACTTGTACACCTTTAAGACCAAACACATACACTAAATATATTTACTAAAATCCAGGATACTCTTTTCCCTACTTCAAGAAGGCAGGTTAGCCTTAACTTAGCCCCAGCCTAACAGTACACAAAATAACAGGAAAGAAAACAAAGATTTCCAGGGAATAGGTGGAAATGGGACCACACAAAATAATCTACATCTAGAATATCCAATACCTAGGAAATGACGAAGAATATTCAATAGTGCCAAAACACAATACCTTGAACAAATGGCAAACAGAAGTCGATGAACACGCCAAGCTCTTCTGGAGAGAGAAAAAAAAACACAAGGCAAATATTAAACCACTCCCATAGTCCTTAACCACTGCAAAGAAATCAAGCCGATTTTCCTCGTAATTATATAAACTACCTTCTGTCCTCTATAAATGACAAACACTAACACCATCTCTCCCTACAACAAATGTTCAACTTTTGACTTCACTGGGTCTGTACAAGCATACCCTCTAACTTCCTATGCAGCTATTTTCCACTTCTGTGCATCAAAACTAAAAACTTCAGAATCAAAGTTTTCCACACTTTATCCTACTTTTCCTATTGCCAAACCTCATACACAAACACCTTTTCTCTCTCAGCTGAGATTCATGCACCTGACTTCAAGCGTTCTTCTATCATTTCATTACAGAAGGTAGAATCATCCTTCCACCTCACACGCCATCCCATATTGAACTTATGTCCCATAGCAAAATTATTTGAATACATTCCTTACAAACAACTTTGAGCATATTAACAGTTACGAACTTCTCTGTGTTCAACAGCATGGATTCCGAAATTCTTTTAGCACCTTGGCTGCCTTGATTTCAGCTACAGATAATAAATTTAGCAGCATTAGCAAAAGACCCATTATGCAGGAATGTTTGTAGCCCTAACTAGGGCATCTGAAACAGTTAACCACAGGCTACTTTTACACTTGTTCAGAAGATTAAACTTTGGTGACAGTACAATAGTCTGGTTTGAGATCTATCTTAAAGACAGAAAATTCCAAGTGTACTAAACAAACAAAAAAAAAGTACCTTCTCCAGTGTTAATACTATTAATAAGTGTTCACCAAGTCTCAAGTCCTTGGACCACTCCTGTCTCCATCAGTGATGTAACAATGGATCTTCCCCACCTCAATATAACTTTGAATGTGGATAACATACTTTCCTGGACACAAAACACATCAATTACTCCAGACTAACATGCAATCAAACTTCGGACATTTGTACATTGCTTCAACAGAACAAAATACTAGTTAACATTGACAAAACTAATGTCATACTTTTTTCTAGTGTATTGATGCTCCAATCTCTACCACAACTATCTTGGACTCAAAAGATAATATTCCAATGTACAAGAGCAAAAATAGTTAGGAACAACACTAGACTCTTCTCAACCTCAGTAATAAGACAGAAAAAATTACTGGCAAAGTTCATTCACAATTTCAGCTGTTACAGAATTCCCCTCATATCTCAAACTACTCAAATCAAAAACATTCTTTCCCAAGCTAAAATATGCTGTACCTCTACTAGGCATGCACTTGACTAATAAAATTACAGACAGCAGAGTTAGAAACCTGTAAACTTGCTCTCCTAGCTGACCAAAGATAAGACCCTTGTGATGTACTTCATTAGCTGCAATAGCTCCCTATACCAGATACAGCCACTCTCCTTCTGGGAACATTAATCTATAAAATTCTTAAAACAGAACACTGCCCTCCCCTCAAAAGGAAGTTACCACTGAGACACTAAACTACACTCTTAGAAACAGACATGAAAATGTTCATACCCTTTCAAGTCCCAAATTCGAACTAGTCATAGATGAGATAGCCTTCTCTAGAGCAGGGCCTGCACTGTGGAAACCATTTATCAAATGATACAAAGCACACTGGTACAGTAGAAGTATTAAAAAATGTGTTAAAATTCCACCTATTTATGGAAGCCAATTGCTCATGCTTTTAGGTTACTGGTTATGGAACGGAACCCAATATCCCACATAGCTTAACATTACATACCTATGCAATTTAACACTGTATTTCACTAATCTCACTACAACAAAAATTATGTCTTTACCATAACGATAGATCCATTTTGTCCGATTTTTGACCAGTTCAGCTATAGGTTGCCAGATCCGACCCTGGCACCATTTTCTGAAGCTCTTTGGCTCTGACTCATCCGCTACCCGTAATTCCCTGAACTTCACCTTAATACCTTGGATCGAGTTTTCTCCTATGGGATAATGTTAAGTTGTCATTCTCGCCTTCATTCTTGCTGGATGGGTTCGGAGCCGATCCTCGGCTCCGACTCGGCTTATACTATAGCTCGAGAGCTATTTTTACTGGCTCGAGGCAGCCCTATATCTCACAATACCATGCGCTAACTCCCCAGATCTCGTTTGCCGCTTCGCTGCGAGGTAGTCTGTTTTTACCGGCTCTGGTCAGTAAGTGCTTTTTTCATATATATATTCAGTCTCAATAGTTTTTTTCCAGTTACTTACCCTTCTTTAGGTCCCTTCTAACTGCCTTACCCTTTCGGTAGCCCTTTTCCCCTTCTTTATTTAGTTTTTTATCTTGGGCCTGCGGGCTTTTCCTTAGTTTTCCCCCACCCCTTTCAGTGTGTGTGTGGGTTTTTAGTCAGTTCCCTTTAACTTAAATAAATGTGTGTGTGTGTGTGTGTGTGTGTGTGTGTGTGTGTGTGTGTGTGTGTGTGTGGACTGACTGTGTTCCTTTTCATTTTTTGTCAGGATGTCAAAGGACCCTAAGGTTTCGGGATTCAAGAAGTGTGACTCGTGCTGTCAGAAAATGTGTCTGTTGCTTGGGGCCTTTACACCTGCAGGACTCTTGTTCCATTTGTCACGGATTTAGTTCAAGAGTCCTGCAGGAAAGGCGTAACAAGCTCATCCTAAGGGGCTTGTTAAAGCCTGATGACTCCCCGTCGAAGTCTGGCTCGGGGAAGTCGTCAAAAACCGCCAAACCCTCGGCTCCAGCTTCTGAGCCAAGGGCTGGCGTTATCGAGATGGCTCCGACCTCGGTTCCGTCTGGCTCCGAGGTGAGCAAAGTGCTTTCCGCTCTGAAACCATCATCGGAGCCGACCCCAGCGCACAAGCACTCTAGGTCCCCTTCGCTAGAGTCCGTTAGATCGGCTCCGAGGTCCCCTCTCCTATCGGAGCGGAGTCATAGGACTCATTCATCGAGGTCATCCAGGCTGTCCGACCACGACATCGAGAGGGTGGTCAGTAGACTCATAAAATCTCAGGCGCTGGCCCAAATGCTCCAGAGCCCATCTCACCAGACTGTGGCTCCTTCGATACAGCTATCCATTCCTCCTCCGACTCATCTCTCGAGTTCGGAGCCGGAGTTTGTCGGAACCGTGACCTTGCCCATGTCGGAGCCGATACTTCCTCCTTCGGCTCCGGTGTCGTCGGCTCCGACCTCTTCATTGGTTCCGTCCATGGAGAGGTCCGGGCGCTGGGACTCCATTGTCGGCTCCGAGGGGGCGAGTGGCATCGGACCCTTGTCCAACCCCGCTCTCCCTCTCGGAGCTTCGGCTCTGGTTAGTTCAGCCCTGACATCATTCTCGGAGCCTTCTCTGTCGGCTCCGGTCTCTTTGGAGCAGGAGCTACCTTTGGTATTTGATAGAGGAGCCTTCGAGGTGATGAGGAGTGTGCTGGACCCGGTGTCCACTCCAAGGTTAAGTTCTGCGGCTCCTCCCTCTGTAGTGCCTGTTACGGTCTCTGGCCATCCTCCTACACCCGACAGCAGAGATCCAAAGCATAGGGTACCCACCTTGGGTGTCTCCTCCTCTTCCGAGGGCTCCCCTGAAGTTTCAGGTGAACCCCCTAGGAAAAGAAAGTGCAAGAGGAAGCACATAGACTCCCCCGAGTCTGTCACATTGGACACGGACTTGGATAAGTCGGAAGGTTCCCCCAGATCCCCCTCTGAGGATGTCTCCTTTTCAGACATCCTGGAGATCCTAAGACAGAGGGTAAATTGGTCCACTCTCAAACCTTCCGAGGACGAGTCGGTTTATCTTGACGCCTTTGGATCTCGCCCTTCCACCTCCTGGGTGTCTCCCCCTTTTGACCCACTAATGGAGGTAGTGGCTAGAAAGGCATGGGCAGCTCCTGATTCAATGGAGCCTACCCCTAGGAGGCCTCCTAAATTTATTTCTGCACCAGATGACAAATCCTTTCTCACCAAAGGTGTTTCAGTTGATGCTATGGTGGTAGCAGCAGCCACTAAGAAGGAATTGGCTGATCCTTCTGTATCTGTTCATCCTCCTAACAAAGAGTCCAGGACCATGGACAGGTACGGCAAGTGGACCTTTGCTTCAGCAACCTTTTCAATGCGATCACTGAACTATTTATGTCATTTCACCCGCCTTCAGAGAGACTTGCTTAAAGAGCTGCATGAAATGGTACAGGATCCTTCTGCTGCGGGGTTTAAGGACAAAATAAACTCTCAGCTGGCTACCCTGAACTCCATTGTTAACTCACGCTTGGATGCGACTCTGTAACTTTACTGATCCCTTCAAGGCATCCTTCACCAACACCCCCTTTGACAGTTCGGAATTGTTCGGACCTCAGGTGAAGAATACCCTCACCAGATGCGAGCAAGATGGTAAGACTCTCTCTGCCGTGGGAGTCCATTTTTCCACGCCTTCTAGACCTTATCCTAAGGGACACAGGGGTGGAAAGATGTGGTTCCGCAAACCACAGGGAGTCGCACCTGCCGCACGTGGTGAATTTCCCCCTAGAGGCAGAGGGGGGCATAATAACAGACCTTTTCCTAAGGGACAGAGGGGTGGAAAGATGTGGTTCCGCAAACCACAGGGAGTCGCGCCTGCCGCACGTGGTGAATTTCCCCTAGGGGCAGAGGGGGTCCACAGAACCAGGGTTCCAGGGAATCTTTCCCTGACCAACCCTTTCAGCATCCCAGAGAAGCTGCCCGACTGTCCGCCTTCGGATGTAGTCGGGGGAAGATTATCTCTGTACCCGGAAGCCTGGCAATCCCTCTGCCAAGACACATGGGTACAGAAGATCATATCCGAGGGTTACAAAATCCCTTTCACTTTCCCTCCGGTACAACCGCCAAAACCCCTACTAGACGTTCCACCCGCACAAAGGGGTCAGGCTCAGCTAGAAATAAAAAAGCTGTTAGAAAAAAGAGTCATCCAGGCAGTGCCAGCAGATCAGCTAGGATCCGGAATTTACTCCAGATTCTTTTTGGTACCAAAAAAGACAGGAGAATGGAGACCCATTTTGGACCTCAGCAGGTTAAACAACTCTGTACTAAAGACAAAATTTTGGATGGTAACACTGCAGTCCATTCTACCCTTTTTGGGCAGAGACAACTGGATGTGCTCGTTAGACCTCCAGGATGCGTACTACCATATAAAAATACACAGGCACTCCAGGAGGTTTCTCCGCTTCCGGCTGGGAGTCAGTCATTTTCAATTCAGGGCCCTGCCCTTTGGTCTCACCACAGCCCCCCGGGTGTTCACCAAATGTTTGGCAGTGGTCACGGCTCACCTGACACAGAAAGGATTTCAGGTGTTTCCATACTTAGACGACTGGCTCATTTCCGCTACCACCAAACAGGATCTCATAATGGCCAGGGATTACACTATTCAACTTTGCAACAGTCTGGGTATTTCTATAAATTTTGCAAAGTCCTCCTTGTCGCCTTGTCAATGCAGAAACTTTATAGGTGCCGTATTAAACACCACAGAAATGTCTGCAACATTACCACCTCAGAGAGTGACAAACATAAGGCGGAATGTTCAGCTCCTGTTTCAGCCCAACAGAGTCCAAGTCAAGCTAGTATTGAAAGTGTTGGGCCTCATGGCGGCGGCAATTCTTCTACTTCCATTAGCCTGCTTCCACATGAGGCTCCTTCAGTGGATGCTGTTTTCTCAGTGGTCCTTTCAACAGCTACCAATGACCCACAACATTTTGATAACCCCATCTTGCAAGAAACATCTCTCCTGGTGGATGGTTTCCCCTCAGTCTTTTCAGGGCAGACCCTTTGTTCTCCCCCCTCCAGTTGCCACTGTCACAACGGATGCCTCCCTGATCGGGTGGGGGGAGCATTATCAGGGCAGGATGGTCCAGGGCACTTGTTCACAGTCAGAATGCCACCTGCACATAAATGTCCTGGAGATGAGGGTGGTGCTTTTGACATTGCAAGCCCTTCAGAGCTCTCTTCCCACGGGGACTATAGCAATTCAAACGGACAATATGTCTGTGGTGTGGTACATAAACAAGCAGGGTGGAACAAGGTCCTAGCCCCTCTGTCGAGAAGCACTCAGACTTTGGCAATGGGTGATTTCATCTCAACGGTTTCTGATAGCAACGCACATCCCGGGAAGTCCAGCGTCATAGCAGACAGATTGAGCAGAACTATCCTCATGCCTCACGAGTGGTCTCTAAATCAAGCGGTAGCAGACGGAATTTTTTGGAAGTGGGGCCAGCCTTGCTGCGACCTTTTCGCAACTCCCCAAAACAGCAAGTGCCTCGACTTCTTCACACTTTTTCCTCTACCAGGCCAACCCCTCAGAGACGCTCTTGTTCACATTTGGCCCCGGGGTCTTCTTTATGCCTTTCCTCCCTTTCCATTGATCCCGCAATTAATTCAGAAAGCAACCGCATTGAGATCCAAAATGATCCTCATTACCCCGTTTTGGCCTCGACAAGTTTTGTTCCCGTTCCTGCACAAATACCTACTGGAACAGCCTTGGCATCTGGAACCCCTTCCGGATCTGTTGACCCACCTCATGGGCAAGCTGCATCAGTCTCTACATTCCATCAACCTCACAGCTTGGTTGCTCCACTTCCAGCCATAGCCAGGCTTCCCCTTATTTCTCCTCCTGTTAATGATATAATTCTGGCTTCCCATAAGTCCAATACTAGGAAGACTTATGCAAGTAAATGGAAGCGTTTTTCACACTGGGCACAAACTAGATCCTTAGATCCTTTCCATGCACCCATTCATGAGGTTCTAGACTTTCTGGCGGAGCTTTTTCATTCAGGGTCATCATCGGCCACTATCAGGGTACAATTAGCGGTCATTGCTAATTTTCATGTTGGACTCTCAGAAGCAAATATTATGTCTCACAAACTCTGTAAAGCCTTTCTCTAGGGCATTTTTTTGCTCAGACTTCCAGTCAAAGATCCACTCCCACAATGGGATTTGAATTTAGTTCTAACCTCACTAATTCTGCCCCCTTTTGAACCTGCAGCTTCTTGCTCCCTCAAACTTCTTTCTTGGAAAACGCTGTTTTTAATCGCTATAAGATCTGCCAGAAGGGTATCGGAACTTCAAGCCTTGTCTGTCCATCCTCCCTATTTGGTTTTTCATAAAGATAGGGTAACTCTCAGAACAAACCCTTCCTTCCTACCAAAAGTGTTATCGGAAGCAAATCTAAACCACTCCATTGATTTGCCTGTCTTTTTCCCAGACTATACCAACAGGGCTGAACAAAAATTACATTCATTAGATGTTCATCACCAATTACAGTATTACCTAGACAGGACAAAACAATTCAGAAAGTCAGACCAGCTCTTTCTCTCTTATGCTGCAGGCAAGAAAGGGCTTCCGGTATCGAAGGTTACTCTTTCCAGATGGCTGACATCTGTTATTACCTTGGTCTATGAGTTGAGACACAGGCAACTTCCCTCTAGGCCTAAGGCTCATTCAACCAGGGCACTGTCAACTTCAACGGCGTTTCAAGCAAGGTTACCACTAGATGCCATTTGTGCAGCAGCTACATGGGCGTCCAAACATACCTTTATTGCCCATTACAAGCTTGATTTAGCCTCCAGAAATAGAGCTGAATTTGGTTCCACTGTACTCAGGAGTCTGTTCCATTGAGCCACCCAGGACTAAGATGGTAGGGACGCTGTCCCATCCAGCAAGAATGAAGGTGAGAATGACAACTTAACATTAAGAAGTTATGTCTTACCATAACGTTCCATGTTAGTTGTCTTCTTCTCACCTTCTTTCTTGCGTCCCTCCCTCCTGCCCCCTAGCCTGGATAGACTCGAGGTTCTGAGTCCTTCCATTTCTGGAGATACAATATGTTGCATCTTTTTCCTTGTATCCTTAGTGTTACTAGCAGGTAATCTGTACTCGTAAAAGAGGATTATAATATTATTATTATTATAATATTATTATTTATACTATGTCTTAGCTTCCAAACGAGATATGGGGAGTTAGCGCATGGTATTGTGGGATATAGGGCTGCCTCGAGCCAGTAAAAATAGCTCTCGAGCTATAGTATAGGCCGAGTTGGAGCCGAGGATCGGCTCCGAACCCATCCAGCAAGAAAGAAGGCGAGAAGAAGACAACTAACATGGAACGTTATGGTAAGACATAACTTCTTAGTATATCCATATCTAGACTAATACATGTGCATATCAATCATTTAAATCCTGTTCAAAACGAACTCCAAAAATGTAGGAAAGAAAGCATTGCAGGGTTTTGGGAAACAGGCACTAAGAACTGCTCACAGACAGGGTATGCCAAAGACAACCCGATCATCAAAAACCTGCCAGATATAATTTGGAAGGAGGGCAGGTAGGAGGGAGGTTGAACCAGATAAAAAACAAACATGGATCTACTGTTATGGTAGGTACATAGCTTTTGTACCCACTGTTGTCTGTTTTTATCAGATTCAATTTTGGGGCAGATTCCCAAGCATGTAGAACCGGGTAGTATCAAGGAAGGACATTCCTGAGGATGGTGAAATCAAAGGAGAATGTGCTCTAGATTGTTCATCATGTTTATAATGAGATACAAAGGTATGAACTGTTGACCAATTAGCTGCTGCACACACATCATCAAGTAGTCTACTGGTGAAAGCTGTTGAAGTGGCCACTTCCGTCAGGTGCCACCTTAGGAAGGAAAGATGTGTTGGTCCTTAAGAAAACTGACTTTGTGAAAGACCAAATAGGAAGGTCTGTATAGCAATACTTGCATCTCTGAAATCCATTTGGTTGAAGTAATTGCCACCAGAAAAATTGTTTTCCAAGACAGGAATTTCAAATCATCTGATACTGCCAGCTCAAAAAGTGGCAGAGTCAATGTTTGTAACATGATGGCAATATCCCATGGAGGTAACAGGTCTCAAACAGGCCGCCATAGGAGAGAGGTTCCTTTCAAGAAGACTTTAGAGATTCTTAAAGAAGCTACAGAACTGTCATTCTGACCTATGTGGAAACTTGAGATTGCTACCATTTGTACTTTGATAGTTGAATAACTGGAGCCACTGTGGAAAAATTCTGAAAGGAATTTCAAAATGGAAGGAATGAGAGCACAGAAGGGATCTCAAACCCTGTACATAGCCCACATGGAGAAGCTGTTCCATTTGATATGAGATATTTTTGTAGTGGCCCTATTTGGGGATGCTGAAATGATCAGAACAGTGGAAGAGGGAAGTCTGGCATTTCTAGTCAAGGTTAGAGAAACTGGAGGAACCAGTTATCTTCATGGCTTTCTGGCCCTGAGGAGGCAGTCCGGATGGATGTGTTAGTAGATCTAGATTATGGTCCATCATCCATGAAGTATGCACTAGTAGAGGCCACATCTTTAGTCATATTGAAAAATGTGGCTTTAGCTCCTTGTTCGTATGTCTGTCTAATTTGTTTCTCACAAATATCTACAAAAGCATCAACCATAGCATTTGGTGGAGGTATATAGGTACTCGTTTTTTAAAAGGTTGTTCAATAGTAGCATTGCCTTTTAGCATAGTTTGTAACGTTAAAGTCCTGCCATACAGTTTCAAATCCTTCAAAATATCAACTGAGTTAACTTTCTGAGCTGCAATGAACAAAAGGTCTTTGTTTAATAAACTCAACTTTTTTTGTTGAAAGGGTGGCTAATATAGAACAAACTTTGACTCATAGTCTACAGAGAGCTATGTTCTTCAAGTTTCCTATCTCTTTCTCCAGTAATATTGATCTTTTTTGCGATATTATTAGAAAAAAATTGGAATATTCTGAATACTAGAGATGAGTTGAAAGGCATCATAGATACGATCCCCCATTTTACTTTTAAGAACAATAGGTCATTAAAGAGGCACCTATGTTATAATATGCATACATATACAGAGCGGTTGCCCTCAAATTGATTAGGGACATATACATGTAGACATTATTCAGCATGTAAATATATTTATATTGAGGCTTTTTATAGACACCCCAGTGGTAATTTTAAAATAGATCTCTGTTTCCATGTCGATTGCAGGACTAGTAATCTATTATGTTTTTGTCTGTGTAGTATTTGCCATATGTTCTATATAGGCAAAACAAACCGTCCCTTTAAAGACAGGATATTAGAACATGGCAGGGACATAATAGGTTCATAGGTTCATACTAGGCTATCTGCCCAAGGGCATTTATAAGCCTAGCCCATAGTTATGTGGCTTTCGCCACCCCTTTAGTTTGAATAAAAACTATGCCTATCATTTTTCTGTGCCTCTGTCAAGCAGTGACACTGAAGTAATCCCTGGGGTATATCTGCGATCTCCCATCCATTGGTCAAGATTCCTCTTGAACAAGGCCAGCGAGGTGCTCTGCCTCACATGTACCGGGATTTTGTTCCACAGCATAGGGAGTCTCTGGGTGATGAATCTGTCCCTCCAGCACGTTCTATTTATAACCGTGTCAAGGTTTAAGTCTCCGCCTTGTGGTTCTGAGGGATCTAGATATTTTGAGGTGAAGCATATTCATCAAATCTGGGTTTGACATGGCCTTATATGTCAGGCACAGGTCACCTCTGAGCAAGCGGTATGAGACTGAATAGAGCTGGAGTTCTTTCAGTCGGGCAGCATAAGACATATTTTGAGACCCTTTATCCTTTTGGTGAGGAACGTTTGGGGCCTTTCAAGCTGCAGCAGGTGTCTGGTCAGATACATTCGAACGGGCATTGTACTCAATCATAGGTCTAATGAGTGATGAGTACAGGGGACGATGACCTCCCTTGATCTAGATGTGAATCCCTTCATGATCAGGTGGGCGATATAGAAGGTTTTCCTAACTACTTTAGCAACATGAGTGTCAAACGAAAGGCTACTGTCAACTTGGGTCCCCAGATCCCTGATGACTTTTTCTGTGCTCAGTGGATTGCCACCTATATGGTAGCAAGGGGTAACCTTGTTTTTCCCGAAGGGTATGACTATGCATTTTTTGGCGTTTAACTTCAGGCCATGGCTCTGGCACCAGTTATCCATTTCTGTGAGGCCCTTCTGGAGGATATCTGTGTCAGATGTGTTTTCGACTATGGCCCAGTTTGCAGTCATCTGCAAACTTTGTCAGCCATAACCCTCCTGTGTTTGCTTGTACTTCAGAAAAGTAGATGCCGAACAAGAGTGGATCCAGGACTGAGCCCTGTGGGACACCACTTGTGACAGGCTTTGAGTCTGACATGGCTCCAGCAACTCTGACCCTGTGGGTTCTGTCACTTAGCCAGTTTGCAGCCCATCTTGTGATGTATGGGTTTACATTCAAGCTGATGAGTTTTTCGATGATACCTGAGTGGGGTATTGTGTCGAAGGCCTTTGCCAGGTCGAGGTAGGCTGTATGGACTGCCTTTCGCTCATCAATGGCCTTGGTGACTGTCTCGAAAAAGTCAACCAAGTTTAAGAGGCAGGATGTGCCTTTGACAAAGCCAAACTGGGTTGGATCCAAATTCTGCAAGTTCCCTATGTCTTTATTTATGAGTTCCATTATGATCCTCTCCATGGCTTTGCAGATAAGGCTTGTCAAGCTAATGGGGCGGTAATTTCCAGGGTCTGTGGAGGCACCGCCCTTATGAAGTGGGACCACAGTCGCCGTGCGCCACTCCTTGGGTACGTATCCTGAGGTGAGGCTAAGATTAAACAGCTGTCCTAACTGTGGGTTTAATTCCTCGTTGAGTTCATGAAGCACACAGCCGGGGACACCATCCGGTCCCATGGATGCTGTGTTTTTTGCCTTAGTGAGGGCAGTTCTCACCTGGATGTTGGAGATGTTTGGGGGGCTACAATCCTCTGGAATAGATATCTCTCCTTTTGGGGGGGAGGGGGGGAGAGGTTTGCACTGAACCTGTCAGCCAGTATGTTAGCAATGTGTGTAGGTTCAGTAATTTTCACATCATTTTGAACTAATTCTGAGCATATCTGGGAGTTTCCTCCTAGGTTTCTAACATAGCTAAAGAAGGCCTTATGATTGTCTTTAGAGTCCTTGGCGATTTTTCTCTCAAAATTTGCCGTGGATGATTTTATGAGAGCTCTTAGTTTTCTACTTATAATGATCAAAGATGTCTTACCTTTCAAGGATTTTGCTCTATCTTGTAGTAGCTTCCTCCTTTTCTTGTAGAGCTTGTTTATGGCTGGGGTCCACCATACTGGACGCTTGCCTTTGGTACAGAGAGTCTTAGTTTTGTTTGGGATTGCCTGATCCATGCAGTCCTGTAGGTGCTGGTAGAAGGCATTTGTAAGTGATTCAGCGGTTTGAGTAATGTTTACCACTGGCTCAGGGGCCTTAAAGGAGACCACACTAGTTTTTAGAAGTGTGAAATCGGCTTTTGAGAAGTTTTTCAGGGATCTTTTTTGTTTCAGGTGGGGGCGGGATGAGGACCTCCAGCGAGATTAGTTTATGATCTGATCTCACCAGTGAGGGGTATACTTCCGGTGTTGAACATTTTGATCCCATGTTCGTGATGATGAGATCAAGTATGTTTTCTCCTCTTGTGGGGATGGTGACTAGTTGTTCCATGGCATTTGAGTTTATGAACTCCAGGAATCTTTGGGTTAGAGTGTTCGGGCTTGAGTAGTGTTCCCAGTCTATATTAGGGTAGTTGAAGTCACCTAGTATGATGGTGTTTGGAGATACATTTATCCCCTCCAATGTTTTCAGGAAGGCCATGTGAGGTTCCTGAGTTTGAGAGGGTGGCCTGTAACATGCTACAAATTGCAGAGCAGTCTTGCCTATGGTTAATTGCACCTGGATGGTCTTCGATGCATCGTGCGTTGCCACCAACCTTGAGGTGTGGGTGTCCTTTATGAATATGGACACCCCCTCCTTTCTTGGTGTTGTCCGGATTTTGGGGCCGGAACGCATGATATGAGGTGAAACCTGTTAGTGCTGGGGTGCTCTCAGGAGCCTTGAACCAGGTTTCTGTCACAGCACAGACATCGATGTTCTCCATATTGAGAAGGGCCTCGAGTGCGTGCATCTTGAGATTGAGACTTCTGGCATTGAGCAGCATTACCCTTAGTTTTTTTCCTTTTTGGTGTTCTAGGGTAGTAGGTTTAGAATTTGAGCCTTGCCGAAAAAAGGCACTATGGGGGTGGCAAGAGCCTTTGCCAATATCCGGAAGCCCAGGGGTGACAGGTGCAAGCCGTCCCTTGCGAAGCAGCGTGGCTTGTCCAGCATGTCATCCCAGGCAGACAGACATTGGATCCCCTTTGAATGACACCAGAATTTAAGCCAATTATTAAAGCTGATCATCTTATCACTGTATTGTGGCATCATTCTAGGTGAAGGTAGGATACTGCTCAAGGTCAGGGTCATACCTGCCTGGGCTACATAATCAGAGAGCTCCTCGATGTCCCTTTCGTCCCTAAGGAATTCTAAAGAAAATAATGCATTAGCACAACATGTGATTTGTTTTGACACTGAAGATAGTTTTAAATTTATGGCTTTAGAATTAATAAATGTAGGTGTTATAGAGGGTGACATTAAGAATTTGACAGAAACTGCTGAACAGAACTGGATATTGCTCTTTCAAACAGATAAACCTCCAGGTCTTAATGGAGCTACCTCCCTGAAGCCTTTTCTTAAGAGCTGTCCCTTAAAACACTAAGGTTTTTTGTTCAATTTTAATATTGGATGTGTATTTATATATATATATATATATATATATATATATATATATATATACATACACATATATATATATATATATATATATATATATATATACATATATATATATATATATATATATATATATATATATATATATACATATACACATGTTCTTCTTTCGGCTTTTCCTGGTTAGGGATCGCCACAGCTGAACTCTGGTCCACTAATGGTGCCAGCCCGATGCCCAACCTTCAACGAAGGCACGCCCATTTACGCATGTCTTTTGAACGCCACTCGACCACATGGAGAAGATGCAGACTCCACACAGCAGGCGCTCCAGCCGAGAATCGAACGGGAGAACCTCATGCTGCATTGTAGGATGCATGTTTTTAATAGTTGTTTTTATGTTTATGTTCAGTCACTTTAAATTGTCCTAACATCATTAATTGGTTATTAATTGATATAAATTGATGTAGTATGTGGCAATTCATTTAGTCTGATGAAGCAATCTTAGACATCACGAAAGTGCTTACTCTTAGGTTCATAGGTTCATACTAGGCTATCTGCCCTAGGGCATTTATAAGGCTAGCCAGACTGTGTTTGGCTTTCGCCACCCATTTTAAATGAATTTTGCTATGCCCTTTTTCGAGGTTAGTATACTGTGCCTCTGTCTAACAGTGACACAGAAGTGATTCCTGGGGTAAACCTACGATCTCCCATCCACTCATCAAGATTCCTCTTGAAGAGAGTCAATGAGGGACTCTGCCTAAACTGGACTGGGATTTTATTCCAGAGTGAAGGGAGCCTCTGGGTTATGAATCTGTCCCTCCAGCATGTCCTATTTATTTCAGTGCTGAGGTTCAAGTCTTTCGAGCGCGTAGCTCAATGGGATTTGGATTTTCTGAGGTGCAGCATGTCCATTAATTCCGGGTTGGACATGGCTTTATACGTCAGGCACAGATCGCCTCTGAGCAGGCGGTATGCCACTGAGTAGAGCTGGAGTTTCTTTAACCGGGCAGCATATGGCATCTGTTTGAGCCCTTTTGATCCTCTTGGTGAGGTACTTTTGGGGTGTTTCCAGTTGCTGCAGGTGTCTGGTAAGGTACATCCCAAAAGGGGTATTGTACTCAATTATGGGCCTGATGAGGGATGAGTAAAGAGGCACGATGACCTCCCCTGATCTAGATGTGAATCCCTTCATGATTAGGTGGGCTATATAAAATGTTTTTCTAACCACTTTGGCCACGTGGTTGTCAGATGAGAGATTGCTATCAACTTGGGTCCCCAGGTCCCTAATTACTTCTTCTGTACTTAATGGATTACCACCTATGTGGTAATTTGTGGGCACTTTGTTTTTGCCAAAGGGGATGACTATACACTTTTTGGCGTTTAGCTTGAGGCCATGGCTCTGGCACCAGTTGTCTGTTTCTATGAGGCCCTTTTGGAGGATGCTTGTGTCGGCTGGAGAGTCGATTATGGCGCCCAGTTTGCAGTCATCTGCAAACTTGGTCAGCCACAGTCCTTTCGTGTTGGCCTATACCTCCGAGAAATATATACCGAACAAGAGAAGTCCCAGGACTGAGCCTTTTGGGATGCCACTTGTAACTGGTTTGGAGTCTGACATGGCTCCAGCAATTCTAACCATGTAGGTTCTGTCCTTGAGCCAGTTTGCAACCCATCTAGTGACATAGGGGTTTACATTTAAGCTGGTGAGCTTATCTATAATGCCCGAGTGGGGTATTGTATCGAAGGGTTTTGCGAGATCCAGGTAGGCTGTGTGGACCACCTTCCCCTCGTTAATGGCCTTGGTGACTGTTTCAAAGAAATCAACCAGGTTTAAGAGGCAGGATCTGCCCTTAACAAAGCCGAAGGATCCAGTGTCTGTAGGTCCCCAATATATTTATTTATGAGGTCCATGATGATCCTTTCCATAGCTTTGCAGACCAAGCTAGTCAGGCTTATGGGGCGATAGTTTCCAGGATCCGTTGAGGCACCACCTTTGTGGAGAGGGACCACTGTTGCTGTACATGACTCTTTGGGTACATATCCTGTAGTAAGGCTGAGATTGAACAGTAGTTTTATGTTTGGGTTTAGCTCTTCTTGGAGTTCATGTAGGACGCAGCCCGGGACACCGTCTGGTCCCATTGATGCTGTGTTTCTTGCTTTGGAGAGGGCGGCTCTTACCTGAGCATCTGAGATGTCAGGGGGGCAGCACTCTGCTGGGATAGATATTTGCCCTTTTGGTGGGGGGGAGAAGTTTGCGCTGAACCTGTCAGCTAGGATGTTGGCAATGTCTGTGGGTTCGGTGTATTTTTTGTCATTTTGGACTAATTCTGAGCATATGTGGGAATTCCCACCCAGGTTCCTAACATAACTAAAGAAAGCCTTGTGATTATCCTTAGTGTTCTGTGCAATTTTTCTCTCGAAGCTGGCCTTAGATGATTTTATGAGTGCCCGTAGTTTTTTGCTAATACTGATCAGAGATGCCTTCCCTTTTTGTGATTTTGCTCTATCATGTAGTAGCTTCCTCCTTCTATTGTATAGTTTGTTTATGGCTGGGGTCCACCAGACAGGACGTCTGCCTTTGGAGGATTGGGTCTTGGTTTTATTTGGGATTGCATGATCCATGCATTCCTGAAGGTGTTCATAGAATGCGTTTATAAAGGATTCTGTGGTCTGGGCCATATTTTCAACAGGCCCGGGGGCTTTGAAGGATTCCACCTCGGTTTTGAGGAGTGTGAAATTTGCTTTAGAGAAGTTTTTCACTGTGGTTTTCTGGGCAGGGTGTGGGGTCAGGATGTGAATATCCAGTGAGATTAGTTTATGGTCTGATCTTACCAGTGTGGGATACACTTCTGGTCTGGAGCATAGAGTCCCCATGTTGGTAATGATCAGGTCAAGTATGCTTTCCCCTCTTGTGGGAGTGGTAACAAGTTGTTCCATAGAATTTGAGTTTATAAATTCTAGGAACCTTTGGGCTAGGATGTTGGAGCTAGAGTAATGCTCCCAGTTTATGTTTGGGTAGTTGAAGTCGCCCAATATAATGGTGTTTGGAGAGACCTTCATATTTTCCAGTGTTCTCAGGAAGGCCGAGTGGGGTTCCTGGGTTTGGGAGGGTGGTCTGTAGCAGGCTATAAACTGGAAGGCAGTTTTACCCACTGTTAGTTGCACATGGATAGTCTCTGGTGCTTCGTGCTGTGCCACCAACCTGGAGGTGTGGGTATCTTTGACGAATATTGATACTCCCCCTCCTTTTGTGGTTCGGTCCAAGTTTTGGGGCCGAAAAGCATGATGCCTAAATGTTTTATATTAAAGTTTTTTAGTCCTGAGCCTAGACGCTTGATGCCTTTATTTTATTATTGTTATTTTTAGAAAAGGCCATTTCTTCTAATGGTACATGAGTAGGAGATTTAATAAGCTACAGGTCCTCATGACTGCAGAATGAGTAATCCACAGAATATATAAACAGAGAAGATTTGAGGATAAGAGAATGTGATTCGTGTTTGTATTTTATGTACAAGAATAAAAGAAGGAAAATTGATCTTTGGGTAATCAGTAACCAAATTGTTTTGCTAGTACAGGTAACATGTTGATGTCCTTCTAGTCCTATGTTGCAGTATTCTTGGTGTGGGATTTTTCACCTCAGGCGACCCATACGTCAGCTCCTATACTAAAGCTTTATCTTGGCTGTTGTAGTTGTGCGGGACATCACATGTAGGGTCTTAAACTAGGGACCTTAAATGTGACGTCTGCATGCACAGACCTCAGAACTTTTCAGCCGCAGACGACCAATTCATCATGTGCTTCACTCCTTCACCGCAAGACTTCTAAAAGCTAAATACCCTGTTTGGGCTTTCTTCTTTTATTTCTAGCTTGCTTTGTTGCAGCTGTCCTTAGCCAATGTCAGCATAAAAGGGCAAATGCCAATGCAGGCACCAGATACCATATAAAGACACGCATGACCAATGCATTTTTTGCTTAGGCCGGGAGCACGATCACAATGCTTGCTCTATCTACCAACCTTTTTTTCCTAAGACCCTTTGCAGCTGTCTGGCCACTCTATATCTCTACCTGGAAAACCAGTGGCTTAAAAAATTAGCTCTTAGGATGGATCCCGTCTCGGAGGCCTTGTCTGAACCTCTGCAATTGAAGGCCAAGTTTCCTAGGCCCTCTTCCTCTGATGCTCTGCTATTAGACGCCCCGCCAACTACTGATTTAGGAGTTGAGGGACGTCCAATGGACCCGTCGACTTGTACAGTGACCTTGGAAGAAGCTGCTTCACTGTTGATGACTGGCATGTCCCCGGAGCCAACCCGGACACCGGCTTCTGCCGAGGTCGAGGGGGAACGAGACACAACCGGGCTCTCCATCAGACACTGCTACCAATAGCCAGGCATCCGACTCCAGGACTACTCCTAAGTCTACCCCAGTCAAAAAAAACAAAAAAACGAAATATCTGACTATACCTGTAGAAGGCCTGCCTGATTGGCAGTCCTTCTCCTCCTCTTCCTTAATGCAGGCCTTTCTGGCCCGTAGGCCCTCAGCCTCTTTTCCAGCTACCCTTCCTCTGCTTAGTCCTAGGCTTGCCTCTGCCTCTTCTCTTCCACCACTTACCTCACAAGAGAGGGAAGAAGAGCAAGAGACCTATTATTCCTCTTCTGAGGAATCCATTTCTTACACTTTCCAAATTGCCTCCCCACAAGAGTATTATTCACCAGATGATGAATCTATTGAGGGAGACTCCCCCCAGAGGATATCACCTTCAGTGAAACCATCACCAAAATGAAAGAAAACTTTAAATGGGACACCTCACAAATGCCTGACATGCAAAAGAAGTATTTTGAGCTTTTACAAGTGGAATCTCCCTCCCCTTCTGCCATTCCGTCTGTCATCCCTGCCTATTTAGATGACTTTGCATCTGCATCAAAGACACCAGATTCTCAGCCACCTGCCCATAAGAGACCAGACCACTTCTACAAGGCGCCTGATGACCAAAAATTCTTAGCCAAGCCTCCCTTGGCAGATCCTGCTGTGATTGCCATCTCACCCGATAAACAATCCAGATTAATTCCGTCTGTCTCTCTCTCTTTCTTACCTATGGACAAAGACACCAAATCAATAGATAGAATTGAAAAGAAGGTCTATATATCTTCCACATTGGCTTTTAGAGACATCAGCTGTCAAACCCATATGACCAGATATGCTTTGGACCTGATCTCTCAAGCCACTACTCTGCTGGCTGCTACTCCTAACTGTCCCACAAAAGCTGACATCTCTTCCAAACTTTATCGGGCTGCCCAAGTAGCCAGACACTCAACTAGATGCAGCTATGATGCCGCAGAGGCCTCTGCTTGCTCTGCAGTATCTGCCTCTGTTCTCAGGAGATGCTCCTGGCCTCATCTGCAAAACTTACATCTGAAGACTTCAAGTCTAAAATCTTAGATGCCCCCCTGGACCCTAATTTCCTGTTTGGTAAACAATCAGCAGACCTGTTCAAAAATCTACAAGAAAAGAGCAAGGAATTGCGAGACATAAAGTATCTCTTAGTGTCCCCAATTCCCAAATATTACAGGAATTATCCTGCCAAGGCCACATTTGTCAGGCGAAACCCACCCTCTGCTGGCTCTACCTCATCCAGACAAAGAAGAGGTACCCAGAAGACAATCCACTACCAGGCCAGGTGCCTCTCATCCTCCCTCTAGACAGCCCTTTCAAGACAGAGGAGGCCCCAACAATGCGTAACTGCCTTGCCCTCCTTCCCCTTTCTGACTGCCTCTGCCACTGCCTCCACTTTTGGAAAACCATCACCACAGACAAATGGGTTCTGGCTGTTATCCAGAAAGGATATTTCCTCTCCTGGAAAGCAAGTCCATCCTTAAGGGGTGTCCCCCCCCCCAAAAAAAAATCAAAGACACCTCTTCCCACAGGTCCTAACAGACCTTCTGAACTTGGGTACCATAGAACCTGTCATACCCGAATAGGAAGGAAAGGGCTTCTATTCAAGACTTTTCCTGGTCCCCAAAAAGGTGGACCATGGAGACCCATTCTAGACCTTTTCTTTATAAACCTATTCTTAAAAGTGCCCACCTTCAGAATGTTGTCCCTTCCAAGTTTACTCCCTCTCATACTGGCCAAAGCTTTCATGGCCACACTCAACCTGAAAGAAGCCTACTTGCACATACCCATTCTGTCCTCCCACAGAAAATGTTTACGTTTCTCTGGGCCCTCCTCTCATTTCCAATTTACTGCTTTGCCCTTTGGTTTGTCAACTGCCAGAAAAAAAGGTTTGAGAGAGATCCTATTATTTAAACCAAAGCTTTTATCAGCCAGAAGCCTAAGGATCCACTTTGTCTCCATTTTCTCAGTGGCATTTTTAATATTCTCTAACTTAAGACTACTCAAAGCTAATTCTAACACCATAAAGGTAAATTTATGTGTGGTCCCATTCTCAGAAACATGCCTTGCCAG
Organism: Protopterus annectens; assembly: GCF_019279795.1. Taxonomy (NCBI): domain Eukaryota; kingdom Metazoa; phylum Chordata; order Ceratodontiformes; family Protopteridae; genus Protopterus; species Protopterus annectens. The sequence continues at coordinate 30,780,865 of NC_056743.1, forward strand.
AGCATTGCTAGTATCTTCCCTATTTATAGCATGCATGTGTTCACGGACATGCTCCTTAAGGGTTATATTAGTTTTCCCAATGTAAAACACTGGGCATCTATTACATGATGCTAAATAAATGAAGTCCCTCATCCTGCAGTCTGCATATTTGAAGAACTCATAGGACCTCCCCGTTGTGGGGTGAATACATTTATTACTGTTACCTATGTAATTACAGAAATTGCACTTTCTGCAGCCAAATGTCCCTACCCTCTCTGATGTTATACTAACCTTATTCTTAGTATTGTTATGACATAACAAGTATTTGAGAGATTTACTGTTCTTGTAAGTAAATGTGGGGCTATCTCCAACTAGTTCTTTGAGTTCTTCATCAACCAGTAGTAGACCCCAATTTTTACGAATAAGATCACACACTTCTACATTATTCCTTGTGAAGGGAATAACTACTGTGCAAGTGTTAGGATCATGATTCTGTCCTTCTGTGCGTCTCCTATCCAGGTGACGGTTCCTACAAATGGTTTACCTTAGTGGCTCCTTCTATGAAGAGAGTGCATTCATTATGTTTATAGACTCTCATTCCAAAATTATTCTGTAGTCTCTGTAGTTCATGTGTACAGTCATCTCTATTGGTCAGCCTAGATGTTCTTAGGCATTGTCCTTTAACAATGTTTTTATAAATGTGGGGTGGATGCATACGGTCTTTATGTAAGAGATTATTCCTCTTGCATGCCTTATTGTAGACGGCGGTAGATTTATTATGTCCATTCTTCACTAGATGGGCGTCCAAAGAATCATTTTGTACATCAGACCAATCACCAGTAAAATGCAAAAAATTGGTGGTGCTGTTTAAATATGTAATAAACTGTTGTAACTGAACTACAGTATCTCCCCATAAAAAATATGTTATCCACAAACCTCTTATAATGTAACACTAGTTTAGAATAAGCGCTATGGGTTCTAATATAGATATTCTCCCAAAAGGCCATCACAAGGCTGCTATATGTGTTGGCACATGGAGTCCCCATGGCCACCCCTGTCCTCTGAAGAAAGTATCTACTACCATATAAAAATGCATTATTATTCAGAACCAGTTCAAGTAACATACATTATAAAATAATTTTGTCATGAGGAACCTGAGCCATCTTTAATAAAAATTGTCTAATGCACTGTATCTCTTCAGTGTTCGGAATAACAGTAAAAAGGGAGGTAACATCTAGTGTAACAAACATAAAATCAGAGGTATTCCGTTCTGAGAATATGAAGTTAGAGAGAGATGTGGGGAAATGTTCAGTGTCTTTTAAAATACTATCTGTATTATTAAGAGTCTAAAGCTTCTCTCCAAAACTATCAAGATGGGCTCAGTCATCCAGCCCCTACTAGACACTATAGGTCTAAGATGGGGATCAGTGTCATTTTTATGTACTTTAGGCAATTGTCTGATGGTAGGTATAATAGGATTCTCAACCAGAAAATATTTACAGAGTTCACCATCCACTTGTCTGCACATTAACATAACATATATAATTGTGCACGGACACCTTTCATTAATTTATCCAATTCCTGCATTATTAACATAGCATAGGTGTAAGATTCAGATAACATATTGGTCATTTTTAAGTCATAATCACATCGATCCATAATTACAATAGACCCACCTTTATCAGCGGGTCTTGTTTGAATATCTATAATTATTTGTCAGTGATAACAAATCATTCTCAACAGCCCTGTCAAATGCTTCAAGAAGTGGGTCCAGGTTAGGAGTAAATACACTTTTAAAAGTATTAACCTGCACATTCCCTTTCCCAAACATTCTTTTCAACATTACATTCCTTGTAAAATGTTTGCTATCGATAATTACATCTGTAATATCTGAATTCAAAGAAGGAATAAAGTACAGAAATTTTTGGAGGAGTGCTTTCTCTCCAGCACTCAGAGTGATTGGAGATATTAAAAATTCAGTCCTGTCCTGTTATTTCCATTTCTTCTGTTTGTAACATTTGTTCACCTTGTCTGTCGAAGGCGTCCACCTTTCTCCTCCTTTGTTATAGATCCTAGATCTCATTTGTTGTTCCTTTATCGGTAATGGAAATACCAAAAATTCAGTGTGTGATCCTGTTTTAAAATAGAATCTGATGTTTTCCTCTGAACATTACCTGTTGAGCAAAGCAAATTAACATTTAATGAAGTCTTACATGAACTCATGGCTGCTGCTGTAACCATCCCAACCGTACTGGTGTCTAAACTCGTAGCTTTGTCTGTGGCACCGCCTCCTAGGCTGTGCTATAACACTGGATGGCTAGAAATCATCAATTCACCAGCTGAGTGGGAGGTACGAGTTGTCTGCTCATTGGTGTTGGCAAAATATTCCTGCTATCTTACAGGTTTTCTAAACCAGGAAAACACTTGGTCTTTCACAAAATCTGTGACATTGCATTCAAGCTTTTTCTTTTTTTGCAAGTGCAATCTCTGCTCCATTGCTATTATATTATTTACTAATTCATCAAAAAATGAATCATAATTACTGGGTGGTAATAAAGAAGTAGTTTTTTGCCGCAACAACAGAATCTGACTGGATAGCTGATTTCCCAGTCATCATATGATGCTCTATAAGTAATCTCATATAACTAAAGCTTGTTTCTGTATTGACCTGTTGCCATTTGGCCAATAGTTCCTTATGGGTTCAGCCATATGTAGGCATTTTTTGAATCCAAAGTCCTTGTGGAATTACTTTAAAGCACAAAACAAGCTTCAAAGTGTTTCCATTCCCACTGAGCCTGTTTCAGTTGAAGTAACTTCATATTAAGTTCCCTCGTCACTTTTAATATATTAACATTGTTCATGTCCATAGAATTATCCTTTCTGGTGGCTGCTGTATCAAAAGAGAGCAAAGGATTACCCTCGGCCAGCATAACCCGTCTAAATGAATCAGCCTTGTGTTTCAATGCTGTATTTAAGGGATATAATAATCCCTTATTATATGTTGGTGTGCTCTCTGTGGCTTTAAACCATGTCTCAGTGACCGCACAGGTATCAGCATTCTCTAGGGTAAAGAGAGCTTCTAGGGACTGGAGTTTTTTGTTTAGACTGCTAGCACTGAGCAGTAATACCGTTAGATTTTTTTTGGTTTTGATTTGCTATGATGGAAGTACTTTAATTTTGGGATTGCCTAAAAAAAGGCAGTATGGGGGAAGACAATGTTTTAGCTAATATTCGAAAGCCTAGAGGGGAGAGGTGCAGACCGTCCCTGGGAAAGCAGTGTGGTCTGTTGACCATCTCCTTCCAAACTGACAAATATTGCACTCCCTTAGAATGAAACCAGAAACTAAGCCAGTTATTAAAGTCAGTGATCTTTTGTTCATATTGTGGCATCATCCCTGGAGAAGGTAAAATGCTGCTCAATGCTAGGCTCATAGCACCCTGAGACACATTCCTAGAGGTCCATGATGTCACTCTTCATATAGTCTAGGGAGGTACGTCTGAGGTCATTTACTCCCACAAAAATACCTCACCAAGAGGATAACGAGCCTAAAACAGATGCCATATGTCACCAGACTAAAAAAACTCTAACTGTACTTGGTTGCATATTGGCTACTCAGAGGTGATCTCTGCCTGACACACAAGGCTATGTCAAACCCCAAATTGCTGGAATTGCTCCACCTAAGGAAAACCCAATCTACCCGAGCTACATGCTTGAGGGACCTTAACCTGACCTCAACAATAAACAGGACTTGTTGGAGGGACAGATTCGTGTCCCAGAGACTCCTCCTGCTCTGGAATAAGGTCTCCATATATGTGAGGCAGAGATCCTTGTTAGCGCTCTTCAAGAGGAATCTTGATGAATGGATGGGGAACAGGAAATTCATCTCAGGAGTCACTTTTGTGACCCTGCTCGACAGAGGTGCAGGTAACTAAATTATATGGGCGGCGCAAGCCGAAACATTTTGGCTAGGCTTAATTATGCCCTAGGGCTAATAACCTAGTACCTACCTATGAACCTATAAACTATGACGGAGTCGTATTGGTAATTCTGATCCAATGACCTGAGTGCATATGTAATGTGATAGATCCTAGCCCCTGATAAGCAACTGACCGTAACTTTTTCCTTACTCAGCCTGGTGAGAGTGACATCAGTGTGTCTCACGATGGAGTCTCCAATGACTAGAATGTTGGATTGTGTGGTGACTTGCCTTATGGGTTTAGAGGTAGAGGCTCCATGAGATGTAGCTCTATGTGTTGATGTGGGTGTTGTTTTGAAAGAGTTCATTTGGGGCTGCTGAGGGTATTTGTTATGTGTACTTCGTCTTGGAGGTCTTTGTAGTTTAGAAAGGTTACATGTAAGTGCCTCAGCATATGCGTGTCTATATGTCTGCTTTGAATTTTGCATGATGGGTGCAGTGTGTGTACTACTGACAACCTTATTGGCATTAGGAGTACTTTTACAAATACGTAAAAAAGTAAACTTTAACCCACTCACATTCATCTCATCCCTCAAAGAATGTAACTGGCATCCTCTAAAGAACCTCAGTCTTGATGACGCAGTTGAATTTTTTAATACTACCTTCCTGAGCATCCTTAATTATCATGCCCCCATAAGACTTTCCAGAATCAAAGCACAGCCCTCCCCATAGCTACAGAAAACCACTAAGCCAGAAATGAAAAACAGGGATAAAGCCTGGGAGCACTGGCACAAAACCAAAACCCGCTCAACTAGACAGAAATTCCTAGAACTACGCAACAGAGTCATAAAGCTAATAAAACAGGTCAAATTCCAATACTACCAGTCTGTCCTAGACTCCTCCCAACACAGCCCCAAACAATTCTGGTCCTCCAAAAACTCCATCCTCCACCCAGGTAGTCAGCACTCCTCCTCCTAACATCTCTCACTCCTCAGAAAATATTGTTACCTCATTCAACACAAACTTCACACACACCATACTATCACTAGCTAAACAACACAACCCCCCCTCCCCTCCAACCCACACCTTCAACTAGTAATCTTCCCACTGCCTTCTCTTTTTCTCCTGTACCTACCTTCAACATAAAAAAACTCTTAACTAAACTTAAGCCCACCAAATTAGCAGCAGACAACCTCCCAAGCGAATAAATACAAATCGCAGCTGATGCTCTGGCCTACCCAGTATCCATCTTAATTAACCGATCTTTGTCAGAAAGTTACGTTCCCACACTGTGGAAAGTATCGCATATAATTCCCCTCCACAAAGGCGGACCCTCCACAGAACTAACCAGTTACCGCCCCATAGCTATACTCCCTCCACTCTCCAAAATACTAGAGAGATGCATACACTCTCAGGTCTCAGACTACCTCCTTACTAACAACCTCCTTTCCAATACTCAGGATGGTTTCCGACCAAACCATAGCACCACCACTGCCTTACTGTCCTTTACTAACACTATCCTTCAGCATAAAAACAATGGCTATCTCTCCTCTGCCACTTTCCTAGACCTATCTAAAGCATTTGACATGGTCTCACACAAACAACTTATCTCTGTCCTCAATAACCTATCCTTCTCACAATCAGTCACCGACTGGTTTCAGAGTTACCTGTCTGACCGCTAACAATCCGTTGTATGGCAGAATGACATATCTCCCCAACTACCTGTCTCCATAGGGGTTCCCCAAGGATCCATCCTTGGACCCCTACTCTTCTCTGTTTTCACCAATAATCTAGCCTCTGCCACCAAACATGGCACACTCATACAATACGCAGATGACTCAACCATCATCTGCTCAGCCCAGTCCCTACCCAAACTGCAAAAAGTCACACAGGAAGCCTTTTCCTCTGATGAAACGTGGTTATCCGATGCCCAATTAATACTCAACCCAAACAAAACTAAAGTGTTCATCTTCCAACCCACCAAATATACTCAAAACAACTCTCACTTTAACATCACAGCAAAAGACACCACTATATACCCAACTGAACATACCAAATTGCTAGGAGTGGAAACAGACAATAAACTAAAATTTGACATTCACATATCCATGACCATAAAAAAAGTCAACAAAAAAATAGGAGCGTTATACAGAAATAAGCAACTTCTCACTAAAGCAGCAAAGATTTCAATAGCAAATTCCCACCTTATCTCCACCCTACTTTATGCCTCTCCAATATATACCAACCTAAGGCAATGTGATCTAAACAAGCTAGAGACCTGCTACAACAAAATCGCCAAATTCGCCACAGAGGCATCATACCATAGTCACCACTGTCTCTCACTTGCTGATCTGGGCTGGCTTGAACTCCCTCACCTCCTTCAATGGTATCAACTCTCACTCACTCACAAACTAGTAAACCTTCCACTAAATGTCCCATCCCTCCAGAATCTATTCCAACCCTATCGCACCACCAGACCACTAAGATCCATCAACAAAAATCACTTGCAGATCACTAAAGCCAATAACTCTGCTGGTGAAGCACAATTTTCCTGCACCATAGCCAAATTATGGAACTCCCTCCCACCCACAATTGCCTCCATACCATCATGCACCCACTTCAAAACTTTACTTAAAGTGCACCTAAAAACATGCTGGCTATGCCCTTGCAACTCCCACTCTAATATCACCCACCCCATTCAACCACTACCTTTCTTTCCACTCCATTAACTACCTTGATTATAGCAAGCTCAGATGCTCATAAGCCTAGTACTTATTATACAGCAGGAACTTCTTCTTGTAACATTTGTTAATGTCCGTTATGTACTTCACAGATAAAGATTCTAGTTGTCTACTGATGTACTATAAAAAACTAGCAAAGCACACACCATAAACACCAAAACTGAAAAGAACGTACGATCCAAGCCAAAGACCACAATGAGGCACAATAAACTTTTTAGTGCTTTCATCCACTTTAATAACGTGAACTTCATCAGAAAATGAGAACAGTCACCTGTCCCTCATATTTATACTTAAATGCAGGAAGTGATGTAACCAGTGTTGTAATTTGAATACTTGATGTAAAAAAACAACAAATTAAAAATAATAATGAATAATAAACTATTGATACAAATGATTATATACATATATAAATTCATAATAAAAACATATGTACATGTAATTACATCTGTTTAGAACTATGGACATGTGCCCAAACCATGCACATGTACTTATGTACAAAAATCCATTTTACCTGTGTGCACACACACACACACTGTGCATACACCCATTTCCCAAATAAAATTGCACTTCTAAATGTTGATAACCTCATTCAACCCTGGAAATACATCAGCTCCAAATAGGAGCTGCCACAATGCCTCCTTTTGTTCCATTGTGTTATTCGTATCACCTATAAATGTTCCCTTCTCTACATAATCTAAAACAAAAAATTCAAATTTCTTAAAATCTGTGCAGGAAAGTGCGTGTCTTGCTAAAGAATTGTTTTTGTCTTTTTTCTTTATAGCTAGAACGTGCTCATAAATCCTGCGTTTTAAAACTCTTTTGGTTTTCCCAATATAGTAATTCTTGCATGTAGAACAAATAGCTATGTACACTACGTTTTCACTATGACAATTAAAATATTTATTGGCCCAAAAGGTCTGTCCCAAGTGTTCCATTGCAACAAAAGATGAATTACTAATAAACCTACATTGTTTACAATTTTTACATGCAAACGTACCCTTTTTGTTACTGACCATCCTTTCTTTGTCTTTCTCTGACCTGTTAGATTTTTCTAACAACTGCTTAGTGTTTACCACCTTCTTGTATGTAAACTTTGGAAGTGGACCCAAGGACACTGTCAATTCCTTGTTCCCAAGGATAATTCTCCAATTCTTTTCTATGATTTCTTTTATAAAACATATTTCATTCACTATCGGTAGAGGAAATGCTATTTGAAATTCTTGTGTATTCTTATTTGAGCAGTTGTTTACAATTGCTGGGGTTCCTACCACTATATCATTAGATAGTAAAATTGGTTTAGCTACTCCATCTCTTAAAATAGAAACCTCATTTTCGATTACATCTAACCATCTTTTGTCATAGCCCCTTTGGATAAACAACTGTTTTAAAAAAGTAAGCTCATCCAAATAAACGTAGTCCTCAGAAGTTAATCTACTCAATCTGATCATTTGTCCTTTAATGACTCCCTTCTTCATGTGTGGTGGATGCAAACTATCCTTATGTAGATATTGGTTGGCAAAGCATGATTTTCTATAAATTTTACTACTAAATTTCCCGGTGTTGTGGTCTATACTTAAAGATAAATCCAAAAAGTTGATGTGCTTACCAAAACCACCTACCTTAAAAAATAAAAATTCTGTAGTACCATTCAAATCTGCAACCATATCTACAAATTCAGATTGTCCCGCCAACCATAGAAAAAACAAATCATCTATGTACCTGTAATAAAGTTTAACCTTATTATAACTCGGATGTGACTTCAAAAATTTGTTTTCTCAATTAGCCATCACTATGTTTGCAAAAGCCGGTGCTACTCTTGCCCCCATAGCTACGCCCGACACCTGTTTATACAACATCTTGTTAAAACTGAAGATATTATTATCAAGCACCATTTCCATTAGTGTACAAACATTGTTCTACATGCAAGAATTACTATATTGGGAAAACCAAAAGAGTTTTAAAACGCAGGATTTATGAGCACGTCCCAGCTATAAAGAAAAAAGACAAAAACAATTCTTTAGCAAGACACGCACTTTCCTGCATAGATTTTAAGAAATTTGAATTTTTTGTTTTAGATTATGTAGAGAAGGGAACATTTATAGGTGATACGAATAACACATTGGAACAAAAGGAGGCATTGTGGAAGCTCCTATTTGGAGCTGATGTATTTCCAGGGTTGAATGAGGTTATCAACATAAAGTGTTTTCTTATGTACAGATAGTATGAATTTAGAAGTGCAATTTTATTTGGGAAATGGGTGCACGCACATTGTGTGTGTGTGTGTGTGTGTGTGTGTGTGTGTGTGTGTGTGGGTGTGTGTGAGAGTGTGTGCACAGGTAACATGGATTTTTGTACATAAGTACATGTGCATGGTTTGGGCACATGTCCATAGGCCTAAACAGATGTAATTACATGTACATATGTACATATGTTTTTTATTATGAATTTATATATGTATATAATCATTTGTATCAATAGTTTATTATTCATTATTATTTTTAATTTGTTGTTTTTTTACATCAAGTATTCAAATTACAACACTGGTTACATCACTTCCTGCATTTAAGTATAAATATGAGGGACAGGTGACTGTTCTCATTTTCTGATGAAGTTCACGTTATTAAAGTGGATGAAAGCGCTAAAAAGTTTATTGTGCCTCATTGTGGTCTTTGGCTTGGATCGTACGTTCTTTTCAGTTTTGGTGTTTATGCTACTGATGTACTATGTTCTTCATCTGTAAATATGTTGTAAGTAATTACTATGTAAATTGTTAATCGCTATGTAATCCAATGTAACTACTGTCTGTTTATTTTAACTGTGGAGCTTTTCTCCTCAGGCCTCTGCTGAAAATGGACCTACATCCAGTCGGACACTCCCGGTCAACAAATATAAATAAATAAATAAAATTTTATGTGAGAGCTTTGCCTCCAGTGACATTGTGTAGATACATCTCTCACATACCATATTAGTTTGTTTGAGAATTAATTGGTTGTCAGTAAATATGAGACCATTTCTACATTGCCTCAGGATGCCCATATCCACCAAGGCAGTAGTGGAGACAGTAGGAAAGTTTATATCCATGGCAACAGACCATTTTTTATTTATTAGAAAGAGTGAGAATATCAATCACTGCCAAGATTATCTGGTTTGCAACTATGTGAACAGTGCTTGTCACTGTAAACTAGTTATCCTGTTTGCAACTAGGTATTGGAGAAATTTCAGTTTTGATTTTACTGGAAAAAATGTCATTCAAGGTGTCTGAGTTTGTACAGAGCACTGCCAAACACTTGAGGGGAAACAAATACATAATTTAAGGATGAAGTATTTAGGCAGATATTTCGAAGTTAGAAACAAATCAAGCAGTACTTACTGAAAACAAAGAATTAGCTTGTCTAGAATGATGGGAGTCGCATGTATGGCTACTGTCTGGCTGCTACTAATGCTGGTCTCACCACAGCTTTACTCTGCTGGGATACATTGCTTCTTTGCTTCTTTTCTCACCAGAAGCAAACTGTTAGCACCAATCCCAAGAAGGGAAGCAGGCCACAACCTGTTTAGTGATCCCCAGTCTTGTCCCAGATGATGCAAGGGTCTTCAGGCTTTTAACCTTTCTCTGGTAGATGCCTCGAACAGCAATCAGACCAAATAGTTTCTGGCTGGAGAGCGACTGTCTGTGCTAAACGTACCTGTCAGGAATCAATGCACTCTGCTCCTACTATCACCAGGATCAGAATATAAGCACAGATTCCAAGCTATCACCTATAAAGCAGTTATTAAGCTTTCTGGTGATCAGCAGTCTCCAGGAAATAATGTACCTGTACTCCTTCTCTCACCAGGACAAAACAGAAGCACAAATCCCAAGGTGACTACTGAGCGGCAAAATGTGGCCTCTCCAATAACTGGTGGTCTTGCAATAGAGGCTTAAAGGTAAGATGAAAACATGTAAATAAAGGCAACAGTAAAGCGAAGCACAACTCCAAATACCATTCAATAAAATAAAAAAACATTTTATTGTCAGTTTAGCGCTTTCACCACTAATGTGGCTTCTTCAGACCATTAACATAAACTAATGATAAAACAATGCGATTAAATACTCACATCAAACGCTCAGTCACTTCAAAAACCTGATCCATTCATTATTAACTGACTATGGGTATGCACGCAAGATGGATGACGTCAGCTGTACAAATTGAATGATTTAAAGTCATAATCCACCTTTCTAACGAATTAAACACAAAACTTCTATATACATAAAACATTCACATAACAGTCCAACCTTACCTAAAATTATTAAAAAAACGTTCACAGCAATTTAAACTCTATATTTGAAAGTTAAGATGAAAACTTTGATGTTATGTAGTCCTATCTCAACGTAATTCTTGCTGGATGGGTTCAGAGCCGATATTCTGCTCCGACTCGGCCGATACTAAAGCTCGAGAGCTTTTACTGGCTCGAGGCCAAGGGCGCCCGCAGGCAGGTGCAAGGGGGTGCACTTGCACCCCCTGGAATCTGCTGGCTAGTGAATCTTTTCATTTAAAATTACAAAAAAGTTTTTTGGGCGTTCTTCTTTAAGAATGCCCTTCAAGTCCAGGCGCAGATGCTGACATCATCGCGATGTCATCATCAGCACAGTTTGCGAGCGGGAACTGAAACAGATGGTTTCAGGTTTTAAAATGGGTTTACTTTACCTGCGACTCGACTTAACAGACGGGACGCTTGTCAGAGTAAGTAAGCTGTGTGTGTGTGTATGTGTGTGTGTGTGTGTGTGTGTGTGTGTGTGTGTGTGTGTGTGTGTGTTTTGTTAGAGTCCTGCAGTATTCCTGGTATCTTTATCTTGTGCTGATGTTATATAATCTGGTGTTGATTTACCTGGCTTCTGATACAATTGTATGGTTTTGTTATCTGTTCATGCTAGTGAAAGTTATACTATTTAAAACAAAATCGCTGCTTGAAAGTCAAACATTCAAAGCTTTCTGACTAATTACATTCTTTTGTTGAAAACCATGTTGCCAACACAGAGTAAGGTTAACATGTCAAGATATCTATTGATACAAAATTCCCCTAGAGGGGAAAAAGCAAGCAAGACTTTATGTGAATGTGTCTGTATGTTTGTGTGGGTTTCCATTATTTGTGCAATTGTTTATGACTGAGTTCCAAATGATTGAGCTTCATTGCTCAAGATAGTTATCGCTCATCTATGCTTGCTTGCTTACTTACTCTGTATAGGAGCAGTATGTATTTCCTTAGACTGTAGTACAGTTTTACTTGTCCTAGATGACAGCACCTTTATGTTTTAAATTATTACTATTTATCTGAGGTGCAGTGACCTCAAACTGTGAATAATAAAGTAAGGAGGTCCCTAAATGGGGGTGTGAGGACTTGCCTCCTGCAAAGAAACGATTTTGTGCATATTTTCCTCACAAAGTAAAGGCCTTGAGTATATGTGCTTTAAATGTACATAATTAAAGTGTCATTTACTAGGAATGTAACCCAGGAAGTTCTAATATGAAGAGTCTAGTTGTGAGGACTGATATGGGATCCTGCCTTCTGAGATTATACTATGCTGATAAGATAGTAGCATGTCAGAACAGTGGTTCCACAGGTAGACATCAATACAGATTAAACTCCTCCCCATTCACAAACTGCCCTAATCAAACATCATGCCCTCCTACCTGAATGCAGCTAGGGTACCCTGTCTTCTGCCCACTTGCTCTGAACTCTTGAATATTTCTGCGTCTGCTCATATTCTGTGCAAGCTTGATGCATAGAAATATGCAGAATATATATTGTATGGACTAATTCTAACATGTGCTAAAACTTGGACTGTAATTACTTTGAAATAATTCGGGCTGATCTGCTTCCTAGTTTTACACCAGTAGCTCAGCATTTGCTGTTGTATAAAAGGAATATGTCTTAGGAATGTAACTGTGCTTGATACATGGTACCCTTTAATCAGTTTTAAATCAGAATTTAGAACATAAGGGCAGTCAAAAGAATTTGATTGCAGTATAGTGCCATAAGTTACTTGCTCTAGAACTCCTTTATTGAGCCATGTTTACAGATAAAGACACACTAGCGTTTTGCCAGCACTGCACATGTGTGTGTCACTTCTGGAAACAACATAACCATAATGATGTGATCATTTTCATGATTGTCATCTCAGTTTGGTAACTCACTGCACTTAACAACATCTGATCATTTAAATAATCTAAGAACCTACCATGTTCATGAATCCAGTGTCCCACCTCTTTAGCCAGGACTGAGGAATGGTGGTCACTGGTAAGTGCCTTCTAGCCAGGTTTACCATGTAGTCAAGACATGGTCAGCCTGGAAGAACTGTATGTGAGCTCACTACCCTTACTAAAGGTGGGATTGAATATGATGACAATGGAGTGGCAGGCAGTAGAGGGATGGGTTAAGGTGGACTAGACATTTGCAAAGGGTGCTTCTACCTCCAGAAGAGCTTCTTCATGTACTTGAGGAAGTTATGGACATTAAGTCTGGGGCCTTGTTCAAGGCCTTGTTAGTTGAGGTAGTGGGCGCTATGGTTAAAAGGTGCTCGATGTATGTCATGGTGCTGCTGACTGTAGAACCTGCAGGTAGGCACCAGTGGTGGGAGAAGGCATTAAAGTTAAAGAAAGTGGCCTTCTCTATTTAGTTATAATGTTATGGGTTCTGGATTTTATTACTAGGTGATAGCAGGCCATGAAAGTAACCGCTGCAGCGGTCACCAAATTAAGGACCCATAACTGGGAAGAATTTGATGAGGTCATAAAGAATGACTTTCAAATGAACTCAAGGAAGTTCATGCAAGCCATGTGGCAATAAGAGAGGGAGGCTGGATACTGTGAAGGCTGTTCTCAGCAAGGGTGGGTCACCTCATTTCTTTAAAGTCAAAGAAGTGATTTTTTTAAATGTGATTTTCCTCTTTCTGTGTGTTGGCATGTGTCTGGGGGTGCATTCCAAAATGTAAAAAAAAATAGTTTTTTTTTTATTTCAATGTAATTTACATGTAAGCATAATGCATTTACCTCTATGTGTGTAGTATTTCCAGGCATATTTTGTCTTTTAAACCTTGGGGGTTTAGTTTTTCTCTTTCTTTATTATTTCCGTACTTCTGTTTTATGCTACTATGTGCTATCCTGTTTGCAATGATGAGACGTTGTTGTTTTACATTAGTAAACTAGTGAGTAAAAAGGTCACACACACAAAACAGTTAGTAAAAACCAAAAGAAAATCCTGCAAGGCTAGACTGTCTCCTGTGTGATTCTTTAAATCCTCTTATATTAGAGGCAACATGGGATATATGCACATGTTTCATCTATATGGCAATTCTGAATGCCCATGGCTTTTTTCCTTTTGTAGACCAATTCAAGCCAATCAAGCCAAACCCCAATAGCTGTGGGCATGAATGTTTCAGCCTTATAACATCACAATCATAGCATAAGTAGAATGTTTGGGTAACATAGAAACACTAGGTTTTCATGAGAGCAATATTTATAATCCGTCCCTATTTATTTTAGGCTTTGTCCAGATTTCTTGCACTAAGAGGTTGAGGTGTGCGTGTGTGAGAGTGAAATGCCCTATTTAGAGTTAGCAGGTGGAATTTATTTTCACATACATTTTCAAGAAGTTGTGAGCTTCAAGGGAAGAGATGTTTACTGTTGTTCATGCTGAGTCTGCTTAAAATGTGCAACTGTTTTGTTTAGCAAATGGTATCACTGTTGTGGTGTAGAATTTCAAAACAGTCTTGGTAGCACAGCAGGTAGCATACTTGCATCTTGATGTAGAGGGCTGTAGGTTTTACTCCTACCACATGTAGATTTGTATTTTAAGGGGGTGGAGTGCTGCAGTCCTGAGTATGTCTTCCTTTGGATGAGATGCCTAGTAACTATGAATCTGTGTTTCCGCTTGCCACTTATTTCTATTGCAATATACAAGCTTAGCATTTTTTTTAAATGTAACATAGGCAATTTATTGTTTAAGGGCAGTAGGCACTGAATTTGTAGATGAAACACTGAAATATAAAGCTGTTTTCTAGCAACAACCTCTCCATTAGTTTCAGATCTCTTTAATGTGAAATTATTCAGATGACTTTTACTTCTGCAGAGATTGTGCATATTGACTGATATTGGTAGATTGTAATGATAGACGTTTAAGTGGCCTTTTATGGTTGAAATGTTCTGAATTGGGCAATTTGTCATTATTGGTTCGTATTTTGTTTCATTGCTTAATGGAAAAAAATGTTTGTAACTATAAAACACACTCTAAGTGGTGCTGTATTAACAAGGGATATAATTCACTTGTATATTATAATTAATACAATCAGGAAGGTGAATCAAAGCAGTTATGCATGGTTCTGAAATGTGTGCAAGGGGCCTATGATTTGAAAACAGTCCAAATGTAAACTTAACCTGCCACTGGCCAGATGCATTTTCTTTGAATGTGGGTTTAAATGCTGTTTCAGTGCATGCGAGTTTCAAAGGTAGAGAAGTTTTAATGCTAAGTCTGTTTTCATTGTAAGAATATTGCTTTGTTTAAGTTTAGCAAATGTCTATCAGTGTTTGTGCTATAAAATAGGAGGTTACTAAGCTATTGGCCCTGAGGCCCTAAAATTTGAAATAAAAGTTGAACATTAAAACCAAGTATCTGTAGTCATTGTAGAAGTAATGCATAAAACAGTATGCACACAGAAAGTTTTGAACAGTGTTTATGGCAACTGGGGAGAAATAGCCAAGTAATGGGATACTGGAATGGCTGCGTGCGTGTGTGTTGGGGGGGGGGGTTGAAAGGGGTGGGGTTGGGGGGTGGTGCTTTGAAGGGGGTGGGGTTGGGGGTGGTGCTCCGGGCTTGCACCCCCCTGCAAAAAATCCTGCGGGCTCCCTTGCTCGAGGCTAACCCCTATCCCATGGTGCCTCATGGAAATTCCCCAGATTCTCGTTTGCCACGAAAGCTTTGAAGTTGTGTCTTACTGGCTCGTTGGCTAAGTAAAACTTTATTTGATAAATTTAGTCCTTTTTCATAACCTTTCTTTCCATTATTTAATATATATATAGTTTTTGTCTCTTGTGTGACTGTTTTTTGAGAGTTTCCCACCCCTATTCCTCCCCATAGGACTGTAGTGCTCATTTAAGTTAGAGGGCCTTTCCTCCCTGTGTGTGAGTGTTTATGTAAAAAAAACAAAAAAAGTTATGTTCTTCTTTCTTCCACACTTCTTCTTTGTCTGTAGTTAGTATTTAGTGTTGTATTGCTTGTTGTTTATCTAGCTACTCTGTTCCTGGTAGTCGGAATGTCTAAAGATAAGGATAGGGAGCATAAGGATCATCACCCTTCAGGGTTTAAGAAGTGTGATAGATGTGCACAGATGTGTTATGAGTTACTGGGAACTTCAGTTTGTACTCAATAAGGAAGGAATAGCCTCAAAAATTATTTATTTTATACGCTATTTGGATGACATCTTTTTACTAATAAAAGGAAAACATGAATAGGCAAAAAATCTCATTGATTATCTTAATGAGACCACAGACTTCTTAGTGTTTACATATAATTTTGACCCAAATGAAATAGCATTCTTAGATGTCCAACTTACCAAAATTATGTTGAAAAGAGATACCAAGCAAAGATTTATAGGAAACCATCTTATTCAAATACATTCTTGCACTATACAAGTGCACACCCTTACCACCAAAAAAGATTGGTGATAAAGGGCCAATTAGTAAGGGCTGCCAGAGTGGTCTCTACAGATGAGAACTTCCATAGTGAGTGCCAGATTTTGAAAAAAAATATTCGCAAAAAGAGCATACCCGAGTTCTTTGATTGACAAACTAATAGAAGAAGTTGTGGAGAAAAGAATTAATGGTGTGTATACACCCATTCTGAGTATACAACACCCTACTGGGTTGAATGACTATTTTATGAATGATAGTCAGGTTTATATCGAAAATCAGGACCAGGACACAATCATTGGGACAGGTACGAACCAAACTGATTTCACAATGAGCTATATTACAACTTTTAACCTTGATTATTGTCACATAAAAACATACTGTTAAAAAATTGGAATATTCTGTTAGAGGTCAAACTAATAGTGGACAAATTGGGTACAGAACCAAGATTCATTATTAGGAAGGGTAGAACACTCAAAAATATATTTGAAGGTGAGTGCAGAATCCAATCATATGCAATAGGGATGAAACAATGTGGTAGCTGCCCCTATTGCAATTACATTTATGTAGGTGCATCACTGCACATAAACAACACACATTTGAGTAACAGAAGAAACGTTAATTGCAACTCAAAAATGAACGCATATGTGGCTAAATGTCAAAATTGTGATTCATTCTATGTCTGTAAAATTGAGAGTAGAATGAGAGACCGCATGTACGAACATATATATTGTATTAATAAACACAAACTGGACAATGCTTTAGCAAAGCGTTTAGAACAGTATCCAGAGCATGCATTTAAATTCTGGATACTTGATCAAGTGAACAGTAATCCAAGAGGGTGTCCAGTCACCTTATTATTAGAAAAGTTGGAATTGGTCTGGCAAATTTGTCTCAATGCTTATAACTTTCCAGGATTGAACGACGTGTTCTATCACATCTTGTTTAAAACTGAAAAGTTTAATGAGATGAAATACTGTAGTAACAACATTATAGAAATTATGTTTTACTTATTAATTTTTCACTTGAAAATGTTTATAATCTAAGGTTAGATAAATGAGGAGACTCTCTACATTTTCACACAGTTCTTGTATATGATTTTCACCATATTGCTGCAGCGATAAATGTATTCACTTGCTTGTTAAATAAGGCAGTTTTAAAGAACAGGAAAATGCCTATTATGTTCACAATGCTATTTTAACTACTGTTCCTTTAAATTTTAAGATGGAGAGACAGCTGATTTTAATCAGGGTTTAACATGACTATTTAAATTTGATTTTTGTAAATGGTAGTATCTGATGAAGTTTAAAGAAGTATTTGGATGAAAAGCACTTCATTAAACTTTGTGGATTCAGTCTTCAGTGAAGTTGCCAGTTTTTATTTTAATTTCTTAGTTTTTTGTATCTTGGATTTTGGAGTTTTTAAGGTGTCCAGGACGATGGATAGGTACGGGAAGCATACCTTTTCTTTAGCGGCATTTACACTAAGATAGCTGAATTACTTTACTCATTTTACTCGTCTTCAGAGGGATCTCCTGAAAGAGTTAGGAGACACCCTCCAGGGTTCAGTAGTTCCAGGTTCCATGGACAAGATTTCTGCGCAGCTCTCCACCCTTACTTTCATAGCTAACTCCAACATGAGGCTGATGTACACCGCAGTTGGACCGAATAGGCCAGCCACAGCAGGTATATCCCTCAGGAGACATTCCTGGATGCATCTTTGTAATTTTACAGTGTCCTTCAAGTCTTTCTTCACTAACATCCCCTTTGATGGTTCATCTCTTTTTGGACCCCAAGTGAAACAGACTTTGACTAGGTGTGAGCAGGAAGGGAAAACCTATCTGCTATCGGAGTCCATTTCTCCCTCCTGTCTAGACCCCATCCCAAGAGTAATACAGGAGGGAAAATGTGGTTTCGTAAATCCCAAAAAGGTTTCCCTCAGGCAAAAGGTCAAACCTCCCCTAGAGGCAGAGGGGGAGGATATAATGGAAGACGCTGCCCTTATGGCAGAGGAGGTCCGCAGCATCAGGGAGACAGAGAAACTTTCTCTGATTGTCCCATCCATCGTCCCTGAGGGGTTGCCCGACTCTCCGTCTTTGGAGGCAGTCGGGGGTCGCCTATCGCTGTACCCAAACGCCTAGCTAACCATCTCACAAGATCGTTGGGTACACACCATAATATCCAGAGGTTACCTGATCCCCTGTGTTTCCGAACCCCCAACAATCCGGTCTCTACCAGATGTACCACCCATCCAACTAGACCATGCAACATCAGAGGTCATCTCGTTGCTGCAAAAAAGAGTCACCCAAGAAGTCCCCCCAGAGCAAGTAGGATCTGGAACTTACTCTCGATTCTTTTTAGTTCCAAAAAAGACAGGGGACTGGAGATCAATCCTAGAGCTCAGCAGGCTCAACAAGTATGTAAAGAAATTGAAGTTCCGAATTGTCACTCTGCAGTCGGTATTTCTCTTTATTGGGAAAGACAATTGGATATGCTCAATCAATCTCCAGGACGCGTACTACAACATCAAAACAGATAGGCACTCCAGGAGACACTTAGGCTTTCTGCTGGGAGCCAGTAATTTTCATTTCAGAACACTGCCCTTTGGTCTCACTACAGCCCCCAGAGTGTTCACCAAATGCATGGCAGTGGTAACGGCTCACCTGAGACGTCAAGTATTCCATGTGTTTCTGTACCTAGACGACTGGCTCCTAACTGCTACCACCAAGCATCAGCTCATCAGAACCAGGGACAAGACTCTATCCTTGTGCACCAGTCTAGGCATCACTGTCAACCTAAAAAAGTCAGTCTTATCTCCTTCGCAGCACATTGTATACTTAGGCTCACAAATAGACACAACCACCATGTCAGCAAGACTAACACCAGAAAGAATACAGTCTCTACGCAGTCAAATCAGATCCTTGCTTAACAAACAGAAAGTTCAGGCCAGAGTAGTCCTTCAAGTCCTAGGGACTATGGC
Source organism: Protopterus annectens (assembly GCF_019279795.1). Classification (NCBI taxonomy): domain Eukaryota; kingdom Metazoa; phylum Chordata; order Ceratodontiformes; family Protopteridae; genus Protopterus; species Protopterus annectens. Next base: position 30,800,146 of record NC_056743.1, read on the forward strand.
TTCCGCCATCCTATTAGTTCCTCTTGCTTGTCTACACATGAGGATACTTCAGTGGCTGTCATTTGCCCAATGGTCGATGCAAGACCTTCCATTGTCTCACCAGATTTTTATAACAGACACCTGCAAAAAGGATCTGACATGGTGGTTGCACACAGAACAACTTCTCCTAGGTCGCCCACTTGTTCTTCCCCAAGAGAAAGCAGTTTTGACCACGGACACTTCCCAGATAGGGTGAGGGGGGCATTATCCGAGAATGACAGTCCAAGGTACTTGGCAGGACCATGAGAACCACTTGCACATCAATGTTCTGGAGATGAGAGCGGTGCTGTATGCGTTGCAAGCACTTCACAGCTCCCTTCCACCAGGACAATTGTGATTCAGTCAGACAACATGTCTGTCGTGTGGTACTTAAACAAGCAAGGGGGAACCAAATCTTACCCGCTTTGCAGAGAGGCCTTAAGAGTTTGGAAATGGGCAATGGATACTCAACGCTTATGATAGCAACGCACATCCCAGAGAAATCCAATGTAATAGCAGACAAAGTCAGCCGAGCAATTCTGATGCCTCACGAGTGGTCCCTGAATCCAAAAGTTGCGAAAGAGATCTTTCACAGATGGGGCTAGCCTTGCTGCAACCTATTCGCCACTCACCTGAACACCAAATTCAGCAGCTACCTTGCCCTCATTCCCCATCCAGGGATGTCACCCAGGGATGCTCTAGTCCACGATTGGCCCCCGGGACTTATTTATGCCTTTACTCCTTTTCCACTCATCCCAAAGGTAATACAGAAAGCAAGACAGTTGAGTTCTTTGATCCTCATTGCTCCTTACTGGCCTCGACAAGTTTGGTTTCCCTTCCTGTGGCCCTACCTTTTGGAGGAACCATGGATTCTGGACCCATCTCCAGATCTCCTCATTCATCAGTTGGGACAGTTCCACCCCACCATCCACACCCTCAAATTGACAGCATGGCTGCTCCAGTTCCACGAATAGCCAGGTGTATTCCCCTATCCCCTTTGGTCAGACACATTTTAATTTCATCTCATAAACCTTCCACTCAGAAACTATATTCCAGCAAATGGAAAAGGTTTTCATTTTGGGCTACTAACTGGGGTTTGACCCATATATGGCTCCTATAGAATCTATCTTATCCTTCCTAGCATCAATTTTTCATGAAGGAGTGGCTGCTGCTACAGTTAGAGCTCAGTTAGCTGCCATTTCCAATTTCCATTTTGGCTTCATGGGAAATCCAATCATGCATCACTCCTTGTGTAAAAGGAGTTCTTCTCAGGCTTCCAATCAAACAGCCATTAGAACCCTGGGACTTAAACTTAGTCCTCTTATCTTTGATGTCTGCACCCTTTAAGCCACCCTCTTCATCAGACCTAAAATTGTTGTCATGGAAAACACTATTCTTAGTAGCCATAACATCTGCTAGGAGAGTTTCAGAACTACAAGCTCTAACTATTCAACCTCCTTACATTATTTTTCACAAGGATAGAGTCTCTCTCAGGACAAATCCTTCCTTTCTTCCCAAGGTATGCTCAGAGCACAATCTGAATACTACTATTGAACTACCTGTGTTTTTTCCAAACCACTCTAATAAATCTGAGTATAGACTACACCAGCTATATGTTCACAGAATTCTCAGATTTTATTTATACAGGAGTAAAGAATTCAGAAAATCAGATGAACTATTTGTTTCCTTTTCCGACCAGAAGGACTTGCCTGTTTCTAAGGTTGTTGTTGTTTGTCTTTCAGCTTTTCTCGGTTAGGGGTCGCCACAGCGGAACTCCGGTCCGCTAATGATTGGCAGTTGTTTTTTATGGTGTCAAGTTGTCAGCCCAACGCCCAACCTTCAACGAAGGCATGCCCATTCAACGCATGTCTTTCGAACGCCCACACGACCGCAGGGAGGACATGCAGACTTCACACAGAAGGCACTCCCAACCCAAGCCGAGAATCGAACAGGAGAACCTCTTGCTGTGAGGCAACAATGCTACCGCTGCACCACCGTGGAAGTTACTCTTTCAAAATGGCTTTCGGATTGCATTTCATTTGCTTATCAATCAGCTGGCAAACAATTACCCATCAAAGTTAGAGGTCATTCTGCTAGAGCTGTATCTACTTCATGTGCCTTTAGATCTAGGCTCCCAATTGATACTATTTGTGCAGCAGCTACTTGGGCAAGACCACATACTTTTGTCACTCATTACAAATTGGATTTGGCCTCCCGGGACAGGTCTTCCTTTGGGTCCACTGTACTGAAGAGTCTCTTCGCTTGAGCCACCTGGAATATAGGTGCTAGGGACACTGTTCCATCCAGCAAGAATTACAACGAGATAGGACTACATAACATAACGAAGTTATGTACTTACCATAACACTCCATGTTTGTAGTCCGTCTCGTCTACATTCTTGCGCCCCTCCCTCCAACCCCTTTCCTGTGTCCTAGGGGATCTGGTGGACTATACTGGTGCTGTCTGACCTGGTTCTCTTTTGTTGTCCACCTAGCATGTATTATATTTTCAAAATCCTTTGTCTGTATATATGCATATATGTCTGATATTTGTCTTACCTGATAAGTACTTATTGCTTTCTTGCAAACTAGATCTGGGGAATTGCCGTGAGGCACCATGGGATAGGGGCTAGCCTTGAGCCAGTAAAAGCTCTCGAGCTTTAGTATCGGCTGAGTCAGAGCCAAATATCAGCTCTGAACCCATCCAGCAAGAATGTAAGTGAGATGGACTACAAACATGAAACATTATGGTAAGTACATAACTTCTTTTTATTCGTCTTATTGCACAGAGTTTCCGATAGCCCTTAAGTGGCTAGATGCAGGTTTCTAGACCATAATTTAGTATACACTAGTTAGTCATCAGGTCTGCAGACAAAGGAGGCATGATTGTGGTAATGAACCGAGACTTTTATTTTGATTCACTGCACTTAATGCTCTCCAATAATAAAATTATAACTGAGCAATATACAGGATATGAAACAATTGATAAGAATTAAGATATATGACTATATGGTAAGTTATGGACTTTCAATGGAGTTAGTAGTTTCTTACAGTAGAAAATCCTCTGATCCCTTCTTTCCAGGGGAAACCTAAAATACATAAGGATCAGTACAGCCCTTAGTAGCAGGGAGAGGGTGGCTTACAGAACCCTTTTCAATATTTGTTAAAAGGAAAGTTAGACCCATCCTAGATAAGGTAGATGTAGTACTTAAAGACTCTAAACAGTTCCTAGAAAGTTTATTTAAATTTAATGCTGAACTACACCAGAGTAAAGACTATTATTGGTAACACTTGATGTAGCCTCTTTATTTACCTCAATTCCGAATTTGGAAATGATGGGTTTATTGAAAAACTTTCTTATTGATAAAAGTGGATATGGAGGAACTTCAATAGATATTATATGTAGGTTTATGGAAATAGTTCTAAAACATGTTTTTGTATTTGATGGTACTTACTATCTGCAAAGCGAAGGCGTAGCTATGGGAACATGTGCCAACAGCTACACCAACTCAGTTATGGCACAGTGGGAGACTGAATGCATGTTTCCATTGGATTTATATAGGGACAATGTGAGATTCTATTGTCATTTTGTAGACATCTTTTTTGTTTGGACAGGGACCTTACCTCTGTTGCACACATTTGTACAAGTGATAGAAAGTACAACTAGTTTCCTTAAATTTACATTAAATTACTCAACAGAAGGAGTGGCATTTTTGTGTCCAAAACTGAAGATGGTCTCTTTGAGACCAAAGTATATCGCAAGGATTGCAATAGAAATACACTTACATAGATTGAACGTGGATCCTAAGCGGACATTTAAAAATGTAGTTAAAGGACAAGGAATGAGAGTCTCACATCTGAGTAATAAAGAACAGAGTTTTGCAGAAGGCCTGCCTGTTGGAAAACAATTTATACCAACATGGTTATAAGGAAAATGAAGTAATTCCCACATTAGAGGAAATAAGAATGCTGAGGTCTAATAGAGCTAAACCCTATTTCTCTGCTAGGGCGAATACTGAGGTTCAGCAAAACCTAACTGAGAATACATCTAAAATAGTTAATATATCGGGGTTTATATTAGAACATCAAAGTTTCAAAACTTTGAATGTTCTAATATTGACCCCTATTCAGCGAAAGCTGAAAATATCGAAGCAACAGAAAACCAAATTTTTTCCTAGGGAAGGAATTTGGTTGTCCATTTCTGTTGCTTCTGTATTTTCATCGCTGTGGTGGAAAGTTACGTGTCGGGTTCAGATAAGTGTGCGATTGAGTGCGGGTTAGGTTAGTTAGGGTTAGGGTGTGGGTTAGGTATGTGTGCAATTGTGTGGACATGAGGGTTAGGGCGGGTTAGGTGAGTTAAGGTTAGGGCACAGGTCAGGTAAGTGTGCGATTGTGTGGACGTGAGGGTTTGGGTGGAGTAGGTGAGTTAGGGTTAGGGCGCAGGTGAGGTGAGTATGTGAGAGTGACTGACCTTAGGGTTAGGGTTTGGGTTAAGGTAAGTGGATAGTTAGTGGGGTGCGTATAGTTTAGTGTAGTGTTAGGTGTAAGATTTTAGGTGTATGTGTGTGGATTGCTGTTTGTTTGGTGTGCTTGTGTTGTGTGTGTGTGTGTTTTGGAACAGTGAATTTTTTTTCCCTAGAAAAAAAATTTCTATTGTGTATGTTCGATGTTTTCAGCTTTCGCTGAATAGGGGTCGATATTAGAACATTTGAAGTTTTGAAACTTCGATGTTCTAATATAGACCCAATATATCCATACCATATAGTAGTGATGTTAATAGGGTTAAGGATTTTTTTATAAACATTGGCCATTACTTTTGACTTATGGAAGGATTAAGGAAATAGTAGGAGAACATCCTAGCTTTTGCTTTAAGAATAGGAAAAATCTTAAAAGAATGTTATGTTATCCTAAGGATGAAATAGGACCCAGAATGAAAACAGCTATAAGGACAATGATATGTGGTCATTGTAATGAATTTATTCATCCTGACACAGGAGTGTTATATCAATTAGACACTGAAATTAGTTGTATTAATAAAAATGGAATTTATTTAGCACAATTCAATTGCTGACTACACTTCTATGTTGGGAAAACTAACAGAACATTTAGGGAAAGAATAAGAGAACATGTTGATAGTCTAAGGAATAGAGACTCAGCTAGTGCACTATCTAGATACAATGAAATGAGTAGTAGAAATCATAACTTTAAGTTCATGGAGCTTGAACAAATTATTCCTGGACCTAGGGTAGGGAACATTAGGAATTTGATGGAAAATAGTGAACTAAGGTGGATATTAAAATTGCGAGCAGAGACAGGATTAGGTTTAAATGGTAAACTTTCCATAAAATGTGTTTTGGAAGCACGTGGATTACCTAGGAAATAGCTTTCATATGATGTTTTGCATATATGTAGTTATCTATATATGAATGTATTTATTAGTTATATATTCATGCATAGCTTTTATGGTAGTTTATGTTGTATGTTACTACATTAGATATATGCTGATCATCTATAGTGTGTATATGGAATATGTTGGATATATAGAGATTGCAGTACTCATCCTGTACCGGAAGGGATGTTATTATGCTGTTACTATACTTACTGCTTCATAGCAGGATTCATTATAAGTTAGTTTAGATAAAACACTGATATGTTGTTTGGGAAGGTGCTAAATTATTTAATGTTTCCATTTTCTGCCTATAGCTGAAATAATGGGATTGTTATATACTCAGTAATGGGACACCTGGAATAGCATTTCATTAAAAAAATTGTTCACTTTATGCATATTCAGCGAGTTAGGTATTTTATTTGTTAAAGTTGATCAAGAATCTAGTTCTCACAATAAGTGTTGGAGTTTTCTAACAATATATTTCCATATATTATTCATTGTTTTTCTTTAGAACTAATGTATAGTAGCTGTTTTAGTTTATTTATTTGCACATTTTCAGTTATATAATTGATTTCAGTCTGTGTCTCTAGTAGATGCACTGTGATTGTCACTATATGTTGAGTGATGGGATAGCTGGAATAGCATCCATAAGCAGTGGCTATCACTATTATCATAATTTATAATTTCATTTTGGTATTGACATATAGTTATTATTTTATTTATTTGTACATCATTAGTTGAATAATGGAGTTTAGTTTTTGATTTGTTAGTTGTATGACTGACTTTAGTCTTGGTTGTTAGCAGATATATCGGGACTGTTATTATACAGTCTGAATTGTACCAATACACATTGTTCATTTTTATTACGAATAGCCCTATTTTGGCACTAATATGCACCAGCTACTGTCATATTCTATTCATTCATATATTAACAGCTGTATAACAAATATCAGTCTCTACTTTTCGTAGATGAACTGTGATAATTGATACATTTTGAGTGGTGCGGAAGTCAGGACAGCATTAGTATGCAGCAGCTGTGGCTATACATTGTTAATTTGCATAAAACTAACTAGTTATTGTGAATAGGCAATTAGATACATAATTTGATTTTAGTTCCAGCTTTCAGCAGACACGTAGTGTCTACAGCTATATTTCGAGTGGTGTGGTAACTTGAATAATACCTATTTATGTGCAATACGCTATCTTGGGGTTAGATATTACATTTAGGACAATTATGTAGTTGGACTTTAACAGTGGATCTGAGGGTCCGTTTTTATTTAACTTTAATAGCTCGAGTTTAGCAGTAGCTGTCATTATGGTCTAGAAACCTGTATCTAGCTACTTAGGGTCTAGCGGAAACTCTGTGCAATAAGACGAATAACAATGTTTTCATCTTAACTTTCAGATATAGAGTTTAAATTGCTGTGAAGCATTTTTATAATAATTTTAGGTAAGGTTGGGCTGTTATGTGAATGTTTAATGTATATAGAAGTTTTGTGTTTAATTCGTTAGAAAGGTGGATTATGACTTTAAATCATTCAGTTTGTATAGCTGATGTCATCCATCTTGCTTGCATATGCATAGTCAGTTAATAATGAATGGATCACATTTTTGAAGTGATTGAGCGTTTGATGTGAGTATTTAATTGTATTGTTTTATCATTAGTTTATGTTAATGGTCTGAAGAAGCGACATTAGTGGTGAAAGCGCTAACCTGACAATAAAACATTTTTTTATTTTATTGAATGGTATTTGGAGTTGTGCTTCACTTTACCGTTGCTTTTATTTACCGTGTTGTCTGTTGGTTACAATGGTATTTGTTTACCTGCTGGGCATTACTTTTCTTTTACTTGGAAGATGAAGAAATGGTTTATCCTAAGCACTGCAGTGTGCACTAAGCATCTAGATACATACCTCTCAACCTGGAAGCATCAAAAATCTGGACAAGGCCCATGAAAAATAGGTACAAATCTGTATGCTGATTAACATATAATTTGCATACATAATTATGTATCCCACCCATTTCAGTGGAATTGTGGGATACCAACCTTCAAACACAAACTGAAGAACAGACATTCAAAATATGGCACCAGAGTCCCCTTGCAGCCATTCCAATGTCCCATTACCTGGCTGTTTTGCCTCATTTACTACTAACACTAATGTGTGCATACTGCTTTACTTCTACAATGATTATTTGGATTTTATTTTTACATTTTATAGCACAATGCACAAACACTAATAGACATCTGCTAAACAAAGCAATACTGTCTCACTATGAAAATAGGCTTAGCATTAAAACTTTGCGTTTATATCATGTTATCCAAAGATGAAAATAGCGAAAGCTATTTCATCGGCCCCAAAACATCTAAACATGAAAATATCGACCATTCAGAACAGCAATTTTTTTCCCATGGGAAAATCCGCTGTTCCGAAACACATACACACAACACAAGCACATCAAACAAACAGCAGCCACACATATACACTTAAATTCCTACATCTAATGCTCCACTAAACTAAACATACACTACTATCTACTCACTTACCTTAACCCAAACCCTAACTCTATGGTCCGTCACTATCACACACTCACCTAACCCGCTCCCTAACCTTAACTCACTTAAACTGTCCCTAACCCTAAAGTCTGTCACTATTGCACACATGCCTAACCCTAACTCACTTAACCTGCCCCTAACCCTAACATACAAACAATTGCACATTTACCTGAACCCAACCCATAACTTTCCATCACAGTGCTAAGAACAGCGAAGCCACAGAAACGGCCAGCCGAATTCTTTCCTGAGGAAAGAATTTGCTGTTCTTAGCATTCGCTGAATAGTGTTCGATATCAGAACATTCGAAGTTTTAATACTTCGATGTTCTGATATAGACCCAAAACTTTTCTGCCCTTGAAACTCACATTCATTGAAACAGCATTGAAACCCATACCACATCTAAAAAAAATTGCATATGGCCAGTGGTGGATAAAGATTTCCTTTGGCCTGTTTTCAAATCATAGGTCCTTTGCACACAAAACAAGAAACATACATATGTTCTTTAATACACCTTCCTGACTTTATTAAATTATATTCCTTGTATAATACAGTACACTTGTTAGATCACATTTTAAATTTATTGTTTGAACATTTTTCCTGTAGGCAATGAAACAAAATGCATGAACCAATATATATATATATATATATATATATATATATATATATATATATATATATATATATGTGTGTGTGTGTGTGTGTGTGTGTGTGTGTGTGTATAAATAGAATGACAGTAGTGTAAGCCATGGGCATCTTGCACATCTTCTCGCACTTATTTTCAATTTTGGGGGGAGGGGAGTTGCGGGGGGACAACAGGCCAAAAACCAGGGACACATTTTAAACATTGCTTGTATAATTTTGGAAGGTTGCTGGAATAAAATGTGTTACCATCATGCATTTCACTGCCAAGTCTTGAACCTAGGACTCTGAGGACTCTGTGCACTGCAGTCTGAGCAACATACCACTATGCTAAATCAGCAGTTTCCTGAAAGATTGGAAGACTGAAACTTAAATGGCTATCATTTAGTGAATTCAGTTCTCACTTCTTATCATAGCTCTCAACCTCTTAACACAAAACACCTGGACAAAGCCAATAATGGGGGAATACAGAATTCAATTCCCGCCATAGCTCTCCATGTCTTAGCACAAAAAACCTGGACAAAGCGACTAATGGGGGAATACAACCCCAGAATATGGACAAATTTCAAATACTGATCTTATAAACTTAGAAAATTGGTAGAACAAAAGATTTTGTGTTACCATTTATTTTCTGAATAATATGAAGTCTGAAATTCAAATGCCTATCATAATTTGTGAATTCAATCCTAGAGTGATTTGCCACAAAAATCCTGAAAAGCACAGATTTTATGAGGAACAGAACAGAAATATGAGGCATAAATTCACAAGTGGTAGTGGGTAGGGATTTTAGGTCCTTGTTACCTGTACTGAAGGTACAGGGTTTGTGCCTTAGTACCTGTAGCCACCAGGTGTATTCAGCTGGGACATTTTACACACACACACACACACACACACACACACACACACACACACACACACACACACACACACACACACACACACACACAATCAGAGTTCATTCATACCTCTGCAATGTTCTCTTCACATACCTCTCTGCAGTCCTTATGGAAAGAAGAAATAAGTGATTCACCAGACATTATAACATCCCAGAAGAGATGTTTCACCTCTGTCTGCAATCCTAGTTATGTTCCCACTCGCAAACAGTTGCTATAACATCCCAGAAAATAACAGTTTGTGTTCCCGCTTGGCTGGTAGCTGGAAATGTATGCATGTGCGTGAGATCGATTCCGAAAGGCTGGTTGGAGCCGACGTCATTGCATACGTGATGACATCAGCTCAAAAAGCCAAAAAAACTAAAAATTTAAATAAAAGCTGTGAAAATTTCGGAAATTAAGGGGTGCCACTCGGAAATCATAGAACCTCATTATTTGGACCCCAAAAGTCAGTAAAAACTAGTAATTCGGTACGCTTGGAAGGTATGGTTAGATATGAAAGTAGGTAACTTAAGTTTTAGCTGTCTAAAAGTTATGTTTTAGTGGAGAGCCACCATTTTTAAAAGAGCAAGATAGATTCAAAGGGGGTGGGCACTTTTGTATTCTAGTGCTATGGAATACAGTAGGATGGCCAATAAATTTAAATAGTTGAAGGGGAGTAATTTCACAAAATGATGATCTTGGGCTTACTCACACCAGCCAGTGAAAGGAGACAGGGAAAGAAATATATGGTCAAATTAACATAAGTGGCAGGCAACTAGAAAGACAGTGGTGTTCAAGAACACAACAGCAACAGGGTAGGAGGGTGGGAAAAATTCTGTCTGACTCACAAGAGACAGAGCTGTGGTCTCTTTTCAAGTTTTAATATGCAGTTAAAAGCAGAATACAAGTAAAACACAGTGTAAAGAAAACAAATCACAGTATACAAAATAGAAAAAGGCAGTAAAGTAATAGAAAATACAAGAAATACAAAGCAAACTAACCTTTCCCTCACAGCAAGCTGTGGCAGAGTCTGGGTGAGCCTTTCCAGTAAAGACAGGCTCATGAACAGACTGCAGGATTTGTTGAGTCGTTTAGTTTTTTGGTGGCTATCTTTAGTCTCCTTGATATATAAAGATCCTAGATTGTGGGTGGACGAGTTGCCAGTTATCCTCTCGGCAACTCTCACTACTGTCTGCAGGGATTTCTTGTCTGTGACCGAACATCCATACCATACAGAAAAAATGGATGTTAACATGCTTTCAGTTGCTCCTCTTTAGAAGGTGGAAAGTGCTAACAATGGTAGTTTCACCTTTTTGAGTCTTCTCAAAAAGTGAAGACGTTGGTGTGCTTTTTTCACTATGTGGCAGGTGTTCCTAGACTAAGAGAGATCATCAGAGATATGAACTGCAAGGAATTTGGTAGTACTTACCTTTCCACCATCTCACCATTGATCAGGTGTGGCATATGGGGTGATTGCCTCTTCCTGTAGTCTACGTTGATCTCTTTTGTTTTACTTACGTTCAGGTCAAGGTTGTTTCTTGCACACCAGGCAATCAGTGTGTTAACTTCTTCTCTATATGCACTCTCGTCCTCTCTCCTGATGAGACACATGACTAAGGTGTCATCAGCAAACTTGATGATATGATTTGTACTGAAGTTTGTTGTGCAGTCATGGGTTAGGATAGTAAACAAAAGGAGGCTGAGTATGCAACCATGAGAAGCACCTGTGTTGAGTCTTATTCTCCTAGAGGTATTCTTGTCTACATAAACTTTCTGTGGCCTGTTAATCAAAAAGTCCATGATCCAATTGCAGAGGTGTTTGCTGATTGCCAGATGTACTAGCTTATTGATCAGTTGCATAGGGACAACTGTTACATGCTGACCTAAAGTCAATGAATAGCATTCTTAAATAGCTGTCCTTGCTCTCCAGATGCTCAAGAACAAAATGTAATGTGACTGTTGTTGCATCAGACGTGGATCTGTTTTCTCTGTAGGCAAACTGTAGTGGATCAAAAGTTGATGGTAGTTCTGCAGACCGGTGTTTCATGACTAGCTTCTGAAAACTTAAGTTGAGGAGCATTATGATTGGTTGCTGCTTTATAAATTAGTATGTAAGTGTACTATTAACTACTGAGTTTTGACTCTGATGAAGCCCTACTAGTGTGTGTGAAGGGTGAAAGTGCTAGCATCGTATTATATTAAAGTTGCTTTATTCCTAGCTAGTGCAGTTTTTTGCTATTTCTAATTTATGTTAGGTATGACTGGTTGTATCTTAGCTGAAATGCAAGAAGTACTTCAGTGGGAACCAAATGAAATCCATATTTCCCAGCAAAAGTTTTGGAATTTGTTGCAGCTGAATGTTCCACAGCGTGCGCCTGTCCCTCTTGGTGTATCTGCTTTAAAGGATGTTTCCTTGATAGTTTGCAGCTTGCCTAACTATCAACCTCCTACTCCTAAAAAGTTTGATTGGTTATACTAAGTACCCCAGACTCATAAATTATCTGTTTTCTAATCCTCAACAAGACTCTAGTTATTTCCTTATCTAAAACTGCTACTGCTGAACAGATTATTAATGCTAACCCCATTTAGTTTGTTAAGGATGGGAAAGCTTTTGACAGATTTGTAAAGAGTGTATTAGGTTCATAGGTGTGTACTAGGCTAACGGCCCTGGAGCCTATATAAGCTTAGGCCAAGAAGATTCCCTGGCATCATGACGCCCAAAGTTAGTTCCCACTGCCCCTGTCAAGCAAGGCCACTGAAGTGATCCCCAGAGTGAACTTTTCCTATTGCTCATCCATCCACTCATCAGGATTTCTCTTATAGAGGGCCAGTGAATTGCGTTGCTTGACGTGAATGGAAAGTTTGTTCCAGAGCATACTTTTGCTACTTTAACTTATAAGAATTTTGAAATACCAGGCTCAGATTTTAACATTGTTACTGACTTCATTCAGAACAATGAAAACGTCACCTGTTAATCCCACCTTTTCTGAGGTAAAGATTTTGTTGAATGTCATAATTGTGCCTGCTTCTCATGTTACCAATCACTCTTTAAAGTGTTCTTACGATTCTGCTGATGCTGTCTCCAGAGCTGCTGCTACTGGATCATGAGATATGAGAAGATTTCTCAAAACTTACCAGAAGATGTAAAAAATGAGATAGTAAAATTTTCCATTGACTAAGATGCCTGCTGAGGTATTTCATAGGTTCATAGGTTAGTACTAAGCTAACTGCCCTTGTGAGACATTGTAAGCCTAGCCATTTATCCCTTGTGAGACTCAAACCTTGCACCTTGTGTTTGTAAGGCAAACACCTTAACCATTAGGCCACACTCCCAACCCCACTTAACATTTGATGGAAGAGGGAAATTGATAGAAAGAGTGATCCAAATGTACCTACCCTCTTTTTTTAGTTTAATAAAAAAAAAACTTTGTCTAACTCAGCCCCCTATTTCAAAAAGCGGTTTAAGCAGTAAGGTGCTAACAAACAGGATTTTAAAAAGTAATGGCAAAGAGGTTCTAAAAAGAAAGGGAAAGCCACCCAGAACCAGTCGCCCGAAAAGTCTTAATGACTACTTGCCCGTCTAACCCCCCCATGGCAGTCTATCCCTCAGCCCAGGTCTGCATTTTCCCTTGTGGCATCAGATTGTCTCAGACAAATGAGTTCAGCAAAATCATCCAACAATGGTATGGATGACATTAGGAGTCTCTACCTCCTTTCAGGAGATTTCAACTCATCCTAAAACCAGACATTCTTCTTTCCTCCAGTTTTGAAAGAATTGTCTTAGAAGGGGGTCATAGAATTACTGCCATCAAATCAGATGGTCAAGCCTTTTCATTCAAGGATCTTTTGGTGCCAGAGAAAGAGGGAACGTAGAAATCAGTTGTAGTCCTCTCCTTTCTCAATCTCTTTATCAGGGTTCCAAAGTTCAAAATGTTATCGCTTCAACTCCTGTTACTTGTCATATCCTTCCTCAGTTCCATTTTAACATTAGACTTAAAAATGCTTACCATCACATTCCTGTTGGCAAATATTTCAGACTTTTCTTAGGACTTTCTGTATATGGCTTATTTTATTTTACATTTGTTGACCGGGATAGTCCGACTGGATATATGTCCATTTTCAGCAGAGGCCCGGGGAGAAAAGCTCCACATACCAAAAAAGAGACAGTATATACATCACTGAGTGATAAACTCAGGCAGACAATGTTTAGAAAAATATAGACAAAGAATACAGGCAGATATCAATATACACAATGTGCAGACTTGCACCTGATTGGCAAAGACATATCAGCAAATGTGAACATAGAATACAGTCAGATATCATAATTCACAATGCTTAGACATTCAAATGCTATGAGGCATAGATACTTGGCTAAACAGCAGGTTGGGTAGCAAGACATGTATTAGTGAAGTTGTTAGTCAGGTTTTGAACAAGAGCACAGCCAATGAGATGTGAGGTATTTTTGAGTTCTCTTTTAAATAGGGGTAGTGAGGTAGATTCCAGATTTTACCGGTTGAGTTGGCAAATATAGCATCGCCTGCAGAGTTGTTGGATTTTTGGGTCAGTATCATTAGTTTATCAGCTGAGTGTAATGGCCTGGTGGCACTATGAGGGGTGAGAATATTTTTGAGGGCAGGGGTGTTATCAGGTTGATGGGAATATTTTATGTGCTACTATAAGCTGGTTGAACTGTAGAAGGGTAGGATACTCTAGCCATCCCAGTGCTTTGAGGTTCTAGAAATGGTGGGTCCTAAAAGCCATGCCAGTAGCGAATCTGGCTGTATGATTGTAGCATCCTGATAATTTGTTGAAATCGGTTTTGGATAAGTTGATGAGTACAGGGGAGGCATACATAAGGGTAGAGAGGAGGTGTGATCTTGCAATATCTACCCTAGCTAGGGGGTGAGGAAAGGTTAAGCTCTGTACAGGGAGCCAAGTTTTTTGGTGATGGACTTAATAGTGTGATTGACATGTTTATCAAATGTGAGGTTGTTGTCTATTATTATGCCTAGAAGCTTTGTATGGTCATCAGAGGAGATAATGGTGTCATTGCTAGATTTGATGCTGAAGAAAGGAGGAGAAATTCTACGGTTAGGGGAGAAAAGTAGTAGCTTGGTTTTGTTAGGATTTAGAAGCAGGCGGCAATTACATTATCAATAAGTACTCTGTCTTACTCTTTGGTCTGCTTCATGAATGGTGCTTACAAAATGCCTAGCTCTAGTTGCTGCTTACTGCAGATGTCAAGGCAGTCACATTTTTCCAAACAAGGATGATTGTGTTATATTTGCAGACGTTTTCTATTTGTCAAGATTGTCTGACATGTCAAGAAACTCTTGCTTATTCCAGGGTTTCAAGTGAATGTACAGAAATCATGTACCATCCCTTCAAACATAATAGTTTTTCTGGGATGACTTCTGGATACTTCCATTGGAATAGCTTCTCTTCCACTAGGCAAACCCTGGGATTCAGTAAAGTCTACACTAGGTGTACACTGTTCTTATTGAACAGACAACATAAGTATAACTCGCACCTTCTTCCTCCTAATTTTAATTTTCCTACTGATTTTCTTGCAGCTTTAAATACTGAGGGGATTCATAACAGCCCAAAGTACATCCCTAGGAAGAGCTTTACACCCACTAGACAAACCAAAAGTATGCAAAGAAATCCTTCTGAGCTTTTATAACCAGTCCCTTGTTTCTTGCAAGGAAATTTTTAGGATTCTGAGGTTATGGCTTCTATGATTATAATTCCCTTGACCAGACTTCACGTGGGAAAGAAATTAAGTGGTACCTCAGGTCAGTCTGGTTTCAGCATCAGCACCATTTATGTTTTCAGATCCAACTGCTGGCGTTTGTGAGAAGGAAGGTATTGTGGTAGATGGATCAGTTTTTCCTCAACCCAGGTCTCCCCTTATCCCTTCCATCTCCTCTTCTTTCTGGTATAACATATGCTTCAGACTTTGCTTGGGAGCTGCATCCAAAGCGGTGAAAGTGCAGAGTCTATCACACAAGCAGGACGGACAAAAGTACATCATTGTCTATGACATTCTGTCAGTAATCAGTGCTTTGAAAGCCTTAAATCCTTTCTAGTTCCCATGACCTCTTTATGTTATCACAGACAACACTACAGTGATGTGGTATATAAACATACAAGTGAGTACCAGATCTTACCCTCTTTGTAGACATGCCATGATGGCCTGGGATGTAGCAACTTAGCTCAGTTTGATCCTTCATGCCTTATATATTCCATCAGAGCAAACTATTGAGGTATAAAAATTGAGCAGGACCAGGACAGGCCTTCATAAATGGAAATTACACCTGAGATCTTAAAGGAGTTGACCCAACTGTGGGGGTCACCTTAAGTAGTTCTATTTGCCTCCTTTCAAAATTGGCAGTTAAAGAAATTCTGTTCCAGGATTCCTTACAAACAGGCCTGAAAGATGGATGCCTTTTCATTCCCATGGACAGAAATATTTTGTGTGTGCTTTTCCACCCTTTCGATTGATGCCAAAGGTTCTTCTAACAATTTAGTAGGACTCTGTAAAGATAGTGGTATTGACTCCCTTTTGGCCCAGGGAGCAATGGATGTTAAGTTGTCTATCTCGGCTCTGACTCGGCCATCTTCTATAGCTCGAGAGCTGTATACTGGCTTGAGGCTACCCCTTATCCCATGATGCCTAGCGCTAGCTACCCAGATCTCGTTTACTGCTTCAGCTGCGATGTGTCGTTTTTCTGACTCAGGCTTGTATAAAGATTCTTTATAGAACTTCTTTACTAGAAATAGTCCTTTTCCTAGGGATTTTTGTTAGTTGTTAGTCATATATTTGTTGTGTTGGTAAGTGTGTTTATAGATTCCTTCCCATCCCCTTAGAACTCATTTAATTTAGAGAGTTCTCCCCCTCCCCCCTTTCTCCTTATTCCTGTCAGGTTAGCTGTTTAAGTTAGAGGCTTTCCTTCTATCTTCTTTATAGGCTAGCCATTTGAGTTAGAGGCTTTCCTATTTAAAAAAAAAAAAAAAGAAAAAAAAAACTTTAGCTTTAGTCTGTACTGTACTGTGTTTTTCTCTTTAATTTAATTTTGTTTGGTAGCTATTGTTGTATTTTTCTGTCAGAGGATGTCCAAAGAATCCAAGGTGTCTGGGTTCAAGAAATGTGACTCATGCTGTCAGAAAATGTCGCTGACAGATGGCCACACTTCTTGCGTCTATTGTTTAGGTGCTGTGCACCTGCAGGACTCTTGTTCTATCTGCCATGCATTTAGTCCAAGAGTTCTGCAGGAGCATAAGAATAAGCTTATTCTTAGGGGCCTTTTAAAGCCCCAGGATTCACCGGCCAAGACTCAGCCTGTGAAGTCCCCTAAATCTACCAAATCGTTGGCTCCAAGTTCAGAGCCGTCTTTGGTTCAGTCTTTACCTGCTACTTCGGTTCTGGCTAGAACCGATAAGACTATCTCCCCGTCGGCTCCATCAGAAATGTCGGAGCCTTCGCGACGCTACAAGAGGCTGAGGTCCCCTTCTCTGGAATCGATACATTCAGCTCCTCGGTCTCCCCTGCTGCTAAGCGAACGCAGTCACAGATCTTCTCACTCCACTCGGTCCTCAAGGCTCTCGGATCACGACGTGGAGAGAGTGGTCAGTAGGTTGCTAAAGTCGCAGGCACTTGCCAAAATGTTGTCCAGCCCTCCTCAACAGGTGTCGGCTCCGTCCACTTCTATCGATGTTTCTCCTCCGACTCCATTGAGCTCGGAGCCGGAGTTCGTTGGGGTTCGAATAGTGGAACCGTCGGCACCGATAACTTTATTTCCTTCGGTTCCATCATCGGCTCCAATTCCCTCAGTGGTGCCGTCCATCGAGGGATCTGGGTGCCGGGGCTCTCTCATTGGCTCCGAGGGGGAAAGTGGCATCGAACCCTTGTCCGACCCCGTTCTCGCTCTTGGAGCTTCGGCGCAGGTCAGCTCGGCTCCTACATCGGCCTTGGAGCCGTCTCCCTCGGTGCGGAGAAGGATTCCGATTTCCTCAGAACTGGAGCCTTCTCTGCATCATGGCAGGGACACCTTCATTGTCATGAGGAGTGTGCTGGCCACTGAGTCAGCTCCACTCTCGGCCCCACCGGCTCCATCCCCTGTAGTGCCTGTGCCGACCTCTGTTCCTCCTCCAGAACCCAAGCATGGGGAACCGGCGCTCCAGGGCACCCCATTGGGTGTTTCCTCTTCTTCCAAGGCTTCCCCCGAACATTCAGAGGCACCCCCTCGTAAGAAGAAGTGCAAGAGGAAGCACATTGACTCCCCTAAGTCTGTCACTTTGGATACAGACTTAGATGATTTGGAAGGGTCCCCGAGATCCCCCTCTGAAGATGTTTCCTTTTCAGACATCCTCAAAATGCTTAAGCACAGGGGGGAAATGGAATCCCCTAGCCCCTACCGAGGATGAGTCTGTATTCCTGGATGCATTCGGTTCCCGACCTTCCACCTCCTGGCTTTCTCCGCCTTTCGATCCACTTATGTCCGTGGTGGCTCGAAAGGCTTGGTCAGCCCCGGATACAGTGGAACCAACTCCGAGGAGACCTGGCAAGTTCATCACAGCACCCCATGATAAGCAGTTCCTTACCAAAGGTGTTCCTGTTGATGCCATGGTGATAGCAGCAGCCACCAAAAAAGAGTTAGCGGAAACCTCTTTGTCTGTCCATCCTCCTAACAAGGAGTCTAGGACCATGGACAGATATGGGAAGTGAATGTTTGCTTCAGCAACCTTTTCTATGAGGTCACTGAACTACTTATGCCATTTTACCCGACTTCAGAAGGATCTCCTTAAAGAGCTCGGAGAGACCCTTCAAGATCCATCAGCTGAGGGGGCTCAAGCTAAAGTGGCTTCCCAGCTGGCGACCCTTAATTCTGTAGTCAACTCCTCCATGAGGTTCATCTCTTATGCAGCTGATGGGGCGAGTAGCGCCGCAGGCACGGGCATGGCTCTTAGGAGACATGCATGGATGCGGCTGTGTAACTTTGCGGAACCCTTTAGAGCGTCATTCACCAGCACCCCCTTTGATGGTTCCTTTCTTTTTGGACCACAGGTGAAAGACACTTTGACTAAGTGTGAGCAAGAAGGCAAGACTCTTTCTGCCGTGGGAGTCTGTTTTTCCACTCCTTCCAGACCATACCCCAAGGGTCAGAAGAGTGGTAAAATGTGGTTCCGAAAATCCCAGGGAGCCTCGCCTGACACACGTAGTGATTTTTCCTCCAGGGGCAGAGGGGGAAATAACAATAGATGCCGCCCTCGTGGCAGAGGGGGTCCGCAGAACCAGGGCAACAGAGAATCCTTCTCTGAGAAGCCCTTTCAGCATCTCTGAAGGGTTGCCCGGCTGCCCGCCTCTGGAGACAGTCAGGGAAAGACTTTCACTGCACCCAAAATCTTGGCTAAATTTAACAAAAGACAGATGGGTACGGTCAGGTATATCTGGAGGTTACAAAATTCCCTTCTCTCAACCCCCCTTACCATCGAGCAGATCCCTTCCAGATGTTCCACCCAATCTGAGGGACCAAGCAGTCATAGAAGTTTCAAGACTGCTAGAAAAAAAGAGTCATCCAGGAAGTCCCGGCAGACCAACACGGATCCGGAACTTACTCAAGGTTCTTTTTGGTACCAAAAAAGACAGGGGACTGGAGACCGATTCTGGATCTCAGCAGACTAAACATGTCTGTTCAAAGAACAAAGTCTCGGATGGTCACTCTACAGTCCATTCTACCCTTTCTGGGTCAGGACAATTGGATGTGCTCCATCGATCATCAGGATGCATACTACCACATCAAAATGGACAGGCACTCCAGGAGATTCCTTCGCTTCTGGCTGGGAGCCAGTCATTACCAGTTCAGAGCTCTGCCCTTTGGTCTCACCACAGTCCCCAGGGTGTTCACCAAATGTATGGCAGTGGTCACAGCTCACCTGAGACGTCAAAGATTCCAGGTGTTTCCATATCTAGATGACTGGCTCCTCACTGCTACTACCAGGCATCAACTTCTTCAAGCCAGGGACTACACAATCACAATCTGCTCCCAGTTAGGCATTACAATAAACTTCAAAAAATCTGCCTTGTTGCCCTGTCAATCTATCACCTACATTGCAGACTTAGACACAAGGAACATATCCACAAGGTTTCCGCCAGAAAGGGTGTCTACAATTCGTCAGCAAGTACAAATCCTGATGCAGAGCAAAAGAATCCAAGTCAGATTCAAACTCTGGGCTCCATGGCAGCAGCCATTCTTCTAATCCCACTGGCCCGCTTTCACATGAGGATCCTTCAGTGGCTTCTGTTCACACAGTAGTCTTTCCAGCAGCTGCCCATGTCTCACACGATCATGATTACAGAAGCATGCAAGAGGCACCTTTTCTGGTGGATGGTCTCCCCACTAGTGACTCAGGGCAGACCCTTCATTCAGCCCCCTCCGGTAGCCACAGTGACCACAGATGCCTCCCTGATAGGGTGGGGGGGCATTATCAGGGCAGGACAGTCCAAGGCACTTGGCAGCATCACAAGTACCACCTGCATATAAACGTCCTAGAAATGAGAGCCGCGCTCCTAGCGTTGCAAGCTCTTCAAGGCTCTCTCCCTTCTGGGACCATTGTAATTTAAACAGACAACATGTCAGTGGTGTGGTACATCAACAAGCAGGGCGGAACCAAGTCCTACCCCCTATGTCGAGAAGCACTCAAACTCTGGCAGTGGGCGATTTCTTCCCAACGATTTCTGATTGCAACGCACATCCCTGGGAGGTCCAACGTTATAGCATACAGGCTCAGCAGAGCTATTCTCATGCCTCATGAGTGGTCTCTGAATCAGGTAGTTGTGGATCTGATCTTCCGCAAATGGGGACAGCCTTGCTGCGATCTTTTTGCCACCTCCTTCAACAGCAAATGCAGTAACTACTTCTCCCTTCTTCCACTTCCAGGTCACACACCCAGAGACGCTCTAGTCCACGATTGGCCTCAGGGACTTCTTTATGCCTTCCCTCCATTTCCCCTGATACCGAAACTCATACAGAAAACGATATCATTGGGTTGCAAAATGATCCTCATTGCCCCCTCCTGGCCTCGACAGATATAGTTTCTGTTCCTGCACCACTACCTTCTCGATCAGCCCTGGACTCTGGATCTGTTTCCAGACCTACTGATTCATCAATCAGGCGGGCTGAACCAATCTCTCCAAACACTCCAGCTCACAGCTTGGTTGCTCCACTTCCAACCTTAGCCAGGCTTCTCAGCATTTCCCTGGCCGTGCGTGAGATTATTGTCTCCTCTCACAAGTCCACAACTAGAAAGACTTATGCTAGCAAATGGAAACGTTTTTCTTGTTGGGCAGAGGCTAGGAACGTAGATCCTTTTTCAGGCCCAGTCCACGAAATTTTGGAGTTCCTAGCACAACTTTTTCATTCTGGGTCCGCTTCTGCTACAATCAGGGTTCAATTGGCGGCCATTTCTAACTTTCATGTTGGGTTGTCTAATTCAAACATTATGTCTCATAAGCTCTGTAAAGCCTTTTTAAGAGGGACTACTCTCCTTAGACCTCCATTGAGAGAAACTCCTCCTCCTTGGGACCTTAATTTGGTACTAACCTCCTTAATTATGCCCCCCTTTGAACCTGCAGCATCCTGCTCCATTAAGTTTCTATCTTGGAAAACACTTTTTCTGGTAGCTATTACTTCAGCCAGATGTGTCTTTGAACTTCAGGCACTATGTGTTCGTCCTCCATACTTGTTTTTTCATAAGGACAGGGTTGCTCTGAGGACTAATCCCTCATTCCTTCCGAAAGTCTGCTCAGAAAACAATTTAAACAAGTCTATAGACCTTCCTGTGTTTTTCCCTAACCACTCCAACAAGGCAGAATACAAATTACACCAATTGGACGTTCATAGACATTTGCATTTTTACTTGCATAGGACTAAGGATATAAGGAAGTTGGACCAACTATTCCTTTCCTACGCCCTAGACAAACAAGGTCTCCCAGTTTCCAAAATGACCTTATCCAGATGGTTGTCTCACATTATTACTTTCATTTATCAATTGAGAAGCAAACAGTTGCCTATCAAACCAAAAGGTCATTCTACTAGGGCTTTGGCCACCTTTGTAGCCTTCCAGTCTAGGTTGCCCATAGATTCTATCTGTGCAGCTGCTACGTGGGCAGATCCTCATACCTTTATTTTTCATTACAAGCTAGATATGGTCTCCAGGAGCAGAGCTGACTTTGGTTCTACTGTTCTGAAGAGTCTGTTCCAATGAGCCGCCCAGGATTGTAGGTGCTAGGGACGCTATCCCAACCAGCAAGAACGAAGGCGAGATAGACAACTTAACATAAAGAAGTTATGTACCTACCATAATGTTCCATGTTAGTTGTCTTCATCTCGCCTTCTTTCTTGCGTCCCACATTCTGTCCCCCTGTCCTATTGGATTGAGAGGAGTTTTGGTTTCACTGGCTGAGTGTTCTCTGGTTTGTTTCCTCTACTGACTGAAAGAGTATGACAGGTTTACTCATCCTGTTTGTTTGGACAGTTTGATTCTCTGGGTATGTCTGGGGTTAGCTGATACAAACAAGATCTGGGTAGCTAGCGCTAGGCATCATGGGATAAGGGGTAGCCTCGAGCCAGTAAACAGCTCTCGAGCTATAGAAGATGGCCAAGTCGGAGGCGAGGATCGGCTCCGATCCCAACCAGCAAGAAAGAAGGCGAGATGAAGACAACTAACATGGAACGTTATGGTAGGTACATAACTTCTTTTTCTCTCTTCTTTTAAAAAGGTTCCCTATTAGAAGACTGAAGATGCATTCTTTAAAATGCGTCTTGGTGGAACTCAAAAGCCTGAAATGGCAAAATATCGAAGTGGCTTTTAAGCGATTTCTTTCCTTGGGAAAGAATTTGCTTGTCCACTTTGTTACTTTGCCATTTTCGGCACTGTCGTGTGGTCTTAGAGTTGGTATATTTAAGTAGGGGTGGTGTGGGTAGCGAAGACCCACACATTCGGGGGGGGTGTGGGGGGGTGAGGCCCCCCACTTAATGTAATGTTTAAAGCATTTTTTTTTGTTGTTGGAACAGCGATTTTTTTCCTAGCAAAAAAATCGCTGTTCTGACAGTTTAAAATTGTAAACTTTCGCTTACATAGGGTCGATTAATCACCGTTTGCCTTTTTTAAGTGCTCGGTGATCTAATATAGACCCGTTAAAAATGGGTAAGGGCAATTACCATAATCTTCTGCATAGACTGGATTCGCTCTTAACAAGCTTGGTCAAGCTTGGACAGATCATCTAATGAATATGTGATATCTGACAAAGCTTGTTTAAGTGTGAAAGCGCACATCTATTTTTCAATAAAGAGGTTTTGATTTTTAAACAAGTTATAATTGCTTAATTACTCTGAAGTCTCAACTGAGCTAGTCTACACTGCGTGGTTCTTTTTTCCTGATATTTTAGGATTCTCAGCCAGTAGATTTGTTGCTCACAAGTACCAGTTTTCTCTGTGGTCTTCTGTGTGTGTGTGTGTGTGTGTGTGTATATATATATATATATATATATATATATATATATATATATATATATAAAATATAAATATACACACACATACACATATATATACAGATAGATAGAGGGGTCTACTTCTAATGCACAAAAACCCATATAATCAAATCCGACATTACAGAGGCAAGATACTCAAAACTGCACATTAGTGAAAGGTTAAAATACCAAGCTTTACAAAATCAAAAGTAAGATATTGAGTTTATATAAGTAGCACTATTTTAAAAAAGACCAGTGATGCTGTACGCAAGACCAGTGATGGTGTACGCTCCTGCAGCAACGGGCGATTCTAGTGTTGATGTGAGTGTGCCATGGGTGTTTACCCTTTTCTTCAGTATAATGTTATCTCGGAGTTGGTATATTTAATTTGCAGGGAGTGTGGGGGTGCAGCGGGGAACAGCTCCCCTGCAGAAAGGTAAGACAATGTAATTTATTGATGTGATAGTGTTCAATCTCGCCGTTTGTTCTTACACATGGGTTCGGAGCCGATCCTCGGCTCCGTGCCGGCCTCTTGCAAGCTCTGCATCGAGAAGAAGCTCGAGACAATCTAATACCCACAATCCCCCTCTGCCTTTACCTCAGATCTAGTTTGCCGCTGCTGCATTCGCATCGTTGGGAGCTAGCTCGAGGGTTTTCTAAGCTAAGATATAACTTTTTGTTGTATTTTATTGAGAATTCTATTTAACTTGATATTGTTCAGTATTACCTTGTGTGATTGTGTTGTGGTTCCGTAATTCTTTGGTACCGTTAACCTTTTTATCGGTATTTTTGTACCGGGGCCTACACCCTTTCCATATACTACTATATTGAGGCGAATTTTTACCGGATTGACATTTACCTGATTGTGACATTTACCTGATTGTGACTATTTTTCCAGGATTTGACTGTGTATTTGTTTCTGGATTTGTTTATTACCTACAATGTCTGAGAAGGCAAAGTCTGGTTTCAAGCGTTGTCAGTGTGGCCAAAAAATGTCGGTCACTGACAACCATAGTTCCTGTGTCTACTGCCTTGGCCCTCTCCACTTACAAGAGGATTGCTCCATCTGTCACTCTTTCAGTGGGAGGGTCATGACAGATAGGCGCAGGAAACTAATGGACAGGGGTCTTTTGAAACCAGCTTTCCAAGAGGCTTTGGATGCTTCTGACCAGGCATCGAAGTCCTCTAAGGAATCGAAGACATCGGAGCCCAAGTCATCGGCTCCGAGCTCTTCTTCAAAGGTTAGATCACCGGTTCCACAGACTTTGGGGCCGAGTGTTCAACTGGTGTCGGTTCCTGAGCCTCGAGTCTTGGAACCGGTGATGGAGCTCCCTCCTTCGGCCATATTGAGGTCGGCTCCGTCTTCGGTTCCTTCGACCCGTTCTTCCTCTAAACTTTCGGATGTCGATGTGGATCGCGTGGTGCAGAAGCTGCTGGAGCATTCGGCCCTCTCTAAACTTATTTCGGTTTCCACCCAGCTGGTGTCGAAACTTGAAGGCCTTCCTGTATCTCCACCCATTCCTCCTCCGAGACCGATTCAGTCTTTGGAGCCGGAAGAGGCTGATCTGCTGATTGTGGAGCCCTCGGGTCCAGAACCGTCCTTTTCTCGGTCTGTTCCCCTCACCTCGACTCCGTCGGACCCGGTACCGGAGTCTCGGAGCCGACGGTCTGTTCTTGGTTCCGGGGCCGAGAGTCGAACCGACGTGTCGGTTCCGACTCTCCCTCGGGCCTCGCACGGATCGATTCGGCTCCGTCCTCGGGTCGATGCCTTCGTGCCCGTGTCGGGATTCTTCCCATTTCTTCGAGCCGGAGACTCTTCGATGCGGGACCCGGGAGCGTTCGACCTGATGAGGAAGGTGTTGTCTACCCAGACAACCACATCAGTGGAAGCAGTTTCTCCTCCCCATAAAGGGCCTTTGTCTTCATCTGCACCCACGGCCACATCCAAGCGTCGGGCACCAGTGTCTCAGCCACCCTGGAGGGTGCCCCTCTTCCTCCGAGGCTTCTTCGGATGCTCCCCACGAGGAAGTCCCTAGGAAGAGACTGTGTAAGAGGAGACACTTGGATTCTCCACAGGAATCCATAACATCTGATACTGACTTAGATGAGTCAGAGGGGTCCCCTAAGTCACCTTCAGAAGATGTCTCTTTTTCAGACATTTTGGAGATCCTGAAACAGAGAGGTGACTGGCAGTCCCTTCCCCCTTCTGAGGATGAGTCAGTTCTGCTGAAGGCATTTGGTGCTCGCCCTTCCTCCTCCTGGGTCACTCCGCCCTTTGACGAACTAATGGAACTTATTGCTCGAAGGGCGTGGGAGGCTCCTGACACAGTGGAACCTGTTCCTAGGAAACCGAACAAGTACATCACAGCACCTCAGGATAAGTCCTACCTTACTAAAGGAGTTCCAGTAGACGCTATGGTGGTAGCTGCAGCCACGAAAAAGGAGATGTCGGAGTCTTCTTCGTCTGTCCATCCGCCTAATAAAGATTCTAGGACGATGGATAGATATGGGAAGCATTTTAGTTCAGCGGCTTTTTCCATGCGGTCCCTGAACTATTTGACCCATTTTACACGTCTGCAGAGGGATCTAGTCAAAGAGTTGGGAGATACCCTCCAGGGTGCTACAGATGCAGCTGTCTCAGAGAAAGTGACAGCGCAACTTAATACCCTAACATCGATTGTTAACTCGTCCATGAGGCTGATTTCACGCAGCCGAAGGTTCGAGTAGGGCAGCAGCTTCAGCGATTGCTCTTCGTAGACAATCCTGGATGCGCCTATGCTCCTTTGGAAGCCTTCAAGTCTTCCTTTACAAACGCCCCATTTGACGGTGCCACTCTTTTGGCCCCAAGGTAAAGGAGACCCTTACCTGGTGTGAACAAGAGGGAAAGACTCTGTCTGCTGTCGGAGTCCGTTTTTCCACCCCAACCAGACCGTACCCCAAAGGGCAACGCGGTGGGAAAATGTGGTTTCGGAAACAAAATCAAGGGTCTTTCCCGGGCACACAGGGTGATGCCCCCTCTAGAGGCAGAGGAGGGGGCAGAGGTGGAAGACGCCGCCCTGGCGGCAGAGGGGGTCCGCAACATCAAGGTGACAGGGATACACTCCCTGGTAAACCTTTCCAGCACTCCTGAGAGGAGGCCCGACTGTCCTGCTCTGGAGGCAGTCGGGGGTCGCTTAGCTTTTTACCCTCAGGCCTGGCAAGATATAACTTCAGACAATTGGGTAAAAAGCGTAGTTACCAGAGGTTACACCATACCCTTCCTATCCTATCCCATTCCAAAGAAAAGACTCCCAGATGTACCGCCCCATCTGCGAGAGCCAGCAGCTTTAGAAATTTCAAAGTTGTTAGAAAAAAGAGTCATCCAGCCAGTCCCAGCGGACCAGCAAGGATTCGGGACTTACTCAAGGTTCTTTTTAGTTCCAAAGAAAACAGGGGACTGGAGGCCCATTCTAGACCTGAGTTACCTCAATACTTTCGTCAAGAAAGAAAAGTTCCGAATGGTCACGCTTCAATCGATCCTTCCATTTCTACAGAAGGACGAGTGGATGTGCTCAATAGATCTAGAGGATGCATACTACCACATCAAAATGGCCAGGGCATCCAGAGATCATTTGCGCTTCGGCTGGGAGCCAGTCACTTTCAATTTCGAGCCCTGCCCTTTGGTCTGACCTCAGCCCCAGGGTCTTCACCAAATGCATGGCACTGGTAGCGTCTCACTTGAGACGTCAGGGATTCCAGGTGTTTCCCTATCTGGACGACTGGCTCCTTTCAGCCACCACCGGCCAACTACTGCAGGCCAGAGACTATGTTCTTCAACTGTGTGTTCACCTAGGGATCTCCGTAAATTTCGGAAAATCCTTACTTCAGCCATCACAAAATATCTTGTTCATAGGAGCAGAGTTAAACACACGTCAATTAATTCTGAGGCTTCCCCCAGAAAGGATATTATCACTACAGACTCACATACGTCTTCTACTCTTGTCAAGGAAATCTCCTGCAAAACTAGTACTGAAGGTGTTGGGCCTCATGTCAGCCTCCCTTATTGCAATTCCCCTGGGAAGGCTGCACATGAGAGTTCTACAATGGCTACTGTTTGCTCAATGGTCATTTCAACAACTACCTCTAACACACGAGATTCTCATAACAAAGACTTGCAAAACAGACCTAAACTGGTGGCTCCAAACGTGCAACCTTTCCCAGGGGAGGCCGTTTGTGCTACCCACCACAGTTACGGTGACCACGGACGCTTCCCTGATAGGGTGGGGGGGCATCTTTCAGGGACAGACAGTCCAAAGCGAATGGACCAATTTGGAGTACAATCTGCACATCAATGTTCTAGAGTTGAGGGCAGTGTTTCTAGCGTTGCAACACTTTGCTCCCCTTCTTCCTCTAGGGACTATTGCAGTTCAGACGGACAACATGTCGGTAGTCTGGTACATAAACAAACAAGGGGGAACCAAGTCCTATCAACTATGCAGAGAGGCCATGAGAATTTGGCAGTGGGCAGAGTCCACGGGTCGCTTTCTAATAGCAACGCACATCCCCGGGTCATCCACCGTCATAGCCGACAGGCTGAGCAGAGCAATTCTGCTACCGCACGAGTGGTCTCTGAAACAGTCAGTGGCGAAAAGGATTTTTCGCACATGGGGCCAGCCTTCCTGCGACCTGTTTGCGTCTCCAATGAACGCCAAATGCAGGAGCTACTTTGCCCTATTACCCCTCCAGGGAAGTCCCCAGGGACGCACTGGTTTACGATTGGCCCCGGGACTCCTGTACGCATTTCCTCCATTTCCTCTGATACCGAAATTTCTCCAGAAAGCCAGGAACCTTCACAGGACGATAATTCTCATTGCTCCATTCTGGCCTCGTCAAATTTGGTTTCCCTCCCTGAAAATTCACTGCATTCGGGGACCCTGGATTCTGGACCCAGAGCCGGATCTGTTGACTCACTCGTCAGGGGTTCCCCATCCCGCGCTTCTGTCACTACATCTAGCAGCTTGGCTGCTCCAATTCCCAACTTAGCCAGGTCTGATCTCTTGTCACCAGCAGTCCAGAATATATTAGTGGCTTCACATAAGGCTTCCACTACTAAGACATATAATAGCAAATGGAAACGGTTTGTATTCTGGGCGAATACACACCACGTTGATCCCTTTACAGCTCCTTTGAATAAGATTTTAGAGTTCTTAACAGACTTATTTCATCAGGGTGCTTCTCCTGCTACTCTAAGAGTTCAATTGGCTGCCATTTCGAATTTCCATGTGGAAGAGTGTGGAGCTCCTATCATGGCTCACAGACTTTGTAAAGCCTTCTTAAAAGGAGTTTTTCATATTAGACCTCCGGTCAGATCTCCTACGTCACCTTGGAGTCTGAACTTGTTACTATCTAAATTAATGTTGCCCCCCTTTGAACCTGCCTCTTCTTGCCCATTAAAATTTTTGTCCTGGAAAACTCTCTTTCTGGTAGCCATTACTTCTGCTAGACGAGTGTCTGAACTTCAGGCTCTCTCCATCAAGCACCCTTATCTGATCTTTCACTCGGACAGAGTTTCTCTTCGAACCAATTCATCCTTCCTCCCTAAAGTGTGTTCTATTAACAACATTAATCAGTCCATTGTATTACCTACTTTCTTCAAAACCACTCCAACAAAATGGAGTATATGTTACACAAATTGGATGTTCACAGACAGCTAAGGTTTTATTTGGATAGAACAAAAGATCACAGGAAAACAGATCAACTATTTGTGGCTTTTGCTGATAGCAGGAAAGGACTTGCAGTTACCAAAAGAACTCTTTCAAAGTGGTTAACGGATTGTATAATCTATGTATACGATTCTGCAAATCAACCCCTTCTAAACAAACCCAAGGGACATTCCACAAGATCAATATCTACGTCTTTGGCTCATGCAGCTCGCCTACCTCTGGATGCTATTTGTGCGGCTGCTACCTGGTCTAAGCCACATACATTTATTTCTTATTATAAAGTAGATAAGGTTTCTAGGGACAGGGCAACCTTTGGTTCCACTGTGCTCAAGAACGTCCTTCCGTGAGTTCCTCAGGATTTAGGAGCTAGGGACGCTACCCATGTGTAAGAACAAACGGCGAGATTGAACACTATCACATATAGAAGTTATGTACTTACCATAACGTTCCATGTGGAGTGTTCATCTCGCCTTTGTTCTTACAGTCCCACCCTCCCACCCTTAGGAAGAACGTTCTTTGATGCCTGGCCAGAAGCATTTTTGCTACTGTCATTATTCTCTGTACATAGTTGGTATACACATATACTTATATGTGTCTGTTTATGTATGTATAGATGTATGGCATGAATGTACTGTTATGTAGATTGGTTTGCTTGCAAACTAGATCTGAGGTAAAGGCAGAGGGGGATTGTGGGTATTAGATTGTCTCGAGCTTCTTCTCGATGCAGAGCTTGCAAGAGGCCGGCACGGAGCC
The DNA here is from genome assembly GCF_019279795.1 of Protopterus annectens. NCBI lineage: Eukaryota > Metazoa > Chordata > Ceratodontiformes > Protopteridae > Protopterus > Protopterus annectens. The sequence continues at coordinate 30,829,606 of NC_056743.1, forward strand.
GAGGATCGGCTCCGAACCCATGTGTAAGAACAAAGGCGAGATGAACACTCCACATGGAACGTTATGGTAAGTACATAACTTCTATTTCCAGACTGTTGGGCGGTGGGTGTAATTTAGGGTAACTTTGTGAAATGGTTGTAGACATTTAGCGGCTGTTTTTGGTTTTCTGCAATTCATTATTTTAAGTTTTCGTTAATCTGCAGTTTCGGGTATTTTGTCTCAGTAATTTGAGTTTCATTCTTATGAGCTTTTGCTCATATGAAGTGGACCTATATGTACACACACGGATCACCTACAGAACACCGACAGCCCAAAACACCATCACCCATATGGCCGACACTCACAATCTCGACAGCGCCAGAACTTCACAAAGAAGGTAAATAAAATTTCCTTTTTTGTGCTAGAAGGGGGGCTACTCCCCCCTGCACCCCCCATGGGGGGGCAACACCCCCACACCCCCCGTACCTTTAATATACCAACTCCGAGATCGCACTACATTGCAGAAATGGACATTTTTTCCATTCCACACTATTAAGAGATAGCGTTTCCCCATTGTCGATATTGAACGTCGACCATATGAGTGTTGGCATTCTGTATGGGACACACAGATATCTACAAAAAAGGTTGAATGCCAAAGTATACAGGTAGTTGTGTTAATTAAATTCATGTGCATTAACTTGTGCTAACATAAAAAATTATTATTTTAAATTGGTTTCTCGCATTTCTGTCAGTGAAGTGAAGGGTTTCCTCTGATCTCACTATGCTAGTATATATTAATGTGGTTGTTGATCATACACATCAAAATACGAACATTTCAAATTGATATTAAATTAATCCTCGGTTACCAAATACAAGTAAAAGAGTTACAATGGAAGTAAAAGTTAAAATCAAAAGTCTAGTCTAAACTATATAGGAATAACAAAATGCAGAATTAAACATCTAATTCTAAATTAAACTCACACATAGACATAAAATGTTATAGCCATATTTAACAAAATACTAGTGTTGTGTTTTAGTAAAATTTACTCTGGTCCAGTTTTTTACTTGAGAATGCTTCTAATGGAGCGTGTTTGAGTCTAGGTTTCCATTAAGCTTTAAGTTGAATCTGCCATTTGAGTTCTTATTTCTCTAGGCTTTTATTCAGCTTGCCTTGTAATGGGCCCAAATTGGGTTTTTCGATGACATTAAAAACAAACTTCTAATAGTTCCTACAGACCTGAGCATGTCTAGACAGTCAGTTGCCGAAGTCGTTAAGCCTGATGTCCGAATGTTTATATTATACTGTATGGAAAACATGAAAAAATGTGAAGCTGACAAACGGGTAAGATATTGAAGGTAACAGTATGAATGCTGTGCAGAAGATGAAGCGTTGAATTGCTGGATAATAAAAATAGGGATGATGAGGATGTTTTGGCTGAAATACAAAGATCCTTGTGGAGAAAGGATGGGGAGATGGAGTGAAAATGATAAAGTTTGTGCAACTTAAGGTGTAGAATACTGAAAATATTTTAAATGTAATGTCAGTGTTGTGATGAAGATACTCCTGCTGTCCTCGATAAGTGTAGTGTGATCTTTTACAGGCATTTTAGGATGCTAGGGTCTCGAATGGCACACCAAGGAGGGCAGCCCTCCACCCCATGCTGCACTGCAGTGTCAGTACTGGAAAAATTAATGCAACTACCTGATGTGGGAATCGCACCCATAGCCTTCTGATCTTGCAACACCAAAGGCCAACATTGAGAGCCACTTGCTGAACAAATTTGCAGATGATTGCAAATTAGGAGCAGTCATAGAATCTACCCAACAACACGCTTGTTCTCCAAAAAGGGTGACACAGACAAATAACTGCTTTCAGAGCCATGGACTAAAACTAAATGTCAAGAAATGCATAATAGCAGCCTTTGGTAAGTCATCCACCCCTGGTAACTATCATATTGACAACACACCGCTAAGAGTTGACCTAGTACTCAGGGATTTGGGGACACACATAGACAGTACTCTAACTTTTGACTACCAGGTGTCTGTGGCAGAGAGGTAATCATTCTGATTTATGCAGCTTATGAACAATGTATGGCATCAGGGTCCAAGGAGTTCATTGTTCCACTATATTTGGCACCGGACCTGTCATTTAGTGTAATGCCCTCTTTTGGTATGTACCTAAGCAGGCAAATCCAACAAATGGAATGTCCATAGATGTTCCTCACTAAAAGAAAAAGTGTGTAAATGATATGTCCTATGCAGACTACCTCAAAGTCTTATCCCTGTAATCTGTTTCCTATAGGCTGTTGAGGGAGGAGCTATGCCTGACATACAAGCATCTTCAGACCCAAGTCTACAAATCCGCAAAACAAACAGCACTAGAATTACTCATTCTAAAGACTTGAACCTTTCCTCTGATATAAATAGGACCTACTGGAGAGGCAAGTACATATCCCAGAGACTATCTCATCTCTGGAACAGATTCACCATACTTGTGAAAAAGGGTTCCACTTCCTGCAATGCTAAACTCCCTAACAGTGACGTACACGATGATTGAGTCTATTGTCTGGGGGTTTCTCACCTCTCTGTGAAACGTCCTTGCCAGATTTGCCTGAGTTTTAGTCAGTGGATGCTGAACGAGAGAAAAAATAAACTTATCTTGAAAGGCCTGTTAACCTCACCTTTCTCAAAGGCCCTTTCTGTGTCAGAGGTCTCAACCCCTCCAGTGAAGGACAAAAAACGTCCACATTCTGATCCCTCTTCACTAGCTGGTGATAAGGGCAAGTCCCACAAACACAAGGCCCACAAATCTTCTGCTGAACACAAGATTGCTTCCTCAGCTCCGACTATAACTGTTGCTTCTGTTCCAAGCTCAGCTCCAGTTGCTTCTTTAGACATTACAAAAACTTCAATGTCAGCGGTGCCTTCGATACCGACCTCTGTGGCTCCGACCTTGCTGTCTCCGATAGTCTCGGCACCGACTTCACCTTTTACCTCACCAAAGGCAGTTCCGAGAATCCTTTTGGAACCGATTATAACCTTGAATCCGAGTGCCACCTCGGCACCGAGTCCATTCTCGACGCCGTTAATTCCTCTACTGCCTGTTTCCAAGTTAGAGTCTTCAATGCTGACAACTCAAACACCACGGACCCAGTATTCCCCTCATTGGACCCGTTCTTAGGCCAGACTTATAGCCCTTTTTTGGACCAGCCTGACTCCCCTTTGGGAGTGCCTGCAAGGTCCACCAAGAGTCTGTCTGAATTCGATGTGGTGCACCTGCTGGACCAGCTGTTGACAGCCATAGGGATAACAAACATTCCTAAGACTCATCCCACTTCGGGGTTTGAGTCTGCTGCTCCCAGGACTCCCACTTATACTCCTCCCTCGGATCCATCGGTTCTGAGGCCCATAGCTCCAACGTCCTTGGTGGGAACCCATTCCTCGGTGCCGACAGTGACCCTCACTGAGGCTTTGAGGCCTCCCTTTTGGGTTTCGGATCCATCTGTACCGTCTCTTCCTCAGTCTCATGGTTGGGGGATGGAACTCTCGGTTTGGAGCATGGTTCCAAGTTTTTTGTTGGTTCCATCCTTGGATCCGGGGGCAATGCTGGCCCCGATCTTGCTTGAGGCTCCATCCCTGGAAGCAGTTCTGACAGAGTAGGGTGTGACTCCTGTTTTGAGATTGTCTTACTCGGTTCTGGGCTCCCATTCCTCTTCGGGCACGCCTGCTTTCCAGGTGATGCAGAGGGTGCTTGCTTCTGGAAGCACTCCTCCTATGTCAGGTCTTCCCCTGCTCCCTCTGAGCTACAGCTACCACAGGCCACCTCCCCAGGACACCAAGAGCACAAGCCTCAGGAAACCAGTTCAGGGTATTCTTCCTTCCGAGTCTTCTTAAGACATTCCCAATGAAGAACCCCCTCAGAAGAAGGTGTGTAAGAGGAAACACCTTGACTCTCCGGAGGAGTCTCTCACAGAGGATACAGACTACGATGATGGGGAAGGGACCCCAACGTCACCCCCTGACAAGGTCTCCTTTGGAGACATCCTGGAAATATTGAAACAGAGGGGTGGCTGGAAACCCTCTAACCCTTCCTCGGAGTAGTCCATCTTCCTGCAGGCTTTCCGCTCTCGGCCTGCTACTTCTTGGGTGACCCCACCTGCCGATGAGTTATTCCAGCTCATCATGCAGTGTGCGTGGAAGAACCCTGATTCTATTGAGACCATTCCCCGGAGGCCAGACAAGATTCTTTCCCCACCAGAGGAGCAGCCCCACTGGTCTAGAGGCTTGCCAGTAGATGCTATGGTGGTGGCAGTGGCCACTAAAAAGGACCTTGCGGAGGAAAGTCCTACTGTTCACCCACCCAACAGAGATTCCTGGGCTGTGGACTGACTAGGGAAGCGAGTCTTTGCTTCAGCGACTTTTGAAGTCGTGTCTCTGAACTTCTTGGCACATTTCACAAGGCTCCAAAGGGATCTGATTTCTGAACTTTCTAGAGCCCTCGCGGGTCATGTTTCTGAAGGGGCATGAGACAAAGTTGCCTCTCAACTTGCCACCCTTGAGTCTATCTCCAGCTCGTCCATGAGGTTGCTCTCCCATGCAACTGAAGAGGCAGCTAGAGCTGCGGGTGCAGGCATAGTCATGAGGTGTCATACCTTGGTGCGCATCTGTGACCTCATGGACTCTTTCAAGTCCTCCTTTTTGAATGCCCCTGTTGAACCATCTTCCTTGTTTGGTTCGAAAGTAAAGAACACATTGGCCAGGTGCAAGCAGGATGGAAAGACCTTGCCTGCCATTGGCCTATGTTTTTCCAAGCCCCAACGTTCTTTTTCCAGGAACCAGAGGAGTGGGAAAATATGGCACAAGGTCCTTTGCGCAGTGCACTTGGTGAGGATTCCCCCAGAGGCAGAGGTGGTTCCAGTGGCAGAAGACACCCCTTTAGGGCCAGAGGGTGTCCCCAAAATCAAGACTTCAGGGATTCTTTCTCCAGACGGTCTTATCAGTGCTCCTGAAGTGTTGCTCGATTGCTTTCCTATGTAAGCAGTCAGGGCTCATTTCTCTGCATCAAACTGCCTGGCATACTGTTTACAAAAAGATCACTGGGTGCAGAGAATCATATCCAGAGGCTATTACATTCCGCTAACATCACATCCAAAGCTTTCAAAACACCTTCCCGATGTTCCACCCAGTCAAAGGGAAGAAGCGGCTTCAGAGATAAAAAAGCTGTGTCTAAAAAGAGTCATCCAACCAGTCCCCCCCCCCCCCCCAGACCAATGTGGATCAGGTTTTTACTAAAGATTCTTTTTGGTTCCAAAAAAGACCGGGGACTGGAGACCCATTTTGGATCTCAGTCATCTAAACAAGTCAGTGGTTCAAACCAAATTCCGCAAGATCACTGTTCAATCCATTCTGCCCTTTTTACGGGAGGATGTGTGGATGTGCTCGATAGACCTCTGGGACACGTACTACCACATCAGATTGGACAAACGCTCCAGGAGTCTCCTCCGCTTCCGGCTAGGAGCCAGTCATTACCAGTTCAGAGCCTTGCCATTTGGTCTCTCAACAGTCCCCAGAGTGTTCATGAAATGTCTAGCAGTGGTGACAGCTTATCTGAGACTTCAGGGATTCCAGGTGTTTCCATATCTAGACGATTGGCTCCTCTCTGCATCCACCAAGCATCTCCTAATCATAGCCCTCCTTTACACAAACTCACTGGTGGAGTCTCTAGGCATCACAATCCATTGGGAGAAATCCAATCTACAACCTACCCAACAACTGGAATTTATAGGGGCAGTTTTCAATACTCAAGCCTGGTATCTCTACCAGCTCACAGGCTTCAGAGATTAAGATTGCAAGTACAAGTGATACTCTGTTGAAGAAAGGTGTCAGCAAGGGAAGTTCTCCAAGCTCTGGGGTCTATAGCCACAGCCATTCCGATTGTTTCTCTGGCAAGATTACTCATGAGACTGTTACAGTGGCTCCTTTTGTCCCAGTGGTTGGCAATCCTTCACCCCCTATACTCACAGATCCTCATTACCAACTCTTGCAAGCCGGACCTTCTCTGATGGATGAGGCCAGACGAAAGACTTTGGTGTCGTCCCTTCCAGATTCTTCAACCCAACTCCATGGTGACCCGGACGCTTCCCTGATAGGGTGTGTGTGTGTGGGGGGGGAGGGGGGGGGCATTTTCAGGTAAAGACATTCCAAGGCACGTGGTCCAACTTAGAGGCCAACTTGCATATCATTGTTCTGGAATTAAGAGCGGTGTTACCGTTGCAGGCATTACATCTGCTCCTTCCATTGGGAACAATTGCGATTCAATCAGACAATATGTCTGTAGTCTGGTACATAAACAAGCAAGGAGGAACCAAATCCTACCCCCTGTGTCGAGAGATCATGAGAATTTGGCACTAGGCAATAGCTTCCAACTGCTTTCTTATAGCAACGCATATCCCGGGGAGCTCCAATGTGATTGTGGACAGGCTGAGCAGATGCAGTCCCCTTCCACACGAGTGGTCCCTCAATCTAAATGTGAGGGCAGAAATTTTCAACTGGTGGGGTCAGTCTTGCTGCGATCTCTTTGCTTCCCCCTCGAACAACAAATGCAGCAGCAGCTTTGCCCTTTTTCCCCCAGAGGGAGAGTCCCCAAGAGATGCTTTGACTCACGATTGGCCCGCGGGTCTCCTCTATGCTTATCCTCCAATCCCCTTGATACCCCTATTTTTAAAGAAAGCAATTCGGTTGAGACGCAAGGTGATCCTCATTGCCCCATTCTGGCCTCATCAAGTTTGGTTCCCCTTCCTCCTGCCTCACCTGTTGCAACCTTCATGGATCTTGGACACTTGTCAGGACTTAATCTCTCACCCCCAAGGGCTGACTCTCCCAAATCTGTCCACTCTCAAGCTGACAGCTTGGTTTCTCCACTTCCGTTAATCACCAGGCAGGATATCCTCTCCTGTTCGAGATATTATTCTGGCCTCCCATAAGCCATCCACCAGAAAACTCTTTTCTCCCCAAAGTGATTTCTAATTTCTCTGTGAATCAGTCCATTGAAGTCCCAGTGTTTTTCCCAAATTATTCCAATAAAGGCGAATACTGTCTACATTCATTGGATGTACATACACAATTACGTTTTTACTTGGACAAGACTAAATCTTTCCACAAGTCGGATCAACTTTTTATCTCCTTTTCTGGACCAAAATGGGTTGTGCCATATCAAAAGTCACTTTATCAAAATAGCTCAGAGACTGTATTGCCTTTTCATACTCACAAGCAAGTGAGTCCAAACCTGCCAATATCAAAGCACATTCAATGAGAGCCATAGCAACGTCTGTTGCTTTTCACTCCAGAGCCTCCATGGACGACATTTGTGCAGCAGCCATGTGGGCTAAACCTCACACCTTCATCAAGCATTACAAATTGGATATGGTCTCTAGGGGAAGAGCGGCCTTTGGCTCAGTGGTACTCAGGAATGTTCTTCCACAAGGGCCACCCAGATTTTCAAGTAGTTTGGGATTCTGTCCCATCAGTGATGAATAGGAAGAAGATTAACAACATCAGATAAAGAAGTTAATGTCTTACCGTAACATTCCATCTGTGCTGTTGATCTTCTTCCATTCATCACATCCCACCCTCCATCCCCCACCAAAGGCTACTGGTGGGTCTTATGGGGCCTTGTGGTGTTTTCAGGGTTTTTGCGCAGAAATGGCCTCTGCTTTTATTCCTATATGTTTCATGCAAACTCGATCTGAGGTAAATGGGAGAAGGGCATTGTGGGTAGCAGCTTAGCTCGAGAGTTTTTGGAGTACGCGAGCTTGGTATTTGGCCGACTCGGTTCTGACGGCTCAGAACCGAACCCATCAGTGATGAATGGAAGATCAACAACACGGATGAAACGTTATGGTAAGACATAACTTCTTGTTTTATCTAGAAAGCTAAGATAATGACTTATTTTTGTTGTTTCCATAGTGTTAATATTTTCAGTGCTTCTTTTTCTCTGAAGTGATGTATCACAATTATGTGTGGTTACTTAAGCTTAAGCTGCCAAATATGAAAGCTTGATTCACTCGAAGCAATCTTCTTTTTTGTCATTATGATGTATCCCTTTAAAAAGTAATACATGCTCTTGTCGCAGGCTGAGTCCTTGTAAGGATATACTTATTGGTGTCATTTTGTAATGGCAAACATCATGATACAGAACTTTGCAACATATTTGTTACCTTTGACAGAGCATATTTTGTACATATTCATTATTCTCTCTTAAAAGCACTTTTGACAACAAAAGATGTTTACCTAATTAAAATAAAAATAATAGCATAGATTTGCTCAACAGAGTGCTAAAATATAGATCACTCAACATTTTCTATTATATTTTCTTGCTGTTTTTTATCAAGCTCTGCTGATTTGAAACTCACTGCCTTCCCAGCTGAAGACGTGAGACCAAGCCATTTTTTAGAAATTAAGAGGTGCCAGAAATATTATTTACTCAGTACAGTATATTTAAATCTAGATAGTGTCCCTTGAACTTTAATATTCTATCCTATTTTTATGAACACAGATGATAATTTATTACAAAATTTTCTGTTTACTGTGATGTGGATATTGTTTTAATTTTTTAAAGGCTCAGTTATGCAAATCAGTTTGCCTTGTAAGTAAAGACTTCTTCAGATGTTTGGATCTGAGGAGGCCTTTACTCACAAAGTAAAAACTTTCATTTGTCTGTTTTATTCTGAGTTATTACTTTTTATTGTTTTTACTCTAAATTGTTTATTATTTCACTAACTGTGTAAAACTGATACTACTTAGCTACTCCTGAGTAAAGCAAAATAGTTTGTTTGAAGAAAACTCCATGCATAAGTTTGACAGGTTCTAGTGGTGTCGAGATTATCATTATTATTATAAAAAAATATTATTATTATTTAAAATGTTGGTGTTTAACTACTTCTCTTCTTTAGTTTTTGTGCTGAATGTGACAATATTTTATCTTTTTATACAGCAGAGTTGAATTTGTGGATCTTGTCTTTTTATTTTTATTACATAACATATGATGAGTTTATGCATGTAATTCTATGCTGTACCTGTTTCACTGCTTGGTTCATAGGTAGGTACTAGGCTATTGGCCCTAGGGCCTATACAAGCCTAGCCAAAAAGGTACAGTGGCTTTCGCCACCCAAGAAAATTATTTTCCTGTGCCCCTGTCAAGCAGAACCACAAAAGTGATCGCCAGGATGAATTTCCTATTACCTATCCAATCATCAAGATTTTTCTTGAAGAGTGCTAATGAGGAGCTCTGTTTGACATACATAGGTAGTCTGTTCCAGAGTATGGGAAGTCTCTGGGACAGGAATCTATCCCTACAGCATGTTCTGTTTATTGTGGTGACAAGACTTAGGTCCCTAGAGTGTGTAGCTCGGAGGGATTGGGATTTCTTTCAGTGGAGCATGTCTAACAGCTCTGGGTTTGACATAGCTTTGTATGTTAGGCAGAGATTGCCTCTGAGTAGGCGATATGCGACAAAATAAAGCTGGAGTGTTTTGAGTCGGTCTGCGTAAGGCATCTGTTTGAGGCCACTACTCTTTGTGAGGTATTTTTGCGGCCTTTCCAGTTGTTGTAGATGTCTTGTGAGGTACATACCAAAAGGGGCATTGTACTCTATAATGGGTCTAATGAGTGATGAGTAGAGGGGAACAATGACCTCTTTTTTCTGGATGAGAAACCTTTTGTGATGAGGTGTGCCACGTAGAAGGATTTCCTGACCACTGTGACAATGTGATCATCAAAGGAGAGACTACTGTCCACCTGTGTCTCAAGGTCTCTTATCATACTTTCGGTGTTAAGTAGACTATCGCCTATGTAGTAGTTCATGGGTACAGAGTTTTTACCAAAGGAGATGACAATACACTTTTTTGCATTGAGCTTGAGACCATGGCTTTGACACCAGGCATCTGTCTCAGTGAGGCCCTTTTGTAGGATGTCCACATCATTAGGAGTTTCAATTATGGCTCCTGGTTTGCAGTCATCTGCAAATTTAGTTAGCCAAAGACCTATTGTGTTAGCCTGTACTTCAGAGAAGTAGATGTTAAGTTGTCTATCTTGCCTTCATTCTTGCTGATTGGGTTGAGCCGATCCTCGGCTCTGACTCGGCCATCTTCAAAAGCTCGAGAGCTGCTTACTGGCTCGAGGCCCCTCCTATATCCCATGATGCCTGGCGCTAGATACCCAGATCTCATTTGCTGCTTCTGCTACGAGGTTGCGTTTACTGGCTCAGGTCATATATTTTCTCTTTATTCACTATATTTCAGACTTTTTTGTACTTTATTGAATATACGCTTATTGTCATAGCTTAGTAGGTTCTATGGTAGTTTGCTAGTGTCCCACCCCCCTTAAAAACTTGTTTTCTCCCTCCCCCACTCCCGTTTACCTTTTCAAAGTAAGCCGTTTTAGTTAGATGCTTATCATTGTTTTATTTTTTAAGGTAGACAAAGTTCATTAGAAATTGTGGTAGTTGTAGGTCTTATATTATATAGTGTGTGTATGTGCTGTTAGGGTGTGGTAACTTGTGTGGTTTGTGTATATTTTTTCCAGTTACCTACTCTCCTTTATACCTGTTCTTTGTAATTGATTTTCCTTCACAGGAATGTCTAAAGACACAAAAGTGTCGGGATTCAAGAAGTGTGATTCATGCTGTCAGAAAATGTCTCTGACAGATGGTCACACTTATTGTGTTTATTGCTTGGGCTCCCTACACCTGCAGGACTCTTGTTCAGTGTGTCACGCCTTTAGTCCAAGAGTCCTGCAGGAGTGTAGGAATAAGCTTATCCTTAGGGGTTTGCTTAAACCTGAAGGATCACCGGCCAAGACTCAGTCAGTGAAATCTTCTAGGCCATCGAAGCCGTCGGCTCCCAGCTCAGAGCCGTCGCCGAGTATGGCTTCTGCTTCAACTTCGGTTCTGGCTGGAACCGAAGCACCTATCTCTACGTCAACCGACTGGAGCCAAAGTACCTATCTCCCAGTCGGTCCCAACTCTTCCATCGGAACCGTCAGGGAGTCGAAAACGCTCCAGGTCACCATCCTTGGATGCGATACACTCGGCTCCAGGGTCACCCTTACTGCAATCTGAGCATAGTCATCGGTCCCACTCTTCTCGGTCGTCTAGGTTATCTGACCATGATTTGGAGAGAGTGGTGAGCAGGCTTTTAAAGTCGCAGGCTCTGGCAAAAATGCTATCCAGCCCCCCTCATCAGGGTCAGCTCCAGACTCTACCTGTTTCTCCGATAGTTCCTCCTTCGACTCATTCCTTGAGTTTGGAACCAGGGAATGCTGTGGCTGGAACCGTGGGTCTGTCGGTGCCGATACCTCCCCTTTTGGTTCCGTCGTCGGCTCCGATCTCTTCCATGGTGCCATCCTTGGAGGGATCTGGGCGTCGGGACTCCCTCGTCAGCTCCAAGGGGGCGAGTGGCATCGGACACTTGTCCGACCCTGTTCTCCCTCTCGGAGCTTTGGTGCAGGTGAGTTCAGCTCCTACATCGGCTTCGGAGCCGTCTCTCTCAGTGCTGTAAAGGATTCCGGTCTCTTCGGAGCCGGAACCTTCTGTGGTATCGGGAAGGGGTGCCTTCGAGGTCATGAGGAGTGTGCTGGCATCTGAGTCAGCCTCACGGTCAGCCTCATCGTCTCCTCCCCCCATAGTGCCTGCTCCTGCCTCTGCCCCTCCTCCAGACCCTAAGCGTGGGGAACAAGCGCTCCAGGGCACCCCATTGGGTGTATCTTCCTCTTCCGAGGCCTCCCCCGTTCATTCAGAGGAGCCCCCTCGAAAGAGGAAATGCAAGAGGAAGCATGTTGACTCCCTTGAGTCTGTCACTTCAGATACTGACTTGGAGGAGTCGGAAGGGTCCCCCTCTGAGGACGTCTCCTTCTCAGACATCCTTGAAATCTTTAGGCAGAGGGGGAACTGGACTACCCTTAACCCTTCCGAGGATGAGTCGGTATTCCTGGACGCGTTTGGTTCCCGACCCTCCACCTCCTGGGTGTTTCCGCCTTTCGATCCACTGATGTCGGTGGTGGCTTGAAAGGTGTGGTCAGTTCCAGACTCAATGGAACCAACTACCTGTAGGCCCACAAAATTCATCACTGCCCCTCAAGACAAGCAATTTCTGACCAAGGGTGTTCCCGTGGATGCCATGGTGGTAGCAGCGGCCACTAAAAAGGAGTTGGCTGAAACTTCTTTGTCTGTCCATCCCCCTAATAAGGAATTTAGGACGATGGACAGATATGGGAAGTGGATGTTTTCCTCAGCGACCTTTTCTATGAGGTCTCTGCACTATTTGTGCCACTTTACCCGCCTTCAAAGGGATCTCCTTAAAGAGCTAGGAGATACCCTTCAAGATCCATCAGCTGCGGGGGCTCAGGCTAAGATTGCCTTCCAGCTGGCAACTCTTAAATTCTGTAGTAAACTCCTCCATGCAGCTCATCTCTTATGCAGCCGATGGAGCAAGTAGGGCCGCAGGCACAGGTGTGGCTTTGAGGAGACACGCTTGGATGCGGTTATGCAACTTTGCGGAACCCTTCAAGATGCCTTTCACCAACACCCCCTTTGATTGTTCTGCTCTGTTTGGACCACAGGTGAAGGATACCCTTACCAGGTGTGAGCAGGAAGGCAAGACTCTCTCTGCCATTGGAGTCTGTTTTTCCACTCCTTCAAGACCATATCCCAAGGGTCAGAAGAGTGGGAAGATGTGGTTCCGGAAATCCCAGGGAGCCGTGCCTGACATACGTGGAGAGTTGCCCTCCAGGGGCAGAGGAGGGAACAACAATAGATGCCGCCCTAGGGAGCAGGGGGGGGGTTCCGCAAAATCAGGGCCAAAGAGAATCCTTCTCTGACATCCCTGAAGTGCTGCCTGACTGTCCACCTTCGGAGGCAGTCGGGGGGAAGATTATCGCTGTACCCAAAAGCCTGGCAAAGTATAACACAAGACAAATGGGTACGTTCCATCATATCCGAAGGCTAAAAAATTCCCTTCTTTCGCACTCCACTCTTTTCCAACAAATCCTTTCCAGATGTTCCACCCAATCTTAGGGATCAAGCAGTTCAAGAAATTTCAAAACTGCTAAGAAAAAGAGCCATCCAGTCAGTCCCAGCAGACCAACAAGGATCCGGAACTTACTCAAGGTTCTTTTTGGTACCAAAAAAGACAGGGGACTGGAGACCCATTCTGGATCTCAGCAGACTAAACAGGTCTGTTCAAAGAATGAAGTTCCAGATGGTCATGCTACAGTCCATTTTACCCTTTCTTGGTCAGGACAATTGGATGTGCTCCATAGATCTTCAGGGCGCGTACTACCATATCAAAATGCACAGATGCTCCAGAAGATTCCTCCGCTTCCGGCTGGGAGCCAGTCATTATCAGTTCAGAGCGCTGCCCTTCGGTCTCACCACAGCCCCCAGGGTGTTCAACAAATGTTTGGCAGTAGTCACTGCTCACTTGAGACGGCAAGGATTCCAGGTGTTTCCATATTTAGACGACTGGCTCCTTACTGCAACCACTAGGCATCACCTGCTGCTAGCCAGAGACTACACCATCCAAACGTGCTCTACTGTAGGCATCACAATAAATTTCAAAAAGTCTGCATTGTCGCCTTGTCAATCTATCATCTTTATAGGTGCAAATTTAAACACAAAGGACATGACAGCGACTCTCCCAGCAGACAGAGTGTTAGCCATTCGACAACATGTGCAGGTCTTATTAGGTTGCAAAAAGATTCAGGCCAGATTTGTCCTAAAAACATTGGGTCTCATGGCAGCAGCTATAATACTAGTTCCCCTTGCACGTTTTCACATGAGGATTCTTCAGTGGATGTTGTTTACACAATGGTCCTTCCAACAACTCCCAATGTCTCACATGATAATGATCACACAGTCATGCAAAAACCAACTTGTTTGGTGGATGGTTTCCCCATCATTACACAAGGGCAGACCATTCGTTTTTCCTCCTCCAGTAGCTACGGTGACCACGGACGCCTCCCTGATCGGGTGGGGCGGGGGGGCATTTTCAGGGCAGAACAGTCCAAGGCACCTGGCAGCCTCACGAGTACCATCTACATATCAATGTCTTGGAGATGACAGCCGTGCTTTTAGCGTTGCAAGCTCTTCAGAACTCTCTTCCCACCGGGACCATTGCAATCCAAACAGACAGTATGTCAGTGGTATGTTACATCAACAAGCAGGGCGGAACCAAGTTGCACCCCTTATGTCGAGAAGCACTCAGACTTTGGCAGTGGGCGATCTCTTCCCAATGGTTTCTGATAGCAGTGCACATCCCTGGGAAGTCCAACGTTATAGCAGACAGGCTGAGCAGAGCAATTCTTATGGCTCATGAGTGGTCTCTCAGTCAGACTGTGGCGGTCAAAATCTTCCGCAAATGGGGTCAGCTTTGTTGCGACCTTTTTGCCACCCTCTTCAACAGCAAGTGTGACAATTTCTTCTCTCTCCTTCCTCTCCCCAGAGACGCTCTAGTTCACGATTAGCCCCAGGGACTTCTTTATGCATTCCCTCCATTTCCACTGATTCCCAAACTAATTCAGAAAGCTACCACATTGGGATACAAGATGATCCTCATTGCCCCTTACTGGCCTCGACAAATTTGGTTCCCTTTCCTGCATCATCACCTTCTAGAGCAGCCCTGGAACCAATTCCAGAACTCCTGATCCATCAATTGGGTGGGCTGCACCAATCTCTTCAATCTCTCCAGCTCCCTGCTTGGTTTTTCCACTTCCGACCTTAGCCAGGCTTCCCAACATCTCTCATTCGGTGCGTGAAATCATCTTATCCTTGCATAAGTCGACCACTAGGAAAACTTATGCTAGCAAGTGGAAACGTTTTTCCTTATGGGTAGAGAACAGGAAGATAGATCCCTTTTCAGCCCCTGTGCACCATATTTTAGAATTTCTAGCAGAACTTTTTCAAACAGGATCCTCTTCTGTCACGATTAGAGTTCAGCTAGCTGCAATTTCAAACTTTCATACAGGCCTATCTGATTCCAGCATCATGTCCCATAAGCTTTGTAAAGCCTTTCTTAAAGGGACCACTCTACTCAGGCCCCCTCCAGTAAGAGATCCCCCGCCTCCGTGGGATCTAAATTTGATTCTAGCTTCCCTGATACTGCACCCCTTTGAACCGGCAGCTTCCTATTCCTTGAAGTTTCTTTCTTGGAAAACCCTTCTTGTGGTCGCAGTTACGTCAGCCAGAAGAGTTTCTGAACTTCAGGCTCTTTGTGTTCGTCCTCCTTACCAAGTTTTTCACAATGATAAGAGTTTCTCTTTGGACTAACCCTTCCTTTCTTCCAAAGGTTACTTCTGATTATAATTTGAATCAGTCCATTGAACTACCTGTGTTCTTTCCAAATTTTTCTAACAAGGCAGAATACAAGTTACATCAGCTGGACGTCCATAGACAATTATGATTTTACTTGCATAGAACCAGGCAAATCAGAAAATCAGACCAGTTCTTCCTGTCTTACGCTAAGGGAAAACAAGGCATACCGGTGTCAAAAGTCACCTTATCTAGGTGGTTGACTTCTACTATTACCTTTATATATCAGTTAAGAAATAAAGAACTTCCTGCTAAACCCAAAGGTCACTCCACCAGAGCTCTAGCTACTTCTGTGGCTTTTCAGGCCAGATTGCCAATGGAAACTATTTGTGTGGCAGCTACATGGGCTAATCCACATACCTTCATTTCACATTATAAACTGGATGTGGCTTCCAGAAGCAGAGCTGATTTTGGTTCCACTGTTCTGGAGTCTGTTCCAATGAGCCACCCAGGATTGAGGTGCTAGGGACGCTGTCCCAACCAGCAAGAATGAAGGCGAGATAGACAACTTAACATTAAGAAGTTATGTACCTACCATAACGTTCCATGTTAGTTGTCTTCTTCTCGCCTTCTTTCTTGCATCCCACCCTCCATCCCCCTATCCTAGTAGACCGAGAAGAGTTCCTGGGGTTTTTTGATCACTGGCTGAGTCTTCTCTGGCTATTACTTCTGTCAGGCTCTCCAGTAGGTTCCTGTATCCTGCTAAATTTACAGTATTATTATAACTGTTATTATGTCTGTAGTTAGGTTACCAAACGAGATCTGGGTATCTAGCGCCAGGCATCATGGGATATAGGGGGGCCTCGAGCCAGTGAGCAGCTCTCGAGCTTTTGAAGATGGCCAAGTCGGAGCCGAAGATCGGCTCCAAACCCAACCAGCAAGAAAGAAGGCAAGAAGAAGACAGCTAACATGGAACGTTATGGTAGGTACATAACTTCTTAATACCAAACAGGAGAGGACCCAGGATTTAATCCTGTGGTACTCCACTTGTCACTGGTCTGAAGTCTGATTTGGAGTCTGCTACTTTCACAGTGTGGGTTCTGTCAGTAAGCCAGTTGGCAACCCATCTTGTGACATAGAGATTTATACCTAGTTTAGTGAGTTTATCTATAATTCCAGAGTGGGGGGTGGTGTCGAATGCCTTGGTGAGATCTAGATAGGCTGTGTGAACCACCTTACCCTCATCTATGGCTTTGGTGACTGCTACAAAGAAGTCTATCAGGTTTAGGAGACATGATCTGCCTTTTACAAACCCGAACTGTGTGGGGTCCACAGTTTGGAGATCTCCAATGTCTTTGTTTATGAGTTCCATGATGATACGTTCCATAGCCTTGCAGACCAGGCTAATGGGGCGGTAGTTCCCAAGGTCTGTTGTGGCCCCCCCTGTGTGGAGTGGGATAACCGTCGCAGTGTGCCTTTCAGTGGGCACAAAGCCTGAGGTGAGGCTATGACTGCAAATGGTACTTAGTTGGGGTGCCAGTTCATTCTGTAGTTCGTGTAGAAGGCAGCCTGGGATGTTGTCAGGTCCCATGGATGCTGTGTTCTTGGCCTTTGAGAGTGAGGTTTTTACCTGTGCAGCCGTGATTACAGGAACTTTGCATTCTTCCAGTATAAAGATGGGCCCTTTAGGGGGCGAAAGGGGGATAAAGTTAGCACTGACCCTATCTGCCGGTTGGTTCTGTATATTTAGTATCATTGTGCTGTAACTCAGAGCAGATCTGTGTATTGCCATTGAGATTCTTGACATAGCTATAGAATGCTTTGTGGTTGTCTTTAGAATCAGTGGCTATTTTGTTTTCATAACTAGCTTTGAAGGATTTTATGAGAGATCTCAGTTTCTTACTGAGGCTGACCAGGGAGTTCCTCCAATCATGGTATTTTACTCTTTTTTGCAGCAGTTTCTTTCTTCTGTTGTAGAGTTTGTTTATGGCAGAAGACCACCTGATTGGCTTCCTTTTTTTGGAGGATAGCATCTTGGTTCTGTTAGGGATAGCATGATCCATGCACTCTTGTAAGTGCTTATAAAGTGCATTTGTGTAGGATTCGGCAGTCGTACCTCTATTGTCCATCTGCATGGGTGTCATGAAGTTTGCCACTTTTGTCTTAAGAAGCGTGAAGTTGGCTTTGGAGAATTTTTTTACAGTTGTTTTCCTAATGGGGGTGGGCGCGGGATGTGGATGTTTAGGATGATTAGCTTGTGGTCGGATCTGACCAACGAGGAGCTGAACTCTGGAGTGGAACACCAGTCGCCCATGTTGGTGATGACCAGGTCTAGGATATTGCTTCCCCTGGTGGGGGTGTGGATAAGTTGATCCAAGGCATTGGAATTGATGATTTCCAGAAAACATTGAGCAAAAGAGTTGGTACACGAGTAGTTTTCCCAGTTAATGGTGGGGTAGTTGAAATCACCCATTATTAGGGTGTTGGATTGTACCTTAATATTTTCCAGTGTATCAAGAAAAGAGGAGTGGGAATCCTAGGGCATGGTGGGGGGGTCTGTAGCAAGCTACAATCTGGATTGTGTTTTTGGCCAGAGTTAGTTGAACTTGGATAATCTCGGCTGCATTATGCTGAGCAACTAGCTTGGAGGTGTGGATATCCTTAATGAATATGGACAGGCCTCCACCTGTAGTGTTTTGGTCCGGGTTTGGTGGCCAAAAGGTGTGGTATGAATTATAGCCTGGTAATGCAGGGGTGCTCTCTGGAGTTTTTAACCAGGTCTCTGTCACTGCTTTTTAAAATGTTTTCAAAATATTTACATTACTGTGAAAGACAAGTTGATCCTAGAGGAGAGTTTGATGCTTCTAGATAGTGGAGAAAATGCATTTTAGGTAATAACCAATTGCAATTGATAGGACATCCTTTTATTCAAGAAGCAGTGTTACAGTGCATACCTAATATAACTCTGCTATCAGTGTTACAGTCCCTACCTAATACAACCCTGCTCTCCTCCTGTCTCTTTTAATATACATTTGTCATTAACTCATTGCTTATATTTCATTCTTGTTCATAGGTGTGTACTAGGCTAATGGACCTGGAGCCTTTACAAGCGTAGCCAAAAAAAAAAATTGCCCCAACACCGTGCCACCCGATGTTAGTTCACGGTGGCCCATATCCAGTAGTTCAACTGGAATGATCCCTGGAGTGAACTTTCTGTTACCCATTGACTCGTCAGTCTTTCTCTTGAAGAGGGCCAGAGAGGTGCTCTGTTTGACATGAATGCAAAGCTTATTCCAGAGTATGGGGAGTCTTTGGGAGATGAACCTGTCCCTCCAGCATGTTCTGTTAAATGTGGTAATGAGGTTGTGATCTCTGGAGCATGTGGCGTGGGGGGACTGGGATTTCTTTAGGTGTAGCATTTCAAGTAGGGCTGGGTCGGACATGGCTTTGTAAGTCAAGCAGAGATCACCTCTAAGTAGACAATAAGAGACTGAGAACAGCTGAAGTTTCTTGAGTCTGTCCATGTAGGAGATGTGTTTAAGGCTTAGGATTCTTTTTGTGAGGTACTTTTGTGGCCTCTCCAGCTGTTGTAGGTGTCTGGTCAGGTACATGCCAAACGGGGCATTATATTCGATGACTGGTCTAATGAGGGATGAGTAGAGAGGGATGATGACCTCTTCCTTCCTGGATGCAAAATCTTTGGTTATAGGATGTGCCAAGTAGAAGGACTTTCTGACCACAGTACCAATGTGGTGGTCAAAGGTGAGGTTGCTGTCGACCTGGGTGTCCAGATCTCATATGGCCCCTTCAGTGTTCAGTGGGCTCCCATCAATGTGGTAATTTGTGGGAACTGAGTTTTTTCAAAAAGGGATGATGATGCATTTTTTGGCGTTAAGCTTCAGCCCATGGTTCTGACACCAGTCATTGGTCTCAGAGAGGCCCTTTTGTAGGATGTCTGCATCACTTGGGGAGTTGATAATGACTCCTAGCTTGTAGTCATCAGCGAACTTGGTCAGCCAGAGTCCTTCTGTGTTGGCTTGGACTTCTGAGAAGTAGATGCCAAACAGGAGAGGGCCCAGGACGGAGCACTGTGGGATTCCACTCATGACTGGTCGGCAGTCTGTCTTGGAATCTGCAACTTTCACTCTGTGGGTCCTGTCTGTGAGCCAGTTTGCAACCTACCTAGTGATGTAAGGATTGATGCCTAGTTTGGTGAGTTTATCAATGATACCTGAGTGGGGAATGGTATCAAAGGCCTTGGCTAGGTGGAGGTAGGCTGTATGCACTGCCTTACCCTCATCCACAGCCTTGGTGACTGCCCCGAAGAAGTCAACCAGTTTCAGCAGGCAGGATCTCCACTTGACAAAGCCAAACTGTGTGGGGTCAAGAGTTTGGAGATTGCCTATGTCTTTGTTAAGCAGGTCCATGATGATGTGCTCCATAGCTTTGCATACCAGGCTTGTCAGGCTAATGGGGCGATAGTTCCCAGGGTCTGTAGTTGCACCCCCTTTATAGAGTGGGATGACTGTAGTAGTCCACCATTGTTTAGGGGCATAGCCTGAGGTAAGGCTGTGATTGAACAGGACACACAGATGTGATGCCATTTTGTTTTGTAGCTCATGTAGGATGCAGCCAGGGATACTATCAGGTCCCATGGATGCTGTATTCTTGGCTTTGGACAATGCAGTTTTTACCTGTGACACAGAAATGGTGGGTACCAGGCTTTCATCTGGTATTGATTGTGATAGGCCTCTTGGTGGGGGGGGGGGTAAAGTTGGCACTGAATCTGTCGGCCAATATGTTGGCTATATCTGTTGACTCAGTAGAGGAGGTACCATTGTGCAATAATTCAGAGCAAATCTGGGTATTGCCTTTGAGGTTTTTGATATAGCTATAGAAGGCTTTGTTGTTATTTTTGGTGTCAGCCACAATTTTGCCTTCATAGCTGGTTTTAAGGGATTTGGGGAGGGATCTCAGCTTTTTGTTGAGACTGATAAGCGAGGTTTTCCAGTCTTGTGCCTTCATTTTTTTCTGCAACAGTTTCTTCCTTCTGTTCTTTATTGATGGCTGGGGACCACCAGAATGGCTTCCTTTTTTGGAGGAGAGCCTCTTAGTTCTATTTGGTATGGCAAGGTCCAGGCATTTGTGTACATGCTCATACAGTGCATTGGTGTATGATTCGGCAGTCATGCAGCTATTTTCCATTGGCATGGGTGCCGAGAAGTTAGCCACCTCTGCTTTTAGGAACCCAAAGTCAGCATTAGAGACGTTTTTCAGGGTTGTCAGTTTAGCAGGGGAGTGTAGGTGAGATGGTGATTTCCATGGTGATCAGTTTGTGGTCAGATTTAACCAGGGAGGAACTGACTCTAGGTATGGAGCAACGGTCTCCCATGTTGGTGATAACCAGGCTGAGGATTTTGCTTCCTCTAGTGGGGGTCAGAATGAGCTGGTCCAGAGCATTGGAACTGATAAATTCCAGAAAGTGTTGGGCCTGTATATTGGTACTTGAATAGTTTTCCCAATTGATGGAAGGATAGTTGAAGTCACCCAGTATGAGAGTATTGGGTTGGACCTTGATAGATTCCAGGGTGCCTAGGAAGCTGGTATGTGAGTCTAGGGACATGTTTGGGGTTCTGTAGCAGGCTATGAATTGTATCGCTGTCTTACCCAGTCTTAGTTGTACCTGAAGTATCTTGGATGCATTATGCTGGGCTACCAGTCTATAGGTGTCCCTATCCTTTAAGAATATGGAGTCACCACCGCCTTTGGAGCTTTGGGACGTATTCTGGTGCCGAAAGGTAAGGAATGAGTTGTAGCCTGGGAGTGCAGGGATGCTTTCTGTCTCTTTAAACCAGGTCTCCATTACAGCACAAATGTTGAAATTCTCCATTTTGAGGCGATCTTCAAGCAAGTGCATCTTGAGATTTAGACTTCTAGCATTGAGCAGCATGACCCTCAGATTGCATTTGTTTGTAGCTGTTACTGTGGAATTTTGGTCTTTGGAACACTGCCTAAAAAAGGCACTATAGGGGTGGCATGAGCCTTAGCCAGTACCCGGAGTACCAGGAGTGACAGATGCAGGCCGTCTCTGGCAAAGCATTGAGGACTGTCAATCATGTCGTCCCAGGCAGACAGATACTGGATCCCTTTAGAATGACACCAGAAACTTAGCCAATTGTTGAAGCCAATCATTTTCTGCTCGTACTGTGGTATCATTCTGGGTGATGATAGAATACTGCTCAGGGCTAGGATCATACCTGCCTGGGCCACATAATCCGAGAGTTCCATCACATTTCTTTTCATGTAGTCCAGGGAGGTACATCTCAGGTCATTCACACCCACATGGACAATGACTGAGTCATATTTATACTTGTTGTGGAGTGACCTGCGTGCATGTGTTATGTGGCGGATCCTGACACCTGATAGACAACTGTCACCTTCTCCTTGTTCAGCCTAGTCAGTGGGACATCACTGTGTCTTGCAATTGAGTGTCCTATGATTAGTATGTTGGGCAAAGTGTTTTGCCTTAAGGGCTTGGGTTGAGGGGCACACTGTGGTAGTAAGCTATGTGTTCCGGGGTTGGTGTTGTGTTATGGTGGTCGAGTGCATTTCTGTCTCGGGGGGGGGGGTGTCTTTGTTGTTTGGGTAAATTTTTATTGAGAGCCTCCGCAAAGGTGGGTGTATGGTTTGTGTTTCTTTGTGTGGGTTGTGATGGTTGGTGTTTTGGAGGGCTGTGTGTTTTATGTAGTGAGTTGCAGGTGTTGACCTTCTCCTCTTACCAGCTAGTCTGGTCTTGGATGGAGCGTGCACTACTTCTATTTTGGTGATGTAAGTGCATCTCTCACAGGTATGAGTGTTGGGAGGTAAGAGAAGAGGGTTGTCTGGTATACATTAGACAGTTGCCACACTATCTTAGAATGCTTCTGTTGTCTTGATCACCTGAGTATCTGTAAAATTACCAGAGCCACAACTGTTGTTCTGTGTTACTGTTACATCCCATTATTTAGCTTACCTTATAAGCACCATATTTGGCTGAAATTATTTTTCTGCACAACTGGCTGCTGAATGTTTTCCTGTAGTTCTGGGTGTGATTCTGTCAGTCTCCATTTGTGTACCATGTGACTATGAGCAAGTCACTGTACCAGACAGTACTGTTATGTAATGTCTTAAGAGAGTGTCTTGTGCTTAAGAAGTAAATAAATTAAATAATAAGAATCATGAAAATAATGGATAGTAGCAAACAAAACAACTATGAATACACCAAAATGCTATATAAAATTTATTTGGTACTCTTTCTGCGACTCCAGTAGCATTTTGGTAAATTAAATAATAATTAACAGTTAACTTTTCACACAGTTTGGAATGCACTGGTCAAATTATGGCACCTCGTCATTGCTGCAGTCATGCAGAAACCTAAATATGCAGTGCTTATCCATCCAGAGCAGAAGTTTTCATTGGTTATGTTGATTTCTTACAGAATTGAACATTTGGATATAGAGTGTGAAATTTACTGCCAATGGTATTGACAAGATAATGTCAGCGAGGAACATATTTGTGTCAAAAAAGTTTTCCTGTAGAACAACCTGTATCACTACTGTGCAAATGGTAAATGCTTTACTATGATGGAAGACAGCAGTTTTGAGGTTAGCGTGCATTTTTTTTTAACTTTTACTGCAAAGCATCTGAGACACAGAAACATGTTTGTGTGATACATTAGGTGTCATGGGACCCATAAATTCAAGAACATGTTGACTTTGCTAAACCTTGAGGTTTTAACTTTGGATCTCGTTATCACTGTTGTAAAACAGGATGATCCTACCTCTTTTTTTCTAGCTTCGTATACCTACAGGATACAGAACATGGCAGATTGATCTGAAATTACAAGTATTTTTATTTATATATGTATTTATTTATTTCATTTGTTAACAGGGTAAGTTAGCTGGTTACAACAACTGGACCATTTTCAGATATGACCCAGGCCATCAGGCAAACGAAAAATATATATAGTAAATGCAGACTTACAGCTACTTATGCACATAATGCATTTTTTTAACAAAGACTTCTAAGTCTTATACAATGCACTATATAAACGGAGTAGAATGTAGTGTACATAATGGCATACTGTACAGTGTTTTACAGAAAGTAACATTTTTTATAAAAAATTAAAGTACAGACCCATTTTCATAATACCATTGTACATTTAGATAGCTGCACTATACACACCAAGAGTTATAAAATAGGAAGTGTCAGGCAGTGGCGGCTGGTGACTTCAAATCACAGGGGGGCTGCAGCAGACAGCTGAATGGGTGGGGTCAAGGGGAAGGGGTGTGGTCATCTAGAAAGGGGAGGAGCTTTGCACAAAACCACAAAAACTAACTTTAATTAAATACGCTGCCCTGGGTGGCAAACCATCATTATGAAAGTCCAATCAAGACAAAAATAAGTGTAGAAGAATAAAAATATTTCAATGCATTGGCTGCATGACAGCTTACTTAATATCTAGATGGAAACAAAAGGTTGTGAGGCATGAAGAAATAAATTACTTTTTAAATACATTACTGCAATGCCAGT
This sequence comes from Protopterus annectens, assembly GCF_019279795.1. NCBI lineage: Eukaryota > Metazoa > Chordata > Ceratodontiformes > Protopteridae > Protopterus > Protopterus annectens. The sequence continues at coordinate 30,853,457 of NC_056743.1, forward strand.
CAAAGTCAAGTATAAGAAAAACCAGAAGCACTCAACTCAAACCACTTCTCCTTGCACTGCAGTTCTAATTATAATATATTCAGCTTTATTAAAGTACCAAGTAACATGCTGAAAGTAGAAATCTCTGTGATGCCCCCACTTGTAAAAATGTTTCTTATCCAAAAAAGACCTGCTGCCTGACAACTTGTTTCATGGGGAAAACATGATCAAAGTAAAAAATGAAAAGCAAACAAGAAACAAGCTCAAGATACATTGCTTAAAGGATTACTGTACAGGTTATGGACCACACATGATTGGCATTCTGTTTAGTTTATGGGTAAAGTCTGTAGAGATGACTGTAAGTCTCCAACAAGTGTAATGAGCTTTTTAAAATAATGGAATCCTGTCCTTTTAATACCCAAGGCTTATACATTATCTAGTCAAGTATTCTCTGCATGGCAACAACAGAAAGGCTTTCAGTGTTGGCAATTCTTTAACAGTATGCTTATTAAAGCTTACTTGCATCTTACAATCTCAGACAAGCTTACCTTATGGTCATTAAAGCATTGCTATTTAAACACAGAGCAACAGGCACTTTGAGTAATAAGCATAAATCTGAGTAATAAGCATAAATCAACAGTACAAAAATATGACAGAAACCAGACCAGTCTGCAAAATCAAGGACAGATGAAAAGCCACTCTAGTACTTATGCAGTGTGTCCTCCCCATCCAAGGTAGACACAACTACTCATTGCCTTGCTTGGACACATCCAGAGTCACTACATGGGGGAGTGGGGTGCAACAAGTATGTCACAATTTGAAATGTCTCTGGCTGAATGTGATGGCCCTGACACATTTGTCATACCTCTCAACCTCAAGAGCAAGAAATCTGGACAAAGCCATACACAGAAGTGCGACAAAGGCCCAAAAATAAGGACAATTTTTAAATATTGCTCTAATAAACTTAGAAAGATAATCGAATAGGTCTTGCATTAGTATGAATTTTCTGAAGGGTATAAAATCTGAAACTCAAATGTCTGTCATTTTCTAACTTCAGTCTTTAGTGATTTGTCACTAATTTGCCAAAAAACACAATTTTATGAAAAATGGACCAAAAATGTGATGCAAAAATGTAAAATAGACACACAATACAGCTGGGAACCTGTCAAAGAAGGGACACTTTAATATTAGTACTGCTACCTTGAGCAGCTGACAAAATAAAAGAATCTACATGCATTTCAAGTAATCTATAACTTTGATTATTAGTTATTTCTTAATTGTAAATTCTCCATGTTTTCTTCCAAAATTGCTATTTTGCAGAGGGATTATTAGGGGGAAGAGCAACATTTTGAGCCAAAAATCAAGGACAGTTGAGAGGTTGGCTATGCCTAATTCTATAAAGCAATTTATTTGCATGTACCTCTCAACCTGTTAATGCAGTAAATCTGAAGGTCAAATATATTGGGGGCACATATAAACAGTACTAAAAATTGCTCTTGTATAAATTGAGACAGTTGATAGAACAGCTCTTACTTTAACATGCATTTTTCTGAAGGTTATGAAGTCTGAAACTCAGTGTATTATTATTTAGTGACTTAATTCCTAAATGATTTGCCAGAAAACTACAAATTTTATGAAGAACAAACCAAAAATAAGAAGCAAAAATCTATTCATTCTTTGAAAATCTGGACAGTTGGGAGGTATAGTTCAGCTGGGCCTGTCTGAGTTTGCTGCCCTTCCCCCCTGACAAAATCATGGTTGAATGGAGCCTCTGCAGCCATTCCAATGAACCATTACTTGGCTATTTCACTCCATTTACCATAAACACTAATGTGCATACTGCTTTACTTCTATGATGAGTTGGACTTCATTTGAAAGTTTTATTTTGTATTTTACAGCACAAACACTAAGTCATCTGCTAAACAAAGCAATGCAGTCTCACAATGAAAACTTAGCATTAAAACTTCTCTGCCCTTGAAACTCACATTCATTGAAACAGCATTGAAACCCACATTCAAAGAAAATACTTTTTGCCAGTGGCAGATAAAGATTAATTTTGGGCTGTTTTCAAATCATAGGCCCCTTGCATATGAAACATACATGTGCTCTTTGATACACCTTCCTCATTGTACTAAAATTATATTCCTTGTACAATACAGTACAGCTGTTAGAGGGTGTTTTAAATTTGTTTTGAACATTTTTCCAGTAAGCAATGAAACAAAATGTATGCACCCATAATGGCAAAACTGCCCAGTTGAGAACATTTATCATAAAAAAGTCTACTCAGACTTCCACAGTCCACCATTATTATAAATATGCACAATTCTACAGTCCACCATTATCAGTAAATATGCACAATTCTACAGTCCACCTTTATCAGTAAATATGCACAATTCTACAGTCCATTATCAGTAAATATGCACAATCTCTGAAGTAAAAGTCATCTAAATAATTCCACATTAAAGAAATCTGTAACTAATGAAGAGGTCGCTGCTAGCAATCACCTTTATATTTCATGGTTTAATCGAAAAGTAAAGTGTCTGTTGCCCCTCAGGAATAAATTGCCTATATTACATTAAAAAATGATAAGCTAGTAATAATATTGCAAGAGGAAATGGATGGAAAACTGATAACAGACTCATAGTATCTTCACCAAGGAGAACATTCTCAGTACGGCAGCATCCACCCCTTGTGGGAGTAGAACCCACAGCCTTCTGCATCAAAAGCAAGTACACAACCTGTTGTGCTATAGTATTAACAAGGCAAAACACTAAACTTCTGTTCCCCTGCAGCTCTCAGCTCCTTGTAAAATCTACTCAATACTCAACTGCATCTCCACTTCGCAGAACAAGAAAACTGGAAAAAGCCAAAATGTATTGGGGGGGGGGGGGTCAAAAGCCCAAAAACCAGGGACACATTAAACATTGCTTGTATAATCTTGGAAAGTTGCTAGAATAAAATGTGTTACCACCATACATTTTACTGCCAAGGTCCCTGAGCAAAACAGTCAGAGTAACATACCACTACGCCACATCAGCTGCTTTGTAAAAGAGAGGAAGTCTGAAACTTAAATGGCTATCATTTAGTGAATTCAGTTCTCACCATAGCTGTCAACCTCTTAGTACAAAACACCTGGACAAACCCAGTAATGAGGGAATACAGCCCTCAAACATATTCAGTGAATTCAGTTCTTGCCATAGCTGTCAACCTTAGCACAAAAACCTGGAAGAAGCCAATAATGGGGGAATACAGTCCCAAAAATAGGGACAAATTTAAAATATTCATCTTATAAACTGGAGTCGTACTGGAACAGTAATCAGGATACACCACGAGAAGTCCAATAGTATCAAAACAAAGTCCTTTATTCCATAAAAATATACGAAAGATGAGCGCTTTCACGTGCTGAGTGCACGCTTCTTCAGATCTGAAGAAGCGTGCACTCAGCACGCTCATCTTCGATATTTTATGGAATAAAGGACTTTGTTTTGATACTATTGGACTTCTCGTGGTGTATCCTGATTACTGTTCCAGTACGACTCCAGTTTCTTTGTGTTTTGCAGCAGGATACTTTAGGAGAGTTAGCGGTAATTCTGTTTATTATTATTCATCTTATAAACTTAGAAAATTGCTAGAAAAAAAAGGTTGTGTTACTATGTATTCTGAAGAACATGAAGTCTGAAATTCAAATGCCTGTCAATTTTACTGCTGACAGAACAAAAACAATTTTCAGCAGAGACCCAGGGATTAATACTGCAGACACATCTTTGTAAAATGACAGGGCACCAGAGCAAATCCACACAAACACAGGGAGGAGATGCAGACTCCACACAGAAGGCACCCCAGCCAAGAATCAAACCAGAAAACCTATAGCTGTGAGGCAACAATACTAACACTGCACCTTCAAATATGCAAGGAATTAAACAGTCAGAACCTGAAGTCTGAAATTCAAATGCCTGTCAATTTTATTTAACATTTGTTAATCAGGACAGTCTGGCTTGGAACAAAAAAAAAACAATTCTCAGCAGAGGCCCAGGAAGAAATAATGCAGACATGTCTTTGTAACATGGGAGGACACAAAAGCAAACCCACACAAACACAGGGAGAAGATACAGACCCCCCCCACAAAGAAGGCACCCCAGCCAAGAACCAAACCCAAGAACCTATAGCTGTGAGGCATCACTGCTATCAATGCTACCACTGCACCATCAAATTTCAAGCATTGCAATATTTAAAAACCACAGATATTATGAGGAATAGATCAGATCAAATATGACGCAAAAATCTGCATTTTTTTTACAAATGGTGGTGGGTAGGGAATTCAGGTCTTTAACACCTGCATACAAGGTACAGGGTTCAAGCCTGAGGTATTCCCTACCACACCACCATGAGTCTAATCACCAGTACATCCCACCTGAGGCATTTACACACACACACACACACACACACACACACACACACACACACACACACACACACACACACCTGGTCCTGTAGTAAATGCAAAACCACACTCCACTTACCTGGTCCTGTAGTAAATCCCTGTCCGCAAAACCACCATACATCCAGTACGTAAATCCCGACGAGACTGCAGCCACCATACATCCAGTAAGTAAATCCTGCACAAATCCCGACCCTGCCCGTCACGAACTCTAATCCAATCCAGATCCTTACCCTGCCCGTTGCGAGATCTTCCCCTGCAGCAAACTCCAATCCGATCCTTCCCCTGACTGCCGACGTTGCAGTCCGACCCCGACGTGTTTCCCCAGCGAGTTCCCAGGCAGTCTATGCAGTTTAAAACTGCATAGACTTGTGGGAGCGCTCCTGCCCATGATTCTCAATCAGGACTGCCGTGCGCATGCTCCATGCACTAGACTGTCTCAGCAGCAGTGCGCATGCGCGAAGTCCGCGAAATTTAACTTTTTTTTTTTGTTTTATTTTTTATTTTATCAGTACTTTCAGGTTGAGGGGGCTGCAGTCCGGCAGTCCGTGAGCACGGGCCGCCCCTGGTGTCAGGTGACTTAGGTAAACTCTGCGCTAGTGTGTGTTCTGTTCTGTACATCCAAAGTGGACCTGTTATTTTTTTAGTTTTTTTTGTTTGGAGATAATGCCAAGAGGCCATCAGCTTTTTAAAAGGAAGGCAATTCATATGATGAAGACACACAGCAGAGCAGGAAACATAATAT